>NC_141139.1:4755719-5360302 GCF_053477565.2 Lygodium microphyllum
TTCTTTCTATCAGATACAGGTTATAAGTTGGGGTCGTGGTTGGAGGGACTTTCTCTTGAAGATTTATTGAAGATGAAAGTTGAGCTCTTGCATGAACTTGTATTCCCTTTTTCCTGGGTCGCGAGGACGCTTCCTTATTAAGTGTGGGGATATGTTGAGTGTTGAAATGACCTATTTTTTGGGCTGATTTTTGTTGTTTTTGAGAGCTGAATGGTTGATTTTATGTGATGATTGATTGGTTTGGAAGTGGTTTGAGAGTGTTTTGGATAGGTTGGAATGGTTTTATTAAGCTCATGATGATTATTAGTATAGATATGAGGTTTTGTGATGTTCTGTTGATGTTCTGATATGTTCTGTTTGGTTCTAATACCTTCTGTTGAGCTTCTGTTTTGTTTTGTTTTCTCTCTGTATGGAAGGATGGAGTATTGATTGATAAGGTTTAAGATTGTTTGAAAGCTTATTGAGTGGTTTTTGATGGTTTGGAATGGTTTTGGTATGAGTTATGTGGTTCTAATACTTTCTGTTGACCTTCTGTAACTCTCTGTTGAGCCTCTGTGAGCTTCTGTAGACCTTCTGTATGCTTCTGTATGCCTCTGTATGTGTTCTGTTGGATGAGGGTGTAGCTTGGGAAAGTTTTCTAGCCTTGGAAAGAGGTGAATACAAGTGTAAAAGAGCTCAAAGAAGTCAAAGAAGTAGCTACTAAAGACTCAAGTAAAGACTGAAGTGAAGTGACAGTGGTGAGCTATGAAGAGTCACTGTAGTGGCTCTGGTGTCTCTTCGCATCTGACACACCTTTTGGGCGGTGTCTCCACGACCAAAGAGGGATATTATGAGTGCTTATTGAGTGATTGTAGAGAGGATATGATGTATTATTGATAGAGAGAGAGATCATATGCAAGAGATAGTCAATTCTATGTGAGACAATGTATCTTTCTATGAGAGAGAAGACTATGAAGACAATTAAGATAAATACTATGTGATTTCTTTCCATAAAAAAGATGTTTCTCTTGTGTTCTCTTTGTCTATCAATGAAATCTATGAAGAAGATGAAGAACATAAGCAAGTTTGTTAAAGATAAAGCCGTGGGAGATTGTTTCTATGATGCTGCGTGAAGATTTCTTGTTTTTGGTGTTGTTTTCTTTGTGATGGTCATATAAAGAATGAAATAAAAGCTTGTTGATGTTACAAGATAGATTTTCTTGCAAGAGAATTCCCTTTTTCTTGGTGTTCCTCTTGGGGCTCCATAGAGATAGATCTTAACCTCTAAAATTTAGTCATGTAGGACAAGAAGATGGTCACCAAAATCATTCACTCTGTGAATCCATGTAGGTCTAATCTGGCTATTAATGGTCGTAGGCAAGGAGAATAATCCTTAAGTTTTTAATAAGCTTAGCTAAGGTTAAAATAGCCCTTATTAAACAAGCTCCTTCCATACTAGTAATTGACTAAAATGATTTAAGTTTTTGGATATTTGCAGCCTTATGGAACTAGCTATTTGACAAATTGCTTTCACATTGGAGTCCCTTGAACTAGTTATTTTTTGAACTAGTTCATAAACTATGTGTTCACACTGTAGAGGAAGATTGAACTAGTTGTTTTAAGGTTGAAAAGGCCAATTTCTATGCCATTTTTGGGTGTCAATTTGAAGGGATGTCAATTTGAAGGGTTTAAAATATATGTAAAAATTCAAGAAAATTAATGCAGTTTAAGATTGTGTGGGACTTCATTCTTGGCACAAAAAATGCAAAAAATAGTAGGAAATTTTGTTAATTCTAAATCCATTTTTTGATGCTTTTGGAATGTACGTGCACTGTTTGAGCCCCATTTTCACTACTTGCTAGATAGTAAATGTATGACATATGGGCATGATGTATGGATATATGTGATAAAAATTGGACACATATGATAGCCATAGCACTGAAACTCAATTTATGTGTATTTTTTTTGGATATTTTTAATGCTTTTTTGTCTTGAATTTGAGTGGTTGATGATTAGACTTGTTCATATACTTGAATATGGTTTGATAACTTTATATTACTTTTTTTTTTGAAATGTCAATTGTTATAATGTTAGAAATCGCACAAACTTAGATTATTGGTGACAAGTTGACTAAGACCAACTACAGTGTATGGTCCTATCACATGGAGAATTTTTTAATGGGTAGAGGTGTATGGGACCTCATTACAAGTGAAGATGCATGCGTTGAACTTCCTAATGAACCCACAAAGGAAAAAAAAGTCCTACGAAGACTAGACATGTAAAAATAGGAAGGTCTTGCACTAGATATCTATATGCATTTTAGAGACATTGATTCCACACATTAAAAAGGCTAGTACATGCAAAGATGCTTTAAAAAAAATTGAGAAAATGTATGGCACTTGCACAGAGGCAAGAAAGATATAGTTAAAGAAGATATTGCACCATGCATGGTATGGGAATTGAAGCCTTAATGACTATGTTCTCGAGATAAAGGAGGTTGCAAAGGGTCTTAATTCAATCAATGCACCAGTTTATAATGATTTGGTTTCTATTACTTTGAATAGACTTGCCAAGTCCCATGACACCTCCATTTTTGTGAGAGGAATATCTACGTCTGACTTTGAGGAGTTGGTTGCTTTATTGCTTACAAAAGAAATTAAGTTATGCCTTAATGTATCTAGTAGTGGGAAGAATATAAGTCAAGCTAGTGTAATCTCATCAGAGAGGTTATGGAAGCTCATCTAGAGCTAGAGGATCTTCATATGGTCATGGAGATAGATTTGCACATGGTCATAGCTCTTTTGGATGTAGTGACTTCATGCCTAAATGTAGGGGGAGATCCTACTCTAGAGGTAGAGGATGTTCTAGTCCACAGAGAGATAGCGCATGTCATTACTGTGGGCAATTTGGTCACTTTGAGAGGGAGTGCTATCATAAGTAGAATGCTATGGATATGGGTCAATAAAGGACCTAGTTTGGGCACTACGTAGGTATATGAGGTATGTCAATTTGGATCTGTCAATTATGGATATGGATACCTACAATTGCATACTTCAAGGTGTGTATGCTATATTCATGTCCCTTATGATTTGAGGAGAACAATGAAACCTAAGGCTGTCAAATGCATTTTTCTTGGCTATCTAGATGAAAAGAAGGGTTATAAATGCTATGATGTAAGGTTTAGCAAATATGAGTCTTGGTATAGACCTAAAGTTGTAGTTGAGATGGATGCTTATAAGAGTAGTGATGCATTAGCGAGAGCTTGAGGTCACTTTTCGGCCTTTTAGAATGTAGAGAGAGAGTGCGCTCCACCAATGAGGAGAAGGCTTCCATGTGATGGAACTTTTTTTCAAAAATCATTTTTTTATTCTCCAAAAATATATTTAACATTTTTTATATTGTTAGTTTTATTGAAATAAGTAAAGTAATTATGGCTTTCTAGTAGTAAAGGGGAGTACTGCCATTTTCCAATAGTAATATTTTGCCATCATATTTCAATAGTTTCTCTTATCGAGGGAAAAAAAGGTGACAAAAGCCTCTCCTCATTTGAAATATTTGAGTGCTCAATGCTCATCCCCTCTCCCTTGCCTCTAGTTTGCACCTTTGGAGTTTCTATTTGTTTCCTCTCCACCCAATCGCACATCTCTGCCCTCCATTTTCCTACTACATGGAAGCGTCTTCTTAGTGCAGAAGACCTAGTGCTTCCATCGAGTCCATAGTCACTTTCAATATGCTCAATGAGCAGGACAGATGGGCTTCCTCGAGCATAATAAAAGGAAGTTGGATAACCATGCTGCAAAGAAAGTGAAAGGGATCTTTGATAGTCGCCCTTTTTTATCATACTAGAAGGGCATGGTGACAGATTTTAGGCCTAGTGGCTCTAATAAGAAAACCAAAGAAGTGTATGTGCAGTATGTTTTCATGCATAAGAAGATTCACCTTGAGCCCACTGCCTCTAATCTCCCTCTCCATAGACCCAACTGTTGGTGCATCTTGGTTGTATCTACTTTCTGGTATGAATGAAGGTTGTTGTTTCTTATTCACCTTGTAACTAACAAGAACATTTGATGTTAACAGAATTGTATCCACCAAGCGTCCAAGAGTGGCAACCAGTAGAATGTGTGGTAGATGTGTTGGATGCCATCCATGGCTCTGTTGTTGAAAAAGAGCTTTACAAGAGGACTAAAGCGACACTGACTGAGACGAGCATATTCATTTACAACCATTTTTACATACCAGCTTTCTCCAATGGGCAATGGGAAGCCCTGTCCAACCTTCCCCTTCTAGATTTCAAGAACAAGGAGTGGCCGTTACCAAATTCTAGAATAAGTGAGAGCTATAGGTGCGAAATATTTCATGAGGTGTAAAAATGCTTAAAGCCTAACATTTCAAGTAGCCAAAGCAAAATATCCACTTTTGTATTTTTAGCCATTTTCGTGAACTTCTCCAGCATTGAAATTTGAACCTCAAGAACCATGTCCCTAGTGAAGCACCCAAATGCAGACAATATCCTAGAGTTTGTGGATGTAGGGCTGAGATACAAAGGTACAAGATGGAATCACCTATAAGGTGAAACTAGATTTTATTGTCTACAAGTACATGATTTCCATTCAAAACTTCATCATGACACTATTATATAGAAGATGGCACCATGTTTTTGGGAAACCGATGTCACTAGACCAAGATATGAGGGAGTTTCTTGAAAATTCATTACAAGATATTGATGTTTGGCTCAATAGTGAACTTTTTATCATTATGAAGGTAGGGTCAATGTGCAGATTGTGACAATTGAGGACAGACATGCACAATGAGGACATCCAACTTCCTACTTTGTTTAGCTTCTATGTCAATGGTAAAAAGGTGCATTGCTATTTGCATTGTTTATCTTGCTTTACATTCACATGATCAAAGGAATTGTTTGCATCACTTTATCTCTAGCAACTCTCTCGATGTTTGCGAGGTCCCAATAAAAAAGAAAATAGCTTCGCATGTAAAGAGAGAGAAAATAGTGATGTGTATCAACATTGCCATTAGCAACCTAATAGAGCTACCTTCGAGGACTGCACAACTACACGATAGCAGGCGCCTACTTACAAGATTCAAGGAGATATACCTAAAATCAAAACTTAGACTGTGAAAGAGAGATACATGTCATCATCGCCTAAGAAGTCCATCTACACTTAGCAATCGCAAAATGAAGCTAGCCTCACTCCTATAAAGAGATACGGTTGCTGCAATGACAATGTGACAGAGATAGAGAGTGAGAACACATAAGTAAAACAGAAGTTGTATAGACATAAAGTAGAATAGGTTGAAGTTTAAGCATCACAATCTGCATTTGGATAGCACATTCCCTAGCTCTTAACACTTATTTTGTATCTAGAATCATTCTAATTTCTATCTAGGACTATCTTTACTAATGGTTTTCTTTATTCAAGGTAACCAAAATTGGTAGTTTTTGGCACTTCCTTAGTATACCATTGTTGTCTATCTCATTGTACCCACATTACCTTTCTGTGGCATCTAGGTATTTTTTGTACATGATAAATAGGTTCATAAATGCAAGTTTATTGTGCCTCATTTGAGTAATCTCTCATATGAGTGTGTACTGGTCTATGAGAAAATCATATTAGAGATAATTGTTGTTGAGAATGGCACCAAATTTGAAATGCCTTGTGGTGACCCTTACGGGGTTCACTGCACATGATAAACACTTCAATCAGCGCAACTTTAATCAAAATGAGCTAGTCTTTTCACAATTATAGACACATGAATTTTTCTCAAAAGAAAGGCAAACATTTCACGAAGCTTTTGTACTCAAGAAAGACCATACCATCAAATAAACGTCAACAAGTATAGCAATGCGTATGAGAACCTTTCCTTTTTTCTTCTTATTGCATTTCATTTCCATTTAAAAATTGGAAAACGAGCACCAAAAAATTACAATGCAAAGGCCTTGAAGGCCAAGTTTAAGGGTCTCCTCGAGGGTAGGGGCCGAATCTTTGAGAGCGGGCTTGGCCGCGAGTATGGCTAGGTTGTCCATGAGGGTGACAAGGTTGTCCTCGGGGTTGTCATGGGGATGGGAGAGGAGGTTGTGGCTAGGGATGGGAGGGTTGACGTGCTTCCTCTATATCATGCTAAAGAGTATCTAATCTCTGCGGTCCCCTCTCCACCACTTGCGACCCCCTCTCTACAACTTGTCTCAATTCAACCCATTGACAAACCTCTTTCATGGCCTCCTCATGACCTCGTATGGTATATATTGCCTCTTCCAGAGCCGTTACCCACTCTTGTTCCTGCTTGTACATCCTCTTCCGCAATCTCTCTTACAAGCTCCTCTCTCCACAACATCTCTTCCTTGTGGCGGTCGACAATTGCACATGCAAAAAACTGAAGTATTGACTTTGAATTTCTTGACTTCAAACTCTGAGTAGTTCCCTATATCAACATCATGTGCCAAAGAAGAAATTACAAATTGTGAGCTTCGATTGGAAAAACAAGCTTGCACCATAAAACCTACTCACATTTGTAAGACCATATTAACCTTCAGAAGGAGAAACACATTGAGGCATGTCCTCCATCCACAACTGATGTCTTGATGGCCCTGTTGTGGAACCTGCACAATCCTTATACTCAGATTACATAAAAGGATTGTTACAAAAATAATGCCCTCTATACAAACCACAAGTTTGCACCTAGCCCTAGAGATAGGTGAAATTAGTTTAGGGTCAACACCTTCAAAAAGCAGGAGCAAAATCTCAAAGAAGAGATGCCAATACTTAATGTCGCAAGCACTTCCATGGTGGCCCGTGCCAGCAATATTTGTAAAATAACAAATGTTTTGTTGGATGTCGTACAATATCAGACTCCAATGAGAGCTATTCAATCATCAAAGTAGATAAATCACCAAAACAAAGATAAAAGAACTAGGTCTACACAAACACGCAATGCTATGTAATCAAGTATTGACTTATGATGGTACGAAATGAAGACAGTTCACACACCATCAATCGAGATGTAGCTCTACTACTTCAAAGTGTCCATCCATGAGACTTTGTTGTCCTGCAAGGGACGTGATGATAGTGGGTCAAGACAATACACAGATCTCTCGATCTGGATCTATGGGCTTCAATTTAGAAGCAACATTTTGGGGCTTTTAATGGCAACAATATGGAAAACCTTTGCTCTTTTCTGAGCTCTTGGATAATAGAACATTGCTTGGTACATGGGTTGTGTTGATGGCATGCTTGTGGTGGCATGGGATCTTTAGTTAGATACTTAAATGCTTATATTGATATGTCTACATCAATGTCTTGCTATTGTTGGTAGCGGTGGTAAGATGATGTTCATGTTGGCATTGCAAATGCTCATGTTGGCATTGGTTGATTCATCTTGGTAGTGATTCAATTCATACAGTGATTATATGACATTACTCTTATATTGCAGTCATTGAAATGGATGTCCTAGGACTTTGATTACTTTTCATTGATCATAAAGTGATGTCTTGGTACCCTACAGAGTGCCCTTAGTTCTATTTGTGAGTCTACAAGGTAAGCTCATTAAAATAAGGCAGGTTGCGGATAGTTTTAGTCAGCCAACTTTGGCTTTTTTTGACCTATTTGAAATTTACTATTAAGTACTCTATTCGAAGAGGAAAATGTTAGCTCGAATTTGAATTAAAAAATTTATTGATTGGAGCTTTTAGTCAAAAGTTATGGCTAATTTAGTACCTGTAGGTATTGCAGGACTGCACTTTCCACATGCATGGAAATAGAGTATTATGGGTCTAGTTATAGATGTTGGTTCTAATAGGATGGATATTCCTTTAGTAAACATTATGGTACTTTAGCACATACTTTCATGACTTATGATGAATTTGAAATGGCATCAAAATTGACAAACGTGAGTTTGGTTGAGCAACTACTTATCCATTGGATGCAACCACATACTTCTCAGTTAGTTCAGTAAGGTTGGTGTAATGCATGCTCTTATCAATCTCTATGATAACAGGGTCTTACAAGGTTGCATATGTAATGGAAGCTAAATGGACGTTGTTGGGATTACTAACCATGGAAAAACTGGAGTTTCAATATGATTTGTGGGTATCAATGAAGTATTTTTGGAGTAGTGGTACTACTCTTCTACAGTCTCTTTAAGGCAGGGATGTATTACATTGGTTGGTATTATTGCTTAATCCATCATCTCACCATTAGTTACAATATGTATTGGTATTAATTTTCACTCTCTTTGTTGAGATTGATGCTAATTAGTGGGCTACGATGGATCGTACACCTCCATTGGTTAGAAGGAAATCATGGGATTCATTAGAAGGATAGCTAGCAGGGGAAATCTTGGATGTTAGTATGCTTTCATTGGTCAAACTTCTTGGGAAATGTTCTACCAAGATACAGGAATATGCTACCTTCATATTGAATCGTCTTTGTATCTACAATGAGGATACTTGCAATTGTGTAGAGATGGCTATAAATCTTTTGCTAAAGCATGTTACATGGAAAAAGAAAATGCTTGCATTGATTGCTACTTGGTGCAATCACTTCAAGGATAGTGCTTAGCCTACTCTATTGGATGTGGTTACTTCTTTGGAGCATTTTGATGTTGGTCTTATGTCTAAATCTACAGAATTAAACCATGGACAACAAGTATAATTTGTAAGAAGCCATGATGAAGAGGATTATTCCACAGATTGTGGACAATAAATCAATGGGAATCAACCAAATGTAGTACTGAATCCCTTGTTGCTTTATGGTAAAGATGATGTTGAAGTGGATAATGGGTTTTATGATGGACAAGAAGAAGAGCATGAAGAGGCTAATGAACAAGATGCAGATCATGAATACCAGCTATAAGAAGAAGACCAAGATGATTAGCAAGAGGATCATCTAGTAGACGACAATGCATATGAAGATCACCAGGTAAGTGATCAACCGTATGAACCATTTGTGGAAGGTTATGAGCATGCTGAAAATGAAGATTATGAAGTTTTTGATCATGCTTATGATGGATTAGTTTAGGATATGCATCAGCTCACACTCAATCAGGGTCTACACCAACTAGAAGATGATTATGGTTATGAAGACTTGGATAATGATTTTTATGAATGGTATGTTGATAATGAGGCCCATTTGACTTGGGTGGTCAAGATTATGAGTTGGATGACAGTTTTTCTCATCTTAATCATTATGATGATGGTATGCCTTTTGATCTAAGATGTTATGGGTAGAATTTTGCATCTGGTTAAAAACTAGTCATTTTACCTCTTGTTCTACTACAATATGTGGGGATAGATTATTGTTTTGGCTAAGTTTCAATTCTGATTTGATTTATAGAGGAGCAATACCTATATGAGCTGAAAGTATATCCAATGAGCTTTCCTTTGACTCATAACACACTTGATTTGGATATGCCCATCAAAAGATATCTCAATTTTACTACAGTAGGGTCTGTAGTAGACAACAAGCTGCCTATTATTTGCAAGTAGGGTACATAGGGGCAGGTATAAAACGTGAAGATACTAATTATTTTGTACCCAATTTTGGACATAAGTACAAATATTTTCTTATTTCATCTCTCTCCTGTAATGAAAGAGACCTAATTGTCCTATCTAAGGGAGAGAAGAGAGAGAAGGACTGTAGGAGAAGAGGGAGAGGAGAGAGAAAGACAGGAACAAGAGAGAGAAAGAGAGGAAAGGGAAGAAGAAGAAGAAGAGAAAGAAGAAGCCATGGAAGCTTGAGAAGGTGAAAAGAGAGTTTCTTGATAATTTCTGCCATGCCTCAAAATACCCTCTTACACCTTATATACCGTCAGTGTGATTGGTATGTTCCCATGCCATGTTCTTGTAATCCCCGCTCATTACAAACCATCCCGTCTCATAAAGTTTTTGTCCTCAAAAGCAAGGGATGTTGTCCTGTCCTGCAAGGGTGTGCTATAGGAAATCAGCCCATAACTTTGTGTGAGAAACTCCAAATGGGACAATTGAGGTGTCCTTATGGAGCCCATGAGATGTACTTTCAGCCCATGTGGGTGGGGCGGGGCTGCAATTAGGTCAGGACCAAAACTGTTGCAAAATAGAGGGATGCCCAAGAGTTACTAGTGTGCTGTCCCAGATGGTATGGCTGGAGAAAAACAGCCATAACTTCCTCTAGGAAACTCTGATCAGGGCGAATGAGGTGTTGGCACGGAGCCCTCAAGGTGTACTTTCAGCCCATGTATGGGAAATGGGGCTGAAAATGGATTAGGACCAAAATTGGTGCAAAACAGGTGGCCAGATGCAAACTGTAGCCCGAAACAGGTGTCATGGTTAAGTTCCAGCCAATACAGCCTCCTTGAGGTGTGGAAATTCATCCAAGATAGATCCGGGGCTCCAAGAAGCTTCCTCTGTAGGTAGGCCTTGCCATTTGATCAGGTATTCATGGATGGAACATGTGCAGAGTTTCTTTTCATGCTACCCAATGACCGCTTCAGGAATATACTGGATAAGGCCCTCCTCATCTATGGGGGGGTGGCTCCTCTACATGATCTTTGGGAGTACCAATGAAAGGTTTCAATTGGCTCACATGGAAGACATTATGGATCTTAGTAGTGGGAGGGAGTTGGAGATGGTAAGCCAAGTCCCCGACCTTCTTAATGATTGTGTAGGGCCCATAGTAACGGTGTGCCAACTTGTTGCAAGAACCATCCTTTAATGTAGCATAACGGGACTTGGGGACCTTGAGGAGTACCAATTCACCCTCTTGAAAGTCAAGGGGTCTTATTTTTGCATCAGCATGGAGCTTCATGTGCTCTTGAGCCCTTTTGAGGTTTACCTTGCATTGTTGAAGTAAAGCATGCATGCGGTCCAACTCTTCTTTTCCAAGGGGGTTGAGCTTTTCATTGAAGATCACGACAGGAAGGGGTACCCGATAACCATACAATGCTTCGAAGGGAGAGACTCCAATGCTCGAATGAGTGGAGTTGTTGTAAGAAAATTCAGCCAAGTGCAGCCATACATCCCAAGATTTCTGCACATCATGACAAAAATGTCGCAAATAAGTTTCAAGCCACTTATTGACTCACTCGGTCTACCCATCCATTTGGGGATGATAGGCTGTAGACAGAGCCAATTTGGTCCCCATGGAGCTGAAAATTGTCTGCCAAAATTGACTCATAGATTTGGTGTCCCAGTCATGTATTATGACGTGGGGTAAGCCATGCAACTCAAAAACATGCTCAACAAATTGAGTGGCAACTTGAGATGTTGTAAACTGAGATTTTGTGGGGATGAAATGGGCTACTTTAGTGAGTCGGTCAACTACCACATAGATGCTATCCCAACCCTTCTTGGTTGTAGGTAAACCAGTGATGAAATCCATGGTAATGTGGGTCCATTTTCCTTCGGGGATAGGTAAGGGCTGCAACAATCCACCCGGTTTAAGAGTGCTATCTTTATTTTGCTGACAAGGCACACATCTAGACACAAAGTCTTTAACATCCCGCCATAGTCCTTTCCAATGGAAGCTTCTTGAAACTCGGTCATATGTTTTGAAGACCCCTAAGTGGCCAGCAATCGGTGAAGAATGCATCTCTTCAAGGATCCTTTGGGTGAAAGGAGAGGCATGGGGAATCACAATACGGCCATGGATCCAAATGAGGCCATTGTGGAGCTGATATTGAGAGTTGTCATCCATGACACCTTGCTGTAATTTCTGGAAAAGAGGGCTGAATTTAGCATCAAGCAAGTATGCCTCTTGGAGCTCTTCAATCCAATCATGGTGGAGTTCAGTGATGGATGAAACCTTGCATGCCCACATGTGAGAGAGTGCATAAGCCACTACATTGTCCTTGCCACAGGTGTGGGTAATCTCAAAGTCATAGTTTTGTAGGGTAGCCACCCATCTACATTGTTTGGGAGTGAGGTTGGACTGAGTCAAGAAGTATTTGAGCATATGGTGGTCACTTTTCACCTTAAATCTACTGCCATACAAGTAGTGATGCCACTTTTTAATAGCATGAATGACTGGCAACATCTCCTGATCATAGACATGCAACTCTCTCTCTTTATTGTCCAATTTTTGGCTCTCAAATGCTATTACCCCGTGTTCTTGCAGCAAGACTGCACCAATACCCCGTCCACTAGCATCACACTGGATGGTAAAATCCTTTGAAAAGTCGGGGCATACAAGGATGGGGGCTGAAGTGAGCAAGTCTTTCAGCTATTGAAAATTGCGATCAGCCAAATCATCCCATAGGAAATCCTCTTTTTTTAGCCTATTTATTAATGGGGCTACAATTGTGGCATAATGGCGAATAAATCCCCGATAAAAAGAGGAGGCCCAAAAAACCATGCAAGGAGGTAGTGATAGTGGAGGTGGGCCAATCCCGAACACATTGCACTTTCTTAAGATTAGCTTGGATGCCTTTTTCACTAACAATGTGTCCCAAGTACTCAACCTCTATTTGCATGAAGACACACTTGCTTTCTTTGGCAAATAACCGGTGCTCTTTTAGTACATCAAAAATTTGTCTGACACGCTTCAAATGCTCATGTAGTGACTTGCTGTAAATGAGTAAATAATCAAAGAACACCAACACAAACTAGAAAAGCCATGGCTGCAATATTTTGCTCATTAAGCTCTGAAACGTGGCAGGTGCATTAGTGAGCCCAAATGGCATGACAAGGAAATGGTACAAGCCATGATCAGTCTGAAAAGTTGTTTTGACTTCATCACCCACCCTCATTCTGATTTGGTGGTAACCGGATCGCAAATCAATCTTGGTGAAGTAGCATGCTCCCTTGAGTTCATCAAGCAAGTCATCAATTTGAGGGATGGGGTATCTATTTTTAACGGTGATCTTATTGAGATCATGGTAGTCAATGCACAACCGAAAGGATCCGTCCTTTTTCTTAACCAATAGAATTGGGGAGGCATAAGGGGAAGAGGTAGGCTCTATGAATCCCATTTCAGTGAGCTCCTTGACTTGCTTAGCTACTTCCTCTCTCTCACATTTAGAGAGCCGATATGGGGGTGTTTATTGATGGGCTTGGCATGGGGCTCCAAGTCAATCGGGTGATCCACTGATCTCTGAGGAGGGAGGGTGGTGGGGGTTGAAATAGGTCCTCATATTCATCCAAAAGTGCTTTTAGTGTTGTATTTTCCTTCCCCAAGGTGTGCTGGTCATCATTATCCTTATGCAAATGCAAGACAAAGATCTGGGAGCGTTTCTTGAATTCCTTTTTGAGTTGTCTTGCTGTTATAAGCTGAAAATCTGAAATTTCTTTGATTCCCTCCAAATATACAAGTTGCCCATGCATTACAAACTCCATATACAGCTGAGAGAAGTCCATAGAGATTTTTCCCAACTACTGAAGCCAATCACATCCCAAGACAACATCCACGGGGCCCATATCAAGGGTAATTAAGTCCACCTTTGTTGTATAATTTTTGGCCAGCATAAGAGACACTTGTGTGCATACATGGGAGCTCACTTCCTCATTTCCATTGGCCACTTGAACCCTAAGAGGTTGCTGTAATTCACTAGGAACACATGTCAAACGGCTAAGAGTCGATTTATTCACAAAACTGTGCATGCTGCCACTATCTATGAGAATGTATACACTCTTGCCATCAGTTCCTAGGAACACATGTCAAACGGCCAAGAGTCGATTTATTCACAAAACTGTGCATGCTGCCACTATCTATGAGAATGTATACACTCTCGCCATCAGTGTTACCATGTACTCGTGGGGTATTCAGGCTCCTAGAGCCGGTCCATGTATCCATGGAGATCAAGAAAGCTGATATAGTGGTGAATGAGGGGTGCAAAGGGTCATTCCCAAGCATGTCATCTATGGGGCAGCCACCGGGGTCAAAAGGAAACCCGTCCGGTGAGTCATAAAATTGATTGGTGTCAAGATCCTCTTCATATTCAGCATTTTTAGCAAGTGTCATCATGGGAGAGTTGTCATGCAAGTCCTCTTCCAACTTGTCACTATCTTCTAGCACATACATGCTATTAAACTTGACAATGGCATTCTTAAAGGGGCATTTGGATGCATGATCAATCGTGTACTTATCCCCGCATTTAAAGCATAAGCCTTTAGCCTTGCGATCCTTGACAACTTTAGGAGGAATGAATTTTTGACCGTTAGGACTGAAGCCATTCCGTGTCTTATTTTCAGCATACTTTGGGTCACTTTTGGAGGGGGGTGCTGTCCCAAAACTGCCATATTTCCTTTCAGCATTAAAAGTGGGGTAAGTGGGGATTTTGGGGCTGCTATTCCCTGCATTGTTGCTGCGATAATTACCGGCATATGGGGGTTGTGTGATAGGGTATCTTTGCTGTCCTGCAATGGGCTGCATGCCCTCATTGCGATGGTATTTCCGACCATAACGTTCAGCAAATTCTATGGCTGCAAACAAAGGTGGTTGGGTTTTGAGCCATTACATTAGCTGAGAGATGCGCATCTAGCCCATAAATGTATTTATGCAATTTGGCCTCATCATTGACTGCCTCAACATACATGGATAGGTTCATAAACTGGTTGGTGTACTCCCTCACGACGGTGAGATATCGCAGATCAAACTGATACCATTGCCTAGCCAAGTGTTCTTTTTCTACCGGGGAGACAAAAACTTGGATCATATGCATCTTAAACTCTTCCCAATCATGAAACTGCTAATTTTCTCTTTGAACGAATCTCCACCATGTGTGGGCAAAACCTTCTAAATGAAGGGAGACAAAAATAATCTTCACCTCATCGGTACGGGGGTAGATGAGAAAATAGGCTTCCAATTTAGAGGTCCATTCCTCTAATTCAGCTGGGGATGAGGACTGCCCATTAAATTTAGTAAACACAATCTTGTCACCCAACTCATTTGGGCCTTGCTGTCCATGAATGCCATGTGCTACTACATGCTGCCCATAACATGCCTTGCTGTCTAATGAAAGAGACCTAACTGTCCTATCTAAGTGAGAGAAGAGAGAGAAGGGCTGTAGGAGAAAGGGGAGAGGAGAGAGAAATACAGAAAGAAGAGAGAGAAAGAGAGGAAAGGGAAGAAGAAGATGATGATGAAGAAGAAGCCATGGAAGCTTGAGAAGGTGAAAAGAGAGTTTCTTGATAATTTCTGTCATGCCTCAAAATACCCTCGTACACCTTATATACCGTTAGTGTGACTGGTATATTCCCTTGCCATGTTCCCGTAATCCTCGCTCATTACATCTCCTCTATCCTTTCATGGTTGTCAGCCATCTCTTTCATTCTTCCCTATCTTTCTCTCTCTGTTTCTAGTCTTTCTCTCGTTTTGTCTAGACTTTCTCTTTCTTCTATACTCTTCTTCTCTCTTTTCTACAGTATTCTCTCTCCTCTTTCTCTCTCCTCTACGGTCCCTTCATGACATGGATTGTGCTTTTTGTTTCTTTAGGAAAATTTACATGACAATGTCTCCTTCAATTGATGTTCCATCCACTGCTTTGTTAAAGAGTCATATGAGACTTCTATGGAGGTAGAGCCATGGCTTTTCTACATACCATAGATATTTAGCACCACTTTGTTTGGTCCCTTGCCTAGGGTTAGGGTTCCTTTAAACCAATCCATCCTTGCTCATGCTTCAAACAACCATGGTCTTTGGAGTAATAGAGGGTAAGATGTTCCATAAGAGTTGGGCTCTACCACTAGGTATGTCATCAAGTAATATTTTCTTGTAACTATTGTCTTTATGTAAGGAAGGATGCCTAAAGAATTGATTTTGCTTTGATTCGCCAATCTAATAAGCCACTGAGTAGGCTGCATGCCTTGTAGGCCTAAATATTTCATCATTATATCCATCATGATATTCACTAAAGAGCCTCCATCTATCAATGCACTTGTAATGAAACATCCTTCTATCTAAATCCTAGTCTCTAGAGTGTCAAGATCCAAGAAGGGATTGGCCACGTCTACTTCTTTCATAAGCTTTAGGACCTTATTGTCTTTGGTAACACTTCTAGGGTTGGCAATCCTTAGGCCACATCTTTGCGTGTGAATGTTTTTGAACCTCCTTCTACTCAACTAGATGAGAGCATCAACAACGGTTAGAATGTCAAATTTGGGAAGAAGGTATCCAAGTCCTTCACCAAGTCATACTATTTGATGGGACCCACTGGCTTCTCCAACCGGCTAGGGAATGGAACAATGCCCACTTTGATTTTTCATCTTTCTTCAAGAAAGGGCTACATCACCACTTCGTCTATCAACATTGGAGTACATCCATCTCTTCTATCTCCTAGACCTTTGGTTCTACATCCTGGACTCTTTCTATATCCTTCTGTAGCATTAGACTATTCTACATTGTATTATACTACTCTATGGCTTTGAAATTCACAATTTTTGTAGTGGAACATTCTCCTTTGGAAATATTGGTTCTCTTTTCTTGGCATGCGTAACTGCAGCTACCTCTAATTCTACCATAGCTCTTTTCCTTCTTATTCTTGTGAACCTCCACTAACCACAACTCTTGAAGCTTCTTCACAATCTACCACTTAATAATGTCTAGAAATTTCTCAATGAAGGAGAAATATTCCATTGATACTTATTCTTTCTATTTTTCTCTTTAGTTTTGTGCGAAATGGTTGGCTAGAGTGATACAACTTTATGTAGCTTTAGAAGATAGTGGAATTGATAAAGAGCCTGCATCAAGATAATAATATGTTTCTGCCATTGAGGAATAAACTTCTTATAGAAAGTGGCTTTGGCAATAAAAATTCTCCAATTCTTCAGGGATATTAGGGACTCAGCAAATATCCATTGAATTCTTCTTCTCTCAATAGTGCGATTTCCTTCATTTTTAACCTCTTCATATGCTTGTTGATGGCATTTTCCCCTGACAATTGCACACAAAAAACATGGAGTCCCGAGAGGAACACTAAGAAAATGAGAAATTACTACAAGGAAATCTATCTTGTCACACTAACAAGCATATTCTTCATACTTCAATCAATCACAAGAAGGAAAAAGAACACCAAACAACATTTCTTCACGCAATATAATATAGTGAATCTCCCATGGATATATCACAACACATCTTCAATATATTCTTCATATTCTTCATAGAAACCATCAAAGAACCAAAGAAACACAAAGGAACGTGCAATTTTGAATGAAATACATCAATAGTGTTCATATTTCATCATCTTCATAGTCTTTCTCTCAGTCTCTCACATGTAGATAAAATGTATATTCATATAGAAATTGGCTGTCTTTCATACACCATCTCTCTCACATATGCTCTCTTTCAATGGTACATGAGAATAACAAAGAATCACACTCAATAATCCTCTCTTGGTTATGGATACACCTCCCAAGAGATATGTCTAATATGAAGAGATACTAGAGATACTACAGTAACCTCTAAAGGCTCACTATTGTCACTATCACTTCAGTCTTTACTTCAAGTCTTTCACGGCTACTTTCTTTGCTTCTTCAAACTCTTTTGAGCTAATAATATTCCATTTTCAAGATTAGAAAACTTTCCCAAGATAAACATCTACCCATTAAAAACAGATCACTCATAGAAGCATATAGAAGACAATGGATTGTCAACAAGAAGTATAAAAAACTATTCAACTCAAACTGAAACCAATCCAAACCATCAAAAACCATCCAACTCACTCTCAATCATTTTTCAAACTACTCATTCACAATCATAACCTCTCAAGAAGAAAGAAAACTGATCAAAATAGAAGCAAAATGGACCCATCAAAACCAAACAGACATACCATAGAACCAATCAACACATCATAAGTTAATCAAAAACTTTCATGAGCTTCAACTACCATGTAGAGGAAGCACCATTTCCAACTTGTAGAAACTGTGTCCACCTTTTTTCCTGTGGCATCATTGGAATGGCTCCTCCTCACTACAAGGTATTTGACATGCAAAGAATTCACCTAACTGCTTGAGGTTTCCAATCATATCTTCAAGACTAATGAATTAGCTCAAAAGGCTAGCGTACGAGGACCTTATTTGCGATGGCCCCAAAGAGATGATACTCTGGAGCCGGAAGCATGGGAGTTACAAATGCAGTCAAGAGTGTGGACGACACATCATCTCATGCGATACCATCCCAGGTTCCTTTCATAGGCTTATCGAATGTTCTTCCAAATTTTATAATTTGCAACAACTTAGGCAAGTTAAAAATTTTGATAAGAAAGGAATGTTAGAATGAAGTAGAAACTATTACTTTAGATTTTTAATCTTGAAAGATAGGATAAATTACATCACATCATAATGCATTGAATAAAATCTTACTTTAGCTACATATAAGAAAAGTGCATCAAATAAATAAGTTTTTAATTCAAAAATATTCATTAGAAAAATCCACAATAAATTTTAATAAAAATAAGAATCAAGTAATTGCATAGAGAGTATTTTTCTTAATATTTACAAATAATGTAAATATAGAAAAAAGTGAATAAAGATAGTTAAAAGTAGGTCATTAAATTCATTGAGTAAAAGTACACTTTTCAATAGAGAAAATGCCACTATTATTAGTTAGGTTGAAATGATTAAATTACGTATATAGTCATTAGAAATTATTGAATTACATGCATAACCATTGAAAGCCTAGGATATTTCAGTTGACTCACTTTGCCAACATAACAAAGTGAAGTACAAACCCTAGTTCATGAAGCAACTGAAAAGTTGACATAATTCTCTTTCAAGAAAATAGAAGCCTAAAATTTCCAAGGGAAAATACTCACCTTGTTAATTTACATAGTCTAGAAAAAAGTCAAGACTCATAACAAGAACAATTGACCAACCTTCAATGAATGTTTAAGTCAAGAAGATTGAGAACAAAGGTCAAAACAAGTTGGAAAATCTTCTATTGTATCCTTCTCTATACTGTCTTTGGGTTGTTACCCGACTTTTCTCTTCTACCTTGATATCCAACTTTTTGACCTTGGCATATATTTCTGCCAAATTCAGCCTCAAATCACGCATGCCTTTGATTATTTCATCCACAACATCACCTTTAAGAGTTGGACCAATAGGTATAGCTGGTTGTTCCGCCATAGCTACAAGCGCCTTGGCTGCAATTTTAGCCCTCTTCTAAGCACTGGCACGTGTGGTGTACCTGTACCCCACATCTTAATTTCATCCACTCTCTCTTTACCAACATATGCACTGCTTTAGTTACATTAGCCCAGTCTGATTCTAGCTCTGTTTCAGAAGAGGTATCTTCTAAACAATCAATCAGCTTCTCCTACAAGACAAGATCTGCAGCCTTAAAAAACAAATCAATTTTCTAACTCTCCAATGATTGCTACTCATAGACTTTTCAATCCAATCTATAAATGTCTTTTTAGTTACCAATCCTGCATCTTCCAGGAAAAACTCTTCTCTCAAAGCTTTCTTAAAAGCTACCCAATCAGCATCTTGTCTATGTAACTCATCAATCCGATCATGCAATGCATGCATGGCCAAATGAGAGAAATACTGACTCCATGCATATTGCGGTACCCCATGAAACAACATCTTTTCTTCATACAATCGGATGAGGGCCGAAACATTTTGACATTTAAACTGCTTCAATTCTTGCCCCACTACCTACAATGCATTCACAGCTAAGGAATCAATTCTTTCTGCTTCCTACCGAGTTTGAGTCTGCTGTTGTAAAAACAATTGTTGATGTTGTTGTTGCTGCAACAAAGCAATCCTATGTTGTAAAGCATCACCTTCACTTGACCCAACAGAATCCCCCATCTTTACACACCTCTGCTACCAATATTCACGTCGGGTTCACCATTGTCGGAGCATTTGGGGTCGAAAATAGAATATGTAGAAGAATACTCATAAAAAGAAATAGAAGATGTAGAAGAATACTAACAAATATGAAGCCTATTGGTTTATTTCTACATTATGAGAATATAAAACTCTTGTAGACAAAAACATGCATAAAATAATACCTTCCTCTATGCTACTAAGATCGCCAATTTGATGCTTCCATTGACTCCGAAAGGGGGTAAAATACGAACTCACCTGGCCAAAATTTTGCAAGATCACTCCTTCATATCCCACTTCGGAGTGCTATTTATTGCTTGAAAACAACGATCGCACATCACGCGATTTTGCCAATCCCTCTTTTTACATAAAATCCTCTCAAAAATGGCTGAAAGCTACCTAATTTCTTTTACATGTCATCCTAATCTAGAAGTTGTCTATAATTTTACAGATTTTTACAAGAGATAATATATAAAATATCAAAAATTGGCTAAACTTGTTCAAAAATCTAATATTTTTGAACCATGGACACTAACACTAATGTCTAAAATGGTATTGGCTCTCTAGATCAATACGAAAGCCGCACTCTAGAGTTTTTCACAGGGTGTGTGGATAGCGGCACGACAACGCATAAAAAGATTTTTTTGCAACCTTGTTTAAAAAACATTTGATTTAAATATGATTCACCCTCCTCTGACAATCAGTGGAATCTCTTTCAAATAATGAAGATTGGCAAAATTCTTGGTGTTTTGAGCAATGTTTATCTCCATGACGCATTCCCTTGATTTTTCTTGGTGAGATCACTTCATGAGAAGCTTGAAGTGTATGTATAACCCCTCGCTACTATATTGGGAGCATCGACGGACACAAAGCAGAGTCTATTATTTCATCAATACCGATTGACTTGCCTATCTTCAAAACAACCTCAAAAGAATCAAGTGGATGGAAAACCCTTAAGTTGGCCAATCTATTTATCTTCAAAGAATTGTGCCTAAATCCCATCCTTAACATAGGTGGAGAACAGATTTGCCAAAACTATTATCTTTATGACCAAGTGCTTTGCATGCTCCCAGCCAAGCATGTTGCCATTTTAGGGCACTCATGCTGCAATAATTATTGTAAAGATGGTTTTTCAAATCTTTTCCAAAAATACAAATTCCTAAATATATATTTGATGATCCTCCAATCTACAAAGTTATGGATTTATATGAATTTTACAATTAGAATTGTTGTAACCCAAAAATCTTCCTAAGCTTAATCTCAATTATCTCTATTTGATGTAATAAAGAAATCTGCTAGCACTATTGTAGCTATGAATAATAAAAGGGTCTTGAATTCTTTGTAAGATCGTGTACTTTCGTACTAGACTTATGTTGTAAATTTAAAAATCGTGGATTCAATTATCGAAAATCTTAGAGAGAGATGAAAGTTGTTGTAATGTCCCCCCTGGTGCCCCCGTGCCTTTCCCCATGCGAACCACCCCCCCTTTTAAATTTTTTTAATTTTTTTTACTCTCCCTCTCTCTCAGCCATCTGCATGATGGGGGGGGGAGAGAGAGAGGGTGAGTAAAGGGGAGAAGGGGGCATGCAGCCCCCAGGTGGGTGTTGACCGACAGCCGTCCTTCTCCCCCCACCTTATAAGAGCCTCCCCCCTCCCTCCGTTGGGACAGTGCCCCCCTGGTGGTCTGCAGATGGCAGCAAGCTCCCCTCCTCCGTCTAGAGAAGAAGAAGAAGAAGAGGGAGAGAGAGAAGGTGAAGAAGAAGAAGAAGAAGAAGAGGGAGAGAGAGAAGGAGAAGAAGGGAAGAATAAGAAGAGGGGGAGAGAGAGAGAGGAGAAGAAGAAAGAATAAGAAGAAGAAGAAGAAGAAGAAGAAGAAGAAGAAGAAGAAGAAGAAGAGGGAGAGAGAGAATGAGAAGAAGAGAAGAAGAAGAAGAGGGAGAGAGAGAGGTGAGAGATAGAGTGAGAATAGGCAAAGAGAGAGAGAGAAGGAGGTAATGATAGGGAAATGATGAGAGGTAAGATTTGGAGAGAGATGGGAGATCAATAGGAAGAGATATTGGGAGGTATAGAGAGATGTGGAAGATAATTAGGGGAGGATATAGGGAGAGGGAAAGAGAAAGAGAGATGGAGAGAAGACTATGAGATGGAGAGGGTGAGATAGAAGGAAAGCAAATTGGGGAGAGGGTAAAAGAAGAAGAAGAGTTATGCATGTTTGAAGTCACATTGTTTGGCCTTAGATTCCTTGTGAACTCGCGTACCACTTCCTTCTACCAAGGCAAGAGCGGTCGATTTACCTCAAGGGTTGCAAGACCAAGAACGCACAAGGACGGCACCTAAGAGATGAGTTACAAGGAGCACACGTGCTAAAGTTGCAAATGGAGCTAGGAACATATCCAATGCAAGCGGAGACATGAATACCACCAATCCTCCAATAGCTCATATCCCGGTTGTACCAAGATTTAGATTCTTCTCACACATCTTGAATTCTTAAATAGAGGTAGAATTGCATGTATTCGCCATTAAAGGGCTTAAGATGGGTTGATCTTCTACCCTAAATAGGTAGCCATGATTAATAAAGGTCAAGGTGAAATCACATAGATCATTAAAAGATCTAGAAGATAATCGTTAAAGTTGTTCCTTGAGCAACCCTAGATCCCAAGGGGGAGAGTAAACCCTAGGGAGACAGTATATCAAGACTGAAAATGATTTAAGTAGGGATAAGCTAACTTCTTAAGGGACTTGTTGAGATGGTTTACCATCGATGTTTCTAATGAGGGTTGACCTTTGTTTAAGATGGAAAAGAGGTTAGTAAGCAGAGTGGTTACTTGCTGGATTAGGAAAGGATGTTTTCCTAGTTAAAGGATGTTAGGCTGGTTGTTTCAGCTTGATTGTTTCCGGAAGGATACTTAAGGATTGGCTGTGGTTTTGGATGAATATCCAAGTGATTATATTTTTCATGGAGGGAACTGTAAGGATAAATTTCCATGGGAACAAAAGGGATGTTTTCCCTAGTAAATGTTATTAGGCTGGTTGTTTCAGCTGTGGATGATTTCCTAAAGGGATAATTAAGGAAGGATGGCGCTAGCTACCCCTCGCGAACCGCCAAACCCTAGCCAAGGGGATTATGAATCCGTGCCGGGAATGTGGACTGACGCCGCGAGAGGTCTTTCCGTGGAAATTACTTAGTGTAGGAGGATGCTTGGGTGCCAGTGGGGGCTCTGGCCATAAATCCCAATGCCTCCGGACCCTACACAAGTGTTCTACGTGACTCGAGATGGGATCTCGAGGCCTTGATACTAGTTATAAGGAAAAATCTTGGTAGGATAAACCTTCGGGTTTTTATTTTCGGGATACGGAAGGATTATTTCTGCGGAGGCAGAAAGGGACACTTAATTCCCCTGTATGGGCAGGAGACAAACATTAATCTGAAGATAAGTTAAGGAAGTGTTTGATCTTGTTTTATCTTGTCTTAGTGTCTATGCCTTAGATTACGTAAAGCAACCTATGATTAATGGGTTAATTAAGGAAGCTGCTTTTATGCATCAAACATAATGTGGTAGGTAATTAGATAACTAAAACAACCCCCGAGGAAAGCGTGGTGGATGTGACCCCGATGGGTCTATCCTACGGAAGGGTGGTCTCGATTAGTCGAGAGCTTTCCTTAAAGGAAATGTTAACGAGAAATGTTAGGAAAAGTCGGATGATGGCCTTAGACAATGTTGGTTAGAACCCTGATTCATACTGTTTTAGGGGACCGGAATGGGACTATGCCCTAGGGCAGAGAGGTCGAGCGATGCATCCCTCTCATTTCCCATTCTCTTTGAACCAAGTGCAGTATGAGTTTGCCTTGGTCTAGTTGTATATGCACAAAGTGGAGCGGTTGTCGATCGACGTTAGAAGGCTATTAGGTGAACCCGACTGCTAGGAACCTAGTGGGAACGGCTGGATAAGTTCCGTTGCGAGGTGGACTCGAGAAACCCTAGTTGGAAAACCCCATGTCATTCCTTGGAAGTGCTGGGTGGCGTCTCCTAGATATATCTCTCGATGGACTGCTAAAACATGTCTCGCAATTTGAGGAGCGGGCATGTTACAGTTGTAGCATGCAAAATGTATGCCTAATCTTGCAAATATTAACAATCCTAGGGTATTACGTCTTCCATGCCTATGCTTACCCCGACTAAAGTACAAGAGAAGAAATTCCTTCTCAATCAAATCAAACTACCCGAGTTTGATGGCAAAGGGAAGGATGTTGAATTTGAAGCAAAAATTTGGATTGAATCTATGGAGGATTAGTTCACTGCTACAGGTACTACTCCTCCTAATTAGGCAACGATAGCTAAGCTAAAGTTGATGAGCAAAGCTCGACTTTGGTGGAAGCAATGCTACAAGGACCAAGGGGTTTTGGAAGCAACCATCACTTAGAAAAAGCTAAAGGAAATTGTACGTAGGCAATATCTCCCACCAGCATATCGTACCTTAAAGATGAATGAATTCTTTAGTTTAAAGTAATTTGGATTGAGCTTGAAAGCCTACTCTTCTAGATTTGTATTCCTTTTTTAGTATGCCCCGCCGTCCATGGACATCACCCAACATGTGTCAAATATTTGCCACAAACTTGTTGAGATATTTGCAATCACACCTAATGTAGCCTCTTTGTATGAGGCAGTTTGGGCTTAGGACATGCAGGCTGTAGTAATCCCATATGCAGAGAAAGGGAAGATTGCTACCCATCCAACAACTATAAAGCATTGTACTTGACTACCACTTTTCATATAGAATGAATACAATGTCATGATGCTTTGTACTTTTAGTTAAGTGTCTTGTCATTGTTAGTCATACACAAGATTGTGTTTATGAGTCCAAGTCTCAATCTTGGAACCTAATTCACTTGTGTAACAAATAGTGTCTTTGTCTCTATCATCATGAGTTCATTCTTCTTCTTCCATCCACCATAGCTCACTGCCATGTCCTAGATCTCTCTCATTTCAACATGGTATCAAAGCCTAGTCGGGCATGGCATTGCTTCTCCAGCCTCTCTTGATTCCTTAAACCTCTATCCAGCTCACATCCAGCTCAGTGTGAGTGTATGACTCCAATTTCTCACTTGAACCCCATAGCCACTGTTTGGCAGTCATAGCCAAACAGGACATACAACACTTGGAGCTTCTATATCTTACTCTACAAGCCAAATCAGCTCACGATTCCTTCTGTGGATATCCTTCTCTACTCAAGGCGCTCCTCCTTGGCATCTCAGAGTGCAACATTGGCCTCTATATGATTCAGCATTGACGAAATTCGTTGCGCTGTCCAGAATTGCGCCTGCTCCTATACGTACTACTCTGGCGCACTGCGTGTAGGTCACGATCTTGCCTAGGATCATAGGGCTTTGGAAGCCCATTAACCAATCTTCATTACCATATAAAAATTTCTGGAAATGGTTGAGGATACAATGCACATAGACTGAAAAGTCAGGGCTTTCTAGAAACCCTAAAGTTGGCAGCCATAGCCAACTTCTCAAAAGCTTCAATTTTCTTCATTTTCTCACTCCTCTTGGTACACTAAAGTTGCTGCCACTCTGATCTAAGCTCCCAACTTAGTTTCTAGCAAGGATTCAAGTAAAATTTATCCATCAGCAAGGGGGGACTCAAGTTGAAGAACAAACAAGTATCAAGAATCATCATGGTGTTTCTTGATACTCTCATAGTGTCTTTTTGGCACTACCCTCATTTGTGTCCTTTGACACATAAGGTTTCAACTCTCTTTTTTGCTGGTCAAAGAGTTAAAGATTTGAAGTTGAGTTCCAATGCCAAACACAAAGTTTTTTAAGTGGGTGCTTCTTAATAACATGTATCTTATGGCCCATTTACACTATATAGAAGATGTTACTCTCCCTACAGGAAGACATGGAGCTGCCTATATCCAAATGCCATTAGTATATCCATTTGAAGACCTTGAAGACATGAAAGTGCAAAAGTTTGAAGACATTTTCGCTATCTCAAAGATTGTACCTTTGCTTGAGGGGGACCATAAAGATAAGAACCAGATGACTAATGCAAGCAAAGTCCATGAAAATGATGACCATGAAGGAAAGATAAAAGAGAAAAAGAATAAGGAGAAGAAGCAGAAAAATCATGAAGACTCTGAAGCAGCAAGCAAAGTGAACAGCAAGTACATGATCAAAAAGGGCAAGCTGGACTACCCCGACAAGAAGATCTACAATGAATTGAATATCTATGTCAAAAGTAATGCTGAAAATTGCAAGGGCCTGCCGGTCCTTGATCCAATTTTTTACTAACTTCTTTAGCCTTGTAATGTCTAGCCCAAATGTCTTTATCATAATCTTGTAAAAATCCTCATGTAGCCTTGTACTACAGCCTCTGTAAGGCCCTTGCTACAGCCTCTGGATGACCATCATGTTTGTGGTACCCACACTTAGCCTTTTCTGCGAGACAGCCTCTGGTGTTTTGCCATGTTTATGGTGTGCCCACACTTTGTAGGTGTTACTTTCACTAAAGCCTCTACACACTTTGTACTTTCTGGTTGTGATTGAGGAGGGGTGTTGAGATATTTGCAATCACACCTAATGTAGCCTCTTTGTATGAGGTAGTTTGGGCTTAGGACATGCAGGCTGCAGTAATCCCATATTCACAGAGAGGGAAGATTGCTACCCATCCAACAACTATAAAGCATTGTACTTGACTACCACTTTTCATATAGAATGAATACAATGTCATGATGCTTTTTACTTTCAGTTAAGTGTCTTGTCATTGTCAGTCATACACAAGATTGTGTTTATGAGTCCAAGTCTCAATCTTGGAACCTAATTCACTTGTGTAACAAACAGTGTCTTTGTCTCTATCATCATGAGTTCATTCTTCTTCTTCCATCCACCATAGCTCACTGCCATGTCCTAGATCCCGCTCATTTCAACAAAACTAAACCCTCCATTGGATACCCATCTTGAAGCAATGTGCCCATCCAACTTACAAGATGCATTAATTCAAGAAAATCCCATTATCCAGGAGCTACATACAATATCTAAGAGTGGAAAATTTTGGGAATAGGGTTCTTCTCCATACAAAGTATTTCATGGATGTGCTAGGAGGATTCAAGGGTAATACTAGACCGGTCAAAAGAAGAAGGTAAGAAAAGTGCAGTTGGAAACTTTGTACATGCAGTTGGAACAAAGAGGCCCCAAGGTGTTTCCATCGCAATGAACCCAGCCACTTCAAAAGACAATATCCAAAGCCAAGCCAAATAGTCCACTAATGACAATTTTATGCCAGAATCGAGCAGTTTTAATAACAAATGAAAAAGTTGCTAGAGTAACTTTCAAGGGAAATGACAAAGGAATAGACAAAGGTGAAGTTCCCACTTTAGAAGTGGACATAGAAAGAGCAACAATACATGCTACTCTCAACAAGAAGGGCCCAAATCACCAATTCTTAGTGATCTAGACCTCGCAACATATCAGGGTAAGGCGCTGACTGATTGTGAAAGTATCAACTCATTTATCTCACCAAAGTGTGTTGAGTGTTGAAATGACCTATTTTTTGGCTGATTTTTGTTGTTTTTGAGAGCTGAATGGTTGATTTTATCAGATGATTGATTGGTTTGGAAGTGTTTTGAGAGTGTTTTGGATAGGTTGGAATGGTTTTATTAAGCTCATGATGTTTATTAGTAGAGATGTGAAGTTCTGATAATGTTCTGATATGTTATGATTGGTCGTGATTGGTTCTGTTGAGCTTCTGTTTCGTTCTGTTTTGTTCTGTTTTCTCTCTGTATGGAGGGATGGAGTATTGATTGATAGGGTTTGAGATTGTTTGAAAGCTTATTGAGTGATTTTTTATGGTTTGGAATGGTTTTGGTATGAGTTATGTGGTTCTGATGCTTTCTATTGACCTTCTGTAACTCTCTTATGAGCTTCTGATGAGCCTCTGTAGACCTTCTGTATGCTTCTGTATGTGTTCTGATGGATGAGAGTGTAGCTTGGGAAAGTTTTCTAGCCTCGGAAAGAGGTTAATACAAGTGCAAAAGAGCTAAAAGAAGTGAAAGAAGTAGCTGCTGAAGACTCAAGTAAAGACTGGAGTGAAGTGACAGTGGTGAGCTACGAAAGGACATTGTAGTGGCTCTGGTGCCTCTTCATATCAGACACACCTCTTGGGAGGGATATCCATGACCTAAGAAGGATTATTGAGAGTTATTATGAGAGATTGTAGAGAGGATATGATGTATTATTGATGGAGAGAGAGAGAGAGAGAGAGTCAGAGATAGCCAATTCTACTAAAACAGAGTGATTGTATATGAGAGATTGAGAGAGAAGACTATGAAGACATTGAAGATGAATACTATGTGATGTATTTCCATTCAAAGATGGTGTATTCCTTTGTTTTCTTTGTTCTATTGATGGATTTTGTGAAGATATTGAAGAATATGATTGATTCTATCAAATCCGTGGGAGATTTACATGATGCTGCATGAAGATTTGTTGTGCCTGGTGTTTTTTTTCTTCATTGTGATCATATAAAACCTAATAAAAAAGCTTGTTGATGTTACAAGATAGATTTTCTTGCAAGAGAATTCCCTTTTCCTTGGTGTTCCTCTTGGGGCTCCAAAGGGTGCGAAAATACTAGAAATAAACAACACATCTACATCTAAGTTGTTAGTATTCAGAGTTATGAATCTAGGAGCTTATGAGTGCTTACTAGGAATGGATTGGCTAATCCTCAATGACGCTTATATTCATTGTGGAAAGGGCCAAATCACATTCCTAGATAAAAAAAGAGAGTTAGTAACCACTCAGGGAGAAGTTGAAAATGCTAGAATCCAATTGGCAAAAGCTTCTCGAATCATGAAGGGGCTAAGAAAAGGACTACCTATCTACCTAGGCAAACTTAATAAGATTGAGCAAGGAAGTGAAGTTGAAGAAGAACCAACTTGGTCAAAGGAATATGCAAATGTTTTTTTAGAAGAGCCGACATAACTCTCCCCACTAAGAGAAGCTGAGATCATGAGATTAAGCTAACACCAAGAGTTGCTCCAATAAGCAAAGTGACCCTATTGTATGTCTATTCTAGAGGTCATTGAGTTAAAAGAATAACTCAAGTAACTCTTGGACCAAGGATATATCAGGCCAAGTAAATTACCATGGGGAGCCTCAGTGCTATTCCAAAAGAAGAAGGGCAAAACCCTCCGTATCTGCATTAACTATCGTGGATTAAAAACCAAGTGACGATCAAGAACAAGTATCCAATTCCATGGATAGATCAATTACTTGATTGTCTTCAAGGTGCAAAGATCTTCTCAAAATTTGATTTAAGATCATGTTATTACCAAATAAGGATCAAAGAAGAAGACATTTCAAGAATCGTATTTAACCCAAAGTATGGCCATTATGAAGTCATCATGATTTCTTTTGGATTAACCAATGCATGTGCAACCTTTAACAAGCTAATACAAGATATCTTTTGGCCCCGTCTTGATGAATTTATCCTTGTCTTCTTCAATGACATCCTAAGCTACACAAAGAAAGCTAAGGATCATGAGCCACAACTCTGAGTTGTCCTTGAAACAATAAGGACACACAAACTTTATGCCAAAAAAAAGAAATGTGCCTTCTTCAAGAGGCAGATTGAGTATCTTGGACTTATAGTCTTTGATGAAGGGATTATAGTAGATCCTACCAATGTTAAAGGTATGCAAGAATGGGTACTTTCAACAATGGTTAAGGAAGTCTAAAGTTTTTTAGCCTTAACAAGGTGGTACATGATTTTTATCAAGGACTATGCCTTGATTGCTTCACCCTTAACTGATTTACTCAAGAAGTTGGTTGCTATTGTGTGGACTCCCACTGAATAGTCTAGCTTTTAGAAGCTTAAACAAAACTTAATCATAGCTCCTATCTTGAAGCTACTTGAGTTGAGCTAAGAATTTGAAGTTATCATTGATGCAATCTCTCTTGCATTAGGTTATGTACTCATGCAAGAAGGCCATATGATAGCCTATTCTTCTAGAAACTTAAAGAGTCATGAGAAGAATTACGTTACCCATGATTTAGAGCTACTTGTTATAGTTCATTCTCTCAAATTATGGAGACATTATTTTCTTACAGCAAGTTTACTTTGGTTACTAACCATAAGAGTTTCAAATGGATCTTCACTCAACCAAACCTAAACATGAGGCAATGATGATGGATAGAAGTCTTGTAAGAGTATGTAATGAAAGAGACCTAGCTAGCCTAACTAAGGAAGAGAAGAGAGAGAAGGACGGTAGGAGAAGAGGAGGAGAGAGAAAGATAGGGAGAAGAGAGAGAAAGAGAGGAAAGGGAGAAAGAAGAAGAAGAAGCCATGAAAGCTTGTGAAGGTGAAAAGAGAGATTCTTGATAATTCCGTCATGCCTCAGAATACACTCTTATACCTTTTATACCATCAGTGTGACTGGTATGTTCCCATGCCATGTTCCCGTGTCCCCCACTTGTTACAAACCATCCTATCTCATAGAGTTTTTGTCCTAAAAAACAAGGGATGAAGTGGAAAAGAAAAAATGGGAGCTATCGAGTTCGACTTTGCGCATGATACAATGGAAATAAGCAAGGGCGGCGGGATAGAGAAGAGAAATGGGGCACCAAGGGTGTGAGGTATGGGAGACCATATGGGAGGGTCTCGTCCGCATTATAATCCACCATTTCATGATAGACAAGACCCTAGATGGGGTGGACAACATGTTGTCCCGTAGGGGTCTGCTATAGGAAATCGGCTATAACTTTGTGTAAAAACTCAGAACGGGACAAATGAGGTGTCGTTATGGAGCCCACAAGGTGTACTTTCAGCCCATGTGGGTGAAGGGGGAGGGGGCTGAAAATACTTCAAGACCAAAACTGTTGCAGAATAGATGGTTGTCTAGAAGTAACTAGTGTGCTGTCCAAGACAGTATGGTTGGAGAAAAACAGCCATAACTTCCTCTAGGAAACCCTGATTGGGGCAAATGAGGTGTCGCCGCGGAGCCTTGAGGTGTACTTTCAGCCCATGTATGGGAAGTGGGACTGAAAATGTGTCAGGACCAAAACTGGTGCAAAATAGTTGACTGTCCAGATGCAGACTGCAGCCCAAAATAGGAATCAAGTGTGGTTAAGTTCTAGCCAATACGACCTCCTTGAGGTGTGGAAACTCATCCAAGATAGAGGATGGGCACCAAGAATCTTCCTTTGTCTGTAGGCCTTTCCATTTGATCAAGTATTCATGAATAGAATGGGTATGGAGTTGCTTTTCATGCTGCCCAATGACTGCTTCAGGAATATACTGAATAAGGCCCTCCTCATCCATGGGGGGTAGCTCCTCTACATAATCTTTGGGAGTGTCAATGAAAGGTTTCAATTGGCTCACATGGAAGACATTATGGATCTTAGTAGTGAGAGGGAGTTGGAGATGGTAGGCCAATTCCCCAACCTTCTTAATGATTGTGTAGGGCCCATAGTAGCGGTGTGCCAACTTGTTGCAAGAACCGTCCTTGAGTGTAGCAATAATGGGACTTGGGACCTTGAGAAGTACCAATTCACCCTCTTGAAAGTCAAGGGATCTCCTTTTTGCATCAACATGGAGCTTCATGTGCTCTTGAGCCCTTTTGAGATTTGTCTTGCATTGTTGAAGTAAAGCTTGCATGCGGTCCAACTCTTCTTTTCCAAGGGGGTTGAGATTTTCATTAAAGATCACGGTGGGGAATGCTTCGAAGGGGGAGACTCCAATGCTAGAATGAGTGGATTTGTTGTAAGAAAATTCAGCCAAATGCAACCATACATCCCAAGGATTCTACACATCATGACAAAAACGTTGCAAATAAGTCTCAAGCCACTTGTTGACTTGCTCCGTCGGCCCATCCGTTTGGGGATGATAGGCTATAGACGGAGCCAATTTGGTCCCCATGGAGCTGAAAACTGTCTGCTAAAACTAACTCATAAATTTGGTGTCCCGATCATGTACTATGACGCGGGGCAATCCATGCAACTTAAATACATGCTCCATAAACTGAGTGGCAACTTGAGATGCTGTAAACTGAGATTTTGTAGGGATGAAATGGGCTGCTTTAGTGAGCCGGTCAACTACCACATAGATGCTATTCCAACCCTTCTTGGTTGTAGGTAAACCGGTGATGAAATCCATGGTAATGTGGGTCCATTTGCCTTCGAGAATAGGGAAGGGCTACAATAATCCACCCAATTTAAGAGTGCTATCCTTATTTTGTTGACAAGGCACACATCTAGACACGAAGTCTTTAACATCTCACCATAGGCCTTTCCAGTGAAAGGTTTTTGAAATGCGGTCATATGTTTTGAACACCCCTAAGTGGCCAGCAATCAGTGAAGAATGCATCTCTTCAAGTATCCTTTGGGTAAAAGAAGATGCATGGGGAATTACGATACGACAATGGATCCGAATGAGGCCATTGTGGAGCTGATATTGAGAGTTGTCATCCATAACACCTTGTTGTAATTTCTGAAAAAGAGGGCTAAATTCAGCATCAAGCAAGTAGGCTTCTTGGAACTCTTCAATCCAATCATGGTGGAGTTCAGTGATAGATGAGACCTTGCATGCCCACATGTGAGAGAGAGCATCAGCCACTATATTGTCCTTCCCACAGGTGTGGGTGATCTCAAAGTCATAGTTCTGCAGGGTAGCTACCCATCTACGCTGTTTGGGAGTGAGGTTGGGCTAAGTCAAGAAGTATTTGAGCACACGGTGGTCACTTTTCACTTTAAATTTACTGCCATACAAGTAGTGGTGCCACTTTTTGATAGCATGAAAGACTATCAACATTTCCTGATCATAGACATGCAACTCTCTCTTTATCATCCAATTTCTGGCTCTCAAATGCTATCAAACTGTGTTCTTGCAGCAGGACTGCACCAATACCCCGTCCACTAGCATCACACTGAATGGTAAAATCCTTTGAAAATTTGGGGCATACAAGGATGGGGGGCTGAAGTGCGCAATTTCTTTCAGCTGCTTAAAACTGCGATTGGTCAAAGCATCCCATAAGAAGGCCTCTTTTTTCAGCCTGTCAGTTAATGGTGCTGCAATTGTGGCATAATGGCAAATAAATCTCCAATAAAAAGAGGAGAGGCCAAGAAAACCAAGCAAGGAGGTAGTGGTAGTGGGCATGGGCCAATCTCGAACACACTGCACTTTCTTAGGGTTAGCTCGGATGCCTTTCTCACTAACAATGTGTCCCAAGTACTCAACCTCTGTTTGCATGAAGATGCACTTGCTTTCCTTGGCAAATAACTGGTGCTCTCTTAGTATATCAAAAATTTGCCTGACATGCTTCAAATGCTCATGTAGTGACTTGCTATAAATGAGTATATCATCAAAGAATACCAACAGAAACTGGAAAAGCCATGGCTGTAATATTTTGTTCATCAGGCTCTGAAACATGGCGGGGGCATTAGTGAGCCCAAATGACATGACAAGGAAATGGTACAAGCCACGGTCAGTCTGGAAGGCTGTCTTAACTTCATCACCCACTCTTATTCTGATTTGGTGGTAGCTTGATCGCAAATCAATCTTGGTGAAGTAGCGTACTCCCTTGAGCTCATCAAGCAAGTCATCGATTCGAGGGATGGGGTATTTATTTTTGACGGTGATCTTATTGAGATCATGGTAGTCAATGCACAATCGGAAGGATCCATCCTTCTTCTTAACCAATTGAATCGGGGAGGCATAAGGGGAAGAGTTAGGCTCTATGAATCCCATTTCAGTGAGCTCCTTGACTTGCTTAGCTACTTCCTCTCACTCACATTTAGAGAGCCGATATGGGGGTTTATTGATGGGCTTGGCATGGGGCTCCAAGTCAATTGGGTGATCCACCGATCTCTGAGGTGGGAGAGTGGTGGAGGGTTGAAATAGGTCCTCATATTCAGCCAAAAGTGCTTTTAGTACTGCATTTTCTTCCCTAAGGTGTGTTGGTCATCAATATCCTTATGCAAATGCAAGAAAAAGATTTGTGAGCATTTCTTGAATTCCTTTTTGAGTTGTCTTGCTGTTATAAGCTAAAAATTTGCAATTTCTTTGATGCCCTCCAAATGTACAAGCTGCCCATGCATTACAAACTCCATATACAGTTGAGAGAAGTCCATAGAGATTTTTCCCAACTATTGTAGCCAATCACAACCTAAAACAACATCCATGGGGCCCATATCAAGGGTAATTAAGTCCACCTTTGCTGCATAATTTTCAGCCAATGTAAGAGACACTTGTGTGCATACACGGGAGCTTATTTCCTCACTTCCATTGGCAACTTGAACCTTAAGAGGTTGTTGTAATTCAGTAGGAATACATATCAAACGGGCAAGAGTCGATTTATTCACAAAACTGTGTGTGCTGCCACTATCTATAAGAATGTATAGATTCTTGCCATCAATGTTACCATGTACTTGTAGGGTGTTTGGGCTCTTAGAGCCAGTCAATGCATCCATGGAGATCGAGCAAGCTGATATAGTGGTAAGTGTGGGGTGCAAAGGGTCATTCCCAAGCATGCCATCTATGGGGCAGCCACTGGGGTCAAAAGGGAACCCATCCGGTGAGTCATAAAATTGATCAGTGTCAAGATCCTCTTTGTATTCAACATTTTCGGCAAGTGTCATCATTGGAGAGGTGTCATGTGAGTCAACTTGTCATTATCTTCTAACATATACATGCTATTAAACTTGACAATGGTGTTCTTAAAGGGGCATTTGGATGCATGATCAACAGTGTACTTATCCCCTCATTTAAAGCACAAGCCCTTAGCCTTGCGATCCTTGACAACCTCGGGAGTTTTTGACCGTTAGAACTGAAGCCATTATGTGTCTTATTTTTGGCATACTTTGGGTCACTTTTGGAAGGGGGTGTTGTCCCAAAACTGCAATATTTCCTTTCAGCATTAAAAGTGGGGTAGGTGGGGATTTTGGGGCTGCCATTCCCTGCATTGTTACTGCGGTAATTACTAGTATATGGGGGTTGCCTAGTAGGGTAACTTTGCTGTCCCGAAATTGGTTGCATGCCCTCATTGCGACATTATTTCCGACCATACCGTTCGGCCAATTCTATGGCTGCAAACAAAGTGGCTGGATTTTGAGCCATTACATCAATTGAAAGATGTGCATCTAGCCCATAAATGTATCTATGCAATTTGGCATCATCACTGATGGCCTCTACATACATGGATAGGTTCATAAACTGGTTGTATACTCCCTCAAGGTGAGATTTCGCAGATCCTTCTTTGGCCGTTTCTATGATCGGATTACTCAACATTGACACCATTTCTACTAGAGCCTGTGCCTTAGAGGGTTTCTCTGATATGACAACATTGAGAAATGCTTTGTGGCTTAGGGCATCAACACTAGCATTCTCCTTACCCGATCTATACTTGATCTCAAAGTCATACTCTGTAATGAGTTGGGGACAAGGGAACATGGCATGGGAACATACATGATGGAATTATCAAGAATCTCTCTTTTCACATTCACAAGCTTTCATGGCTTCTTCTTCTTCTTTCTCCCTTTCCTCTCTTTCTCTCTCTTCTCCCTATCTTTCTCTCTCCTCTTCTTCTTCTCCTACAGTCCTTCTCTCTCTTCTTTCCCTTAGTTAGGCTAGCTAGGTCTCTTTCATTACAAGTGGTATCAAAGCTTTGCCTTTGATCCTTCTCTCTCCCATAGATTTAGGGTTCTTACAATTTCTCATAGTTAAAAAATCTCAGTTACATATTTCTCACTGGTACAAAGGGAGTACTCAGGCAAGCTGTCAGCCCTCTTGAAGACTATGGCAGCCTTTCTTGGATCTTTCCCAAGAACCATGGACACATCTAGAGGTGGGAAGATAAATTTGGCAGGTCGTCACATGTAAGTTTCTTGAGGGTTTTGGGCAAAAAGAGTGTAGCAGAGTTAGAGAAGACCAAAAGCACAGTTACTTTTTCAAGAGAACCTTCTCTCTCCTTCTTCCTTCAAGCTTCCATGGAACCTTCAGCTCAAGAAGTGTAGAGATCTTGCTCCCCCCTCTTCCTCAGCTTCAATGGCTTGTCCCAGAGCCTTCCCCACTTCATACTCAGCATCTAAAGCATCCATGAGCCTTGTCTATCCGCCTGGAGCCTCCTAAGGCCAGCTTGAAATTTGCAGCGCATTTTGCGCTGAGCGGTTTGCTCTCTTCCTCCTACTCCAGCTTAGTTCCACCACTCCCTACTTCATCCTCCAGCTCTTGACATACCTTTGGGCAATACTTGAGCACGGTTGTTCAGATTTCCCACCATTCTTAACATATCTCAAACCCTACTGTGGGCAGCAGCCATGGGAGCCATGAAACCTTCAACCAATCTCATGGCACATTGAAGCCCCTTCAATTTCTTATCTCCAGGAGCCTTGGGAGCAGTCACAAGCTTCAATAAGTGAAGATATATGACATTGAAGGCCTCCATACAACCACGTGCTACAAGAAGAAGGGCAACCATAAATTTCTTGGAGAGGGCAGCCATTAACTCTTCCCCGAGCTTGAATAAGGTATGTCAATCCGGTTCATGCTCTCTCTTTTACATCCAATTGTTGAGCTCAGCCACTTGATGAGAGAGATGGAAGAATTTCATGCCCTCTTGGAGCTTGAGAGTGCCAATTGAATTCCCATCCCCATTCCACACCCTTGAAATGCATGCATGGCTGAATGCTCTTTAAATTTCTTTCCCCATTGATCAAGATTTTACTCTAATCCTTAACTGTACCCTTATCTTGATTCCGACCAATAAGAAATAAATTTGTAAGAAGGGTAAGTCATACAATCAGTGAGTCACTAATTTGTAGAGGTAACCCCTTTTCCCATCCCATTTTCCTTATTGATCATGCATATCATGAAAGGCTCAATCCTCAATTTGTAAATGCATATCATGCTGGTTGCTTAATAATAAATAATTTCCATGTATATTCTGGGTGAGGAAAAGCTCAATGCCAAGCGAGGTGGCAAGACAAAAGAGGGGTGACCCCCCCTTGCCATCAAAGACCTTGAAGGGGTGCACAACCCGGCCCGAGGGGAACTTTGCCCACATCTCGATGATCCGAAGCCCAAAATTTATTGCAGGTGCATGTACACTTGAATGAATAGCCCGGGCCCCGATCATTTACATTCCAAAATCTTGTAGATGTATTGGTAATGACATGTATCACTTGGGAATGTATGGTGGATGCATGCAGGATGGGCAGGGTATGTAGTCAAGAAATGGTCTCAGTAAGAGAACTATTGATGCAAATGATGTCTACAATATAGGCATGGGAATTCACCTTAAGCAAGGGTGTATGAGGGCAGATGGGTGTGAATAGCCTGAAGGACAAGGGAAACCCTAATCCTAGCTAGGCAAAGGCTATATAAACAGCCTATGGGTCACTATCAAATGAGAGATAGAGTGTACCCAAGTTGTACCATGAGAAACTTAGTAAACAAGATTTTTTTCTTGTACTTTGAGCTCCTATCTCCCTCTTGTGCACACTGCTGCAACTCTGGTTTTCCACATCATCCAAAAATTGATGGGAAATTTGAATAGGTTAACCAAGTCATAGAAGACATACTTAAAGCTTACTGCTACAAGAAACCTAAGCCGTGAATACAATACCTATGGTTGAGTTTACCTACAATGCATCCTATCACATCAAAGCATTTGGATGACCACATTCCAAGCTTTGTATCGGCAAGAATGCCTAATCCCATTTAACTTCTTTGATCCTATGCTAAAGGTAAAAGCTTCCAAGAAGATGTCGGAAGAAATGGATGAACAAGTTGCTTGTAATGTTTTATAACCTTGAGCAACTTTTTTATGAAAAGAAAAGAATTAAACGATGAACTATTGTGCTATCATCGAAACAAACGACGCCTTGATTGATTGCATACTTGATCAACGTTGCTCAATTATCACCACATGAAATCATCAATAAACTCAACAATACAATCGAAGCCACCATGATGTGACCACTCGTTTGCTCATATACTTCACAATAGTTAAGTGCACCATAATCATATGATTAATAGCCTTAGCTTAGACTATAAAGCCTTAGCCAAAGGCTTAAGCATAGGTTAGTTTTTTCTTCGATCACTCTCCTAGCCACCAATTTTTGCTATCAAATTGAGAGAGAGAGAGAGAGAGAGAGAGAGAGAGAGAGAGAGAGAGAGAGAGAGAGAGAGAGAGAGAGAGGAAGGCAGGAGAAAAGAGGAGTGAGAGGAATAGAAGAAGAAGATGAAGGTAGGGGGAAAAAAGAAGAAGAGTAAGGGGGAAAATAGGAGAAAAAGAAGAGGAGGAGGAGGTAGGAAGAAGTGATGAGAAGAGATAGGGGAGGAAGAAGGGAAGGATAATAGAGGGAAGAGAGTAGGAGAAGAAGGAAGATAGAAGAGAAAGAGAGGGAGTAGTAAGGGAAGATAAGAGTAAGAAGAGACCATCATCAGTGACAACTACTGCATAGAAGAAACACCATTTTTTAGCTTGTAGAAACCTTGTTTATCCTCTTGCTTCTAGCATCCATTGAGCAGTTGCTTCTCCTCTCTACAAGGTCTCCGACTTGCAAGGAATCCACCTAACCGCTCAAGGTTTTCAATCATATCTTCAAGACCAACGAAGCTTGGAAGGCTAACATACGAGGACCTTATTTAAGATGGCCCCGAAGAGACAATACTCTAGAGTAGGGAGTGCAGGAGTTACAAATGCAATTGTGAATATGGACAACACACTATCCCACATGACACCATCCTAGGTTCCTTTCATAGGCTTATCAAATGTTCTTCCAAAATTTAAATGAAAATTTTATAATTCACACTTAGCCAAGTTAAAAATTTTGATAATAAGAAAGGAGTGTTAAATAAATAGGAACTATTAATTTAAAATTTTTAAACTTGGAAGGTATTATAAATTGTATGATATCATAATGCATTGAATTAGATCTTACTTTAGTTGCATATAAGAAAAGTTATCAAATAAATCAATTTTTAATTCAAAAAGTCTCATTAGAAAAATCCACATCAGTTTTTAGCAAAAAGTAGAAATCAAGTAATGGCATCAATAATATTTTCCTTAGCATTTATGAATCATATAAATATAGAGAAAAGTGAATTAATATGGTTGAAACTAGGTTATGAAATTCATTGAGTAAAAGTACACCCTTCAATAGAGATAATCTCAATGTTATTAGTTAAATAAAAATTATTAAATTGCATACATAGCCATTAGAAATTATTGAATTATGTATGTAACCATTAGAAGCCTAGGATATTCCAATGGACTCAATTTGCCAACATAATAAAGTGAAGTAGGAACCCTAGTTCATGAAGCAACTGAAAAGTCGACATGATTTTCTTTTGAGAAAATAGAAGCCTAAATTTCCTAGGGAAAATACATACCTTGTTAACTTATGTAGTCTAGAAAAATAGTCAAGACTTGTAATAAGGACAATCGACTAACCTTTAACAAAGATTTAGGTTGAGAAGATTGTGAACAAAGGCCAAAACAAGTTGGAAAAATTAATAAAAACCAAGGAAAGATCCAATGAAGAAGACTATTTAGAATTGGCATTTCAAAGAAAACCTAGAAAAATACAAAGGGAAACTAGAAGAAATCCAAGAAGAGAACAAGACCAAGTTGGAAAGAATTTCCACTAAGTTAAAACCTTAGTTTGATTGCCTCACTATTTGTGTAGAGATGTTGCTTGAAAAAGAATTGGTGCTAAGTTAAAACCTTACTCTGTGATTGCCTCATTGTTTGTGTAGAAATATTGCTTGAAAAAGAATTGTTTGTGCTTATAATCAATTTGGTGCATATAAGTTTACTTCATGCACTTAGGAAGTTTGATTGAACTAATTCAAAACCCTAATATACTAAATTTACAATAGGATAAAAGGAAAGCATGCTAGACCTCCCCCAAGGCTAGTTGAAGACGAATCCTTTAGCAAGAGGGATTAGTTTATAGCCTCAGAGAGTTCGGACCAGGCCCTCATGGTGAGAGGTCTCTTGGTAGGGGATCTTTGGGTAGGAGGAGTTGAGGGTGTCAAGGGGCTTTGGCCAATAAACTCTTAGGCTCTTAGGAATTGTCCAAACCCTTGCATGACTCAGGATGACTTTGTGAGGGCCTCATTACTAGCTAGGAGTGAAATCTTGGTAAAATAAAGGCATTTGGGTTATTCTTCCATATGGGCGGAAGGTGAACACTTGTATAAGGTTCTCTAATAAAGACAGAAGTTGTATTCAAAAGGATTGTTTTCATTGTTTGTGTGTTGTGACTTAAGTTGCATGAACGAACACTATGACTAAAAGGACTAATTAAGGAAGATGGATTTATTTTTATAACATAAATATGTTAGGTAAATAGATAACTAAAACTATCCAACCAAAGGAAGTTGGAAGGCAAGATTCATCACAAATCTGCCCCTAAGGCAAGGTAGTCTCAGTAAGCTGAGAGTTTCTCTATAATTCGATGCATTATAGCATAGGGAACATTGATCATAGTTAGCATCTTGACTCTGTATTGTTTTAGGAAAACGGAGTGAGACTTTGCTCTGTAGGCTTTGTTTCTCACTCTCCTTGAATCAAGTGAAATATGAGTTGGCTTCAATTGGGACAATTTAGCACAAGTAGATGCTCAAATACAAAATCTAAATAGGTAACCTTAGTTTATGGCCAATACCTTCCATTGTGATCCCTTTTAAGATTTTTTCACTGGTCCATCATCATGTAGATTTTTTTGTTTTGTTTTTTTTCCTCTTTTTTTAAAGTGGAGATGGTTCCTATCAGCCATTTTTTCATTTGCAATGCCCTAAGGAGATCAAGGCATTGAGGCCTTGGGCTTGAATCAAACCTAAGAACCTACCAGAATCTTGCAAGATGACACACATAACTATTATGTATTGTCTCTTTTCCCCTTAAAACCCTACACATAGGTCTCATCCCAAGGAGGACAAGGCATTGGCCCCATACCCTAACTTGAACCCAGGAACCTACCAACTCCTTGCAAGGTGACAAGTATCTTCTAGCACTACTTCTTTTTGCTTTCCTTTTTTTTTTTTCCCCATAATGGGACTTGGAAATTTCAGCCTGTAGGTTACACTCAAATCCCAACCCCTCACTCATTAGGTGTCTTTATCATGGTAGGATCAACACTCTTAGATAGGATGGCAATCCTTCAAAATGGCCCACCATTGATTATCAAATTGTCAAGAATGACACCCAATATCATCCTATAAGCACCTTCAAGTAAGAGACTAGCAATCACGGCATCCCATTCAACAAGGATACTCAAACCTTAGCCCAAATCCTAGCATTAGATCCATAGAAAACAATACATAAAACACTACCCCTTCCTCTCAAAACTATAAAGCAATAACTAAAAAGAGACAAGGTGATAGAGATATCTTGTATGAAGGTAGAATCCACATTGACATACAAAACACCTCCCTTGATAGAAAATGAACTAACTTGCAAAATAACACTACCTAATAGTCCACATGTTAAAAGCATTTGCATCAAGAAAGAGATTAACTAGCCCTCTTAGCCTAATGAAATATGACAAGGAAACACCAAGCTTGGCAAAACAATGTTGATTTAAACCCTTGACTCCTATCGGAACTCTCCTAAAGTACAAATCCTAGATAAGAGATGGACCACTCATGCCCCTGTGTTTGTACTTCCATATAGAAGGGTGCCAATTCCCATTGTACCTCATTTTTACTTAAGTTTATATTCTCTATACTATTATAGGTACAATGAACTAGAAAAGTCATGTCCAAATATCAATATTAATTATGAGCTTATGCTTATAACCTTCGATATCATGACCTAGAACCACTATCGGTTCTACACCTCTTTCTACAAAATCTTTGCACATTTCTACACAAGGTGGGACTAATGCCTCCCTAAACAATGACACAATGTCCTCCACCTAGACAATTTTATCACAAGGAGGTTGAAATCAAGCTACACTTGATGTATCCAATAACTTTTCTAGCCCATATATACTTAGATCATCTAACTAAACTTTTAGGCCTCCAAATATACTTAGGTCGAAATGTCTTTTGTCCAAGCATAAACACATTTCCTTTCTTATCATTCACACTCTCTCAAGGGGGACTTGTTGTAAAGGGTAAGAACCGAATGGAGATGAGGGCTCAAATGTCCCCTCCTCCTCCTTTTCTTCTTTGTCTTTGATGACCAATGCTATCCTTCAGTAAATGGCTTCCTTGAACCATGGTTCTTTGCTACCATAAGAAAAGAACCACCAATTCCCATGCCATGTGCTCCATTGGATCCTAGTAAAGTTTCTTTCAAATGAGTCATACTAGAAGCATGTAGTCTACTATTTTGAACTGTCCACATTAGGGAAACACATGGTCCTCTTACGGATTCATTCACCTCTCTTTCATGCTACATGTTTTCTACCAAGATTGGGATCCTCATCATAATGCAAAGGATCACTTAACTCTTGAACTGGATGTACAACACTCATGCCCTTCTCCTTAAGCTTATTATCTTGTTGAAAAATGTGTTGAAATTCTTTTTGCACATGTATTGTACAAGAAAAGATCCAAAAACTCTCCCAAGTAGCTGGAACATTGTGCTCATACTCCATTTCTTGCTCTTTGGCCTCAGATAGGATTTTTGGATTATTTAGTGTGACATTTATACTAGCATTAAGGTCTAGCCCATTCATAAATAGTTCTCTTATTGCATCATCAAGCAATGGATTAAACCTCCTTGGCCAAAGCCTAAGGAAATAATCAAAAGTAGTTATATAACATGCCTCTTAATAGCCAAGAGCTTCCTAATAACTTGATCCACATGCAAGCTCTTTTAGAATTGATCTAGAAACAAGTCATATAGCTCTTGGATTGAACTTATGGTTTTTCTAGGTAGACTTTTATACCACTTTTGTGGTTATCCTTTAAGAGTACTAGAGAACCACAAGAGTCTATGGGTATTAACGAGCTCACTAACATAACATATCATGTCAAATTATTTGATGTGTACCATAGGGACCATGAAATATAGGAAGATCTTGAAATTGAAGAGGACACTTGGATCTAATCTTTGGGACCAACACACAATTGTCCAAGTCCTCATAAATAAATTCATTTGCAGTGGTTTGCACATTGGTATGAGGATCATTTTGTTCTTCCTTAGTAACTATATGCACATCGATCCCTTCCTTAGCTATAGTATTGCTAGATATAGTAGGAAGGGTGGCTATCTCACATGAGGCTAAACCTTTACCACTTAAAAAGTTCTCAATCTTAAGGCTTGCTGCCTCCTCTTTCCTTGAAAGGGGTCTCCCTTGCACTTGCAAATCATCCAAGACCTAACATATCCTTAGAATAGTGTCATGATGTGGAAGTAAGTCATGAATAATTGTAACATTATGCACAGGAGGTCTCAATGTACCCTAACCTTGAGTCATATATTGTGCAATGATTTAACCATTCTTAAAGTAGAAATGTCCCATAGGCACTTCACTAGATTTATTTGGATGACATGTACAAGAAGACTTAACCCACAATGCCTCAAATTCAAACATGAGGTCATTTTTGGAGCAAAATTTTTATAACATGACCCATTGGCCAACAATAGCCCTTTCCAAATTCACAAAGGATTGATATACTATATTTAGCACTTGTTGAACTACTCATATTGGAAGCCATGATACAAGCTTGAAACCACTAGGAATAACCCCTTGCTCCCCTCCTTCTACCTTCAAATGGAGAGTTATAGATGTGAACCATGGGTCTTAGGCCCTTAGTGAGAAATCCTAAAGACTTTTGACAAACACACCACTTGTCTCAGGACCTAAAATGGGCATGACAATGACTCTCACACACTCTAAGCTCATTCACTAGACCTCAAACAACCAACCCCCATGGCCATCTGGCCATGAGCAACTGGAAATGACTAGAAGGTCTCTCAAAACTCTAAAATGTTGCATTGTGTAGTCCATTCACCTAATTGTCTACGTGACTCCAAGATGGAGTACACAACATAAGGTGTCTAATACATCACATATATGTAACACATGCTTCTCTCTTGTTGATTGTCGTGGCCTCTAATCACAAGCGTATTGACTTGGTTGGGGATTTTGGTTGCCTCCCCCCCGTCCTCATCTTATATCATAGATCAATACACTATCTCCTCTCTTTCTCACTACCTTGTGAACCTTGTACCTAGTCAGCTTAGGCGAACCTCACACTTAGTCAAATGAATACAATTGATGGTGTGTGAAAAATAATGGTTGCATGGATAAAGTGAATGAAAGGTGAAAATGCATCACATTAATGTTAAAAATAATGTGTATATGCAACAAGCAATCTTTCAATAATTTCTCATGAATATGCTCTAGCAATATGCAAAGTTGTTACACAAACCCAATGGCATTGAGTCTTCCTAACTCATGCTACCCTCAAGCATCCAAATAACACATGATCATCCTACCAATGAAATGCATTAGGTTTTTCAACATTTTAGAAAGATATTTTAGTTTTGTGATAAATTGGTACGTTTGGTTTACAAAAAATGCCACTGGTGCCACCCCCATGCTATCAAAACACCTATTGTGAGCCTAAAACCCCTAGTTTTTATAGATTTTGAAGTTGTAAATAGAATGTGTCTATATCTTCCAAGACTTTAAGTCATTCTTAGCATTTTATTAATTAATGATTTTTGTGATTTTTAGTATTTTTTTCTTATTCTTATTTATTTTTAAATATATTTATTGATAGAAAATAAAAAATTTACAAACTAAAAATTTGAAGTGCTAAAATTGAAGAGTTAACTTTTATTTCCCTGTCTCTAAAATGGATGTTCATTTAAAATTTGTATACTATGATAATTAACAAACTTACTCATAGAATGCTTTCATCCCGTACAACACATGTGTTGTCTTGTACAAGAACCAAGGTCGCTAATACTCTTGCAAGAGATTGATGCTCTTGGCAGATTCCCACATGCTTCAACAATGTGTTGCAGTTGTTCTTCATTGCACACCATCTATGTCTCATACTCACTCTCCATTTCCCCCTCTCTCATGTAAACAAGCATTTTACACATAGAGAAGGAGGATAGAGAAAGAATGAATTCTTGCAAGGAGAGAGAAATAATAAAAAATTAGAGTCTTTGATCCTTTGAATCATCGTGCAAGATTGGTATCATTGCATAGAGCTTGGCGAATAGGCTCTGATTTTGTATTCAAAAGTTCCAAACAGTGTCAATTATTGTGAGAGAGGAGATTAACATAGAGGGCGGCATGATGGTGTTCATCTTCCTACATTCTCTCTCATGTTTTTTTTCCTTTTTTGACTTCTAAAGGCTATGTCTTTTGATATTTGGACATGTATCCCCTCAAAATTGGCCACTTATTAACCATATATTGGTCCCCCACCCTTTTCCTGTCAAACTAAGGTCATTTTACATGCATTTGACATCTGAATGCACTTATTTTATGCAAATATCATGGCTGGACACTTCTCCACTACATGTAGACTTGATTTTTTGCTCTTTTCCACCTTTAGCTTTAAAATGTCTGGTGCCTTGCACCTTAAACCTCCACACTGTGGACTACTTTTAGGCTCGAAGTCTTCATTTTGCACCAAAAACACCTTACGGATCTCCCTAAAAAGCTGTAAAAACCCGTAAAGTGTGGCTTTAAATTTGCCTCTCATTCTTACATGCCACACTCCACATGGAATTGTTGTAGCTTTGCATTATCTGATTTCTTATACATTTTAGTGCAATATACAATTTTGGGATGGAAGTAAGTAATACCCTCTATAGTGACCTCCACACACTCTCCTGAGGCACCTTGCCCTATCACATTATTGAGCTTGAGGGTACCAAACAGGATACCAATGGATGGTACACATTGATGATTTTGGAGTGTGTGCATAATGGTTCCCACCCTTAACAAACCATTTGGTTGACCTACGAGATAGGGGCATGGATTTCCCCCCTTCCTCTTTCCACTTTATATTCCAAAATCGTAGCTTTTCCCATCGAAGCTAATGTCGGTCTAACTCCTTGAGATCTTCTAAGATCATTGGTGCATTTCCTAGCAAGACATGACACTAATGTAGATTCTTCTCAATATTACAAACTAAATTAGCAACCAAGTGCCCTAAGCCTTGCTGCTACAATAGCGTACACATGGTCTCACAGGCCCCATTATAGATGTTAACAAGGGCAATCTTATTGCTATTGATAAATGAGATTTTCTCATTGGTGTTCAATGATATGGCCTACACCAAGCAAATGTACAACGTCTTTGCAACCTTGAGCGCCATCTTCATAGGTTGCTAACTCTTGGGCCTCTACAACAATAAATGAAAGCAAGTGTCTAAGTATAGTGGCAAAACATAAATCTAGGAATTGCAAGTGAATCTCATTGAAGTATAGGATCGTATGTATGAAGCATTGAAAACCCAGATACACGATTCAAGATTGAGAAGCACACATGTATGAAAATAAATTTTTATAATACTCTACAGTAAAGGAAAATATGTCTTTTATCATAATAACAAACATTAACAAAAGAAACTGCATAGTTCTCTCACGAAAAGATTTCTTATAATTTTCAAAGAAAATTTACAATTGACAATGTAACATATTTTGAAAATCCCATGTAAAATACATCAATTCATTCCATATTGAGTTAATAAATATGATTGCAAGGAAGAGAGAAAGAGAGAGAGGAGAAATAGAGAGAGCCATATTTCTATTTGCAATCGAAACCCCTTGACAATTGCACAACATCTATAACGTCACTAGAATTTGCATAACATTAAGTACTTATTTAGTTGGTGTTGATTGCATAATGCATTAAGTCCTTCTATTCACATTCAAAAAGGAGAGAGAAAAAGAGAGAGAGGGGGGAGGGAAGGAGAAAGGAGAAAGTGCTTATTTAGTTCATGTTGGTTGTATTAAGTCATTGCTATTCATGCTCTAAAAACAAGAGGGAGAAGGGGGAGAGAGAGAGAGAGAGAGAGAGAGAGAGAGAGAGAGAGAGAGAGAGAATATGAGAGAGTGTGTGTATCTTCTTTTTTTCTTAATGTAAACAACACAATGAAAATTATTGAGATGCACAATTGTATGAAATTGGTTTAAGTTTTAAGGGCCGCATAAATGCCCATCACATCAAACAACATCAAACAATTTATATATCATGACATTATTTAGTTGAAAAAATAACCAAATGCCCATCACTTTATTTACCTAGCATATCACGACATTATCTAGTTGAATTCATGACCAAGTGCCCATCCATGCCTAAGGGGGAAGGGAGGGTGTAACAATCAAAATAACACCTCTATGTTGAGTTCAAGACACAATGAAAATTTGGCTAGAAAACTAACAATTCAAAAGGATAAATAGGGCAACCATGTGAGATCTCCCTATTTCAGCATCAAATAGACATGTTTGCATGGAAAATGGATTAAAAATGAAAAAAATATGCAAAAAGCAACAAAAATCAATAGTAGAAAATTCATAAGTTGGAATAGCAAGCATTGAAAAGGAAAACAGTTAAATTCAAAGGGATGATTAGGACGATAATATTAAAATTGACTTCGAATAAGAAAAATGCATGTTCACTTTGGAAATTTATTTAATCGTACAAAAAACTTTTAAAATCCTTCAAGAAGAAATGAAAACAAACTAGAACTCAAAATAAAATACTGTAAAAATAAAAAAATTGTAGTCCAAAGGAAGGAATAGGAACATAAGGGGAAATCCACATTCATTGAGAAAAGGGTGCGTTCATATGGAACATAACGAAAATAGAAAAACAAAGAGAATGCCCATGAAAAAGCTATAGTTGGGAGGTGCAATGTGACAACTAGTAGGGAAGGGATCCAAAAATATATAAGAAAGAAACAACCAACATTTGAAAAGTAGAGCGTGTTTATATGGCAAAATGCACATGTGATGCCCAAGAACATAGCCCCACACTTAAAACCTTACATGGACTGGCTAAGTAGATGGCCAAGAGTTGATAGACCTGCAAATAGTCCTAACCACACATCCCCACATTATTTAGGCCGACATACACATACGGATGCTAAGGATAGGGTTAGAAACACTTGGCCCATTTGGTAAATTATTGTTGACTTCAAGATGTGCCACAAGCATATATTGATCATGGAAGGGACCATGAATAGCACCCAAGGAGGTACATTTGTTATTGGATACCACCACATTGTTATCGATGAAACACACATCACTAAACTTGCTAGTCACTGAAATTAAAATGATAGAAGAGTCACTCACCCTTATTTGCACCACTCAAAGAATAATGAACAAAACCCTTTCACACCCTTGGTTTAGATAATGACAAGATTAAGGGATTCAAGGGGAGTATGCTAGCATGCATAGATGATGCTACAACAATGTAACCCTACCTAGCTAGCATAGGTGTGAGAATGAATGCCAAGGAGCCTTATAGTGCATTGCACAGAATAGGTGTCGTGTTGTGTTGTGGTTGCAGAGGTTTATCCTATGTGTGCATAGGAAAATGAGAATATATGTATTGCCATTTGTCATAGCCTCCCTCAATCCTAACCTCTCAATTAATTGAAAGAAGATTGGTCACTCTCACCTCTCCCCCACTATTTATAGCCCAATTCTAGTGTGCAACATCCCTCAAAGCCTATGGAACACTTGAGTTTTGGGTTTGGGGAGGGTTATCTACTAGCTCAATGCCTTGCTAACTACTCAAGACAAAAGACCATATGCTCTTAAGGACTAGAAGGCCGAATTCTAGGTTATTGGCAACTTGCTCATTGGGCATTTGGATTAGTATGATTAAAAAAATATTGTGTTAATTACATGATATATAATCGTTATAAAAGGATTCTCGATTATTGGCAATTTGTTCATTGGGCATTTGGATTAGTATGCTAAAAAAACATTGTGTTAATTACATGATATATAATTGTTATAAAAGGATTCTCGGTTATTGGAAACTTGTTCATTGGGCATTTGGATTAGTATTCTACAAAAAAAATTGTGTTAATTACATGATATATAATTGTTAGAAAAGGATTGTTTGTGTATTCTTGGTTGTTAAGAGATATTTTAAGGAACCTATATTAAGGATGCAATTAAAGAATGTGCAAACATTGTGTGGTAGTAACTAAACAACTAAAAATATGCTATGTGATTGGGTTGAAAGTGTAAGCCTAGAGGTCTCCACAATCCCATCTTATGGGTGGATATGATGACTTGAGTGACTGCTCCACCTAAAACATGTAGAATGTATGATAGGTTTTAGCCAACCAAGCTAATCCCATTTTCAATAAAGGGGTTGATACTTATTGTCCCTTGTTTGACACTCTCTATGAGCCTAGTGTGGGATTAGTTTGTTATTACAATGCCTCCTTGGGGGGGGGGGGGGGGGGGGGGGGGGGGACACTTATCAATACGTGGGATTAGTTTATTAAGATATGTATAAGTCTCCACAATCTCATCCTATGGGGACTAGAGTGCCTGTTCCACCTAAAACTTGTAGAATGTATGGCAGGATTGAGCACCCAAGCTAATCCCATTTTAGGACAGTGTGTGACTATGCTGCAATAGAGGGGTTGATACTTGCTATCCCTTGTTTCACACTCTTCATGAGCCTACTATGGAATTAATTTGTTAAGATGACTCTTTTGGAGGGGCCCACCATTTTTACATAGATATTGGTATAATTTATCGGGGATATTCTAGGTTGAATAAGAAAACAATGTGTTTTATTCATGATAAATTTACAAATGAGGGGATTAGGCTTACATATAACAAACCCTTCAAGCAAGATGATGCACCGATAGGTGCCAAGGGTACAATTAGCCCTTTGTTGTCCAAAAGAAGCCTACACAAGGATTTCCTATCGAGAATCACAGACCTAGAACTAGATGAGCTATGGTGGATGCAAATCAAACACACAATACATTATCAAATTGAGAAATTGTAACTTAAGTGAATTAGGTTCCAATATATATTAGCTTGGACTCATAAACACAATCTTGAGTGACTCATATTGATTACACCATGTCATAAAAATTAGTGTCAAGTACATGCCTTTATAGCTTTTTGGATAGTACCACTTTTCCTCTCTGTGCTTATGGGCTTTAGGACCTCTCTGTCTAGAGCATACATCTTTGTCTATCTCTCATACAAAGCCTATTATGGGCAACCTCTTCTAGGCATACATCTAGCCTCTACGCACATACATGCAAGCATCATTTACTATTTTCAACCCCCCCCCCCCCCCCCCCCCCCCAAATGATGAGTCTCTACCCTTGCTGGCTTTTGCCCCCCTTACATGTAAACATGGCCCAGGAGACTAGCTCTTTCACAGACTAGTCAAGTTAAGGCTTGAAACTTTACATCTTGGTAGGGTTTCTACAAAATCCACTTTGGGAAACAAGATCCACCAAGGAAGATCCATTATGGAAAATTCTTTGTTTGTTAGCAGCAGAAATTTCTTTATTTTCTTCTTGCTTCTTTGGCAACCTCTTGGTTTTCATGCCCTTGCCCCTTTTTTTGATGCATGGTACTTTTCTTTTAGTCTTCTTGACACTGTCATTTTGCTTCATGATTTTATGGTTGCTTTGCTTGACAAGCTCTCTTTTGACATACATGTCATAGATTTTGGGATACATGATTTGTTGGATTTATTTGGCTTGGGCTCATGGCTTATCATTACATTCGTATTGATTGTTTGAGCATGGTGCAAAGAACTCATTTTGAATACGGGAAGGTCTTACCGTGAGTATACTTCGGCAGTGTCCAATCCCTTTTTACAAGGATATTGAAAACACAATGCTAATGTCTTAAGGCACTTGATGGCGTAGAATGAAAGAGATTTGAAGCAAACTGGTTTTAAAATGGTGATTAACGTGAATGGACTTTGAGAGAGAGAGAGAGAGAGAGATATATATATATATATATATATATATATATATATATATATAACTACTACAAATTCAATGGAAAAACATAAGCATCTATCACACAAATGCATCGTTCTCTAATAATGTTAGGATATCATCTTGCTTATTCAACTTGGAAACATCAATTGGTGTTTTTCATCTTTGTTCTCAAAGGTCATAGCAGCTTCATTTTTCAACAGCAGCTCCACGCATTCACGCCTTCCATAGCTAGCAGCATAATGAAGCATTGTATTGTTTTTGTTGTCCACAGTAGCCATATCAAAGCCTTCTTCTAATAGTGCTTTGGCACACTTCAGATCTCCATAGCCACATGCAAAGTGTAGAGCCATTGTCCCTTCAGAATCCTTTTCATTCTTGTCAGACCCATCAACAAGTAGTTTTTGTAACCTTTCGATATCGCCACTTTTTGCAGCTTGACGTAGGGAAGCTTGATCTCATTCATCAACTATCTTATTGTGTGGCTGCATCCTCCTGTGAAAAGTTGCCCATTGCTTTGCCCAACTTGCCCAATACTATAGGATCATTTCAGTACTTCATCATCGCAGAAGGTCCACCAGTTTGGATTTCATCAAGAACAGATTTCAACTCAAGATCTTCTTTGATCTTTGCAAGATGAGCCTCTAATTGCTCTTTTTGAGTAGGGTTGGAGAGAGCTTGCATCATGCTTGAGATAGAGGGATCCTACATCATTACAGAGCCAAGCTTCTGTGCCATTGTCACAAACTGAGGATTTTGCGTAATTTTCCACAACGAATTGAAGTACTTCTGAGGACCCAATGCTGGTGCTGATCCTCCTTGATCGGAAGAAGCTTGTGCCACTGATTGCAACTACTGGGCAACACTAGTGAAGCTAGGATCTTTTGCAATTTTCTCGGCTAGTTCCTTTACACTAGGATCAGAAAGCAAACTTGACATGGTAGAGAAGTCAAATGGATTGACACGCCCAGCTCCATTTGCTTGCCCCCTTGCTTTGTCTTTGAAGTTGTATTGGGAGAAGTTTTAGAATTTGGAAGATGAGGAGGCAGGACCATGGCCACGACACGCGTGCTTCAATGTCTCCTGAAGGTGGTGAGAAGAAGAAGAAATCACACCACTAGCTACCTAGCTCAGCCATGGCTCTGATACCATGTCAAGAATCACGGACCTAGAACTAGATGAGCTATGGTGGATGCAAATCAAACACACAATACATGATCAAATTGAGAAATTGTAACTCAAGTGAATTAGGTTCCAAGATAGATTAGCTTGGACTCATAAACACAATCTTGAGTGACTCAAACTAATTGCACCATGTCATAGAAATTAGTGTCAAGTACATGCCTTTATAGCTTTTTAGATAGTACCACTTTTCCTCTCTGTGCTTATGGGATTTAGGACCTCTCTTTCTACATCATACATCTTTGTTTATCTCTCATACAAAGCCTCTTGTGGGTAGCCTCTTCTAGGCATACATCTAGCCTCCATGGGCGTACATGCAAGCATCATTTGCTATTTTCAACATATCTGTCCTATACTTACAAGCATACCACTTAGCTAGCTCAATAGCTTAGAATAGTGTGGTAGGTTTTTGGGCCATAACATTAGATGACAAATTAGGCTCCAGCCCATAAATGTACTTATGCAATTTTGCATCATCGAGATGATGAATGGACACTATATTTTGTCAACACTATTTTATCAGAGAGCTCCCTCTCTACAAAGCCTTGCTACCTGCCATTTGATGCTTGGGAATGTGTGTCCATATAGCTACCAATGGGATCTCAAATATTAGAAGCACTCTCATGATACTTAGTTTGAAATCTTCCTAGAGGAATAGGTGGCTAACTTCTAGATCCTGGAGGAGGATTAGATTCATGAATGCTCAAAATTGGCTCATCAGCACTATAAGATGTCTCCCCAATCTCATAAGTGGTATGTAGTATGTGGTATACCTTTCTTCCCAATGATACCATGCTATGGATTAGGATTTGTAGGCTGAAATGACTACTAAAATGATTCCTTGTCTTTACTCTCATTATCTGCCATTTGTGCTACCACAAGTATGGAAATCTAAGCTAAGGTTATCTAAAGATTCTTTAGTGGAAGAGGCAAAATTTTCCAAGGAATCCTTAGTAGAGTGGGCCATTTGCTCTATGGCTTCTTTGGTTTGGATGTTTGACTGAACCATTTTCTCTGCCACTTGATTCAACTTAGAAACTAACTCCATGTGCTTGATGGAATGTCTAGTTTCATGGTTACAAAGTGTGCCATTTAGAGTGCTATATGCTCCATATTCTTGTGATTCTTCTTCATTATGATGTGGGCTAGGTGTAGCTTCACATTTTTCTTTGGTTTGTTGCTCTATGTTCTCATTAGCTTTGTTCTTTCCCTCATTTTCATCCATTTCTATTCAATGTCATACTATAGTCTAAGTAGACCTCATGTCATCAGAATGGCTATAACTTTTCACCCCACAATATCGTTATGAGGAAATTTTTGAGAAAGCTAATGAATAGCTCTTTAGGATGAACTACAAAACTTCTCTTTAGAATTGAATAAGAATATTTTGGAAATATTCTTTTCTTGCTATATAGAATAGTACAACACCCTGTAAATTCCTTGTTTTGGCCTTTCCACTACCCATAGGTCCAAACTGAGGTCTCAAAACCCTATAGTATCCTAGATAGGATCTATAGGTACTGAATACCACTTACAATACCTTGTATAAGCCTTGTGAAAACTCCCAAATACCCTATAACACTTGTAACCAAGTGAATAATGCCCCAAATTTGAGTCCTAATACCTTTTTTCTCTGTGATACCCTCGAAGCAACATGTAGATTCCTTGTTTTGGCCTTTCCACTATCCATAGGTTCAAACTAAGGTCTTAGAGTATACTCTAGCACCCTAAATAGGACTTGTAAATACTGAGTACCACCTGAAATACCCTATATAATCCCTAGGAAAACTTTAAAATACTTTGAAGCACCTGTAACCAAGTGAATAATGCCCCAAAATCAAGTCCCAATACCACGTTTCTCTAAAATAACCTAGAAGCAACATATAAATGGCCTCAAATAATCTGTAGCACCTTGAAGCACCTGTAACCAAGTGAATAATGCCCCAAAATCGGGTCCCAATACCACGTTTCTCTAAAATAACCTAGAAGCAACATGTAAATGGCCTCAAATAATATGTAGCACCTTTATATGGATGAATATTTGTCCCAATAAATGCTCAAGTGCCCTGTTATTTCTTGCAAGTACATGTACCTTGCTAATAAAGGCTGAATAGACCCATTAGGGGAGTTTTGAGGTCTCGAAAATGCCTTTTAGGATGTGGAGAGAGAGTGCTCTAGACCAATAAGAGCAAAGCCTCTGTAACGGAACTTCTATCTAAAAAAATTTAAAAATTATTTTACAAAAATATATAAATATAATAATATTACGAATTTGTATTTGTATTATCTATTTTTAGTCTCTTATATTTGTGATTATGACATCTTTTGCATTAATGGCATAGAGTCTCGGCTACTTTTATTTAATGATGTTTCTAGATTAATGATAATGACTAATGTAATCGAAATTCAAATTAGTGAAAAGCATGGCGCTCAGTTTTTTCCCTCCTTTCTTTTATTCCTCTATTGTTTTTCCCTCCGTTATGGTAGCCTAGTCCTCTCTCTCTCTCTCTCTCTCTCTCTCTCTCTCTCTCTCTCTCTCTCTCTCTCTCTCTCTCTACCATGGATACAGAAATTCAACCTTCAACAAGGCGTCCAAGCTCCCAAATCACATCCATATCAGTGTTTAACTCATTCCAAACTGATGGAAGATGGATTCCTACTATCATTAGCAAAGGTAGTTGGATCACCATGCAACAAGCAAAACGTGGAAAAAGGCAAAGACATGAGAGCTCTTTTATCTCTACTTGGAAGGGCAGAATCCGAGATTTTAAGCTTGGAGAAAATAAGAATATCATCAAAGAGGTACTAGTGCAACATGTGTTCATGCATAGGGAGCTGTGTTTGAAACCTGGATCTTCAAAGCTTCCAATGCATAGACCAAATTGTAAGAATTTGATTCTTAAAGTTTTTCCTTTCTTAAACATGGTTTAGGTTTTTCCATTATAATATTTGTTTGTCTTGTAGATGTCTATCCCTCTAATCTTGAGGAATGGCAACTAGTGGAGTCTATTATTGATGTTATTGATGTTATACATGGTTCAATTGGAGAAGAAATGTATAGAGGCAGAAAGAAGAGAGCTTGCAGAGAATGGAATATTCTTTTATGACCATTCTTATATTATTCCTATGCGGCGCCGTTGCCAATGGGGATCAATAAACCTCCTTCTTTTGCCAGATTTTTCAAGCTTTGAGTGGCCTTTGCCAAGTCAAGCTACTAGTGAGGGCTATAGATGTAAGATATTTTCTGAGATCCAGAAAGCACTAAAATCTAATATCTCAAGTAGGCTAAGCAAAGTTACTTTGTTTATGCCTATTAATATATTTATTGATTTCTTCTCTAATATGGAGATAAGAATAACAAAAACCATGCTTTCAGTGAAGAGACTAACATATGATCATATCATACAATTTGTTGATGAAGGATGGGATACAAGGACAGAAGGAAAAATTATATGTAAGATAGATCAAGACTCTATAGCTTGTAAATATATGATTGCTACTCAAAATTTTATCCTTAGCTTTTACTATAGTCGATGGCATTTTGTTGGTAGTAGTCTAGTTGCTTTAGACCAGAATCTTAATGATTTCAGCAAAGATCCTATAGTGGATCTTGATATTTGGCTCAACGAGGATATTATTGCAATCTTAAAGATCAGAAAATCATGTACGCTACATCAAGTGAGGATGGATTTACAAAATGAAGACATTGAACTACCATGCTCCTTTGTATTCCAACTTGACAAGAAACGAGTAAGTTTTCACATCATATTATATCTACTTAGATGTATATCAAGATCTCACTTCCTAAATAACAAACATTTGTAATTTATTTTTTGCAGATATCGAAAAGGAGAGAAAATAATATACACTGCAAGGACATTCAAGAAAAGATATATTTACTATCAATATAAAATATATGTACAAATTTTGTAGCAGATGTCTATCTGCCATCTCTATGAGATATACAAGGGCTGAAGGGCAAATTTCTATATATGAAGCCTTGCAAGAAGATATGGCAAAGCTATTTCTTTTTTGGAGAACTATCATTTCTAGGAGTCCTTTTGCCTTTCTTTGATGTCTTGGGTATAGAAGATGTTGAAGTTGTGGCTTCGCCTTCCGTGGTTATAGGCACTGCATCTCCTTCATGGTGCAAATCCCCACCAATCTCTGTTGGTGGTTGTATACAATTGACCATTATATACTTCAAGAGCTTTGCTCTGACGTAGCAAACATGCTCAGATGCATAGCAATCCTTCGAAAACTGTCACACATTTATAGAAAAAAGAGTTTTAGTTCATTATTGTTCTTACAATAGACTATATTTTTATCATCAATGGACTATTTGCAATTAATATCTATCTTAAAGTTTAGCATCTTTCATATTACCTTTACATGTTTATCATCATTAAGATAAACAAAGTTAACCATTCTTCTAGCATTTGCAATCACCCTCCACAAGAATGGCTATCATCCTGATGGGGACACTGCAACCACCAACACAAAAGTATCGAAGTCAATCAGATTGAACCAATGCTCAACAAAACTTGTATCAAGCTCGTTCCTCACAAAGAATGAGATAGATGGATCAAGAACCTCAATTTTTTGTTGCATATCCAAAGGAAACTCATGCATTATACACCTAGAAAAGGCATAGAAATAGTGAGTATAAACAAGAAAAATCTTATTGTTAAAAAAATATAAAAAAGTATAAGTAATTATGGGTGGATATACCTTAGGCCAACAAGAATAATATTGTCATTTACTTCTCTTCTTTTATCCTTAAGAATCTGAACACATGCAGCATCAAAGGAGATAACCTCAGTTCTTTTGCCTAAGTCACCAGGTAAGAAACAAAACACACTGAATCCTTTTGGATTAGCTGCTTCAAGAAAGGTGGCCAGCTCATTTTCAAAGGACTCTAGTTGCTCTACTTCCCTTTCTTCAGCCCTTTGCCTCCTATACTCTCTCCATTTATCTGCTTGTTCCTCTTTAGCTTTCTCCTCTTTTTCATGTTGCCTTGTATCCCTCTCATGGGTGACATCCTCAACCCTGAGACCAGAATCATCTTTCTTTCTCCTAGCTGGGTGCACATTAAGGATATTAAATGTCTTCACATCAGTGAGGGGAATTGACTCAAGGACCTTTGAAAATCTATATCTTAGCCTCCTAAGAATTACCATGTCCTTGTCCATGAGTGTGAGCCTATGAGCATGAGCAGCACAAATATAGGCATCTTGAAAAAACTCAACTAAAAAATCCTCTGTGGCTTCTTGTATACAATTAAGGGCTGTTCTTGTCCATCTGAAACTATCCAAACTATATTTGTCACAAATCTCCCTGACAAGCCTCTGAAAAGACAACTTTGGAATTGCATTGTCAAGAGCCTTTATTGCCTTCCTAATCTCCCTTAGGCACCTGACATTTTGAGAAAACTTTCTCTTTGGCTTTGAATTTCTAGAGAGCTTCTGAGGCTTTGAAGGTTGATGAATCTTTGATGTTAAGTCCCTAGGATCAATCTTCTCCTTCCTTGCTGTTGCCTTAGTCCTAGCCATCTGCCAAAAAAGACATGTTACTTCTTCTCCAGCATGTCCAGCGAAACGCGAGTTTCAGACAAGAGGTATCCATGCTGCATGTCGTTTTTGCGTTTCAGCTGACTTTTTCTCCAGCGTGTCCAGTGAAACGCGAGTGTCAAGCAAGGCGCCTCCTTGCAACTGCTTCTTTTCACGTTTCACCGGACTTCTTGTCCATTGTGTCCAGTGAAACGCGAATTTCAGATAGGAGGCCTTCTTGAAGCATGTTCTTTTCGCATTTCACTAGACAACTCATAAATAGCAAAGTAATCGACAAAACGAAGAAAAAAAAAGCTTTGATCTAAGGAATGCTTTTAAAATTACATAAAATATCTACAGAATTAAGGAAAAAGTTTGAAGGATTTCCTTAAATCTCCACAACATTAAGGAATGCTCACACTATGGAAAAAATTCTTTTGTAGTGCAGATAAGCTCATAATAATATAAAAGATTAAGGAAAAGTATCAAAAAAATGCATTAAATGGAGCCTGTTATTGAAAAGGAGGATGCAGAAAACCATACCTTCTTTGGAGCTTTGCTGGGAAAAAACCCTTTAGAACCAAATTTGTCAATAGGTCTGGTGAAACACGAATATGTTCTTCACAACCACAGCCTAATCACGAGAATGTGCTCGAAGGTTTCCTTTGTTGGGGAAGCGGTGAAATGCGTAGAGATTGGAAGGAACACCAAAGGCGAAGGCGGAGTAGGGAATGCTTTCTGCTTGTTGGAAATGCAGTGAAAGGCGAAGGTGGTGAATTTGCACTGGACTCAACGTTCCTTCTTGCATGCGTGCCCTCCAGAGGCACAGACAACCACGAGGGGTAGGGATCTATTCGTAGCATATTCAACTAAATGAGTAATTTTTTCATCGATAGTACAAGCATTACTTGGCGAAGTGTTAAGTAACACACGTGTGACGTATTCTCAAAAAAAGGAAGTGCGCACGTCTTCTGAGGAATTTGATACGGTGTATTAAGTGAGACACATGTGCACGTATTCTGAGGTATTTCGTGCATGCAAAAATATTGGAAATTTCGTCCAAATTTGCGGTCCCGTTTATTTTTCCATCATTACACAAACTTTTTCGTTGGAACTATCACCACATGCTTAACAATCAATATAAAAGCTTTTCGAAGCCATTTCTCCGACATTGTCTTCCTTTCTCCCGAAATTTCGTCTCGACTTCCCTTCAAGGTCCTTGCTTCCTGTGTGAAGAGCAGTTCAACAATATTTGATAGGTAACAAATTTTTTTTATTACAAGTATTTTAACAAAATCAATTTGATTAATATAGAAAGAATTTTTTAATAACACTTGAAAAATTACAGATGTTATGTGCTTTGTATCTTTTGAAAGGAGCATAGCTTTTCCAGAAAGGATCAATAGAATTAATTCATAGTTTATGTTTCTCTTCTTGTTTTGCATCTTTTGACCGATGAAACGCAAAATAATGTCTCTATTAGTGGTATTTTGCTAAGTATCGCATTTCACCGGTGAGATATTGAAATAACTTTCGTCTTCAAGTAGTGTCTGGTGAAACACGATTTCTTCACCGGCATTTGCCTTGAACACCTTTTTTACACGTTTCACCGGTCAACTAATTTTTTTTCTCATTTTTTAATTTTTTTTTAAAATGCAATTTTGGGCACTCTTTCTATGGTTCCATCTTGTTTTATTGGATATTGTTGCCATTCTGCTTTGTTTTCAGGGATAAATCTTTTCCTGGTCAAGATGACAAAGAGGAAGCTATCTCTGGAAGGAATGGATGAGGAGGAGCTAATGGAAACTTTTGATGATAGGCTCTTTGATTTCCTACACACCACTGGAAATTCTTCCAAGTTTAGCTATATCAGGGAAATTTGCAATGTTCCTTTTGATTTGAAGGAGTTATTGGAGGATCTTGAAGATAAACTTAAGGAGTACAGATGTTTTTATGATAGACATGTGCAAGGTTTGGAAGTCAATGGATTTGTTCATTATAGTGATGTCATGGGAGCCACCAGTACATCCAGGTCAACTTTGCTAGGCAGGTTCAACCTCATTGATGAGGAATTCAGAAAGAGAGAAACATGTTGCCCTTTCCACAGGTATCAACACCAATGCCTTCTGATCCACAAGGATGTTGGATTTATTGTGTATCTTCAGTACATGTCTTCTCCAGATATAGACCAACAGGGAAAGCTAGAGGATATTGCAAGTATGGATAAGGAGGTCGAAGAGAAGGAGGAGATGTTCCAAGAAGATGTTGAGAATCGACTTGTCCAAGGTTTTGATGTAGGTTTGTTCAAGAGTGACAATATTACAATGGTGGAAGAAAAGGAGATCGAGCCAAGTGCACAGGTTGATGAAGAAGGTCCTCTTGCATGTGTTCCAACATTTCCCACTTATCTTATCAAACAACAAGAAGAGATATGTGTTGCTAAATGATATTCAACATCTTTTTTATCTTAGAGAAGATTATTGCTTAGCAATCCTTGCAGGTTGGGGCAAAAATGACATGAATTTTATAGGTTATGAACAAGAACCACTAGCAAGTCTTGATGTTGAGATTAACGAATTTTGATATTTTAACTTACCAAAATATAAACCTTTTAAAAATTCTATAAAATGATTTTATTTCTTAAATTGTTTTCTCTCTCTAGGATCTCTTATAGGGCATTTTCAAGACCTCAAAACTCCCCTAATGTATAATCAACTTGTAATATCTATAAACTAATCAATGAAGGCCTTGTTTGAATGATCTTCAATTGAAATATTCAAGTCTTCAATTTATCCACCCATAGCACTTGTCTGAGAGATAAAATGGTGGGATAGGCTCCCTGCATGATCTCAAAATCACTGGGAGTACGTTCCCCTCCGCTTGGTTGGTCACACCCCTTTTTTCGGGATCTTTGATAGTGAGGGAGGGTCACCTCTCTTTTGTCCCACTATCTCCCCAAGTATCCATCTTTTTTCTTGATGGGTATATTCATAGCAAGAGCATTCTACTCCATGAAAGCAAGGATGAAATGCAATATTGAAATAATTCTCTTAGCCTCCAATGATATGCATGGATTGATCAATCAAAAGAGAATGGAAAAATGGGGAGTGGTTGAGGGTCTTATCACTACAATTCAGTAACTCACTAATTGCAATACCCTTTACAATTTACTTCTTGGGTACAAGAGAATCAAAAGATCAAATTAGAGTTATGCATAAAAGTATGCCAAATTGGAACCATGAATGAATTGGAATGGAATCAATGTTGAAGTTCAATTTAGAATCCTTGATTTTCCTAAATGTATTTAATCTCTCATCTATGGTTCATTCAAGGGTTCAATAAACCATTACCTCTCATCCAGTGGATTAAGAGATAATTTAGAGATTAAAAGTGGATGAAATATCTCTTGTAAGCTTGAAGAAGATGGAAGATTCAAATAGAATCAAGCTTTAGACACCATTGGTGGAAGTAGAATGTACCATTCAATCCATAATCTCCATGCTCCATAATCCACATGAATCAACCCATACCTTGCTCGAAGACCATAAAGCCTTTGAAGAATAAGTGCCCTGAGCCTCTTTGAATATTTGAATACAAGAAATTCAAGCTCTTTGACTAAAATCCCCAAAATAGAACTCCATTATGCTTGATAGGCTGAAATCTCCTTCAATGTCTTCAATCTTGATGCCAATATTGCATGATAATGGCAGTTTAAGAGCAACTTTACATCCAAAATATGTGTCTTGCATGTATGCTAATAGTGATTACTTTGGCATGAGAATCAATCATTGCATGTATACTATGGCACCAAGGCATAGAAGCAAGACATCACAACCCTCAAGTGGAGCAATAAAGACCTCTTCGTTGTCCACACATCCCTGAATATGCAAACAAGGCTCTCCAATGAGCGGTGTGATAGGCTCTACATGGCCCTTGCATGCCATATCAACTTCTCACATGGGTCCCATCTCATCCTATGTGATGCTTAGGTGAGCTGCCATGTCTATCGATATAAAATTGGCTCATGCTTCATTATCAACTAAAATCAAAGTGTACTGACATCTAATGTTGTCCCATGCTGTAGAACTCAAAAGCAACATCATTGGGCTTATCTCACTAATAACATCTGGTATCAATCCAACTGATGTTTTGGGCTTCTTACCCTTGGTGGGTTCTACTTAATTTTTTATTTTCTAGCTTGCTACCTATTGGGAGAGTCCTTAGCCATGTGACACTCCTATTCACAAACAAATATTTATTTGTAGCCCTTAATTCCCTATGTTGTGCAACTAATTTCCAGCCCTTTCCTTACTTCTTTGACCCCTTTTTAGCCCACTTTCTTGGAAGCCCAAAACTTTCTATGCAGTGATGCAAGGCATCCCAAAACTTCTTATTATTTGAGTTATTGCATTGTGTTGCATGTAGCTTATTCCGAACTATCATGATGTCCACCTCAAATGTACTCATCAACCAATTCAATGCAAACATTTTCTTGGATTGTACCCATGTTGAGGTGATCTATCTTACATAAAGAGAGTTGGCCACCATTGAAATGCATTCTCCTTTAAGAAAGTGTCTACCTTCCAAATCTTTGAAGATTTGGTGAAGTTTTCCCTTGAATAGGCTGCATCAAAATGTTCAATAAAAACCAATGCTTTTAGTCTATCTTGTGCACCATTTAAGGAATCAAACTTCACCTCTTTTCGACCCTCATTATAGTCTTTTGTTGCCCCTTTGGGAGTCAAGTTGTCATACATTGGCTACTACACATAAAGGATGCATTTGCTATATTTGCACCATGACCAACACCAAAATAAGAATTCACATGACCAAAACTCATTTCTTGAGGCCCATAAGCACTTGAGGGTGTAGATGTGTTACCAAAGCATGCCACTTTGTGCCCCCCCCCCATACATCATGCCAATGCTACCATACATGGGGTTATGCATATTACCAACTAGACCTGGATACCTTGGGCCTTACACATCATGCATTGGTTGCTACATACCAAAGGAGTTGTGCCATACATTTTCATATGCGGTCCCTGACCCACCATAGCATGAAAATTAGTGCTACCACCAAAGTATATTAGTTACCCCATCATTGCGTACATGCTCAGCTATCCAAAACCCATAGGATTGGCACTACCAATATGGCCTTGCATTGTTGTATCCAATCCCACTAGTATCTTTTTTTTTTTGCTCATCTCTAACCTTGGGTGTATCTCTCAAAAGATGGGCTGACCTTTGGAAATATCTTACTATGCAAAGGCTTTTGAAGATGAGATATTCTTCTTGCCCTTACTGTCCTTTTTGGGAGAATTCAAAAATCTCTCAAACTATGGATATTTGACCTATTGAAAAAATATATTAGTTTTTGCCTTCAATCAAGCCTTGAACAGGTCAATTATATATTTCACTCATATTTCATCTCCTTGCTAGTCCTCCTTAGCATCTTATGGCCTTGAAGGACTTTCTTCTTGGTCACCAACCACATTTTCTCCTTGTTGTCCATGATGTAAGCCTGTTCCAAGATTAGACATTGCATTTCCCCCTTCATTTTGTGCATTTTTAAAATGAGATGCATCATCACTCCTTGATCCGATCTCATTGTAAGATAACATACTTGATGCAAATTCTTAATTGAACATAATTTCAGCACTAGAGCAAAAATTTTGACCTTCAATTATGTGCCTTGAGTCTACCATCTCAAGGGATTTGATGGTATCCCTAGCAATGGAAGTAGACAAAGTAATTAGGGATAATGCCTTGCCTCTAGATCATAGAGAGCATGTGATATGTGGGAGGCCTCTAGTTTTCCCAAAAACTCCATTGTATTGGCCTTACATACTCGTTTGGCGAGCATCATGCACATAATGTTGACAAATCATGGTCTTCACATAATCTTTAAGAAGACACGAAACTAGCCTTCCCTCTTGAATAGGATGGTAAATAATCTAATTTAACACTAATTATAGCAAGTATAAAATTCAATAAAGTAAAAATGCAACCCCTTAATCTTAGACATTAGACAACCTATTGGCCCCAAAACTTGGCTCCCCTTGTGGTATTTCTTTAACTTGTATTGGAAATGGATGGAGTACAAATGAGATCCTTCAATTTTCTCCACTAATCCAAGTGTTTCTTGCTATCATAAATGACTAACAAACCTTCAAATCAACTTTCCCCTTAATTTTCTAGGGGATTGACATTCATGCATGCTCTTTGGGAAATAAATTGGCCGCAAATTCAATTATGGCTAGGTTACCTCTTCCACAGCAATAAAATTTCATGTCCTAGTGACAATGATATCTAAAGGAAAAGAATCGTGAAGGAAAGATGGATGGCCAAAAGTTTTTGTACAAGCTTAAGGCTTCTATGAAGATATTTGAAACCCCTGAATACCCAAAGAGAACGATAAACTTTGTTGTGTAGCTAACAATGTACCCTTAATACAATAACAAATGGCACTACAATAAATGAAGGGTATACCTACAAACATTGTAACAGAAGTACATGAAAATGTATTTTCCACTTGTATTGAAATATTTGCAACAATCATGTCAACATAAGCATAAAAAATACCATTGGAATATGCATTGGCATGTCCATCACTATGCGCCAAAATGGTCTTTTTGGCACATATAGAAGAAGAAGATGCATGTCCATGCTTGATGGAAAGCTTTCTAATGCTAATGTAACTTGAAGAAGAATGTGACTTGACAAGGTTGAGGTCAGCCACTCATGCTCTTGAATGAAATTTATTCCACACTCCACTTTTGGTCATGAACAACAACTAGTATGTCATTTGAACTACCACATATAGGGTATCACTTGATCTCATTCTCTATCAAGTCATTACAGCTCATGACAATGATGCTACAGACATTAGTTACACATCTTTCTCTCCATTTTTTGTAACATATAAATACTAATGTCACATGATATAGTATTCTAGACATTATTTCTTGACTTTTTTGAATCTTAGACTCCCCATGAAAGATGACTAATCTATAAGAAGGCATATGACGTCACATAGGAAAGAGCATCTAACAATACTTGTCATAGTATCTTCTTTTTTTACCAAATCAATATTGTTTTTAAATGGCATATTGAAGGGTAAGAAGCACTTAGTATGGTCTTCAAGAAACATCAGACTTAACCTTTTGATAACAAAGGTGCTTTTTGTGCTGTCATATGTAAGTTTGAAACTCTTTTCAGAAAATGTTAAGGTTTTGGAAAAATACTTAAATATATTGTTGCAGTGTAGATTTGAGATCCAAGAATGATTTGTGATCAACTTTGTTACATCACTTATGTACTATTAGTGTCACATCACTTGGGAACCTCGATAGTACATCATATGTATTTTCTACATCAATACATGGCACACACCTATTTTTAACATACATTTAAAACTCAATTTCCTTAGAATAGATGATTGTGATGTATTTTTCTAAAGATGGAATCATGCCATTCACATTAGTACGTAGAATGATTTTAAAGAATGGCATCAATGTATATTGTTGATTTATGGTAACCACCATTATGTTTAAAATAACATTTCAAAAAATAAGCTAGTGTGACACCGATTTGGAAGAAAAGAATCATAGTGTTGACGTCAAAAGCTTTTGATTATGTATACTTTGTTGAAATGTCCACAAGTGTATACCCTTAAGGAACACAAATAGTACTATGCCCTTTGGAATCATTGTTGTTTTAAATGAAAAGCACATAATTACAAAGAGACCAATTATTTCACAACTCTTATTGAGATAGTTTGTCACATTCCCTCGAAGTAGTAACCTATTGCTTGAATAGGATGGATGCATTTTGATTGAATCAACAAAATCTATAGTCTATGTTTTAACATAGTTCTTTTTCATGTCTTGTCATTGATGCAATATTTGTCTTTTGACAAATATAATAGGAAAATGGAAAATTATTACCTAATCTATATAGGGAAAGTGATCATACCCCCATATGGAAGCTTGCCTTGGAAGCACAAAAAGAACCTTTGGATTGGAAAATGTGGTTGAAATATTTTAATTCCTTCTTGATGACTTATGCAAGCTTGTAGCATGGTTTTAGTATACTTGAATTGCAATCATCCCCCCTTTATTTCTCCTTGTAGTAGGGCCTAGCAGGGAAGCTTGATGCTATAGTTGTACAACCCTATTTAGAATAAAGTACCGTGTTTGAACTATTTTCATTTCTAAAGTAGAACCCTTTGTGGGTTAACAAAACTTTCATCTCCAATGTAATTAAAATCCATTCAAATTGGACCTAGGAAGGAAGTGTGATGTTATAATTGTACAACCCGCTTTAGAATAAAGAACTATGCTTGAGCTATTTTCATTTCTAAAGTAGAACCTATGGGTTAACAAACCTTTCATCTCCAATGCAATTAAAATCCATTCAAATTGCGCCTAGGAAGGAAGATTGATGATATATTTGTACAACTTACTGTAGAATAAAGAACCATGTTTGAACTATTTTCATTTCTAAAGTAGAACACTTTGTGGGTTAACAAACCTTTCATCTCCAATGTTATTAAAATCCATTCAAATTGGGCATAAGAAGGAAGTTTGATGCTACAGTTGTACAACCTGCTTTAGAATAAAGAACCATGTTTGAACTATTTTCATTTCTAAAGTAGAATCCTTTGTGGGTAATAAACCTTTCATCTCCAATGTAATTAAAATCCATTCAAAGTGGGTTCAAAATGATTAGAAACACTCTAGGCACTAAATAGAACTATAGATGAAGGATTGATTGTTTTTTAATGACTCATTTTTAAGGGATAGACAACTTGCAACATTTTTTAATATAAAATTCTCCCTAATGTTAACATTTTTAGTTGAGTGTAAGTAGTGGCCAAAGTTGAAATAACAAGATTATCTCATGTCTATTAAGAGTTTCAAATTTTTAGTACCAGTAGATGAAAAACAAAGGAGTGGAGTGAATGATACCAGCAACACTATAAATTAAGCTTGGTCCCCTAATCAATCATATCAAGGAATTAATTATATCATGCATGTTCAAGCAAGTATATACAAATTCTATTCTAGTACATATATTAAAAGAATAAGTTGACATCTCTACACTTGCATAATTGATCAAATTCTTAGTTTCTCCATTGGACATCATTTGACCAATGATCATCATCATAATAGTACATGAAAATGTCACATAAATTGGCCCCTAGGTATTATTTTTCTCAAATGTAATTGAGAAACTTGAGAGTATAGATGATCATTGGGTGCATTGGGTGAGCTAACACATTTTCTTGTCAAGGCCATATAGGAAGATTGTTTCATATAACGGATAGGGCATAGATGCCACATGCATCAACCTTCCCTTAGCCTTTTATAGGGTGGTTAAATATATAATTAGCCGAAGGAAGCCCCTCAAAATGAAACTATGACACCTATTTCAAATAAGGAAAGATATGGAAAGAGAGAACTAGGATGTCTCCACTTGTTAGAACTTCATTGGATGTTGTAACTTGGGTTGCAAAGCTTTAGACTCTAGAGAGAAGGATTTTTAAGCTAAAAAGGACTTGCAAACCATCTATATATTTTACATTCGAAACTAATACTAAGGCTACTAGAAGTTCATCAAGCAATGTTCTAAAAAGTCAAACCTATAAATTGTGTTGGACTTTTAAAGGATTCACACTCTCTTCTTATGCTACTTACTATTTGTAGTTTGACACTAATTGCCCTTTTATACAAGTTTGGGACCCTAGGTAAATGCTATAAACAACAAAATACTTATAGCACACATCTTTACACATGTATGTATAAATTTCGCATAGTAGGAAGATGACAAAGATAACTCTACATGCTCAAACTTGCATAATGAGATTGGAGATCATTTTACTAGCATATAGAATAGTACATGCAAACATCACATAAATTGATAGTTATATTTTCTTTCCAAAAATAAAGTAAGAAACTTGAGGTACGTATGTACATTGGATGCATTGAATGAACTAGCAAGTTTTACTTGCCAAGGCAATACAAGATTGTTTCATATCACTTGACTGGGCATTGTTGCCACATGCATTGGCCCTTACTTATAGTGGTTTCATTCATATTACTCTACTTGGACCCCAAATATGACAAAAGGATGCATGTTTTGAACAAGGGAAGGCACAAATAGAAAAAAGTAGGATGTTTCCACTTGTTGAGAACTTGATTCTATATTGCCAATTGGGTTACAAGCTTGAGGTCATGGATAGAAGGATATTTAAGCTTGAAAAAATGTGCACATTAATATCCGATACATTAGTATGTCACATTTCTCAAGAAAATGACCATGATCTTGACATCAAAACCTTTTGATCAATCTATTTTATTGAGACATGCCTATAAATGTATGCCCTTTAGAACCAAAAATCTATTACGCCATTTAGAATCATTGTTTTTAAAGATACAATCATGACATTTTAAAGCAACTAATTATAGAATAGTCTCACCTATTATTGAAAGACTTTGTTGAATATGGATCTTGATGCTCTAACTCAAGTTTCTTCAACATGATGGATGCACTATGATTGTGTCATGAATGGTATTGTCTATGTAATTTAGAGGATTTTCTCTTTAATCTTATGGATTTGATACATGTATGTTCTCCCTTTTAAAAATATAGAGGAAAGTGGATCATTGTTACCAACTCTTTAAATGGAAATGGTCACATCTCCATATTAAATCTTGGCTTGGAATCACAAATAGAGCCTTGAGATGGTAAAAGCATGATTGACATTCTTATTCCATATGGTTGACTCATATAAGCATGTATCATGGTTTTAGTAGTACTTAAACTATAAACATCCCCATTTATTTCTTCTTGGGATAGGAACTAGGAATTTTTTTAAATGCTATTTAGCATTTAGATCGACTTCTTTTGTGTTTACAAAGAGGGGTTTATGTAGCATGTCTTGTAATGGGTCCCCACAATAGACCTAAGGTGGCCAAAAGGAATTTGGAGATGTAGATGTACTTTTAAGTTTTCTCCATGTGTACAAGATGTGCATTCTTCTTAAGTGAAACTCAACACTTGTTGGGGGACTTGCCATTATGGACAATGCCACTTGGTTACCCTTTAACTGGGCAACAAAGAAAAAAGAGGACCCCTAAAAGAGGGTAAGATTGCTTTCCTCCATGTCTTGAACTTGGCACCTCTCAAATGGCACACTTTCATGTCTATACTGCATCTTGTCCATTTTGCAATTACCTTACAATGCAATTAACTTTCTGGTCCATGTTGCAGTTACCTTTCTTGCTCTTGTTGCATTTATGTTTCATCTTTATGTTGTACCTTATCCATGTTGCAATTACCTTTATTTTTCATGTTGCAATCACCTTGCAATGCATCAAGAAAAAGAAGACACTATTGGCCCTATAAATTATAGGTAATGGAAGTTCAACATGCATGAGAATAGCACAAAAATTCAATGCATAGCAAGATGTTAAAAGAAGTGTCATGTTGTTGGAAGCAAAGTACATCAAGGAAACTAATCGAATCCCTAAACATCAAGAACTAAGAACAAGAGATGGTCAAATGTGAGTGCCATGGATTTTAGAGAGGTACATGAACATTGTTTTGGTGTTAATTGCATCCAAAGCATTAAGCATTTCTAGAAAAACTTCATCGTAAATAGTGAAGTCTTGGTCCCATCTCATTATATTTATGATCTATTGTCATGTTGTGCAACATGTAACATGTCAATAATTTTGGACACACACACACACACACACACACACACACACACACACACACACACACACACACACACACACACACACACACACACACACACACACACACACACACACACACACACACACACACACACACACACACACACACACACACACACACACACACACACACACACACACACACACACACACACATCTCATTATATTTATGATCTATTGTCATGTTGTGCAACATGTAACATGTCAATAATTTTGGACACACACACACACACACACACACACACACACACACACACACACACACACACACACACACACACACACACACACACACACACACACACACACACACACACACACACACACACACACACACACACACACACACACACACACACACACACACACACACACACACACACACACACACACACACACACACACACACACACACACACACACACACACACACACACACACACACACACACACACACACACACACACACACACACACACACACACACACACACACACACACACACACACACACACACACACACACACACACACACACACACACACACACACACACACACACACACACACACACACACACACACACACACACACACACACACACACACACACACACACACACACACACACACACACACACACACACACACACACACACACACACACACACACACACACACACACACACACACACACACACACACACACACACACACACACACACACACACACACACACACACACACACACACACACACACACACACACACACACACACACACACACACACACACACAGAGGGATGGAAGAAAACTCACACATTGTAAATAAGACAATAGTAGGAAGTGAACATGGTTAAAAAGCATGTGAAGGGAGGCAGTTTGTAAGTTACATGTGGTTGGTGGGGTGGAGCAAGTAAAATACATGTTTGAGCAGATCCAACTATGGGTGAGGATAGATTTTGTTGAGGGCCTTCTCATAGCCTCCTACATGCAATCATAATGATCATGAGCATTGGTACTTTGGACACATTTAGAACCTCTTAAAGTGTACTTCCTCCACCAACAAAATTCATATGATGGAATAGTTTCAACATGTTAGATAATTGCAACCCTTCAATGTCTCTATGTGTTTAATGTTGTGTGTCATGTGCATGGTTGCCTTAAATTAAATTCTATGTTCCCTTTACCTCATTATGTCACAATTTTCTACTTTTATATTTAAACATATGTGTTTTCATGCTGTAAGCTATACTACATGCATAGTTATGAGCTATTATGCCCATACCTATAACCTATACATTATACTCTCTTCTTATGATGTATACTATAGGTAGCACATCTAACTATAATAGGTACACACCTATACATATACTTAGTATATATAGCCTTCATCATTTCCTTGTTGAGTTGAAGTTTGGCATTTGTGAGCACCTTGATGTCTTGGATGATAGAGGAGAGAGAGAGAGAGAGAGAGAGAGAGAGAGAGAGAGAGAGAGAGAGAGAGAGAGAGAGAGAGAGAGAGAGAGAGAGAGAGAGAGAGAGAGAGAGAGAGAGAGAGAGAGAGAGAGAGAGAGAGAGAGTGTGTGTGTGTGTGTGTGTGTAAATCTAATAAGAAATAGAAAATATGGGCCCTTACTTGTTCAATGAAAGAGACATAGATGGATCCACATTGAAAGAAGAGAGAAGGATGGTCCCATCACCATTTATTGTACTATGAATTGTAACCAATAGATTTCCTTTTTCTTCTCTTAGAAATTTCTACTTTTTTTAGTTAAGTAGAAACATTATGTAAACCCTTCCTCTCCTAAAACCAAGTCCTTGCTAAGGTAGGCTATAAATGAACTAATTTTTGACTAATAAACAAAATGAATGAATGAATGAACATAAGATAGAGAGAGAGAGAGAGAGAGAGAGAGAGAGAATCTAACTTTAATAATTCATGAATTTCCATTGAACTCTCATGTATGTATATATATGTATATATATATATATATACATATATATATATATATATATATATACATATATATATATATATACATATATATATATATATATATATATAGGGAAGCAAGGGGAGGGAGGGAGGGAACATGGTTTATAGGCTTGGACAATATGAAAAATTCACAATTCTCTACTCTGAAGGACCTCTATGCAATAGATTTGTGTAGATTTTGTACAAGAGAATCCCACTTGTAGAAAGACCAAATGTGAAGATTGTGAGCATGGCCTTTGTCAAAGGCATTGAAGATAAACTTCTATGAGGCCATACCTAGCTTCTTAACCCTAGATTGATCCAACATTAATGACATACTTAATGATGCAATCAGAATAGAAAAAATCTACAATGAGAGGAGCAAAGACAAAATAGGAATAGGAAGATCAAAACCCCAATCACACCAAGGTAGCCAAGAACTCTATGCAATATAAGAATTCCTTATTGCCTTCAAGCATGAGCAACTAGAACTTAGAAAACTCATGAAAGTTCTAAAGTAGCCAAGGACTCAAATATAAGGTGCATACACTATGGAAAAGACCTGGAGAGTCCTAGAACTAGTTGAATGTGCACCAATTGCATCTGCTTTGGCCATGATATTACCTATTGTCAAGCCCCTCAAAGGCCCCTATACCCTACTTTGCCTATGCATATTGGATCCTAGCACAAAAATAGAGACCATTCCTACCTAAGAAACTTAGCATTGGCCTTGGAAAACCCACTTAACTAAGAACTTATAGCTCTAAGAGTTAAGATCAATCCTTCTGAGATATTGAAACTCTTGGTCTCAATCATAACATACCCTAGTAACACCTTTTTACACCTTATATGAAGAACCATTCTAGGAGAAGTATACAAGTCCATACATTACATATGACAAAGAGGTTAATGTGTATTCCTCATGGACTATTGCTTGATTACAATTATGATGCGAGATTGCAAAAAAAGAGAGGTATGAGCCAATGCATGAAACAATACAAGTGTTAGAGCTGCAATTCAATTGGGACACATGTCAAACAATCATTTGAAGAAGCAAGAACCTCTCTAAGAAGATAAGGTTGACCTAAGATGCATTGAGTGTGGCATTATTCATACGCCAATTGAGACTGTCCTAGATGCAAGGCATCTAATAGCACCACATTTGGTTCTATGAGACCAAAACTTTGAATTAGAAAGGCCAAGGCCACAAGAATGGACCCCAATTAGGAAGAGTTAATAACACTTGCATTTCTTAGGGTCAACCTAATTGCAAAGAGCAAGCACATCACAAATGATCTCATCGATAAGGGCTTGGATTTCAATATCTTAACTTGTGATGGATGGGACTAAGATTGGACAACTCAAACTTATACCAATGAATGTAGTTATCAAAGCTACAAAGGATCTTATACTCTCTACTATTGAAACTCAAGATTCTCATGGTAATAGAAATTGAAATCATTCTAATAATTTTTATGTGCTCCCAGATTGTGAAGATGTGGCGAAGAAAGTCCTACTTGGAAGAATCTTCAAGTGTGTGACCAAGTGAAATGTTGATTATAAAACACAATAGATACACTTGAGCCTACCACGTGTTAAGATAACCATAGCCTTAAATAAGGGAAACCTTACTTATGCTCAAGGAAAGGTAAAAAACCTACCTTGGAATCAACCATAAACCCTAGTTCAAAGAGTAAAGAAGTTCTTGGAGTTGCTCAAGTCTCAAGAAGAGAGAGGGAAACCACTTAGCAAGGTTCACCCTACAAAGGAAAAAAAGATTACTAACACTTTGAAGAATCGTGATGGCTCCCAAGGCTACAAAAATAAAGCAACAAAACATCCCACTTTGAGGAATTAAGAGACCAAGAGCTTAAAACCAAAGGTATGAATACTGAATCAACTCAAAGCCGTGATGGGCCTCCAAATACCTTAACTATGCTTAGAGTTATTCAATGGGAAGTGGATGGATTTGGTTGCCCAATATATCTATGCAAGCACATCCATTAACCATGGCTAAACCCCCATCCAAAGCAATGAACAAGAGAGCTAAACTAGAATGCACATTACAATTACAAGCTAATATGATGAAAGCACCAAAGAAGACAAGCTAGTAATTGAGAAGCCAATTCTTCTCTATCAAAAGAAGATAGTAGAGCATGTAATCATTGAAGCACAATGGCCTAAGGTGGTTGCCAATTTGCAAGAGGAGCCAAAAGTGTCTCATAGACTACTAGCTCAGGAGCAAGAGACAAAACACACGCATCCCAAGGATGTTGCTCGAACCTAAATGATAGATATCAAAAGGAAAACACTAGAACCGTCCAATGCAGACAAGAAACGACACAAGACAATTACTAGTCCAATCCAAGGTCTAAGAGTATTCAAATCTAAAAAACAAACTTATGTTACTAAAACATAAATAGGAATAGTAGTGCCCTTGTATTGTTTCCAAGCCAAAAAACTAGATCCTAAAAGAAAATCCAATGAAAGATCAAATGTTTGATAACATGAAGCTCAAGTCATTGTCAAAATCTAGATTGCATTTTACATTTTTCAAAAAGTGTTTTTTACACAAATAACCATTGAATTTTATGTTAGCCCCTAAAATTAGGATGTATTATTCAGTAACATGACACTTTTTAAACAGACACTTGAATATTGCTTCCATTTTGATCTAAAACCTTTCGATAAAAAAGCTTTTCAATAATTAAAAAACTTTCAATCAAAGAGATTTCTTTGTATAATCTAGGAATCTCATGTTTTTACAAGCGTACAAACACACTTGAGCATCTAGCTTGAATTGGCAACCAAAGTTGTGCCTGAATAACCTTCTCCTCTCCTTTGCTCGAGCTAACTCTTATTGTACCCTTTGTGAGATAAATACATCATTTAGCTTGCAAAATGGGATATTAAAATTAGATTTATTATTATTTGTTATTGTTATAGAGGTTATCTAACACGTTAAGGTATTTAGCAAAATTAGCTAGAATAATATAATTAATTAAAATAATTAATATTTTAATAAGTAAATAAAAATAAGAAAATAATCACACACACACACACACACACACACATATAAAGTAAACTTATATAAAGAGATTTGAAGTTTGATCATTTGAGTGTATTAGAGAAATTCACACACTTCAAAATAAGCTCATAGAAAATTTAGATTTTTTTATTATTCTATTGTGGATAGTATCTCACACTTTAGAATAAGAGAGGAAAGAGAGGGTAGCTAAAGTGCGGGTGCACGCGCGCACACACACACGCACACGCACACGCAAATGCACACGCACACACACGCACACGCACACATAGAGTAGAGAGAGAGAGAGAGAGAGAGAGAGAGAGAGAGAGAGAGAGAGAGAGAGAGAGAGAGAGAGAGAGAGAGAGAGAGAGAGAGAGAGAGAGAGAGAGAGAGAGAGAGAGAGAGAGAGAGAGAGAGAGAGAGAGAGAGAGAGAGAGAGAGAGAGAGAGAGAGAGAGAGCTTTTATCTTCTAGATGAATATTTTGGTGAGGATGAGAATGAGGATGTAGTTTGATTATTTGTTGATGCATTTGATCTTTGGTTTTTAAAAATGCTTTAGCATAAAGATAGATTACATGCTCAAGCCTCAAACTATATCCTTATTTTCATCCTCACCAAAATGTGCACCTTAGTACTCTTCTTTTAGTCAACGATATTATAAAAGTCTTGATGTCTTAGACTTGGTTTACTAGACTCATGATCTATCATGATTCATCTATATTTTGGAATTGTCTCTCATGTTTTTGAAAATTGACATATGGACTAGGCTTAGAGTTTGGAGTTTGAACTCTTGTATGATTCATGAATCTTCAATTTAAAGTTTGCAATTAATATATGTTTGAAGCTTAATAAATGATGCATTTTTCCTTCTACCATTAGATGTATATGATCCAAATATTTTCTTATAAGATTAGGGCCATGTTGTATTCAATTAAAAGCTTTGAACCATACTTCAATCATACTTCCATATCTATATATATTTGTCATATGGAAATCTATGGAAGAAATTGTTGTCTTTACAAAGGTCAATCTAAATGTAAGGCCTTTCTATGAGTTGAGTTGTGATATTTTCCTATCATAAACAATAATCAAGGACTTTATTCGGAGGCATTTAGGAAGATTCTTGCACTTTGATTTACCTTTGTAAGGAGCATGAAATTCTTCTATTAGATACTTCACATAGGCCATCAATGACGATCATCACACAAGTTATACCTACTATATGTAAAGGAATATACATATAATATACTATATATGGCGTGCATTCTACTAGGTACTTCACACAAACCATCAACTAAGATCATCACACAAGTTATACATATATATAAAGCATTGTACATGTAGTACACTATATATGTAGTGCATTCTATATGATGAACCCAATAGAAAAGTTATGATCAATGCATTTTAAAATGCAAATCTATAGTTAAGCTTTCTCATTCATTGATAAAATACTTTTTGATGATAGCATTGCATTGTTACATAGCATTGTGTTTACAAGTTTTCAAGATCTAATAGATCAAATCTGTCAAATGAGCTCTTATTGAAGCCTGCCTCTAATGGATTATTAGGAGTAGACATACCTCCTTACATTTGTGCAATCTACATTCCTAGATCATTGAACGAGGGGGGGGGGGGGAGGAGGGGGGGTGACATATGATTTTTGATGCCGAGAAGTGCTTAAAAATAGCCAAAAATTATGAATATCAAGGGAAAAAAGACTTTGTCGAAGGCGATGGTGGCAATTAGTATGATTTTAAGCAGCAAGTCCCCAAAGCGCTAGTGCTTATTTTCATGGAAATCAAACAGTGGCGGATGGCTGAGCTTGAGTTTTCTAGATGCAAAATGGCGTCAGGAATCCAACACAAGTCTCGGATCTCCATTTCGAGGTCGTTTGATCCCCTATTTAATCCACGCAAAGTTCGGGGTTGTGAAGTAGCTACTGGATCTGGAAGCCGAGAAGAGTGTGACAGAGCCCAGCTTGGTAGATTTCGATGCCACGAAGCCAGTCGTCCAATTGCATCGTGAATCGGAGTCTGTTTGCACCCCCAAATAGGCTGAAAACCCTTCCATAGTAGTGTGAAAGTGGTTTTTTTTAAAGTGGACATTTTATAAATGAAATAAAATGAAACTCTAAATGAAGAAAACATGCAAAAACATGTCGTGATGCAGGGAGGGCCATTTGACGCCCCATTTTTTGGGGATGTATGTGCCTCTTGGATACTCAATCATATAGAGAGAGAAGGGAAGATCCCTGATCCATGGAGAGAGGGCAAGATTTTGATGGTAGCCATGTGCAAAATGATGAAGGGAATGAAATTCTGATTTTTAGTCTTTCTCTCTCCTCCCTCTCTGTTCTGCATAGAGGCAATTCATGTGCAAGAAACCAAGAAGAAGAGGGGCTGAAGAATGCTTGTCCGGTTGTGATTGGATTGCTTCAAGATGAAGAGGAGGCTGAGAAAAGAGATTCAACATTGAAAAATGGTTGCTGGTCGGTTTGTGGGCTGCCCAGAATAATTATTAAAAAACCCGTAACACGCAAGACACGCGGTATGCTTCAATTTTACAAAGAAATTTGATTGTTTTTGTTGTTTCATGGTCCAAATGTTGCTCATATGCAATAAAATTTTGTTTGAACCTTGTTTACATCATGATTGAGGGCTGTAACTATAGAAATACAGAACCTGTAATGATTTAGAGCCGTTATTAATTCTTTAAAACCCACATTTTTTAGTGGAAATTAGTGGTTTTTTTCAATTTTGAGTTGGAGAAAAGGGGTAGAAATGGGACAAAATCAGAGAAAATGTTAAGTTTTAGTCAAAATGACAAGCCAATACAAATAAATCAAAAAATACCTACTTTTCATGAATAATAAATAGGAAAAATAGCAAAAAATAGAGGAAATTGGGATTTTCGCACTCAAAAAATATAGAAAAATAAGATTTATGTGCATGAATGTTTGGCAAGGTTAAAGCATGAGGTTAAGCCTCAATTTGGCCTTTTTATTTTTTGTTATAGTCCGTGTTTATTGCTTTTTACATAGAGAAATGATACAAAACAACCATTTACACCTATGCACCGCAGCAACATCTAAACAGTGAGGGGGGAGTGAAGTTTGTGTGACGATCTAATTGCTGAAAAGATACAAATTCTTATTTCCCTCTTTGTACATAGCATTTAGGGATCGTTCCATAATTAATATATAGGTGACTAGTAGCACGGAATTTTTGGTGCTAGTCCCTAAAGCACCACAGTACGTAACGCTTAGTTAAAATTCATCACATGGCTGGTTTTTTTAAATCATAAAATGGTTGTGCACAATCGTCATACACCTTGCATCAAGCATGCCATGTGGTATCTCCTGGAATGCATTGCACTTGTTTGATAAACTTTGACCAACGCTGAGAGGACATGAAACCTAAGCTGTAGGTTTTGACCGGTGTTTCCGTTGGGGAAAGTTTTGTGAGGCAAATCAAAATCTCCTGGAACGCTGAATTATGAAAGAGTGGAGTTTGTGCGAATGTTATTTGTGTCAGCGACGCATCTTGGGGCCAATCCCCGAGGTGTAGGAGAGTCGCAGTGGAGCCGCGGCAATCAGCCGAGAGGTGCTTCCCTATGTGTGTATTATGAGGCATTATGCCTATATGTTATGGGATCTCCCTCTGAGGAGAAGGGAAGGTGAACGTTGGACTACGTATTGGATACAAATGCAAAATCGTCATAAGCATTTAGTGCAAAGTGAGTTTTAGACGCTCCTAGCCCGTGAGGCCGTGTGGTGGGGCTGTCTGTCATATGCATGAGGTTCAGCTAGTGCCATAGCCAGTGCTGGCCCATTTTCGGTCCCATCAAGAGATCACTCATGAATATATGTATATATAACGTGAGTTCAAAATAAGGGGTTTTTAAAACACCATTTTTATACATTTTTTACATACAGAAGGGTGTCATATAAAGGGATTACTTGCAGATTGAATAGAAAAGGGTTGTGCTTTATTCAAGAAAAAATCACAGATTAGGATATTTATAAATAGGCCATGAACACACGTTATATAGAGAATATATATATAGTGAACCCCCCGAGTCATTGAGAAGACATTAGAGCTTGGAATGTTCTTGCTATAATGCCATGTTATGCACTAGTAGCTCCTCAGTGGTCTACCCTTGTGATGCCAATGTGGCTCCTTATGTTGCTATCCCCAAAATTTATTTGTGCTCTTCAAGTAGAAGCATGATAGGTCTCTTTTTGGGTAGCTATGGAGCTTGCTCCCTTTGTGCTTGCACCTTGTTAGCAATGTGTTAGTCAACTTCTTATTAGATATCTCCAAAAAGACACCTCAAAGCACTCATTTCAATCCAAAGTTAAGGTGCCATACTGAACAACATTTAAGAAGTCAATTATATGATACCACTATTTGTGAAACGGGCTAATGTAGAATCTAGTGAAAACTTGGATAACATTAGGAATAAGGTAGAAGGAGAAGAGATTTCAATTAAAAGCCTATTAATGAGGAAAAAATCTTTCAAAATATATATTTACACATGTAGCTTTTCAATTGAAATCATTTTCAATCAAAAAGCTTTTGTTCAAAATCCTTTTCATTTGAAAAATGTTTTATTTTCCCATTCAACCATCATTTTTATAGATGCCAAATAATAGGGTAAAATATGTTTAAGAGTCATTATTTAGAGTGAATGATACTACCTAGAGTCAATGATACTATCTAGGTCAAAACCATGTCCCAGACTTCTAAACACAACTAGTTTTAATCAATCTAAGGATCTAAGTAAATAGTCCTCCTTGACTAGCACTGCCAAACCCACTCAATCTAAAGCTACTTCTTCCAAGTCAACATAGTGGAATAAAAGAAGTTGTAGCCCTAAACTATGATGTACCCACCAACCCAACCAAGGAACAAGCTCCTAGTGCTTTGTTGAAAAAGAATACAACCTTTGAGTCAAACAACAAGAGTAACACATCAAGTACCAATTTGTGCTCTTCTTGATCAAAACCTCCTTTGAATTTAAAGAACAAAATTGATCACAAGATCTCTCATGGACATCTTAGTGGACATGGAAAAAGGAAGAAAATTAACTAGTAACTAAGTTTTATAAGGAGATTGATGATATGATAATGTTACTTGCTCAAGTGTACACTCAAAGCCAACATTGGCATTCTGCTTCAGGATCATGAATAGCTCCTAGCATTACTAGAAGCGTGGGGAGAGTGGAGGATCTCTCAAATCTTATACCCACAACCATATGTGAAAATCTTCAGTTGATTCCCTCTTTCCATATTGAGTACTTACAAAAGAGCCTAGAAGGGGTACAAGATTTGGAATGAAAAGCATAAGAACAAAGCACATTTGAGTAGGAATGGTATACCATCCACACTTGGACGTAGATGAATGTGGAGGAAGTTTTGGAAAGATGGCTAGGGCACCAAAGAACAAGCTAGTCAATAAAGGCCCTCAAACGCTTCTAACTTTAGGACCCTTAGTTGTGGTGTGGTGCCCATGGATGTGTATTTCTTTTCTTTTTCTTTTCTTCTATACAAAAACCAAACAAAAAACATTCCATACAATTTTAGCTTATATGGATTGGAATAGAAGTACCAAAGAATGTAATGCCAATCAAAAATTGTAAACTCGGCTCTTAGGATTGATTCTTGCAATGAAGTGTGCACAATGAATATGGAACCAAGATAACCGAGGTGCAATCCTTAAAGTTGATAAAGATGTTGTGAAGAAGAATCAAATAAGTTAGTGAAGACTTGACTTATTAATGAAGCATAACACAACTCCTCTTGGATTGGTTCTTGCACTGAAGTGTGCACAATGAATATGGAACCAAGACAACTGAGGCACAATCCTTAATGTTGATAAATATGTTGTGAAGAAGAATCAAATAAGTTAGTGAAGACTTGAGTTATTAATGAAGCATAGCACAACTCCTCTTAGGATTGGTTCTTGCATTGAAGTGTGCACAATGAATATGGAACCAAGACAACCAAGGCACAATATTTAATGTTCATAAAGATGTTGTGAAGAAGAATCAAATAAGTTAGTGAAGACTTGAGTTACAAAGCATAGCACAACTCCTCTTAGGATTTGTTCTTGCATTGAAGTGTGCACAATGAATATGGGACCACGACAACCAAGGCACAATCCTTAATGTTGATAAATATGTTGTGAAGAAGAATAAAATAAGTCAGTGAGGACTTGAGTTATTAATGAAACATAATAGCACAACTCCTCTTGGATAAATCAATTGCATTGAAGTAGAAGTCAAGCCATATCTTGTTTGAAAAAGCTAGGGGTCTTGATGCTAATGATTCTTACATTTCTTGAATATCGTTGAGGTTGTACTAGCCTCCTTGATGTTCCACATCTCAAGAGATTCAAGAATATTCTTCTATTGTTGATGACTCCAAGGTAGACCTCCCATCATTTACCACCTATTCTTAACCTATATTTAGTTGATGAAATCTTGAGAGAAACATGGAAGTTCAAAAAAGATCACAATGTGAGCTTATTATCACCTTAGTTTGTAATGTCTGTCGTAGCTTGTACCTCTCTTCCACAATAAATATGGCAATTCTTCCAAGCATTGTAGGGGTTTGTGGTGTGAATGGATTTTAAGCATTAAAAAAATTTTGTACCCAAGTTGAAAGATTTTTTAATTGATTTATAAGTGAATAATTTGGATTATGGTAAAATCTCATTTGGTTGTGGAATATGCCATCGGTAAAAGTTTGTGATTTATTGAAGAGCTGCAAAGTAATCAAGAAGCTATATTAAGATGGCTATGAAGAGATATAAAAAATTATCATAAAATCCTATTACTTTGACCTACTTGAGTATTTGTCAAGTAGACGTTGTTGGATTTGTTTTTTAGTTAATGGAAAGTCTTTTACAACTACCAACACTCTTAGGAATAGGCAATATAATGCATAATTGTTCCAAGCATTCCATGTCTATATAATGCAAGCTATAAGGAATGGGGAATCATCAAGGCAATGAAGAATGCAAAGCAAAAGGACTTGTCAAGTTGTGCTAAAAATGATTTTGAAAAGAGACATTCTACGGTCCTCAATATATTCATTTGGGCATTTTCCATCCATAGGATATAATTGTAATTTATCCCATTCATCACATGTAGATGAGACATCAACTTATTTTGGAAGAAATTATGTGTGAGTAGCGCTCAACCCCCATGCAAGTTGTTATATCTCCCAGAGTTAGATCAGAAGGCATGCAATGGTGGATGTGAGGGTTAAGAGCAACCCCTATTCTTTTTCACTCAGGCGAGGTCTCATTATAACTTGTTGCATGTATAAACTAAAAGGAAGACTTTTCAAGAGCCACAAAATAATGTAGGGTGCCCAAATAACCCTAATCCTAACCCTAACCCTCATGTATGAAAAAATAAATAGAGAGCTCATTCTTGTGTAACTTTGTGAGCTCAAGATTTCTTCTCATTCTCTTGCTTCCATTATAATTTTTGTGAGAGATAGATAGACAGATAGATAGAGGGATATATATATATATATATATATATATATATATATATATAGTGTGTGTGTGTGTGTGTGTGTGTGTGTGTGTGTGTGTGTGTGTGTGTGTGTGTGTGAAGGGTGCGAGAGTGTGATGGACTTGAAAAGTGAAGCCCTCTCTTGCATTTCATTCATCTTCTTTCCTCTTTCTTCTTCTCCATGCATTTCTAAAAATTGAGACTATTACAATATATATACATCTCATGTGTGAGTTCAAGAAAATTTATGTGGGCTTTATTATTTTTGTCAAATTGGTAGCCTATTTTTGGACACTAGGTTTTTTGGCTAGATGGCCTATCATTTTGGGCTCTATTTGGGTTCGTCGATCTGTGCATGATTATGGACCATTTATAAGCCATTACTTCCTCTTGTACAATCATTATCTCATTTATCATACACCATAGTTTTGTTGGAGAGAGGGGTTTAGTGCCCACATCTAGTGACTCATGTCTCGACTTCAAGGGTCTTGTATTGTCTCTTGTCTTGGTATATTTCTTTTTCCAAGAATACCTCTTTAGAGTTTTTTTGCTTTTTGCATTGTTTCTCTTTCCTCTTGTGTTTGTGCAATCTATTATAGTAGACTCTCACACTTCCATTGATGTGACCTACTTTGACATGGTATCAAAAATCCATGAGAGGAGTCCTATTGCTATTTTATGCTACAAGTTTGTTTCACCTTTATCTACTTTTGATCTTCCCTTTTTTGTACTACTGCAACTAATATTTAGCATGGATGACTAACTATCTTGCATTTTCCTGCTCTTATAATCTATTGTGAATGTTTTTGGTCATCATGCTGCATTTTTTTCTTCTTCATTTTCTATAGGACTAAGCAACCAATGACAAGGTTACATACCCTATTTAGAGCCTATTCACTCTACATTCACCATAACAACATTTGTGTTTCTAAGCTGGCACCTTCTACATGGTTGGACAATAACTCAAGTTACATGTGTGTGCTAAGGGCTACAAGTCTGGCATTTACCCATTTGTTAGTTATGTATCGGGACCTAAAATGGGCCCAAAACTGGCTCTATGGCTCTAGTTGAGCCTCTTATGCTCACCAAACCATCCTCACGGTCTGGTAGCTTAGGAGCCTCTAGAGGCTATACACTATGACTAGGATACGTTTGTATCGATTTGTAGCCCAATGATTTTGCCCATCCCGACTCCAAAAGAGAGAGTATCCAAACATACAAGTCATCAACACCTCATATCACATACACTCCCCAACGCAGTGTTGTGGTTCCTATAGCTCTCCTGCACCCCGAGGATTAGCCCCAAGATGCACTATCTAAACATAGAACACAATCATAACATTGTCCACTCTTTTGATAAATTGTTCTAGAAGACAATTTAGTTTCCTCACACAAGAGTCCCCAAAGATAATTGTACTATCCTACAACTCAGGGGTCCTCACTCTCTCATTGTTGGTCAATAGTTTTAGCAATCAAGTGCCACATATCTAGGAGATTTTCTCTTAATACCATGTTTAAATATAGATGCAATGTGCAATGCCATATGGTGCTCAAATAAATTAACTAGAAATCAACACTTATATTTCTATGAAAACTTCTTGACATTTTAGCTTCTTTATGTGTTCATTTATTATGTAGGGGATTTCCTATGTTTCACAATATTATTACCATAAAAATGCCCTCTAAATGACCGTTTTAACATACAAATAGGTGTAGACTAAGGCCAACCTCATGCTCTACAACCATTATATGCTCATAGGCCTTTCCCTAATTTTTAGTAAAATTTTCCACCCTTAAACTAATTTTTTAAATTTTTGTCTACCCCAAATTCCATTTTTGGTATTTTTCTTTATTTTCTCTATATAAAATGTTGTATTTTTTATTTTTTTACTCTATAAAATTTATTTGGACTATGATCCATCATCACATTTAATATCATTCCATATGAACATCATATAATATTCAAAATAGAAAAAAATATCATTTTTCACATAAAACACACGTTTCATATTTGAATTAATTAATAAGACACGACCATAGACACATGTTCTGCATTTTATGGTTTGCAAGCCCCAAATACATCACAATCAAGCTTCAAACAAATTTTCACCACATATGAACATGATTTATACCATGAAATGATAAAAAGATTCAAATTCCAATTGATAAAAAGAATTACCACCATTTTATGTGTTTCGAATCTCAAGAATTGAATACATGGACCATGATCAAACCCGCCATTGGTCTCCAAACACTACTAGACATCACTTCTCAGCATCAACATCATTCTTTATCCATTTGATTCATGCGGACCATCAGTCTCCATCCTGATTTCCTCTTAGGAATTCCCGTGTGTGAACTACTTATAGGAGGAGAGAGAAGACTAAATCTACTACTCTTCATCTAGGCAGCCATTTTTTGGGTCGAGGATGGTGATGAAGAGTGAAAAATTGGAGGAGAAGTCGGATGTAGTCAATTGCCATGGGTATGTAGAGGCTCTTGATGGCCTATGGCTCCCCCCCCCTTCTCAATCTGTCTACACCCACCCCCTCTTCTTTTTTTTCTTCCCCCAAAAAATGCCCTCCCTCTCTTCATGACATATTTTTTGAGTTTTGAGCCTCTTTTAATTAACAAAAGGCTTTAACCTTTAAAAAAAAACAATTCATCCCTCTTGTGTTCGCATTGTTATAACACCAAACCTTTGTGGCTATTAAATGGGGGCTCAAGATCGGCTACGATCCAACGAACGAACACTTGTATTGGATTCTTGGCATAAAAAATGCATGTAGGAAAATTCCAACTCTTTGATCCATGCTCGTGCCATTTTTTGCCAAAAACACCTCATTTATGGCTCTTGGGCCACTTTTGTGCTTTAAATTTGGCTCTTAAATCCAGCTCTCATTGTTGGCGACCACAGGATAGGGTGACTTAGCCTGTCAAACCCACAAACCGATCTACACAAATAGAAACCATAAAGAGCATCAAGCTGCTACAAATAAATTACACAACACAACCCTCACCCTAGCCCTTGACAAGATCAAAGCATAAAGTTTACGAGGAAGAGGACAAGCATAGTCTTATAGAGATTTGGAGAAAGTTGCTAACCAACCGATCCAACTTTTATTGGGGATCGACATCCAAGGCATGAAGTCCTAGGGTTAGGTTAGGTGTGTTTGGGGAGGTTTGAGCAGTTGTCTGCCTCATGTAAAGACATTCTCAAGTACTCTAAGATCTGTTTTTGAGGGTAGTCCTACTGATCCTATCCTGCTAGCCTACTAGGCAGTTGTTTCTAGAAATCCCTATTAGTTGTGAGGCAGATAGGGAAGCCTACTAAATAAAAGACAAAAATCATGAATATATTTAAAATAGATATAATATAAGGTGTGTAAAAATGGGTTCTATCCCTAAAATAATAAAATCCAAAGAAAGTCTCAAGGACACATAGTCCTTCCTCTCTGCCAAATTGAGCATAGATCCTAATTTAATCAGTCATGGCTCATTTAACATACTGAGATCTAGCTCAATCACATCCATGTCTCTGATTCTGTCTTGAGCTTCTATCAGCTCATTTAGAGTCACCTCGTAGACATCTTTTGTAGTGGACCCCTCTCTTGATTCATCACTTGATAAAAGTCTCACTACCAAAAGGATCCTGTAATGTATCTAATTCTGTTAAGGATAAAGGTACTCTCTCTCTTTGAGGAGATTCAGGATATACATCCATTATTACACGTCTGGCACCTCTGCCAAAAATCAAACAATCAGTAGGTATATCAACTTGATAGTCGGATTGCAAGATCTATGGCCTTCCTAATAATACTTGATAGCTTGGTTGCCGTGCAAACCTAATAACCCTAAAGTCCAAAATGCATTCTACATTAGCAACAGCCACGTGGACTTTGGTAATGTAACCTTCCAGTTGCCTTAAATTGTCATCAGCCATCTAGAGAATTGTGGAGGTATCCTTTTGGACTTCTAGTACTAGCCTTTTCATCAAATTTGAACTCATAATGTTGAGTGACGGAGGATCTTGTATCCTATAAGAGATGGGGAATATAGGGGAAAATACAGGAATAAAATAATGGAGGAAAAATACCTGCTACATTGGTAGTATATAAGATGTAAGGGACTTGACATTTTTTTGATCAGATTATAATAATAAGTCTCCTTCATTTTCTCTCCCTCTCTCGAGCTTTCATGGCTTCCTTCCTTCCTTTTCTTTCTCCCTCTTCTTCTAGTATTTCTCTCTCCTTGTCACTCTCTTTCTCTCTCTTCTGCAGTCTTCTCTCTCCCTAGTCCTCTCCTTGACAATTGGTATTAGAGCCTCTAGGTTCTTGATCCAATTAGTCATATTCTGTTTAGTTTCCCCTTTTTAGTCACACAAATCCAACAGCTTTAGGTACATAGGTAAAGACATGGCAGGGAGCATTGGAGTGATCAATTGACATTTCCAAGAAGAACACCAGCCATGTCCATCATCAACAGTAGGCATCCTCACCTCCACAAGAGAGACAACAAGCTTCTTAGCATCAGGTCTAGCTTGCCTAAAGGATCTACTAGGCCAGATGCAATAGCTCCTTCCATGGCGGCATCTCGAACTGCAACTTCCAAGGGATCAATGACTTGATAAATCTGTCTTCCACCACATATATTCTCAACTGTGGAACATAGCCTTGGGATGTAGCTACAACCCCCCACAAGAATGATATTTGACAGACTGTCGGCATCCAGCAATGCTTGGCCTAGGCATCGCATGACCAGGGCTTCAAATTTCTGGAAATATTGTGCATTCACAGACTCAAAGTCTTCATGACTAATGGTTCTCGAGATCCTCTTCCTTGCTACTTCCCCTTCAATGACAGTAGTTTGCGCAGATGACAGTGCATGCATGGCTCTCTCAACAATGGACTACAACTAAATGGATAGTTTGGAAGAACGGAACCCTAGCTTCTCCTCAGCTGATGCATCAATTTCTTTTAGCACGTACTTGATCAAGTTCTACACCATGTTCTCTCCTCCGAAGCTTTCCCCTGAAAGGGCCTTGATCTGAAAGACTCCCCCTATTGTGACTGTGATGGCCAGATCACAAAAATAGGCTCCCATATTAAAAATCAAAGCATTCTTCTCAACCCCACTTCCTAAATTACCATAGTTTGCCTATTGGTGGTATTGCACATAGAGAAGTGCAGCAGCTGTAGGCTCCAGCATCAAGCAAAGAACATGAAAACCAGCCATGGCACATGCCCTTTCAATGCGAGTTTGCTAAAACTTGCTGAAAGAAGCTGGCATTGTTAGGACAACAAACCTGATCATCTTGCCTAACTGCAAGTTTTCCATAGCTCGAAGCTCCACGAGCACAATGGAAAGCACTTCCTCAGGGGTGGTGGACTGCCAAACATCATTGACAAGTGCCTATTGAATCTCCTATGGGGTATTTGCTGAAACTAGAATAGAAGAAAGTTGTTGCCAATGTAGTCAATGTAGCAATTTTGATGACTAATCCATGATTGGGAAGATTCTTTGATGCTTGGAAGGCATTATGGGGTACATTTATGGAAGATTTCCCTTCTATCCCCATCAATGCAAGTTGTGAACTATTGAGAGCTCAATCCTCCCATATCCCAATTGAAGAATTTTCTTCTTCAAGCTCAAAGATTCCTCTCTTGGCTAAGCATTGCAACCATGGAGATTATTGGAGCATAATGGATCATCTTGGAGCACTCAAGAAAGGCTGAATCATTGTTTGATTGCCATCTTCATCAAGCATCATAAGGTGCTTGGTTCTTGAACTCTTATTCTCTCAAATTCATTCTCTTGCTGAGCCATAACCAATTGCTTGAGAGAATGCAAGAGCTCAAGTAGGCATTAGGAGATAAATTTGATGCTTGTCTATTGTCCAACTCTTCACAGTCATTTTGCCTCACTTTCATTGCATTGGAATGGGTAAATTCATGTTGAAACTCATTGAGGATTATTGCTTCTTCTTACCTTAACCAATTGAGTTGTTGTTTCTTGACTAAGCTACTTGAATTTAATTTTTTTTTTAAAATCCATTGTATAAGGGTAAGTTAGCAATGAGTCATTGCTTGGTAAGCCCTACCCTTGATCCCAATGTTCCATTCCATGCATTTCATGAAAAGGTTCAATTCCTACTTCCAAATGCATCTCATGCTGGGTGTTTAATTAATAAATGTCTGCCATATATATTCCGGGTGAGGAAAAGCTCGATGCAAGGCAAGGTGGCAAGACAAAAGAGGGGTGACCCCCCTCTGCCACCATCAAAGACCCTGAAGGGGTGCACAACCCAGCCCGGGGGGAACTTTGCCCATCTCCTAGTGATCCGGAGCCCAAAGTTTCTTGCATATGCATGTACTCTCTTGAAGAACCAAGATATTGACTTGGCACTGCTATATGAGATGTATTTGCTAATATATGGATGTATTATTGGCTATAAATGTATGAGAAAATACTACTGAGCTTAGCCATCTTTTGGGTAGCCTAGAGGTCCTACACAGTCCAATTTTGGATAGCAACAAGTTGTTGTAAGTAGGGCCAGTTTGGGACCAGTTATGGTGGTGGAAATATGCCATTTAGCACCCCTAGAGTTCCCACATATCCCACCTTCAATGCCTCAAGGCAAATCAGTAGTTTTAGGGTAGTAAACAATGACAAGGCTGAGAATAAACAAGGGGACAACAAGAACAAGAATGTCTCAGCCTTTGGTGGTGATCAACAGTCCATTCCCATGGATTTGTACAAAGAAAGGAAAGAAAAAGGACTTTGTTTCAAGTGTGGGGAAAAGTACACAACTGAACATGCTTCCAAATGTGCTTATAGAAATGCAAAGGCAAGAGTCCAAAGTATGTTGGTCTTTGAAGACTTGAAGATCACCATGAGGATGCAAGTGTCTTTGCAATCACTGTTGAAAATGATGAGGCTGATGAAGAAATTGGGCAAGAAGAGTTCTTTGACCCTGCACACACCTTTCCTTTTGATCCCGATGGTCACGTACGTGTGGATATGGGTGACAATAATGACTCACATGTTGTTGCCACTATTTGTACTATCTCCTTGGATGCTTGGACATGATCAAAGAGTCCTAATACCCTTCATCTTCAAGGCAAGATTCATGGGAAAGATGTGTTTATCTTGGTAGACAGTGGTAGCATGCACAGTTTCATAAATAGAGCAGTCATGGATAGGCTGAAATGTTTTGCCATTGATTTACAGCAACCAATAAGGGTGCAAGTTGCCAATGGGAGTGAAGAAATTAGTACTCAAATATGCCAAGCTATACATATTCAGCTTGCTAAAAATTGTGGGTAGAATGTAGACTTAATTGCACTTGACATGGGGCCAATAGACATTGTGTTGGGTTGCGATTGGTTGAAGACTTTAGGCACCATTTCTATGGATTTCTCTTTGCTATATGTGCAGTTTTTTAGTGCTGGACAGCTTGTTCACTTGCAGGGAATCCAAAACAGTAGTGAATATTAGCTCATTACAACTAAACAACTTAAGAAAGAGTTCAAGAAACGCTCTCAGATTTTTGTATTGCAGTTAAATAAGAAAAATGCAGATTAGTCTAGCAATATGCAAAATAATTCAGCTTTAAAGGCTCCTCTTGATGAGTACAATGATTTGTTTCAGCTACCTATAGCACTACCTCCCAAGAGAGTTGTTGACCATCCCATTGATTTGGAACCACACTCAAAGCCGGTGAATAAGCCTCCTTACAGGTTGTCCAAATGTGAAAGAGAAGAAGTGGCCAAACAGGTCAAGGATTTATTGGATATGGGTTTCATAGAGCCTAGCTCATCTCCCTATGCATCATCTGTCTTATTGGTAAAAAAGAAAGATGGCTCATTTAGAATGTGCATAGACTATAGAGATTCGAATAAGATCATCGTGAAGAACAGATACCCTATCTCTAGGGTGGATGACTTGTTAGATGAGCTGAAAGGGGCTAAATATTTTAGAAATATTGATTTGAGATTCGGCTATCATCAGATATGCATGCATGAAGGGGATGAGATTAACACAACATTCAGGACTGGTTGTGGGCTTTATCACTTCTTGGTTATGCCCTTTGGTTTGACAAATGCACCCGTCACTTTTCAAAGCCTAATGAATAAAATACTTCAGCCATTTTTATTCAAATTTGTATTGGTATTTTTTTATGACATTCTCATCTATAGCCATGCATTGGAAGGTCATCTATTGCACATTGGCAAGTATTTGATGTACTTAGACATCATAGACTCTTTGCCAAGGAGTCAAAATGTTCCTTCATGTAGACTGAGGTAGAGTATTTGGGCCACATTGTCAGTGAGGTAGGCATTAGAGCTGATCCAAAGAAAGTGCAATGTGTCGAAGATTGGCCTACACCCACAAATACCACCTCTTTGAGAGGATTCTTGGGTCTCTCTTCATTTTGCTGCAGATTTATTCGACATTACGCCACTATTGCAGCTCCTCTCACTGAAGAAAGAAGAATTTTTCTAGGATGCCATTGCAGATAGAAGCTTTAACCAGCTGAAATGTTTGCTTACTTCTTGGTTAGCCCTGATCTTGGTTAGAGTCTCGATCTTGGTCAGTCCCTTTGCTTGGTTTGCCCTAGTTTGCCCTGATTTCTCCAGGGAATTTACCATTTTGTGTGATGCCACTAGGCGAGGTATTGGTGCAGTTATTGTTGCAAGAACATGGGGTAATATCTTTTGAAAGCCGAAAACTTGCTAAAAATGAGATGGTAATGAATGTCTATGATCAAGAAATGCTAGATATTCTTCATGCCATAAAGAAAAGGCACCATTACTTGTATGGTAGCAGGTTTAGAGTCAAGAGTGACCATAGGGCCCTCAAATATTTCTTATCTTAGTCCAACCTTACTCCTAATCAACGTAAATGGGTGGCCACATTGCAAAATTATGACTTTGACATTACCCATAATCATGGGAAAGACAATGTAGCGGCTGATTCCTTGTCTAGAATGTGGACGTGTAAAGTCTCTGCCATCATGGAATTGCATAGTAATTGGATACACAAGCTTCAGGAGGCTTACCTATTGGATGCTAATTTCAACAATATATTTCAGAAATTACAGCAAGGTCAATGTATAGAAAACTCTCCATTTCAGCTAAAAAATGGGCTTTTATGGCTTAATGGTAGGATTGCTATCCCTCACACTTCCCCATTCAAGTAGAAGATCATGCAGGAAATGCATTCAACACCTACATCTGGTCATTTGGGAGTGTTCAAAACCTATGACAAAATTGCCAACAGTTTTCATTAGAAGGGCCTTTGGAGAGATGTTAAAGAATTTGTCTTGAGCTTCATGCCTTGTCAACAAAACAAGGACATCACATTAAAGCTGTGTGGGTTGCTACACCCATTGCCTATTCCCAAGGGCAAGTGGACTCATATAACCATGGATTCTATTATAGGTCTGCCTCTCACCAAGAAAGGGTGGAATAGCATCTATGTGGTGGTGGATAGGCTCACAAAGGCAGCTCATTTTATCCCCACTAAAGCCCAATTTATTGTATCACAAGTAGCCATCCAATTCATGGAACATGTGTTCAAATTGCATGGTTTACCGGAGGTCATTGTGAATGATCAGGATACAAATTTTATGTGCAATTTTTTGCAAGTGGTATTCAGCTCTATGGGCACCAAGTTGGCTCCCTCTACAACTTATCACCTCCAAACTGATGGTTAAATAGAGAGGGTCAACAAATGGCTCGAAACTTATTTGAGACACTTTTCTCATGATGTTCATCATGCTTGGGACACATGGTTACATTTGGCTAAGTTTGCCTATAATAACTCCACCCACGCTAGCATTGGAGTCTCATCCTTCGAGGCTTTATATGGGTATAAGGTCCCTCTCCCATGGTCATCTGTCATCTTCAATGACAAGATCAATCCTCAAAGTAAGGAAGAATTGGATAGGATGCAGGCCCCACTTCAACAATGTAAGCTGAACTTAAAGATATCTCAAGATCAAATGAAGCTTTATGCTGATGAGAAAAGACACGACATTGAGTTCCAAGAAGGGGATTTGGTTTTGCTGAAGGTACCTAAGTCTAGGTATGCCACTCTTAAGGATGGCTCCAACAACAAGCTAGCTCATAGGTTCTATGGACCCTATCGATTATCAAGCAGGTGGGTGACTTGGCTTATCAATTGGAATTACCCCCTTCCACCAAGATTCACAATGTTTTTCATGTGAGTCAACTCAAACCTTTCATTAGATCATCAATGGATTACTTAGAAGAGCTCCCTCCTATGGATGAACAGGGTATCATCCAATACATTCCAGAGGCAGTCATAGGTCAAAGGGAAAAGAAGCTACACTCAAGATCAATCATGGAATACTTGATCAAATGGCAATGATTACCCCTTGAAGAGGCCTCTTGGTGATCAGCTTCAATCATGGAAGAGTTTCCTCATATTATGGATACTAACTTGGCTAAAATGTAGTCAAGGGTAGCATGTCCCAGTTCAGGCAACTTGTAGACAAATCTTTGTTTTTAACCAGATTTAATTCTAAATTATGGGTAGCATTTAATGCCATACATGCATTGAAAGCACTCAAAGTAAGCTCCGTTTCTCTGTGAAAAACTCCTCGATCGGAGTTACCTATCAAAAGTTATTGCAGATTTACTACATCAGGGTCTTGTAGTAGACAACATGCTGTCCACTGTCTGCAGCACTCAATTCCTCACTGAATATGGGTCAAATTTGGATTTTTCTTATTCCCCAATTATGCCCATACATCATATTGTATCCATGACCCAATATACATACATAACCCCCCACATGATTTATTGAATAACCCCTTGTAATCATGCATCAGAGTAGTACTTTGGATTGCCTTGCCATATTTTGTAATAAGTGCCCATTTTGTTTTTGAGGGAAAAAAACCTTTGGGTGGGGATGGAATGCAAGAGATGGGTAATATAGGGAAAAATACAGGAATAAAATAATAGAGAAAAAATACATGCTACACTGGCGGTATATAAGATGTAAGGGACTTGACATTTTTTGGATCAGATTATAATAATAAGTCTCATTCATCTTCTCTCCCTCTCTCCAGCTTTCATGGCTTCCTTCCTTCCTTTTCTATCATTCTCTCTCTTCTTCTAGTATTTCTCTCTCCTCGTCACTCTCTTTCTCTCTCTTCTAAAATCTTCTCTCTCCTCTTTCTCTCTCTCCCCAGTCCTCTCCTTGACATATCCACAATGGCATGATCCATAATATGCTGTCAACATATGCTGCCACCCTTAGGAAATGCTTTTCAACATATTCAAACCAATCATCTCCCACGCGGGCTATTCCCAAGGGTTCCACAATATACCCAATGCAAAGGATCTTATTAAACTCTTTACACACTCCTGGAGACAACTTGATCAACTGTAGGAGATTCACATTAGGCTTTACCACGCAAAGAGAATTGGCTAACTCAAATTCATGATAATTAGCAATGGTTCTCTTCTCCCACCAACCATTCTTTCTCTCCTAGTTGTTCGCTGAACAGGTTTAGGTGCCTCTTTCTTGGCTTTTACCTTCTTCTTTGGTAAGCTCCTTATTGGAGTCAACTTTGCCATTAGTAGCTTTTAGAGGACCGACTTCCACATCAGGATCAAGGACTTGTGTCTCCTTATTATCCTATTTAGGGTTTGCCTCAACAGGTTTTACATTATCCCTATCACATTCTTTAACCTTCTGTCCTCTTGTAATGACTCGTAAATTTAAAGCCTCAGTTGTGTTGACATGCATAGCTTTGATAATGCTGATATCACTACCACTAGGGCAGCTCCTCTACGCTAGCTTGTCCTCTCTGTAATATTTGCTTTGGTCCCTCATCCTACTGAAGGTTATTCCCTTGTGCTCAATGATTAATCAAACCTAGTTGCTTACTCTCTTATTGAAGAGAGTTGATCTTACTCTAGAAAGTACTAGCCTCATTGATTAATCAAACCTCGTTGATATAGTGCTTCATTATGTCCTTGACTTCACCAAGAAAATTTGATGGACTAGACTCATAATTTTGATTATCCTATTGTCTTTCAACTAGCCTAACCACCTAATTAGAGATTGACTATCGATTAGTTGACATGACATTAGAGTTCATCATTTGGCTTCCATTATTTAGTGGAACCATCATTTGATGTATCTCGCCCATCACTAGCCTCTCCACTATTGAAATATTAGATTGAGAGCATGAGAGTGTGCACAAGAGGGAGAGAGAGAGAGAGCTCAAGTACAAGAAGAAGATCTTGCTTAATGATTTTTTCGCAAGTACAACTGGTACACTCTCCTCTACTTTTGAGGGTGACATTTAGGTTGTTTAAATAGCCTCTGGATGGCTAGGATTTGGGTTTCCCCTACCCTCTAGTTCATTCACACCCAACTACTCTTATCCACCCTTGCATATATAGGGTTCACATGCCTATCTCTCAACACCCCCCCTCAATGCCAGAGTGGCATTCGACTACAAAACATGTTAATGCCCCCCCTCAAACAAAGTGAGATGCCTTTATAAATCAGGTTACAAGAGTGCTTATAGGTAGAGAATTTGTAGATTTAGAAAAGTCAATCATCAGGTGGGTTGGAGACAAAGTTGGCCTCCAATGCTTTTGGTACTTCAAGAATGGTAGGACATTTACTGGTAATGTGCCCTATATGCATACATTTGTTGCACTTTCAGGATATTTTTTCCAACTGTTACTAATAAGATGTCCCTTTTTGTTGCAGAAGGAGCATTTAGTGGATATAATATGAGAATGAAGACTTGGTCACGGGCTGTTGAAGTGGATCCTTGACTAGTGCTATCTTCTTTTTTATTTCTTTTCTCCTTATCTAAATAAGATTGGATGGCGCTTTCCAAAGTTGGATTTGGGATATTTGTAAGAGTAGTTACAAGGGTTGGAAATACCTTCTTTACAGCCTTCAAGAGAATTGCAATGGCATCTTCATCATGAATTGGAGCTTGAACTAAGGATAGTTGAGCCCCTTCATGTGAGAAATGAACTAACCTAGGTCTTCTCCTTGTTTATACTCCAAGCTAAAAATTTTGATCTTAAGGAAAATTTTAGAGTTCTTTCCTGTAGCACCATAAAGCTTTTCAAGCTCAACCCATTTCTCCTTGGGAGTGGAGAGTTGGTCAATGTGATGGATTAGTGATTCATCTAGATGAAGCATTATTATGGATTGGGCTCTTTCATAATCTTCTACATCAAGTGGGTTTGATGGATTAATAACCTTGGTCCCTTTGATGAAGGGCTAGTAGCCCCATTCCATCATTTTATACTTCACTAGTACCTGCCACATGGATGAAAGTCTTTTCCATCAAACTTATGAATTTGAGGTCTGACATAAGCATAAGCCATGGCTATGATAGGAAGGTATTACCAATTGCTCTAGGCAATGGCAGTGTCTAGTCCTTTACACAATGGTCAATAAGTGCAAACCAAATGATGGAAATGATCTATGTGTTCATAGATGCCACATAGCCTCACAACTGTGTAGACTTAAAATTGCAAGGATAAGAAAGGTTAAAAGTCATGCATGTGGAGTACTTTAAAATAAAACTTTGGTGGTCCTTTCCTTTGTATTTGTTTAGGTTTGATTGTCTTCCTGGGCTTTAATGAAGTGAACTTTGATTCAACTTCTTGCTCCTCCCAATCTTGTGGTCTAGTGGATGAGTATTTGGTTAAACAAGGTCAATTGAGAACCTCAATACTTAAGTATCCATCTTGGCAAGCTTAGTGGTGCCCACCAAATGAAGAATTGTCATTGAAATGAAGACTACAAATCATTAACTAACTTTGGAGGCAGTGACTTGGTGATTAAAATCACTATTAATGATAGCAAAAGGTGAAAAAAGTAAGAAAGTCAAGCTTTCAAGCTTGTGGCTATGGCTGCCACTGTGACCCACAGTTAGGGTTTTGTCTGCACAACAGCTAGCTAGTAGGAGGAGAGTTAAGCTAGGGCCTTTTAGGGGAGATGGCCCAATAGGGGGGACTAAAAAAGACCCACCATAGTTGTTGGGATTGCGCCGCCTGCTGCACCTACCTATTGCCACAAATTTGCTCATTGTTCCAAACTGTGTGAAATCTACGTTTTTTGCAATGCCAGCTTCCTGGTTGCCCAATGTTAGGGTTTTATGTGCCACGATACTATGTCTTGAGCTAGGAAAGAGATCTTCAGAAGAAGTCTTGAGTTGAAATGCTCTCTTTTGCTCTCCCCAAGTCCTCCAACATAGGTGGGTATGGCAAGTAGCAATGGAAGTGAAGAGTTTGATGAGAAGAAGATGAAGACTCATGTGCACTTAGTGAGAAATGAAGTTGAGGGAAGCTTGCTGGATCAGAGATGGCTTTGATACCATGTTGAAATATCATAGTGAGAGCATGAGAGTGTGCACAAGAGGGAGAGAGAGAGCTCAAGTACAAGAAGAAGATCTTGCTTAATGAGTTATTCACAAGTGCAACTGGTACACTTTCCTCTACTTGAGAGTGACCTTTAGGCTATTTAAATAGCATGTGGATGGCTAGGGTTAGGGTTTTCCCCTACCCTCCAGTCCATTCACACCCAACTATCCTTATCACATACCTATCTCTCAACATCCACCCCCGTGTTCTTGCCAGTGTTTGTTGCCCCAGCACATGGCATCAAGTTTCTCCCTCTCCAGCGGTTTCTTTCACTACTATGTTTTGTAGTCTAGGTTGCCGCCTACATCTTCATTAGATCTAATATCACCTAGTACTCCTTAGCCTCTAGTGATCAATGTCTTCATCTTTTTCTCTGTCCAACATCTCAAGCATAGCAACATTAGAAGGGGTCAACAACATGGGCACATTCTAAATTATGCTTTCTCTTCCATTCAAATTGGTCATAGGTGTACTAGTCGCACCTTCACTTCCATTGATCAATGCCAAATTATTTCGAGGATCTATACTTGAATTTAGGTTTTCTCTAGATGATGCGTAGGCCACTTGTAAGTGTGACTCTACCTCCTTTGCTTGTTTAATAGTAGTGTCTATATCAACAAGAGAAACACTACTCAATTACACTTGCATATTGAAGTCTAATCCATGTGAAAAGTACTATAGTTGGGCATTAGGTGGTGGAATAGAAATAGAGGTTTGCAATTTTTGAAACATCTCTTTCAATTTCTTGGCATACACTTGACTATTCTCATGTGGCTCTTAACATGTCATATTTAGAACACACAGTCAATACTAACCACCTCTCTTAAGGGTAAACTCTCTTTAGAAGGCCACAAAGAATAAGTCGATTGTGGTTATGGTCTCAGCTTCCAAGCCACGTTACCACATTACAGATCTTCCTTTGAAAGTAATGTTGAAAAACATCATGAGATGTCCTTTGTCTTGAATTAGGCAATTGAACATTAGTTTCTAGAACTCACTGATGTGGAGCTCCAAATCTTCCTTTGTTAACCCATTAAAAATGGGTAGAGGGAAACCTAAGGCTAGCAGATCTAGCATGCCTATAGGTATTACAATGGGTTGCACCATGACGATGATCGGTTTTTCTCTAGGGGTTCGTAATGGGACTACACTCCCACTTGAAGTAGACCGACTTTTCAGGAAAAGGGGAATGCTAGAGCTTTCTCCTCCCCCCTGATGACCAACTGACTAGAATATTAATTGGATCAATAAGACCTCTCTTTCTCAAGGATATCAGACTATTGCGCTTATTAAGAGAATACCTTATAATGATCTTTGCTCTCTATCTAGCCTTTTCAGCTCTTTCTTGTCATTGAATCTTAGCTTCATGGTGTCTATTAGGAAATAACGGATCTATTTCAATGCTCTTCAGCATGCACTAAAAAATGTGTCCTTGGTTAAGCTCTAGGGCTCTAGCCGAGCCTTTAATGCTCACGAAACCACCCTCATGGCCTCACAATTAGGAGCGTCTATAGGCTATACACTACTCTAAATAAATCATGTGTGTGTATTGATTTGTAGTTTAATGATTTTTCCCATCACAACTCCAATAGAGGGAGTACTTATCATATTTTGGTAGTGGTGTGTGTGAATACACAAAGAACCACCGGGGCACTTTTTTCGCCTGTAGGAGGTTTTTTGTCCCCATTCTTGTATATATGCCAATCCACTCTAGGGTATACTTAGTTTGGTATATCTTCTCCTTACATGCCTCTCAATACGCTTTGATCAATTATGCTCTCTCAAGCTTCCTCTTTTCTTAGCTATGTACTTCTATCCCTAAAACCCTAAATCCAACACTTTTTATACAAACACACTTACACAAATATGCATGTATATATATGTAAGTATTCGTGTGTGTGTGTGTGTGTGTGTGTGTGTGTGTGTGTGTGTGTGTGTGTGTGTGTGTGTGTGTGTGTGTGTGTGTGTGTGTGTGTGTGTGTGTGTGTGTGTGTGTGTGTGTGTGTGTGTGTGTGTGTGTGTGTGTGTGTGTGTGTGTGTGTGTGTGTGTGTGTGCGTGTGTGGAGAGAGAGAGAGAGAGAGAGAGAGAGAGAGAGAGAGAGAGAGAGAGATGTCATGGCTATAGTGTTTATGAAAGAACTACCCCTTCACCTCAACCTTTGATTGAGCTCTATGCAACCATGGGATTGCTTTGATACCATGTAAGCAAACAAGAGGAGAGAGAGTGGAAGCAAGGAAGATACACACAAAATGAAGACTTGAGCACATAAAGAAGTAGGTCTAAAATCTTATTCTTCTTATTTCTTCTTCTTCCACACAAAAGAACTTAGTCTAGAACATGATAAAAGACTAATCTGAAAGTACTAAAACATATATATAGAGGAGTTGGCACAATCAATGTACCATAACCAAGAGTGGAGTATGTGGGTGTACTTTAGCTATAGAATTAGTGGCATATCCTCCATGTTAGTCACCTACTGTGTTAGTAAGTACAGTCCTTTCACATTACCCAGACATGTAGTGGATGCAAGTTCATGTGGGGCTCAACATATCAACAACTCAATCCTAGTGACTTTCCAATTATCTATACTAATCCCCTCTCCATTCCCTATCACTATTTTGTCCATTATTGCCTTTAATCTTGTCACATATCCTACTCTTCATCCTAAACTTACCTAAGAATGCACCAAAAATCTCCAATTGGATATCTAGAAGCATTATGTCTTCTCCTATATCTTACTTTCAAACTCACTCCTTTACCTTACTATTGAACTCACTCTTCATATGTTGAACTCACTCCTTTACCTTACTATCAAACTTACTCTACCTTACTACTGAACTCACTCTTCATCATCATAAGTAAAAAATTTCTCTTGCTCAACCAAACTCTATATTTTCCTTAGATCTTACCCTTCTACCTTATCAAGCCTTGACTCCAAGATATACGGCCCCTCGAATATTGACAAAGTCTCAAAGGATAATCGAGACAAGGGACATGCTAGGAGCATGTGCAAATGTCACAAACTGCTTGAGTTCTAGGATCCTTGTAAATACCTTGAAAATCAAGTAGGTAGACAAAAGTATAGGTGCTTGGGAGGTAAATTCGAGGTAAATTCCAATAAGAGTAAAAGCTCATGTTGTCAGAGCTCTACCATGGTTGTTTCACTGTCAGATTCTCTCTAAAAGTGGTAAAATCTGAGCTTGAAGGTTTGAACTATTTAAGTGTTGAGTTGAAGTCTCAGTGAGGAGCAAATGATCATGATTTTTTGATCATGTGTTTGGTGGTGCCATCCTGTGGGTTTTATTGAGGTGAGATCCTCGGTCCTTATCCTATGGTGTTGTCTTGGGGGTTGTTAGAGGCCGACTACCCAATTCACCTACCAATGTGGTGTGGGAAATTTCTTGAGATATTGCATCAGACACACACCATACACACAAGAGGAAGCTCATATAGGAACACAAGAAGAGAAATGGAGGTCAAAATATTTTCTTACTGGTTTTTTTCTTCTTCTTTCACACACACTACAATATACACAAAGTATAGATTAGATACAACATAGAGGTGCAGTAGGAAGAGAAACAAGAAAGGTTGTTACGATGATCCTCATAGAAGAAGAAGAAAAATAAGATCCCACAATGGAAGAAAAAATGAAAATAGAAATGGTCCATGCCACTCTCAACAAGAAGAAGCTGAATTGGTAGTGCTCGCATTCATTGTGGAAGATGCCAAGTTTCGTTTTGAAACCTAGAAGGAAATCAAGTGACTAGTTAAGGTACAACTCATAATCCACAAATCCAATTAGTTAAAGCTTCAGGAATATTGTAAGGGCTAAGAAAAGGAGTGCATGTATACTTAATTAAACTCAACAAAATTAGTAAAGATAAGGAATCAAAAAAGGAACCTTCTTAGATGAAGGAGTATGCATATTTTTTGCTAAAGAGTTAATTGAACTTCCACCTCAAAGATAAGTTGAACGAGCTAGTACTAGGAGCTATTCTAGTTTCAAAAAGGCCTTATCTAATGTCCATTCTTGAGGCTATTAAGTTGAAAGAACAACTCAAGCAATTATTGGATCAGGGATACATTTGACCAAGCAATTCACCATGGGGAGCCCTGGTTCTATTTCAGAATATGAAAGATGGAATCCTTCATCTTTGCATTGATTATTGCAGGCTAAACCAAGTCATAGTTAAAAATAAGTACCCAATCCCTATTATTGATGAGTTACTTGAAAAACTTCAAGGAGAAAAGATACTATTAAATAAGGATAAAATAAAAATATATTTCCAAATCTACCATTAATACAAGGTATGAACACTATGAGTTTTGATGTCCTCTAAGTACCCAATGCTCCTACAACCTTCAATAGATTACTGCAAAACATCTTTGGACCTTATCTTGACAATTTTTTTCTCATATTTTTAAATGACATTTTAACCTATTCCAAGAAAAAATAAGGGAAATGAGCCACAACTCTGCATTGTTCTTGAAACAATGAGGATACAGATGCTAAAGGGAAGAAATGTCCATTCTTCAAAAGATAGATTGAGTATTGTGTTTTTATAGTGTCAAAAGAAGGAATTACGATAGATACTACCAAGGCGAGGATTTATCAAATGATATCGAGTCTTTATCAAGGATTATGCCTTGATTGCTACACCCTTCACCAACTTACTAAAGAAATAGACTTATATAGTATGGATCCCAATTGAACAATCTACCTTTAAAAGACTCAAGCAAAGTTTAGCAATAACTCCCCATTCTAAAGCTTCCTGAACAAAACCAAGGATTTGAGTTTATGAGATAGATGCAAGCTGGGTTGTGTACTTATGCAAGAGGGACATCCATTTGCTTATTCCTCAAGCAAGCTAAAGACACATGAAAGAAACTATGCTACTAACTAATGACTTAGAGTTATTAGATGTGACCCATGCTCTCAAGTTGTGGAGCCATTACTTTACTTGGAAATAAATTCACCTTGGTAATGACTTAGAGTTGTTAATGTGACCCATGCTCTTAAGTTGTGGAGACATTACTTACTTGGAAAGAGATTCACCTTGGTAATAGATCATAAAATTCTCAAATGAATCCAACTCGATCTAAACATGTGACAATGAAGGTAGGATGAAGTTTTACAAGAGTACAACTTTGAGATTAAATACAAGCTAAGCAAGGAGAATTTAGTTGCAGATGCTTTAAGCCGCAATATATTTCTCAATGTTCTCATTACAAAAGAACCTTCAAGGTAAAATCACTAGCTACTATAGTATTAATGCCAAGTAACACCATCATCTAAATGACAAAAGAAGAAGCTACAAATGACCCTATATATCAATAGCTAAAAAGGGATGTTCAACTTAAGGGTCAAGATTCTAAGATGCAACCTAAGTATTGAGACTTCTCCATTGAGGAAAAGCTGGTGTACTTTAAGAAAAGATTATATATTTCTTATAAACATGAACTGAGAAAGAAGATACTCTGGGAAGCACACAATTTTTCATTTTCAAGACATTCTAGCCAATACACTCAATGTAGTAAGAAAAAGCTATCATTGGGATAATCTTAGAGGTGTTGTACTTAAGTATAACATTGAATGCCTAGGTTGACAAAGGGTAAAAGTAGAGTATGTTAAAATGTCAAGAAAACTTCAACTACTTGACATTCCTCACATGAAGTGGGTGTCAGAGAGAGAACTAGGGAGAGAGAAAGAGGAGAGAGAAGATTGTAGAAGAGAGAGAAAGACTGCAGGAAGAGAGAGAAGAAGAGTAATGAGGAGAGAGAAAGACTAGATTTAGAGAGAGAAAGACAGGAAAGAGGGAGAAGCCATAGAAGCTGTGAGCAAGATGGGAGAGAAAGACTGTAATTGTATTAGTGTGTCAAAAAGATGTGAAAAATTACATGTCCTCTCCTTTTATACCAATGTCAGTGTGACATGGCATAATATCAATGTTATTTACACTAAATCCTTATTCCGAGCTTCTTACAATCCATCCCTTCCTAAAAGTTTTTGCCCTAAAAAACAAACTTGGAAATAGCTAGAAAAAGATGGATAAAACAGAGTACTACTCTATTTTTACAGCTTTACAAATGGGGAATGAATGAAGTATGACCAACTACATGAACTGAAATTGAAGAACGGAAGTAAGCCTCAGCTATATACATGATTTGGAGTACTTCAAAAGCATATGGAGCCATAAAGTCTTCAACAAATAATCTCAAAACAAAGTAGACAGCTTGTTGTGTAAACAGACCCTGCTGGACCAATTCTGCCATAACTTCTAGTAGAAGTGTCCAAATGAGACGTACCATATATCAAAACGAATCTCTTGAAGAGTAATTTAAGCCCATGTAGATAGCTTAATTCTAAAAATTAGGCACGATAAAAACTATTCTAAAATAGTGTGCTGTCCTGAACCTGTCTACATCATCACTAGCTCCATAAGCAACAGGCTTTAGCCACCAATGTATCCTTCAAGAAAGGAAACTCATCCAATATAGAATCAGGTCTCCAAGAAGCTTCTTCAAGTGGTAAACCTCTCCATTTGATCAAATATTCCACAATAGAATGAGATTGAAGCTTCTTCTCACATTGACCTATAACAACCTCTGGGATGTACTAAATAAGGCCGTCTTCATCAATAGGTGGTAGCTCATCAACTATATCCACTGGATCACCATAAAAGGGCTTGAGCTGACTAACATGGAAGACATTATGAATCTTTGTGGAAGAGGAAATCTCTAGTCTGTATGCCAAATCTCCAATTCACTTAAGGATCCGATAAGGGCCATAAAACCTGTGGGCAAGCTTATTATTAGATCCATCTTTTAATGTAGAGTACTTGGACTTGGGCACCTTCAATAAAACCAACTCTCCTTCTTGGAACTCTAAAGGCCTCCTCTTCTCATCAGCATACATCTTCATTTGATCTTGAGCCTTCCTTAGATTCACCTTACATTGCTGAAGAAGGGTCTGCATTCTTTCCAACTCTTCCTTCCCATGAGGATTGATCTTTTCATTAAAGATGACTATGGGTAAGGGCACCTTGTAACCATACAAAGCCTCAAAGGGTGAAACTCATATACTAGCATGAGTAGAATTGTTATAAGCAAACTCAGCCAAGTGTAACCAAGAATCCCATGAGGTTTGGACATCATAGCAAAAATGGCGAAGATAAGTCTCCAACCATTTATTAACTCTTTCTGTCTATCCATCAGTTTGAGGATGATAAGCCGTAGATGGAGCCAATTTAGTGCCCATAGATGTAAATACTGCCTGCCAAAAGTTACTCATAAACTTTGAGTCTCTATCATGGACAATCACCTGCGTAATCCATGTAGTCTAAAAATCTGCTCCATAAATTGACTGGCCACTTGAGAAGCACTAAACTGAATCTTGGTTGGAATAAAATGGGCTGTCTTGGTGAGTCTGTCTACCACCACATAAATACTATTCCATCCCTTCTTGGTAGTAGGTAAGCCAGTAATGAAATCCATAGTAATATGAATCCATTTACCAGTAGGAATAGGTAATGGCTGTAACAAACCTCCTAGCTTATGGGTGATGTCCTTATTTTGCTGACAAGGCATACACTTCATAACAAAGTCATTGACATCTTTCCACAGTCCTTTCCAATAGAAACTTTTACTGATTCTGTCATAGGTCGGATTTAGTGTAAATAACATTGATATTATGCCATGTCACACTGATATTGGTATAAAAGGAGAGGACATGTAAATTTTCACATCTTTTTGACACATTAATACAATTACAGTCTTTCTCTCCCATCTTGCTCACAGCTTCTATGGCTTCTCCCTCTTTCCTGTCTTTCTCTCTCTAAATCTAGTCTTTCTCTCTCCTCATCACTCTTCTTCTCTCTCTTCCTGCAGTATTTCTCTCTCTTCTATAGTCTTCTCTCTCCTCTTTCTCTCTCCCTAGTTCTCTCTCTGACAAGTGGTATCAGAGCATTAGTCTTTGATCCATTCTTTTCTTCTATTTTCAGTCCTATTTTCCTCTATCAAAATCAATTTCAGACAAAAATTATACAAGACAGTAACTAGTGGAGTGCTGCAGATAATCTACAGTTAGTAAGAGACTACATCTGGAGATATCCAAGGTCAGATATGGCAGAGGATGGCTTAAATGGTAGGTCGTCATCAAACTTCATGCAAAAATGGAGGTAACTAGGGTAAAGGATGGTTAACCGGGCTTAGTTAGAGGTTAAACTCTAGTTACTTTTCAAAAGGGAGCTTCTTTTCTCTCTCTTTCAAGCTTTTGGCTGAAGCTTCCATGGTGGCTGCCGAGAAATCTTCAAAGATCTTTCTCTACTGATCATCTTTCACTGCCAAAGCATGGGGCAAAGATTCCTTGTCATCTGAGCTTCAGGAGGAGTACCCTGGTCAAGTTGTAGTGCAGGAAATGGAGCAAAAGACAACCCGAAAAATGCACTGAAAAATGCATTGAATTCTCTGTTCTCCATCCCTGCTTAATCTGCTCCAGATCTTCCATTGATTGATCAATTATTTTGAAGCACTTCATCAACATCTACTACAGCAACTCTCAGTTGTTGGAGGAGAACTCTGATCATCAATTTCTTTGCTCAAAACCCTAAAACACAGCAGGGTAGCCATAGCCATAGATCTGGAAGCTCAAATTTCTTCAAATTTTGGACTTCCCCGACCTCCAAGGCTTCTCTAGTGCTATGTACAAGTCGGATAGACTCCAAGATTGAAGACATTGAGGAGATTTCAGCCCGTGGAGGACATTGGAGCTCAAATGGAAGGATTATTTTGGGGCTTTTCTTCAAGAGGCTTGAATCTTTGATACTCAAGTGTTCAAGCAAGGCCGGGGCATTGATTCTTCATGGATTTAATCATATTGGAGCTTGTATGGACTGATTCTATGGAGATTTCAAGCTTTATGATGGACTTATGATGGAATTTGAAGAGTTTTTCCATCAATGGGATTGAAGCTGACATCCACCATATTGTTCAAGCTTAATTGAGGTATTTCTTTTACTAATCTCTGAAATCTCTCAATAACCATTTGCTATTGCTTTTCCACTTGTTGATGGGAGATTATTGATCAATTAATTCACTAAATTGATCAATAGATCAGATATCATTGTTAACTTTCATTGATTTCAGCCTATTCCATTGAATTTCATCTTGATTCAATCATTACTTCATCATAGATATCATTTGATAAGCTTGATGCATAACCTTGATTTGTTTTGGATGAACTCTTTTATCCAAGCTGAAATATTGTAAAAGGGTAAGTACTAGCAATCAATGAGTCACTAAATTGCATTGGTAAGACCCTTCCCCTATCCAAGCTTTCAAGATTCCATTCAATTGCATCTCATGAAAGGCTGAATGAATATTTCAGAAATGTATCTCATGCTAATTGATTAGATTACTAGCCACTACCATGTTGATATACCCACCGAGGAAAAAGGTGGATGCTGGGAGAGATAGTGGGACAAAAGAGAGGTGACCCTCCCTCACTATCGAAGATCCCAAAGGGGTGCAACCAACCGATCCGGGGGGAACTTTGCCCACCTCTCGGTGATTCGGAGCCCGTGTAGGGAGCATGTCATGCCGTTTTATCCCTCACATAGGTACATCGAGTGGAGAATTGAAGATTGAAGATTTCCCAAAGGCTCAAGTACCTACAGGTCCAAAATAGGGTAAAACAGGGAATTTACAGGGTACTTACAGGGTATTTACAGGTGGTTACAGGTACACCCTTCATTACTGAAGTACAGGTGCAAGTACTACAGGGTAACCACAAGTCCTATACAGCCTTTTATAGTGTTTGGTAACCATTTTGGGTTACTATCTCGCATTACAGGGTCAAAATAGGACACTTACAGGTTTAGATAGGGTGTAGGCCTGGACAGTTCAAACTCAAAAATCCAGCTAACAGAATTTTCTTTCCTAAATCTATTATAGCGTGCTATTGCTCATCTCGAAGAGGGCATTCTTAGCTTCAATTTGAACTAAAAAGTTTTGAAATCGAAGTTCCCCAGCAAAAGTTATAGCCATTTTTCTAACAAGGGGTACTGCAGGACTACACTATTATGGTAGGGCATAAGGGTAAAAATAAGGTCCAGGAAGATTATGCTCAGCAAATCAGGGATTCCATGTTGGATAATACACCTCAAGAGAGCCTTGAAGACCTTCAATATACTTAATAATACTTTGTGCGTCCATGAACAAAGACATAGGGAACGACATGAGGCCATCTTATCAAGAATGGAGCAAATGGTTTTGTCTACTGATCAAATGAAGTCTTCCATTGAGAAGTTGGTGGATTCAATGACTCAAACAAAGGCTTCTATTGATAATTTAGTGGAATCTAATGCTCAACTTGTGGCACAATTCTCTCAATGGATGCAAATGTAAATGGGACCAAAAGAAGCTAAGGAGAAAGCTTGTTCAGACAGTGACCCTTCAATCCCACTTTAGCCATCTAACCAAAATGGTCATGGATATGGGATTATTGGAAGAAGAGGCATTCCAAATAGCCAGTATGAAGTAGGAGAGGCTTCACAGCGGCATGATGACTATTTGGGCAGTTTGAATGGAGCTAATTCTCAAGATTTTGGGTTGAATACTCAAATTTCTAGGGGTTCTCTACCAACAGGAAGATTACATAGTAGTTCTCAGCCACCTGTTGGAAGATTTTTGTCTCAATTTGGAGGTTCCATACATGGTAATCATGATCAGCCTATTTTGGGATAGCAACCATTTCATGAAAGAGAGCTAAATGACAAAATTGTTCTAGCCAAATTTAATGGTCAGTCATCTTCACCATCTGATTTAGAGGAGTGGACCTCTAAGATGGAGTCCTACTTTGACACATTCCCTAAAACTGATGACATGAATCTGTGATCCCTGATTGGAAGTAGTAGCAACTAGTTCAGTTGACTTGCTACTATTGGTGGATTGCGGTGTCAAGTCCTTAGGTCAATTGGAAGTGATCGTGTCTTTTTTTGCCCTTAGAGCATTCACTTGCGTAGATCGAGTATCAGTTGAGCTAGCCATGGTGGACTACACAGGCATATCCTTAGGTTGAGAGCTAAGGGTGGTGTCGTGTTCTGCCTCTTGGACATTTGGAAGCTCTGATGTAGGTAGAGATTGGGATTGAGTAGCCACACTTGACTATCCTCACACTCGGTAGTGTCAGGTGTATCCTCTGTGCTACATAGTCGGCCTCACACTTGGTTACCCTTTTGAAGGGTCTTCCTAGGAGGGTTTCCTTCCCGTAATTAGCACTATTTGGAGGAACATGAGATAGGATAGGCAAGCTTTCAGTTTCAATTGTTGCAAGGATTTTGCCCTTCCCTATGAGTGCTTGTGGGTGTCCCCCGTAAGGTCTAAGAGTTGCATCAGTTGGTGTGAGCTCTGGTTGACCTAGTAGGGTCCATGATTCATAGGTCAAGATATTAAAATCTACTCCTTCATCAATCAGAGCATTGATAGTATGCTCTCTTTTCGCGGTGAGTTTGACCCTAAGATAAGCAGGTGGTACTATGTCTTCGTCTTCCGGGTCTTGGCTTGTAAATTTAAGCCTTTTGATAAATGCCCTTGAGTCCCCAACTGCACGACCAGATGTGGATTCTCCATTGATGTCTTGGATTGTCAGTGCAGTGCTATTCAAGGAGCATCTATCATCAGGATTGTCATATCTAGTCATTCTCACTATTGTAGCTTGATGTTGTTGCTTTCCGCTTTGACTAGATGCAGTTTGAATGCAACACGTATGTGTTTTTGTAGTGTGGCCTTTTTGCCCTTGTTGGCTAGATTGGCCCATTGAGGTTCTAGGGTCTTTGCTTAACTCTGTTCGGGTATGGGCTTTTGGTTGCTCTTTTGCAATTGAGAATCCATGCTCGTGTAGAGCCATTACTACACTAGGGTCTAATTTGGAGGACATGTCACGGCACGTGTTTTCTCTCCAACCTACTTGGGGGAGGTGCGGAGGGGGCAGAGCCCCCTCTGTGGGGGTTCGGGGGGGGGCAGTCCCCTAGTCCGCAGGGCCGTTATGGTAAATGCCATACGTGAATTGAAAGACCGTTTATAGCCAAATTTTGAACTACTTGCTCTAAATTTCAGCCCAGTGATCGATCTATGATATGGTTTCGGCTCTATATGGTCTCTTGGACAGTTTCAGGGTCTCACACTCTACAGGGTGATCCAATTGTGAAAATCGGACAGGGTGGTCCGATTGTGGGACTCAGACAGGGTGGTCCGATTGTGGGACTCGGATAGTCTGATTTCTACTTTGGTCCGATTTTGGCACTAGGTCCAATTCTGGGACTAGGGCACGTGGTCCGATTTTGAGTTTGGGTCTGATTCTCGTAGTGGTCCGATTCTGGGAATCGGATCATACAGGGTGGTCCGATTCTCACAGTCGGACGGTTCGACTCCTGAAATTGAATGGTCCGATTCTGGGAATCGGACGACTGGTCCGACGGCGCGGACGACGGCCCGCGGGTTGCGCGCAATGCCTTTAGGTCAACGCCTACTTCACAGAATCGTACCGTGCCTTCCAAATAGGTGCAAAAAAATACCAGGAAATTCCAGACATACCTGGAATCACTGTGGTGCTCAAATTGAACGGCACTTCCAAGGATCTCCCTGCAGCTCTCTCTCTCTCTCTCTCTCTCCTTGCTCTCAAGCTCACTCTCTCTCACAAAGCAGAATGTCATATGTGGTCTTTCTTAGTTCCCTGGGCCTCTTATTGCCCCATCTCAGCCTGCTGTAACCTCAAAAATTAATCCCTTACACTCTTCACGCTAGAAATCTGAATCTGTGTCCCTATTTCCCTATTTCCAACAGCGCAGAACCCTTCTGTTTTCCTTCTTTTTCCTATCCTAATCTTAACCTAATGCAACAAAAATCAAAACCAGAGATGGAGATGGATGGTCCTACTCTAATATTCAACACCAAATCAAAGTACTTACTTGCTCCAAGGATCAAAACCTCCTAAATCTCCTAACTATCTCGAGCACCGGTTCAGGCTGCAAACCCTACTTCTATGCTCGATTCGATGTGCGCGACACTCAAGGCTCGATTTCGTCTGTCTCGACAACGGAACCAAAATGGAGGGGAGCTACGAAGCTCTACCCCGATACCTATGGACCGCTTATTGATCAAGCGTTTCAAGCCAAGCGGCCATGGCTACCTCTCACATTGCCGACACGCAATGCCTACCTTACGGGTGTAGTGAGCTTACCTTGATGCTCGATCGAGTTCCCTCCTCTCTCTTGCACTCCGGTAGCTCCACGATCCTTGTGGCAAGCTCATGCAACCTCAAGCCCTCTCCGTTAAGCTCCATCCTCCATAGCCGCGCGAGAGAAGAGAAGAGAAGAAGAGAAGATAAAGAGAAGAGAAGAGAGAAGATGGGGAGCTTCTTCTCCTCAATCCCTCACTCTCACACACTCACTCCCTCACACTCCCTCAATCCCTCACTCAAGCACAAGCAAGAAGGCAAGAAACAAGAGAAGAAGAAGAAGAAGCTTTGACCACACACAAGAATGAGCTTCTCATTCACTTTTGAACTTTATATACATGTCCTACTTTTTGGGCGGTCATCCCCTTATCCCCTTTTTTACATGGTCGGCCGTGGCCTAGGCTCTTTTTCTCATTGTCCTCCTATCTTCCTAGCTTCCTTCCTACTGCCCATCTACCTTTACAAATTGCACATGTGAGAGCCGGTGCTCCTTAAATTAAATCACGATGTGCTTGTGCTCTTTTACAAAAGTCTTGACTTGCGCTTTTCGTTGTGTGTCTTTCTCCCTTATTTGGGACTTTTCTGCGCTTCTTGTGTTTCTAGATTTTTCTTGTGCGCCTTTGTCTTCTGTTTCACTTTTCCTTGGCCTTTTTCTTTTGCTTTAGCTTTTCCAAATTTTCCACCTTGTTCGCCTGACAATTTTTCCACCTTGTTTGCTGACAGTTAACAACTGGGTTTCACCCATAGTCATTGTATTGAAGAAGAATGGAAATATTAGAGTGTGCGTCAATTACAAGAAGGTAAACGTTGCTACGAAGAGAGATAACTATCCATTGCCACATACACTGAGCACATGCTTAAGAGAGTGGCGTGCAAAGAGGCCTATAGTTTTTTGGACAACTTCTTTGGATACAATCAAGTGCAAATGCATCCTAATGATAGGCATAAGACCACATTCGCCACTGCGTAGGGCATCTTTGCCTACATAGTCATGCCTTTCAGGTTGATTAACACTCCAGTACTTTCCAATGACTTATGTGAACCATATTCAAAGATATGCTTAGGAAGGAGTTAGAGGTCTTTGTAGATGACCTGTGTGTTCACTCTACTTGGATGGAACACTTAGATAAACTCCGAGCAGTCTTTGAACAGTGTCGAATATATCATCTCTTATTGAACCCCTTGAAGTGCTAGTTTTGGGTAAAGCAGAGATGCATCTTAGGGCACGTAGTATCGAAGAACGGCATTGCCATAGAATTCTCAAGGTCAAGGTCATTGTTGATCTTCCACCCCCAATTGATTACAAGGGCGTTCAGTGCTTCTTAGGCCATACACAGTATTATCGGAAGTTTGTGTTAAACTACGCATTGATTGCTAGACCTCTATACAAGCTACTGATCATATTCGAATGGACCGAGGAATGCCAATGCACATATGAGGAACTAAAAATTCTTTGACCAGGGCACCAATTCTACAAGTCCCAGATTGGACACTCACATTCCATGTAAACATTGACGCTTCGAAATTTGTCGTAGGAGCTATTTTATGCCAGCTTGGTGAACACAACCTAGATTACGCAGTGCTTTGCTAGCAGACAACTCATTGAGACCAAAATCAATTACTCAACAACGGAGAGAGAGATTTTGGCCATTGTATTTACTGTAAAGAAATTTCAGCGTTATCTTTTGGCTACGTCTTTTACCTTCTTTGTTGACCATCAAGCCTTGTTATATCTTGTTAATAAGCCTTACACTACAGGACGCATTGCTCGATGACTGCTTTTTTTTTTAGAATTTGAATTCTCCGTGGTGGTATGTAAAGGGAAGCAGCACTACATAGCTAACCATATGTCTCGCATCCCTACAGGAGAATTCGCTAGGCAAGGCATTGTAGACAAACAGCCAGATGCACATCTATTCAACTTGTCCAGCAGCGAAAGGGATTTTTTTAGAGTTGACATGATGCCGTATTGGGTAGATGATAGTTCAAGTGTTGAGCATGGACTACCTGAAAACGACCAATAGAAAAGGCCCAACTTAGGCGGCTCATCTTGAAGATCCAACCCTATCAGTTGATAACAGGCTAACTCTACAGGTTGGGGCAAGACGAATTGTTACACGATCTGTGTGTGAGCATGAAATGCATGACATATTCATAGAGGCACACGCTGGAATCGCAAGAGGACACTTTAGTGAAGATATGATAGCCTGCAAGGTGTTGCATTCCTAGCTATGTTGGCCCACTCTTTTATGAGATGTAGCATGATTCATAAAGTATTGTGATGAGTACCAACAGACTAAGGTCCCTATTCGTAAGAATCACATGGAGCTAATTCCAATCATTGCACGACAACCCTTCGAGAAATGGGGGATTGACTTCATCGGACCCATTAGTCTTGCAGCATAGTATTCACAAGCCAAGTACATCATTGTCGCCACCGATTATCTAACAAAATGGGTAGAAGCACAAAGGCTACAAGAAAAGATGACACAAGGACCACTACCAAGTTCTTATGGGAGCAAGTGATCTCACAATTCGATTGCCCCATTGAACTTGTTAGTGACCAAGCAAGGGGGGTTCAATCATAGTAAAGAAGACATGTCACCTGTGTGCAAGGACTTCTAAAAAACCCCTATTTATGAATCTTGTAAGACTAATATATCCCCCTATTTAAGCTTATAAGATATATACATGTATGACTTTTTATGTATTCCCTTTCTTAAATGTAAGTCTTCATAGAACATATACTAACTTTCTTTTTAAAAGTTGGAATTATCCTAAGCAATTAAAAGTATCAAAATGGTCATGCCACAAAGTGATTTATGTAGTGGCACTTGGATACCATCAAAGTATGTGTCGCAATGTTTTTGAGTGGCCGTGCCCCCTTACCACATGAGGAGAGAGAGTAGGGGAATTGAACCCCTTTATACTTAAAGTGACTACACCAAGCGGACACCAAGCTCTCTTTGGAAGAAGGGGAGTTGAATCTCTCTACCAAAACCATGGGAGAGTGCCAACTCCCCCCCTCCCACACTATGATCACGAAAAAAAATCAAATAAAAATTAAATGTTTAATTTATTTCTCTAAGAAAAACTTGGGTTTAACCTCTTACCAAGCACCTTGAAACTCCTGATACTAACATCTAGTTAGTAGTCACAAATTACAGTACACATGAATGAGTGAACTTAGCAAAGAGTAGCAACAACACAAGCATCACATGTATGTGTTTAAAAGTACTTCCTTTGTTGCCTTTGGTTAATACGCAAATTCCTTGTTTGCATCTCTACAAAGGAAGTATTTGCTCTGGCTTAGAACGACCATTACCTAGCATAAGAATTCTACTTACTAGTGAAAACAATTGCTAATCTGTGAAGTGAGGCGTTCTCTTTTTGCAAGTCTAAAGTGGTCACACTCAAGCTAGCAAATGAAGGAAAAGAACTTGGAGCTGCGAAGGATGATGATCCAAAGTTACAGTGGGAGGAGAAACAACAGTCGATGCTTATTCATAGTTTGCTAATGTTTTTTTTTGTTAGAAACCTTAGGTTCAATAACCCTACTATGTGAGGGTTTAGGGTTTTAACCTTACTTGTCAAGGTCTTTTGTATGCCATAAAGAAACTAATCTATAGAGAGAAGTGATCAAATGCATCCCCCCTTTCTTTTTTCCCCCCTCCTTAAATTTAAGTTCAATATAGGAAATTAAGAGAGGTTTACCTCTAATGTATACGCTTAAGTGTCCCCTTCCAAAAACCCCCCTCCCTTACACTCACGTGATACCATACAACATCTATAGTGAACCCCCCGAGTGACCAAGGCACACACTTCATCAACGAAGTGATGGCTCATCTCCTATCCACCTTCCTAATCATCTATTGAAAATCTTCGCCTTATTACCCTCAAGCAAATGGCAAAGCTAAATCAACAAATAAAATCTTGGTGAACGTTTTTACCAAGGTAGTTTCTGCTTTGTGCAGTGATTGGGATAACAAGCTGATGGTGGCCTTGTGGGCCTACCGCACGGCTTATAAAATGGTTATGGATCAGACTCCCTTTAGGTTGACCTATGGAACTGAGGTGATTCCACCCTTAGAATTTTTTGTTCCTAGCCTGTGGATAGCCCTTCAAGAGAGATGGGATGGGAAGGAGGGCATGGATGGCAAACATCTAGTTGACCTTAGAAACTCTACTTCTAGCCACCCATGCACTAATATGTGAGAAGGCCCGACACAAAAACTCATTTGATAAGCATGTCAAGCAGTGAGACTTTGAACAAGGTGACTTAGTACTATTATACTTAGTCAAGGGACATAAACAAAAAATGAAGTTTAGGGAATTAGGACCTTTCAGAGTTCGGGCCATCAACCAAACTAGCAACGTGGAACTCGAAACCCTAGAAGGTGAGGGCATAGTCTTCTTCAATGGTAGTTGCATAAAGAAGTACTACCCTCCCATGCACCCACTGCATGAGCCCCTAATGCTAGAGTCCCTTGTCAATGTACGAGTAGCCACCATCACTGACATGGACGATGAGGATGAGGACGCTATAGAAGCAACCAACCTAAGCATAACAGTCAGTGCCAAGCACACATGCACCCTCAATGCATTGATTGATGAGGGAGCTGACTTTAATGTCTTAACTCATGATCATTGGACCCAAATTGGAAAACCGCAATTAAGCCCACCAACACTAAACCTCGGGTAAGTTACTCTAGATATATGTGTGCATCACGTGGATTGAAAATAAGGTATTTTTAAAATACCATTTTTATACATTTTTTACATATGGAAGGGTGTAATATAAAGGGGTTATTTACAAATTGAATAGAAATGGTTAATGTTTTATTAATGAAAAATTCACAAATAATGATATTTATAAATAGGCCTTGAATGCACGTGATGTAGTGGATATATATATAGTAACTTCTCCAAGCACTAAACTCAACTCATATGGGGGCCAATCATACACATTCTTGGGAAAGTGCAAGGCTACAATTTCTATTGAGTCTGAAAGTATGCCGATAATCTTTTATGTGTTACCCAACACTAAAGATGCAGGCACGGAGTCACTGTTAGGACAAACCTTTAAGAAGTAAGCTCGTTGTAATGTTGACTACAAGTTGCAGTGTATCCACCTAGCCATGGGCAATATCCACATAGTTACAACTTTCAGTAAGCACTGCATGGCTCCTTCCAAGTCCGCAAAGCCACCGATGGAGAAACTTGCTGCCAAGTCTAAGGAGGGGGGTGGTGCTTTGTCACACGACCCACCAAGCCTCAAGACCAACAAATCATTAAAGTCAAAGCTGAAGCCCATGAGCCAAAGCTTCAATGGATGCCTAAATGACAACAAATGCCACCTAGGCGTAGACACCCACAACCCCGCAAGGCTAAGAACCCCACCTTGCACCCTAGGAGATTAAGACACAACTACAAACATCAATGTACGGTCAAGCCGCAATGGATCCCCAAGACCCTATTGCGAGCATAAGGCTATTACGAGGGTAACTCCTGAATATGGATTCCTAAGGCCAAAATGGCCCAAGGCACTAATCAAACGCCACCCTCAAACTTGACCACACAAACCCACATGCCACATCCAAGGCCAAGGTTGCAAGAGCCTCTGGATTCAAAGCCTTCAGAATCACCAACACACAAATTAGTGAAAATTGAGCGAGTCTATCGACCCAAACTGTAGCATGTCTCCCACATACATGCCATGACTAGTCCTACAGCTCATGGAATGTCACCCAAATGTAGTAATACACCGTTAGCAGCCACAACCCAGTCTATTGTACAAAAGGCCCAACTGCAAGCTCAGGAACAACCAAAGTGGCCATCATCAACTACTAAACCCTATAGTTTTTTCAAACCCCAACCACCTACCAGCCTTACACCCTCTTATGAGTGATGATTGATTCTGACTGTGGCCCTAGACTTAGAGGAGAACATAGGGGATGACTTGGTTGCCTGTCTTAGATGCTTAGATACCACCTTCATGTCACGTGCTAAAAGCTATGACCACTTGGACTTGGGACTCTTGGACGAGCTTATAGTGACAGAAGTATAGACACTTCCTTGTTCTTGGGAAGAATCAGAATTTGTGTTTGTCAAGGCTTTCGAGGCAGCTGACGAGCTAATTGTCACCAAGGTTTCCCACGAACAAGCGCAAAAACAATGCCTCATCACCTCATATGACAAGTGCATAGCTTATGCCAATGATTAAGAGATAGAAGACTTGAAACAACTTGTTGTCAGCAACTCCCCTTTCTTGAAAAAATGGTACACTCTTCACCTTCAATGGGAGCTCGAGGGATATCAGATCATGACAAATGACGAGCAACAATGCACATTCAAAACATCAGAGTACAGCCCAACTTATGTTGCTCCAACCTCTTATAGGGTATTAACAACCATTCGTGGATGACTGACCCATAGAAGAACACATTCCGGGAAACCACACCCCTACTTAGATCGTATCCTCACCGAGGAGGAACTACACATTACTAGTCGAGTAGACTCTAATGACTTCATAATCAATGTGCTTACTTACATTACCCAAGTAGGCATCCGACCTTTCGACATGAATCGGTATGCTCATATGGAATATAATCCAAACTTCTATGCTTGGCTCATGCGAACGTAAAACACTAAGACTACGTACTGAAGGCCCTTAATCCTCTACCCCTTTAATCCTAGGAAGGATTTTTCTCATTTTAGAAGGGGGAGGGGGTAAGGTGAATCAAAATCAAATCAAACACCTAAGGAAACAAAAAAAGGAAAAACACATCTTAAAAGCCTCATTCCACATCTAAGAACAAAAAAGAAAGGAAAACATTAAATAGCAATTGAGGAAAATGTTACAAACTTTGAAATAAATATTGAAAGGGAAGTCTAATTCTGTACTAAAAACATTTCAATTTAGCAAGCATGAAGTTTTTCTTCCAAGAAGTGACTATTTTGAAAAGCACTAATGACAAACCATGGCGTATGACAAAAGTTGAAGATGTTGTAGCAAGACTGAGCCCATTGCCTTCCCTTCACGGAAGAGGAAAGAGCAAAGTATGGCTTTTCCCTTGAAAATCGAGTGTACATCCAACTCAAATTCAGGAGCATTCATAACATCGAAGAGATGGTGACCAGTGATGAGGTTGTTAGGAGGATTGTAGACCAATGCAACCTTGCCAAGTACATTGAAAAGTTCTGACCACACTAAGTGTGTGGAATTCCTGAGGGCGTATAACCCCGACAAGGAGTGTGGGACAGCAATCGTGGGAAGTATAAAAGGAATCAATCAAGCAGGTGTAGGTTCGGCTCAATAAGGCCTTGGTGGAGAAGGTGATGGGATTGGAACCGAAAGTGGAAAAGAGGCAAAGAAAAACATTTATGCCATGCTGAGAATGAGAAAGGAGAGCGTCTTCAGACAAACAATGGCATAAGCATCCAAGACATACTTGACGTGGAAGTCAAGATTGCAGGCCAAGGTGATCCACTCCCTCTTCTCCAGCCAAAGGTACAACTCGCTCATGCATAAGATCGGCATGCCCATATTGGAGAGCGTAGCGACTCACTCGTTGGATGAGGTGGATTGGAACAACTACGTGTGGAAAACTATTGACCAATCCGCTAGAGCACTAGACCTTGGAAGTAGACTGGTGGGTGGAGAATCCCCAATGCCAAAGGAGTCAAGAGGAAGAAGCCCTCAGCCAAAGCTACGTTCATTGGGTATGGAGGAATCTTAATTGCTCTTATCCAAGAGGTGATAAAAGAGGCACACAACAAGGAAGAGGGAGTGGATGAAACACCTAACAGGTCACCTCTTCGTCATGATAAAGAATAATCAAGTGAGAGGATAGTTAGTGAAGAGGAGGGAGAGTGAGAAGCTCAATCCAACAGAAGGAAAGAAAAGATGACTAAGAAGAAATCGATGTAGACAAAGTAGGAGGAAGAAAGGAATAAAAATGAGAAAGCAGATTCGCAAAAAGCCAAGGAAGAGTTGAAGCAAGAGGCAAAGGAAAAGAAGAAGAAAGAGAGAGAAGAGTTTGAGCAGCTGATAGCAGGGTCAAAAAGAGACGAAGAAGAGAGGAAGAGAAAGGTCACTAAAGAGGAGGACATCGTGCTAGCCATGCACTTGTCCATCGAACAACAGAGCAGGGTTGGACAAGCTGGGTACCTTGAGCCCACAAAGAGATGAAGACCCAAGCTTGAGTGCGCATGTGTTAGACATGACACCACTGTCAGTGTGACTGAAGGCAAGGGCAAAGCCCCTATTGACCCCATCCCAACCATCTTGATACCCACCACCACAGCGGCAACACCAACTCAAAGCACCCTGTCCAATGCCACTAACCTTATGGCCTTGGTGCAATATTTCGTTAACAAGGAACTAGCTCATGAAAAGAGCATGGAAACCCCAACTGTAGGGCAAAAAAGACTAGCAATAGTAGCAGATGTCGAGTCAAGGAAGGACCCTAAGCACAAAAGGTGGGAGTCTCCACAACTCCCATCCCCACAATTGTGACGCCACCCGCTAACTACAATGAGTATGCCACGGAGCTACTCTCCCAATTGGAGAAAGCCAAGGAGGAAAAAAGAATAGCGGTGGCTAAGTTGGAAGCCAAGGAGTCGGTGGCAGCCTTCCAGTTGGAAGAGACCAAACAAGTGGCCATGCTCCAAAAGGAAATACACGAGCTGAGAGAAGCACTCAGAACAAAGGAAGGAGACGATGAACAATGTAAGACAAGGCTAGCCTAACAAGAGCAAAGCTTCATGGGGATGCAGCAAAATGCTGTGGATCTCAGAGAGCTGCATAAAGAACTATAGGCAGAAATGGCAAATCTCAGGGATGCTACTATAACATTGGAAGCATATAGATAAGAGCAGACCCTCATATTGCACAAAAAAATAGAAAAATTGAAACAAGAGGCAGCTTGGGAATAGGAGGAACAACATAGGGTCAAAAGAGAAATTGAAGACCAAGAATAGAGACTCATGGTATTGGATTGGAGGCAGGGGGAGAGCTCCGGGGAGATGACAAAGAGAGCAGAAGAGTGGGCAACCCGCAATGAAGGGAGAGTGAGAACCCTAGCGCACCGTCTAGCTCAGGTGGAGAAAGACAAGGTAGTCACTGAAAGTAGTGTAGAGGCCGCCTAGGTGGGCTTCCAAAAGTAGCAACGCGCCTTCCTGGATACCTTATTGGATGTCACGCAACCAGAGGAGGGAGAATCCATAGAAGCTGTCAAGAAAAAGCTAGGAATGGCATGCAAGGCCCTAGGGAAAGCATGTAGATGCTGCCACAACCTGTGAGAGTTGGCCTTAGCTTGGAAGAGCAGCGTCACTATCTCCTGTTGGTAGGCCTAACTCCAGAAGAAGTGGACATGCTTGGATTCATTGAAGGAGAACAATAGGAGCCAAGGTAGGAGGAGGAGGTGGACATGAACTTTGAAATGGGGCCGTACGAGGAAGAGCTTGACCCATCGCCTCCTTTCCCACGGCCTGATGAGCACTGACATGCAGATATACCCACAGAAAGAAAGATGGTGCTGAGAGAAATAAGAAAACAAATGGTAGAGGAAACAAGAAGAAAATGGAATGCCAAAGGAGTAAGGGGCCCCTCTTGCACCTATCCCACCTTGTGAGGATGATTCCCCAACAAGCTTCCATGCCAACCTTGTAATTTGGGAAAGGCAAGAAACGGCCAGGACCCCTTCGACTTTAATTTCCAATTCCCCACCACCACCTTGCATAGAGTTTTGCCCATCAAGGTGGTGGAGGAGATTATTAATATTGAAGGCAAGCTCCGGGAGAAGTGGTTGAAGGAGAGAGAGCAGAACCCCACACTATGGGGCACTGAAGATGTGGAAATTTGGCAAAACAAAGTTTTTGAGGTGCCAAGGTCTGTACCTAGTTACGAATGCCAACCTACATGGAGAAGGAGGATCTGTAATGCCAACATGGACACTTGGATGGCCTTTTGCAACACTCAACCCTTCAAGGAATGCCCCAACTTTCATGCCATACCCTTGAAAGGTGGGAGTGGATTTTGACTCCAGTGTCCATGGCTGCTATGACTTTCCAATAATTTATCATCTGCATTGTACTACATATGAAGCTGCCCTCATTTTCACATCAGAAAATTTGTATGATACCCTAATCCACTTCATCAACGAATTCTCTTCATGCCCTGACCTCGCCTCAATTACCACATGTAATTACCTTAGATTGCTTAGGATACTCCTTAGGCAAGACCCCACTCCCCAAGAGCGTAGCCTCCCAGTCCTCCATTTTGATCCTAATGCTATAGATAATTGTGTGATGGCTCGACTAATGATGCAAGGTACTCTACTACCCTCGTTTTTCTTAGCTCTTCTAGAGGACATGAATGATAGCCACTTCACCCGTTGCAATCATCCATTCCTCTCCACCACCACCCTTCAGGTTCATCTAGACCTCAAAGGGTATCTCCAAAGCCACCAATTCCTTAACAAATCTATTAAGCCTCCTTCTCTACCTTACTTTGATGACGAAAACTAGATTCTGTCATAACTATGTAACTCAATACACAAAAAAAAGGGGTACAAAGAAAATGGAAATGGAAAGAGATATCACACTGTGCTTTCTCATCGAACCTTTGCCAGCTCAAAAACGCAAGTGTCCTGGAACCAGCACCCGCTTAAGAACGGGGCCATCTTATGCAACGATATCACCATGCAGGCAAAATAGAATAGAGACAAATTGGGGCAGCCCCAATCAAAAAGTGAATGAAGAAGCTCATTTGGAACAGTGTAGGAGAAGGCAACCGCGGAGGACCAAAAGATGGATCTGTGTAAAACCATCTTCAATTTCAAAAGACGGATCCATCTAAAACCATCTTCAATTTCAAAATATGGATCCATCTAAAACCATCTTCAATTTCAAAAATGGATCCGCCCATCAGCCTCTCTCCAACAAGGATTCGTCCAACACAATATTCAATTTCAAAGGACAAATCCCCTCAACACCAGTAGCAAAGAAGGACCCACCCCAACTTCATCTCCAATTTTAAGGACCGGCCATCCCTCCCACCAACCACTCCACATTAGTGCCATTGGGACTAGCACTAAACTAGGAGGGGGGTAATGTTAACCCCAGATCGAGACAAAAGAAGTAGGTTGGAGAACAAGCAAAGACGCAAGGATGGCCTCTAAAATTAAGTTAAAGGAAAAAGCACAGTTTAAAGTGAAAGGCACCCCAAAATTTTTGTAAAAGAGCGCCGGGATCACCCCTGTGTGAATTGTAAAAGGATAGATAGGCATATGCTAAAGAAATAGGCCAAGTAGAAGGGAATGGAAAAGAGGGCCATGCCACAATGGCCGGTCATGTAAAAAAGGGGATGACCACCCATGGGATTTTAGGACATGTATATAAAGTTCAAAAAGTGAATGGAAGCTCATTCTTTGGTGTGTGGCAACAAGAGACTCTTCTTCTTCTGTTCTTATTCTCTTATTTGTGTGTGCTTGAGAAAGGGAGTGTGAGAGCGTGAGGGAGTGAGTGTGTGAGGGTGCAGTGAGGGTGAGGGATCAAGGAGGTGAAGCTCTCCACCATCTCCTCTCTTCTTCTTCTCTTCTCTTCTCCTCTCTTATCTCGCGAGCGCCACTATGGAGGATGCAGCTTGGAGGTGGAGGATTGAGGATGCTTGAGCTTGTATCAAGAATCGTGGAGCTATTGGTGTGCTTGAGGGAGGAGGCAACTCATTCGAGCATCGAGGTAAGCTTACTACACCTCGGTAGGATCGAAGGTGCATCAGCTAGGTGAGAGATAGCCATAGGTGCTCGCTTGAAATGCTTGAATGAATAAGTAGTCCGTGGGTCTTGGCAGTTGAGTGTGAGCTCCCTACAGTGCCTTTACCTAAAGCCAAGAAAGCTATTGACTGCAAATGGGTTTACAAGGTCAAGTATAAGTTAGATGGATTTATTGAGTGTTATAAAGCAAGATTTATTGCCAAAGGGTATGTGCAAACTCATGGTATTGATTATGAGGAAACTTTTTCTCCAGTGGCTAAACTAGCCACTATAAGGGTTATCATAGTAGTGGTTGCATCAAAAGGTTGGATCATGCATCAAATGGATGTTAAGAATGTCTTCTTGCATCGGGATTTGCAAAAGGAAGTTTATGTGGAGCAACCACATGGCTATGTGGATGAGAGTCTTCTAGATTATGTCTATAGGCTTTGTAAGGCCTTGAATGGGCTAAAGCAAGTGCCCAAGGCATGGCATGATAGGATTGTAGAATACCTTATTAGCATTAGATTTCATAAAGCACACACTAATCACTCACTCTATGTATGTGAGATGATCTAGGTATTGTGGTCATTACTAAATATATGGATAACCTTATCATTGTGGGTGATAGTGAGATAGAGATTGATCATGTGAAGGGTCTCCTCAAGACTGAATTTGAGATGAAGGATTTGGGAGAGCTGCACTATTTTCTCAGCATACAGATAATCATGACTCTAGAGGGTATATGGTTATCATACCAACAATATGCATTGGATATGTTAAAGAAGTATGGTATGGCTAATTACAAACCTATTTCTATGCCTTTGGATGTTAATGCTAAGCTTAGTATACATGAGGGTGACTTAATTGAGGATATCACTATGTATTGAAAGATTGTGGGTAGCCTTATCTATTTGATGATCACTAGGCTAGACCTAAACTACACAATTGGTTTAAAGAGTCGATTTATGCAACTTCCACATAAGCCTCATTTAGATGTAGTGTGGCATATATTGTGCTATGTCAAGTCCACATTAGATTATGCCTTATTCTATGGTGTAGGCATACCATTGGACTTGCATAGTTACACAGACACAAACTGCATTGGTAGTATTTCAGACAAGAGGTCTACTAGTGGTTTTATATTTTCCTTTGGTAGTGATGCTATTACTTGGGCAGTAAGAAACAATCGATAGTTGCCTTGTCTAGTACAAAGGCAAAGTACATAGGTGTTGTAATTTTAGCATGTGAGGTAGCTTGGTTTCATAGTTAGTGACCGCATATACATATGTTGTGGTACTTTCATATTAGTCTTTTATAATGTTGTAGACTTAGTTCTTTTGTGTGGAACAAGAACAATAAAAACAAGAAGAAGAATATTTCAGCCCTATCTCTTCGTATTCTTAAGTCTCCATTGCTTCATGTGTGTGTGCTCTTGGGTTCTTTAGTTCTTTCCCCTCTTGTTTGTTTTCATATGCTACCCCTTTATCCACATTATTCACATTGCAAGAGCTATTGCTAGGTGAGGCCAATAGAATTTCACCAATCCTATGGAACAACATGAGAAGTATTAATTTTTGGGATGATTGGAGAACATTACAAACTCAATAATGTTTCAAGCATACTATTTATTGTCATAAATAAAATTAGTCCAAATAACATAATAAAATAGTAACGATAGTAGGGTTAAGATATCATCATAAAGTCTCTAACAATAGATTTTAATTGAGACATGGTTTTCTTTTACAAATTATGTAGCAAGAAGAAAATCTATATACTATTATAATTGAAGGATTTACTTGACCTAAAACCAAACCTATGTGGCAATAACACACACACACACACACACACACACACACACACACACACACACACACACACACACACACACACACACACACACACACACACACACACACACACACACACACACACACACACACACACACACACACACACACACACACACACATTTGTGTAGACGTTCATATCCCACCTCTGCTAATCTCTAGAGAAAAAGGTGTGTCACTGGAGTACCTAGTGTAGATGCCACGATAGGGTGGCTCTGATAAGCATGGTTTGTTGTGTAGATGTAGATACTAGGAGTGTGATCCACTATGTAGATGTAGATGCTAGGATAGGCATGGTCCCTAGTATAGATGCTAGGATAGGGAAACCAAAACATGGGTGGTGGGAAGAGCAATTTTGCCTAGAAGGAGAGATCGATGACATGGACTGGATAGCCCACATATAAGCTCCATGTGTGAATTTCATCTCTCTCTCTCTCACTCTCAAATGTAGCTCAAGCATTAGGGCATCACAGCATGTGTATTGAGGGATAATCTGAAGGGAATTGCATGAAGATTGAGAGTGAGAGATAAGGAAGATGGAGGGGAGGATCAGGTTCTGAGGAGCTTGGGTAGCTACAAGAGTGATATTGAGGATTGCCAAGAAGATGATCTCAAAATGCTAGATAGTTTTCCTTTACCTACTTGTAGAGCTCCTACTTGCAAAAGGTGCATGGTTGAGCAACTTGATGAAGCATCCATTGTATAGAGAGTTGCCATATTGTTGATGTTGCATCCCCTCCTCCTTGGTAGCACCATGGCAATGGTTGCTGCTATGTCCCAATCTCTGATATCTTCCCATCACCTATCTCCTAATCTTAGGTATCTTTTTCCACCTTGGGTAGCACCAAGACTTTAGTGGCAACAACACACAACACTAGGCCTTCAACAATAATTCCATGAGTATCTTTGGATGGCTAGTAGCATGCTCAAATAGCATATACTTAAGTCTTAAACCTAGATGACCTCTTTTCATGTCCAACTCAGATGACCTTAGCTTGATCTTAATGCCCAAGTCATTGGCTCAGTCAACCTTGGCCATAATTCGGCCCATGACCATCCCTCCACTTGGATATAACTTGGCCATTTGCATGGCCTAACTAGCCTCAAATAGGCCAAATAGGCACACATACACGTACATGCAACACACATACTCAAGCTTTAGGACCCAACATCATGAGTCAAGGGACATTTATATTTTAAGAGGCCATATAAGGGGGATTTCAGAGAAGTAATCTCTTAAAAATAACATTATCAATTTAGAAGGACAATTTGAACGAGTCATATCTACACCAATTATAGCTCTCTCTCTCTCTCTCTCTCTCTCTCTCTCTCACACACACACACACACACACACACACACACACACACACACACACACACACACACACACACACACACACACACACACACACACACACACACACACACACACACACACACACAGGGGTGAATTTTGAGCAAATTCTTGAGCACTTACAAATGCGTATGACACTTGTGAAAGTTTATGGTCACATCTATGGTTACCAAAAATATGTGGATTCTACAATCTAAGCTAGTATATAAGTACGATGAATCTTCCATGGATGTCTTGGACTACATTCTGAAAGATTTGACATGTTTACTTAAGTGATCAACCAATCCATGCCAAGCATGCTCGTGGTGTTAGTTGCCTTGGATATGGTGATTCGGGTTGCCTTAGATGTCATGTACGCATCATTCATGATTTTCCTTCATTGCCCATTAACAATATGCATTCCCTTTATCAACAAAATACCTCAAAATTTTCCATGCTAATTGATCTAGGTGAACACATTGAATTTGTTGAATAAGCACATATTATTGTTTTAAACATCCAATTGTGACTTATATCAAAAAGATTTTATATGACAAATTAATACTCCATATGCTAGGCTTATGTGTGTGAGATGTGCCATTTATGTGGTCCACAAAGAAAATATTGATGCTAGTTGTGGTTAGGATGAATTCTACTTCTAAAGCTTGTGATGAGGCTAAAATATAATAGAATTCCAATTCTAATTCAATAGATACGAATAAAGTTTCTTCATGGACAAACATGGCACGCGCGCACGCGCGTGCGCGCATACACACACACACACACACACACAGAATTACTATGCACACATAGATCTAAGTATGAAGCACAACGTTAGGCCATCCCTTCATATTTTTTCATCAAATGAAAAAATTCTTGATATTTCACACATTAGGTGTGAAGTGCCTTGTAATTTGCATGTGAAGCACACGATATCTTCTCTTATGAGCAAAGAGAATACCACACGACGGTTTTACTTTGCTCACAAAAGTGCAAAGCGAATGAGGCAAAGCCTCATGAGCTTTGTAAGTTTGCAAACCGTGCATTGCGTAGTTAGCGGGTCTAGTTGGCAATGCCAACCAGAGTAGCTAGTATGATAAAGGAGGAAGCAAATAAGTTTATCTAGCTCCTTAAAGTCTTTCTCTCCAAGAAGAAACAGTAAGAACTCTTGCCAAGGAAAAAGAAATGGTGGACATTCTTCTTTCGCTAAATAGAAGTATGTATGAATCTCTGTAGCCATAAAAAATTGTTTGGGACATCAAGAATCAACCCCCCACACTTACGGTATTCAATTTTTGGTGGAATATGGTTTTTCAGTTTCAAACGGAAATTGCCACACCTTTCTCTCTCTCTCTCTCTCTCTCTCTCTATCTCTCTCTCTCCTCGCTCTCTTTCTAAATAAAGTAATTAGATTAGTGAATTAAAAGTAAGACGTATGAAAAACGACATGATTAAAAGGAAAGTGCCACACCCCTCTCTCTCTCTCTCTCTCTCTCTCTCTCTCTCTCTCTCTCTCTCTCTCTCTCTCTAGTAATCAGATTAGTGAATTAAAAGTAAGACGTTTGAAAAACGACATGATCAAGTATGATAATGAAGTTTAGAACACAATATTTAAGAAAAATTAGAACATGAAAATTTGCCAATGTAGCCTTTCCTTAACAACTCCTATCTTTTGCTCTTTTTGCTAAATTGTTTTCTTGTGCATGGGAACATCTCCTATGTTTTGGATTAGGGGACTTAAGCTAGCTTTGTAGCCACTTAAGAAATTTGCCCATCCTTTTTTATACTTTATTGACTACACATTTTTCAACCTTCTAAAGAACAAAAATCTAACTTGGTTACCAAACATCCTTTTTATACTTTGTTTTTTGAACTTTCTAAAAACAAAGAAAAAATCCAATTAGGTTACTAAATTCCGAGGCTTTCTTAGAAAAGAAGAGGCCAAAAACGGACGAAAGGGAGGGGGGACGCGTGGTCACCTGATTCCTGAAAAGAAAAAGCAGGTTGCCACGCGTCCCGGCAACAAAAGAAAGGCTTTCCCTTTCTTGACAAAGTAGCCTGCCGGAAGGGGAAATGGACCTCACGGCCCGCGTCACTGTTCCATTCATTGTCACGTCAAGTCTTTAGATCACTACTGCAGGTTCTCTGCTCTCATGCCTGCCACTACTACACAAGCTTCTTCTTTATCCACCGACGCTCCAAGCTCGTTCACAACAGTATCACCAGCACCAGCACCACCAGTTACACTCGCAGCCTCTATCGATGTCATATCTTATTCCTGTTTATAGGAACGGATATGGCTGCGCCTTGCATCATCCCCCAAACACCCCGTCTTTAATCATTGCCGCAGCCAAGTCCTGCTATGACGTCCTACAACAGATTCTGCTCCTCAGTTAGATTCCTTCCAGCCGTAATGATGAGCTGCCTCACCATTGCGGAAGCAGTTGTGCTGCTTTGAAGCTGTTCTTCTTCTTGCTAATTAGGTCATTTTTCTCTGTTGGCAACACCACTCGTCAATGGCTTCACAAGCTGAAACTGCTGCAGCAAGCAATTGGACGGCTGACTCGACCCTGACGCGCCTTTCATCGGGTATGAACAGAGATGATTTCTCCGGTATCGCACGCCAGTCTTCGATCTATTCTCTGACTCTGGAGGAGTTCCAAAATACACTCGGCGAGCCTGGCAAGAGCTTTGGTTCCATGAACATGGATGAGTTCTTGAAGACCATTTGGACTGCCGAGGAGAGCGAGGCTATGGCTGCGGCCATGGGAGCGCCCTCCTTGGCATCCTCATTGCAGCAAGGCCTGCAAAGACAAGGCTCACTCTCTCTCCCCCGCACGCTGAGCAGGAAAACAGTCGAAGATGTGTGGAAGGATATCTCTCGGAAGAGCATCATGGATGCAGCACGCGCCCCGACTGCCGAACAGGAGCGGCAGATGACATTCGGCGAGATGACTCTTGAGGATTTCTTGGTCAAGGCCGGCGTGGTGCGAGAGGACAGCACTCTGCAGGCAGTGCTCGGAGGAGTTGACAATGGACTTGATTTTGGAGCAGCAGACAAGAATGGAGAAAGAGCTAGTCTTGGAGATGCCCTTGATTCTGGTTTTGGGATCACAGGCAGGAATGAAGAGAAGCCTAAGAGCAATGGATCAATGCCCCTATGGTCTCTTTCTACAGCATTTGGGGGCCCGTCCAAGCCTGCTGCCATGGAGTCCCTGGCGCAGTTGGATGCATTCAAGCATGCTTCCCCAGCTACTGCATGCACAGACTGGCTGGGCAACACTCATCAAGCCAGAAGTCCCATGGTCGTCCACAATGGCATGCTGCAGCAGCAGTGCACAGATGCTTTTGGGAACGCAACAGCAAGAGCAGCTGGAAATGGAGCTATGGTGGGTTCAATCATGGGGGCGCCATTAGGGGCAGGTAGCTTGTCAGGGGTGGAGTTGGGAGTTGGCCTTGGAGCGGCAGTTATGAGCCCCGTCACCCTTGCGTTGAAAACAGCTTCCCCATCAAGCCCTCTCTCTGACGGGCACGGTGCGCTGTCTGCACTGTCATCTCTCCCCTACAGCATTGATGGATGCATGAGAGGGAGAAAGAGAGGGCTGGATGGGTCATTGGAGAAAGTGGTGGAAAGACGACAGAAGCGCATGATAAAAAATCGGGAGTCGGCAGCAAGGTCACGAGCTAGAAAGCAGGTGGTTCTTCAGCTCAATTTCTGCCCGGTCTCAGTTCTTGTAAGCTGATTGTACTGTCTGTTTGCTCCTGTCTAGCTTGCCGCACTGCTATAGAAGGGTAGCAGACATGCTATGGTATCCTGCTAGGCCGACCTGCCTCTGCTTGTTGTTCACATGATTTTTGTGATTCAACGCATCGATGCGGTGTATGTATGTGTTTCGTGTTTGAGTATAAGTGTGTCTGCATAAATTCTCGACATAAATCACTGCACCTTAGCTTCCCTTATCAAATGTTTTGGGATGTTTGCTGATTATTCTCGACACACGCAACAGGACTGATTATTTGGTGGTTAGTTGCAGAGCATCCATCCAGGACAGATTTGGATGGCTTTGCTTTACCTCATGAGGCCATAGTACGTAATTTCCTTGAGTTCACGATTCCAAGTTCATGAGACTTTGAGTTGTATGTACTCTTCTCATTCCTGCACTAGAAGGCTTTCCCTCACTTAGGTCCAAGGAGGAGGATATATTGACTTGAGGTAACATTGTGAGAGTGAGTCCAGTTACATATTTCAGGGAATGCTTATTTTTGGTTCTATAGAAGTGCCAAGTTTCGTTGTACACTCATCTACCAAATTCTTATAGTTTGAATCTTGATACTCTAGACTCCAATCTCTTCTCTAATGCCACCCTAAATTTTACATTTTCACCTTTCCCTCATGCTTGTTCATACGAGTGAGCAAATCAGACATTTTGCAAGGGGATCTAGGAATGCTCAACAGAGCTTGTAGTTGTTGCAATAATCATTCAATGGAAAATAAATAGAAAGGCAAGCTCCCTGATTAGCCTTTCATTTCATGTGGATCTACTAAGATGGCTTGTGTCTTTGTTCAGCTAGTATCACCTTTGGTAGGGGGAGGTCACTCAAAAACCCACCTGTTAGTTGCCTACCTATGTTGCAAGTGCTAAACATTGTAAGGCCCCCAAATGAGTAGAAGCCATGATGGGCATTGGGCATTATTAGGGTTTCAAGTTTAGATATTAGGAGGTGTCGAAGCTTAAACACCAAATGGTTATGAGATGGTTTATGTGGGCTTGACCATTGGGTCAAGTGGGAAAGAGTTAATGAAGGTAGTGGTAAACACCAAGCATCGAGTTATTAGATACAGCTCTTCCATGGCGTTCAAAGCTAGCATCAACTAGGGGGTCCTTGGGGGGACCCAGCCACCCTGGGTGGCCCAACAATATAGGGCTTAAAATTCTGTAAACTATCATGTCACATACTTGGGTGGTGGCCAATCGTCAATTGGACAGTGTGGGCAATGAGTCAAGATGAATTGCCCATGTGCGTCTAGGACTAGTTGACCTTCGGCAGTATATATACATAGGCATTGCTACTTGAAACGTCCTCCTAGAAACAAACCTACACACCAAATACAACACAAGCTATAGAAGACATGTTCGTGGGGGTGGGTTGAGAGAGAGAGAGAGAGAGAGAGAGAGAGAGAGAGAGAGAGAGAGAGAGTGTGTGTGTGTGTGTCCTCTTGTCAAGGCGATCTTGGGGGGGAGGAGTCGAGGCAGGGGCTGCTTGTTGCAATGCGGCAAGATTGTGAAGGCAAGGTGCCGCATCATCCAATAGGAGAGACTATGCCTAGAAATGGAAGAGGAAACAACTTAGTAGAAGAAACAACCTAGTAAGACCAATTTGCAAAAGGTGACATGGGAGAAGCAAATCTTGTTTGGCACAATGGTGTAACCTAATAAGAGAAGTGTCCACATGATTGGACTGGTTGAGAAGGCCATAGGACATTAAATTATATTAATAAATTATCATTATTTTGCCTTTTTTTTGTGAAGTCCACTTAAGTAGCCTCCTTACAAAATAAGAAGGTTTTTGTATCAAATACAGTTTGCATTTCAAGTACTTTGTTATTCTAGCAGCCCATAGTTTCTCAATTCTCTTGTCTCAAACATTTTGTGCTCATGAACTTCTTCATAAAAAATCTTCCACTCTCTACTTTCTATAACTTCTCTCCATTCTCCATAGCATTATATTCTATTGATACCATGATGGCCTCTCACACTAAGCCGCCTCTCTCAATGCACGAGCAATGAGCAAACCTCAACACATGGAGAATGCCTAAGCAACTTCTCTCGAACACAACACTCATGCGAGCAAACAAATACAAATTATGTTATAGGGGAGGGTGTATGCTTGGTGGGCAGCGGGGCTATGCTCTAAGCCAAAGACGTGCGTAGATTTTAAATCCATATTTTCTTATAGAAGTGGTTTGTATGATTGAATTGAAAAGTTTTGCAAGTTGTTTGAGCTAGATATGTGGAGATGACCTTGGATGTGTATTCATACGAATTTAAAGACCTTCATAAAACGAAGGCCATAGAGGACCCATAGGTGTTACTCTATATGCACTATCTTTGCGAATTGTTGTCAAACTACCAAAATGAGGTCTACGCAACTCTCTACATGTTTTAGAGGATATTTTCCTATATGCCCAAAACTTTGACAATACTTTGGTTGTGAGTAGGGGTAGTCAATCAGGTGGGTCCCATTGAGCTACCAGTACCTTGAAGTAGAAGAAAACCTCTACCCCAATAGCGTCCCATTAGTCACCTTTGGAGTCACGCAAGAAAAAAGATAGGAGGATCTCTCTAAAGGTGATTGCTTTGCATACCATTTGACTACACACTTTCACAGTTATAGAGAGTGTCCACCAAATAAGAAGGGGAAGTCGAGTTCAAAAGCTTTAGTAAACACTAAACCTTGGGGAACCTCTAGGTATGCCTTTTGAAATTTTAATAGAGGATTGAAATGCAAGTAGTTGTAACGGTAGTGCCATAAATGAAACTATGTTTGGCTTGCATGATCTTTTAAAAGTTAGTGGCAATATTAATGGCCAAATAGTTATAGTTTTGTTTGACAAAGGTTCTAGTCAGAAATTTATTTCTTCTTGAGTGGTACAAAGAATTTACACGATATCCATTGTGATTGAGAATATTGTGTTTGTCATGCGAAGGGCCCAACTAGGGATTTTTGTGATTGGATGGTGCTATCGGATCTTTCAATCCAACAATACCATGAGGCTTTGGATTTCCAATTGATTAGCTTGGACCATGTCAATGTCATCCTCGGCATGTGATAGTTCTTTTATAGATTGTCCTCATTGTACATTCATTATTGAATGTGTGATCACCACTCTTGAACTCTTGGTTCTTAGGTCAATGTGTTCATACATAGGGATGGTGTGGGATGGTGGTATGGAACACCAACCCTTGGGATGTGGTCATGACTTAATGCTACTAGCTCCTAGGCTTGGGGGTGAGCCCGTTTAGTTCTATGGCTGTGAGGTGAGTCTAATGTCCAATCCCTATATATTTGTGGATATGGCTTGTGTCATGTCTCGGTGTAGGTTGGATCCTAGGTGGACTGGAGTCTAGGTGGACAAAATTGTTAGTCTAGCACTCATACCTTCTACACTCGTTATCCTCAATTCAACATCTGTGTAGATCATCATTGAAGCTTGTACGAGTGCATGAGTGACTTGTGTTCCGTGCGATCTTCCATTATGCTATGTTTTCTTATAGGGAAGGACTCCCTGCCCCTTTTGGAGGATGGACCATTCTGACTCGCAAAATGCAGTTCGTAATATCCTCCATTATGCTATGTTTTCTTGTAGGGGAGGACTCCTTGCTCCTTTTTGAGGATGGATCATTCTGACACGGGTATATCCTGTTGCGGTTTAATAAAACGAAAGAGGGCTGCATTGTATCGTAAAATCACACTAAGATACTAGTATATGTCTGAAAAGCCAGGCATAACATGGGTGTGGAGGACAACCACCATCTGGGAGGACAAACAACCTCTTCTTGCATTTTGTGAGCATTTTATTGCTAACAAGGCCTTGCAGCACACTCAGACTGCAACCATGTAGATAGTAATAGATGGGCAAAACATTGTGCAGGAAGAGGTGGGAGGTATGGAACTTGCAGACGGTGCGATAGTTTATTGAAGTGGTTGCTGTGAGCCTATATTCCCAAGCTAGGTGTGACAATATGGACTGCTGGTCCATGCTCTTTAGGTTGTCAAGGCCTTGGAGAGAGCTTTTGCAGAACCTTTGTAGCTTTCATATGTAATGCCAACAAGTTCTAGACTCCCTCATCCTTTGAGGAGTTGCAGGATTCAGAGTTTGCATTAGCCCGGTCGACAGTGTCTCGTATATGTATCACGAGCTGTACCAAATAGGAATTCTAATTTGGTTGGCAAATGCTAAGAGTCTGACAGGGTGGAGCTTAATTGTGGTTGGAGCATACGTGGAACAGCCACTGCTCATTGAAGGGTCTGATATGGAGGGAACATTGGCAAGAGCGATGTTGGGACTAACCTGTGCATGTATGGGATTTATAAGTTGACCAGTTGATTACAAAAGCAGCCCAATTGGAGTTTTCATGCAGGAAAGGGAACTGGTGGTCTGGACACAATTCTGCTAGCAATTCGATGCACAATTCCACCAACAGAAAGAAATGCAATCCTTTCAGTGAATGCAAGACTGCAACTCCTATGACTTAGCAGAGCAGATACAAAGGCTGAACAGCCCAAACAAGAACTATGTCATGCACAGCCAAGAACTGCAGGCTGATCTGCACATGGATGCTGACAATCAGCTTATCTAGCTGCAGCCGATTCGCAGCATACAGACACACAAGAAAATAAGAAATCTTGAATATCATGCACATAATTGGAATACAAGTGGCCTCTGTGCCATACACAAGCGCTAGGCTTAGTCCAGCTGACGGTTGTAGGCCATGTAGACCTCACTGAATGCTCATCACAGCACTCAAATCGTATAAAGGTCATGCTACCTGTTAACTTTTGCTGGATGAATTCTCTCTACTGCATGACGGACTTTTGTGAGCACCAGCAAGTAAAAAGGTTCCATTTCTTAGGCCATAGTATAGTACACAGTCCAAGTACTGTTGACAAGGTTAATAAATTATGTCTAAGTAATAAACGCTCTCTATGAGCAACCTCAGCTTCGGGCTCCACTGTGATTAATACCCAGCGATGTCTCTGGGGCCTTGTGAAGATTTCGTGGCAGGGTTCAATTATATACAAAGTTACCATATTAATATCCAGGAAAGTTTTCACGTTCAATTACAAGCTATTTCAAATAATCTCCTTGAACGTTGGAATTTTGCAGACTAAAAACCTATGCAATCAGTTGATTAGATACTTCCATCGGTTTTGACCCATCTGCGCAGGCTTTAGCTGTTACAAGCAGCAAAACGATATAGCAAAGTTACTGAACCCGGCTTTCAAGGAATAGTAGAAGTGCACCATGTGGGGTGGTTTGGTTTACTGCTATAGCAATGTCAGTGACTTGATATTGGATCAGCATTTAGTTGACTAATGAATCATATAGCTTGTATTTTGTTCTTTGAGAACTTTTGTATTCGTAATGTACCATCCAGGATCCTTAATGGAGTTTGGATTATTTGATTGACAGCGTTTCATTTTGTGATTCATGCAGGCATACACAGTGGAGCTCGAAGCTGAGGTCTCACAACTGAAAGAAGAGAATATGAGGCTGAGGCGGCACGAGGTACTGTCTGCTTTAACGTTCACTGTGCTCTAATTAGTATTTGATTGCTCATGTGTAATGATGATGGAGATGTATATGCATGCACCTGGTTCTGGGATCCCTTTTCGCTGTGTATGTCTTTGCTCTTTGTGTGTGCATTTCACTATTTTGAGGCTTGCAAGGGAGCTTGATTTGATGGATTGCTGCTGGTATGTTTTTGTAGCTGGAGCTGGCAGAACAACGGAAAAAACAGGTAAGGAGAGGCAGACAGTTTGTCTGGTATCCTTTTGTTTGCTTGTTTTGATTTGTGGGACACCATGGAGGGGTGCATGTTTGATATGAAGTAGTCACGCACACTGGTTTTTGCTTGTTTTTCAATGACAGTTCTTCGAAGTACCGAGTTCCTTGGCACCATGTCAGTATATTCTGGCACAGAAGCCTGAAAACTTGAGAAGAACTCTGACTGGGCCTTGGTAAGAGATCAATGCATGGTATTAAGGGTGTGCTTATGAGTGCCAGATAAGTACTATTTATCTGTAGAAGAAGAAGAAGAAGAAGAAGAAGAAGAAGAAGAAGAAGACCAGAGGAGGCTGCTGCAAGCACGGGCCGGGGAGATTTTCACGTCTATGCTTGTGGAAGCTTATCACAAAGCTTTTTATTCTGTGATGGACCTCCCAAGAGACGATGATGATCTTGGAAGGAATGGATCTCTATCTAGGCTCGCAGCTAATGCTACCATAAAGCTGTGTTTGATAGATCCTTGTTAGGATGGTCCTGATCAGCTTGCTGCTGATCTTTCAATCAGTGACTGATTTGTACAATGTCTAGTAGAGAGAGAGAGAGAGAGAGAGAGAGAGAGAGAGAGAGAGAGAGTCCACCTCCATGTAATATGCTTTTGGATGAAATTCTCTTTTTTTTTTTTCCATATCCCACCTGTAATAGGTAGTACTCGGATGGGTTGTTCTTTTTGTTCTCCCAAATTCCACAAAAATTTAGAAACTAAGAAAGTTCATTTAAATGGGAATTTGAGTAAGGGACGAATAGAACAACTTCACCAAGGGATGAGTAAGGTCTTGTAAGAATAGCTAGGTATGGGCAGGCAGCTAGTATGCTGAAATTTGACACAAGATATAGCAACTTGAGTTTGACACACAGCACTGTTAGTACCTACACACAACACCTCGTCTTTTGCATGCAATACTTTCCCATTTAGTACCTACAAAATCACACATTTTACTAGGGTTAAAGGAGACCCCTTTCAAAATTTAGCTCATTTCAGTTTGTGTCGTTTGGCACAAGGCACTTTTTGCATTTAGGCCATAACACCTCACCTTTTGTAGTCAATACTTTTCCATTTAGTACTTGCAAAATCACACATTTTTCCAAGGTTAGAGGAGAAACACTCCATTAAAAATTTAGCTTGTTTCAATTTGTGTTTGGCATCTAACATCTCTCTCCTTCTCTCTCTCTCTCTCTCTCTCTCTCTCTCTCTCTCTCTCTCTCTCTCTCTCATTCTCATATTCATTTGAAACACTATTATAACAACAAACTTAGTTTCAAGTATAGTAAGGCTATATGGTGATAAAGCATCATGCTAGAGACCAACTAGAACCTTCACTAGAAGAAGGGCCTGCTAATAGGGGATGACTTGGAGTTCAAGCCCTTTTGCTTCATATTAGAGGCACTAGAGAAGGGAGGGGGGTTGGCAAAGCTATCTCGCTAATGATAGGAGCACAAGCATGGGCCATACCATTTACTCAAGCATGTCTATCCAACTTCGAGAGCGAGACATTTGAGGCAAAGGAGAATGTATTGTGGAGTACCTATAAAAGCAAGAAGCCACCATGCTCTATAGGAGATGTAGGGCCATGCCAAGGCCCTTCTGTACCCCCCCCCCCCCCCCCCCCCAAAACACACACACCCACCCACTCTACTCACTCACTCACTCTCGGTCACTCACTCACTCTCTCTTCCTCTTTCTCCCCCCCTCCATGTGTTACAAATGTAATCGATGTGGCTAATGGTGTAAGAGAGTAGTAGTGGCTCTGTGTCTCAAGGAAGTTACTATATGTATAGAGTCTGCATCACATGTGTTCAAGGCCTATTTATAAATATATTTATCTATGAAAATTTTCTAAATAAAACATATCCCTTTTCTATTCAATCTATAAATAATCCTTTTATATTATACCCTTATGTATGTAAAAAACGTATAGAAATAGTATTTTCAAAATACCCTATTTTGAACACATGTGATGCACACATATTTATGAGTAACTTACCCGAGCTCTATGTCAGGGCTAGGGATAGATAATTGTTTGCTCGATGTGACGTGCATGGCATCATGAAATCATAGGTGGAGATAAGAGAGGGGTAAACACGTTATTAGTCTTGTTAGGTTGATCCTCAATGTGATATGTGCCATGTCATCATAAAATCGTATGTGGAGATAGGGAGGGGGTAACACATTATTAACCTCCCTAGGTTGATGTTGAGGGATACAACTAGCTAGAGATAAATTAGGACCTATCAAGAGAACAATGATATGGTGTATCCAATTTTCATGCAATAAAATGCTCCTATATTTTTACCACTAACTGTGTCTCGATAATGAGGATAAAAGTCACAATTAATGAAGTGATGTACGCCAATTCATAAGTGGGAGGTATTTGGAAAGCCCTTGTAAAACAAGTTTATATAGACTATCATTGTAGCATAAAACAACAATGAGGACTAGCTTGATGGATAGTCATTTGGTGGTTAAGCATGCTTGGGTGACAACGCCACTAGGATGGGTGACCTCTTGAGAAGCTTTTCCTACAAGCAAATGTTTGCAACTTACATGTAGCTAGCAGTGCCAATGAATCCTTCGTAGACTCTTTGCCATATATGCCAAGGCTAAGATGCCAAGGTCTATGCCTTGGTCTCATTGCCTTGGTCATGAGCCACAATAGGGATGCCCACCGGCTACACGACCATTCCGATTGTGTGACTAGCCTCTTTGTTTGTTAGAATTTTCTTTTTATCTTTTTCACTTTTTTTTGTATCGATTAAGGCGCCTCCATGCTTATCAACTTGGCATCTTAAAAAGCGACCCCTCCTAACATCATAAATGATTTAAGCCATGAAATCTAAATGCAAATCTCCCCCTTCCAGAAACTATATAAGAAGGGGAAAGGGGCACTTCAGGAGCTTACCTCCTTAAAATCTTGCCGCCCTTGGTCACAATTCTTCTCTCCATTCCCTCAACCCCCTCTCTTCGAGGAGTTGTACTACTTGCATGCTTCAAAATTGAAGAGGATGGAGGAGCTATATTAGAGCAAGTCCTAGCCACAACAGGAGTGGAGCAAGTGGCGGCACAACAAGGAAAGCGATTGTGATGAGAAGCGCAGTCCCTCTTTCACCCCCACTGCCAATTTATCAAGTGACTTTAGATATTTTTTTATGAGTCTGTCCCTTAGCCTATTTTAGAAGAACACAATATACTTTTTGAGTCGATGAGTAGTAGAAACCTTGTTGCTTTGATTCCATAAATTTAATTAATGAAAGCTTTGTTTAAAAAAGATTGTAGTCATTATCTTGGCATGCTTGTTTTATGTTGTGATTGTGAAGTAATAAGAAAGCTAATGATGGATTGAGAGCAAGTGTAGCTTTCCCCAAGCAAGCCACATTGAGTTCCACCACCAAGAAATGGTTTTGTTATGGGTGCTTGGGCTGGCTCGTAGATGAGAGGTCCCTTCGTAGGGTGTGACCGATCTCTCAAGATCATGATAACTAGCAGCCTGTCTCTAGGGAGACTTTTATAGTTCTAAGATGTGATCAAGGACTTGAGAGCCTAGAAACATTTCGAAAGGTCCCTATACGAGTTAAAGGGGATCAATACGGAGAATTTGGGCTACAAATGGCTAGATTGAAAAAACACTTACGAGCAAGTCTCTAGTCATTATTAAAAACTCATCAAAATATCCACATCCAAAATTGCACTTATTTCATGTAATATAAGTGTGATATTTTGTGCCCTAATAAATATGCTTGGTCTATATATTTCATGATGAATTAAATGCCTATTTATATGCGATGTGCATTGACAAACATGCATATATATGCACTAATAAATACACTAAATACTAGTTTTTAAATACTAGGGGGCTCTTGGTTTCAAAAGTAGTCATAGTTTTGCAACCAATAACCCCCTTGTTTTTTTAAATCTGTTTTACCAAAATCCTTAAGCTTGGGCTAATAAACAAGTTTGGGAAGTTAGGGAACAGTTGTGGTGTTTTCACAAATACCTAAGCCATAATGAGCCTAAGCAACATGGATCTTACTCTAAAAATGCATGGATTGTGTCCTCTGTTAGATATGTATGCTCAATGCCCCACCCGCGTAAGGTGCCACCAATGATCCATAGTGCTCTAAGTTGTAAGGCCCCCATTATGAGGAGAAGCCATGTGTGAGATTGGTTGAGTCCTGACTTGTATGTCAAATGAGGTCTATGTGACAAGATGGCAAAAAGGTGACCTTTGTGGATCTAGCCTTCGGGCTAGATAGAGTAATTATGTTGGCAGCAACTCGAGGTGCAATGTATTGAGTTGCAAGGTGTGGGAGTTATCAGGGACTCCTATTTTGGGGTCCACCAAGGGCCGAAAAGTGGCCCTTGGCTGGGGAGGGGTCTCAAGGGCGTTGGCCCTCCTAATAGGGATGATAAAGGAAATATTCCTTGAAATATTCCCTGTCGACTAGGGAACGTTCATAATATGGTGGGAAAGACTGACTACTACCTTCCTAGGCTATAAAAGGAAGACCCCTCCAAAGCCATTATTAATATATCTTTCACCTAGTTAGAGTTCTTCTAGCTAGCCTTAAGCTCTTCACCTATTATTTGTTTGGATCACCATCTAAGCTTCACAGTGGAAGCGCATGAGTGGACAGAGCCATCTTTGTATCAGTTCATTTGAAATTTAAGTAGTTTCTATTCTTCTCATATTTGCTATTGTATTCTCTACTCCTTGCTCAGATTTTGTCTACTGCACCATCATGTAATTTCTACATCCTCATCACTTGGAATATAGAGAGAGAGGGAGATAAAGTGATAGGAAGAAATAATAAAACAAAATAAAGATGAGCAACATACCTCCTTGCATGTTGAAACTAGATTTGTGTAGTATGATGATGAAGAAAAAAGACACCCTCTTTCCCTACTCGTGTTAATCTCCAATGCATCCATGCACTCCATTGTTGCAAGCTCCCACCTATGCCTTCAATACATTTATCTCACTTGTTAACCCTTATCAATGTCAACCACAATAGAGATCAAAATGCAAAAATAATGAAAAAGATAAGTAAAAAGAGATTAGCATGGATTATTACATGCACTATTATTTGTGCTATGATTTGTGTGATTAGCTACACAATTAGCTACCTAATCTACATGATTATCTGGACATTTAAATCTACCATTACCTACATGTTTATCTGCAATGTTCCCCACAATTTACAAACAAAAAACACACTAGAAGCTTCTCCAAAAAATAATAGAAGTAATGCATTAGTGTGATTAACAACATGTGGCATCCCATTGTTTTCCAAATGTTCAATTTATTCAAAGATTCAAAGAATGTGAAGGGTAGATCTACTAATCCTTAAAGCTTAACATGGCATTGATGTTCTTGCACATAGTTTTTGGTGTTTTCTTTCAAGATGCAGCTATCTTGAGAATTTCATATGGTAAGTCTTAGTTTTAAAGTTGAAATATAAAAATTACATCATACGATGACATCAAGCTAAGATCAAATAACCAACCATAAGTTTAGTTAGCTAAACAATATCTACTTGACTATAACTCTCTACATCTAATCTCCAATTGAGTTGTGTGTATAGACATGTCTTTAAATGCATGGTGATGATAAGATATGTCAAACAAGTGAACAATTTGTTTTCTATTTTTTAAGTCATCCCATTGTTTGAGAGGAAACAAAGAGAGAGAACATCACAACATCTTGAGGGCAAGAAAAAAGGAATCTTGATGAGGATACAAAAAAAGGGAGGTCCTTCTTCATAGCGAGCGTATGGCATTCTTTCCCTTCTTCGTTTTTTCTTCTTCTTCTTACTAGTTCTCGATTTCTTGTTTCTCTTCTTTGAGGAATGTCAATGTTTCATTTTCTTTCCCTTTCTTGAAGAGACAAGAGATAAGCTATTTACTACTATATTCAAGTGAAGAAAGGATAAAGAAGAGGGGAGTTTTTCTTTGTCAAAAAAATTATTATTAGGTAGGACCAATAGTTTAGGGTAGTGTAACATTTGCTATGCAAATGTTTAGTTGCAATATATTCCATGAATTTGTGTCTTTAGGTAAATTTATAAGGGTGGATAAGTTGCAATTAGACGTGCCTTTGGTGCCCCAATTATAGATGTGCCTATGTAGGTAGATATCTCAATAGTATTTACAATAGAAATCAACAAAACACATATATAAAGAAACTTTAATAATGAGCAAGTTAAGAATATAAAAATATATAACTTTATCTTTCAAGTTTATTATAATGTCATTTATGTTTTTTATTTACTATATTTTCATTAGGCTCGTTTACTTTTATTTTTCTTATAGATGGAGCAACACAAATTTGTCTACTTTTAGCTCATTCATAGTGGGAGTAATTCTCATTTGCACCAAAATTGCATTTAGGTTTAGTGAGTTATTACAAGCATGGGTGGAGGGCAACACAAAAGGGTCCAACTATGCTGTGGAACACGTTTCCTTAATACCACACACTATGCATAGCTTGTAACAAGGAGATCCTCATGCTCCTCCACCATGACATGCATTTTTTGGAGAACAAGTTCCACGTGTATCAATGAGGAATGTGCATTCATAGGGCCTCTTCATTGTGTGCTTTTACTTATACATATCATTTGTGAGTTACTATTCAAGTACATGATGCACTAACTTAGTTTTCGAATGAAGCAATGAAACATACTATGTGGTGACAAACTAGACAAAGACAAGGAAAGGCTTAGATATCCATAAACAATAGTTCCTCATAAGCCCATACACAATGAAATAAATACTTGAGGTATTGCGGAGAAATATTGACACAAAGAAACACTTATCATTCTTTGTAATGATCGTTTACGTCATTTACGTAATAGAATACATCTCTTTTTTTTGAAAAATTTTTGTTTCTTGGTAGACTAACAATACAATGTTCAATTTCACTCCTCTACTTGTGGCCTCTTTGAAGATGGCTTAGCTTCATCATGTAATTGTTGCTCTAGTCCTTTAAAGCTTGGTCATCAATTTTTGAAACTAATCTACTTCTAAGTAGATAGCTTTTTCCATTTTCTACAAGCATATTTGGATCCTTGATACCATTCATCTATCCAAATGTTGCATATGCTAAAGTGGTATTTGCCACATCATACATGGCAACTAGAGCCTTGGCCAAAAATTCATAAAGCTTCTTGTTTTCCAAAACCATTATCTTCTTTGCATTCTACCTAATAGGATAACCTTCAAGATATCTTAATAGGGTTTTCAATGTAAGAAAAGGGAATTTTGCATTGTGCCTTGAAAACTTATGATGAAAACAACGAACTTTGGAAAGGTGAGGTCTTTAATGTAGTGGCCTAAGGTAAAGTCCTTGCCTAAAACTTCCATTTACCAGCTGCACAATCAACAAACCCATCCTCATATATGAAAATCCAAAAAATAGCAGACATACATAGTAAATTATAATGAAATTCTTATGAAAATCAATATAGTACCCAAATGAACATAGCTTGTGAAATAAACCTTTTGATTTTCATTTGAAACTAACAACTCCTCACTCCATATTTGGATGCTTGATTGGCCAATCTACAAGGACTTGGTAGTTTGATCTGCCCTAGTGAGGTACATTCAATTTTTCCTATGTTGCTTCGAACTTTTCCTCTGAAGGAAGAGTTGACTCATATCAGAGCACATCCTTGTAGATCATGGTCAAAGTCCTTAATGTGGAGTAGTATCCTATATCCTTGATATTTGAATCCACAGGCAAATACTTATCCCAGTCTAGAATAATAATTTTATATGTTGTTTCAAATTATGTGCAATGATAGCTAGATGGTAGTCCTCCCTAATGATAAAAAGGGCTTGGATATGAGACATGAGCATATACTGGCTTTCACCAATAGGGAAGGTGAGCAATAAAGTCATAGGAATAGCACCATTGTCTTTCTCAGCCTCTTCTTGCTCATTAACTAAGCCCACCTCCGTGTTCTCCCTTCTCAAAGCTTCAACATCCAATTGACCACTTTACTCCCTCTCACTTGCCATATCTACTAGTTGTGAAACCTCTTGCACCTTGTCAATCTTTATCCCCATTAACACATATAGAAAGCAAACAAACCCATGAAAGTATTCCATGACATGACACTTTTGATTGTGTTAGAGCACTATAAATGTGCCTACTTCATGCCCTCAAAAACCCTCAAAACATCCATGTTGAACCTTCTCCTCAAGGATTTTTGGAAAAGATATCGTTCATATGAACATACCTGATGCCAGGAGGCATATTCCACGGTGGATTCCGTGAGATTTTGCGGTGGATTCCGTAAAATTATATTTGTTGTCAGGGCTCATACACAAGGTGGATTCCTTGTGCGAAAAGTCTATGGGGATGCCTGTCCTTTTCGGGCGTCTTGTTAATTTAATGTGTAAGTGGGTGATTCCATAGCGGGTGATTCTGCAAAATACATATTTAAATTAATGGACGTTTATGAGTTTAGAGTGCGCACTCGTAATAAATTAAGGTTAGGATTAAGTTCTAATCAATTTATTTATTTTGTAGCTGAAGATTGCTAGGTATTCACTTTTGTCGGTTTAATTTTATTATTTTCTAACAATTGTGAATGCTTTAGTTGATGTGTAGAGCAGGCAGCAGTGGCATTGGGAAGCACTGGGTGATAGCGTGTATTCAAGTTATTTAGAAGAAATTATCATTTTGATGGGCGCACATCTTAGGCGTGGCTCCAATATTTATTTTGACGCACTTATTTATTGAAGCGCTTGATATTTATTTATTATTTTATATGCGTATGTTGATGGCTTCATGGTTCAAGATGCAAGCTCCATCTCCAGGCTTTGAGTTGCGACCTCCATGGCCCTGTGTGCAAGAAGGGAAAAGAGAAGAAGAAGATGATGAAGAGAAGAGAAGAAGAGCTTTTCTAGAGTCCCTCACTCCCTCACACATACTCTCTCACACTCCCTCTCTTCCTCTCTCATGCGCAAGAAGGAAGATAGAGCAAGAAGCAAGAAGAGAGAAAGTTTAGTCACACACATGAATGAGCTTCTTTATTTATTTCTTGACTTATATACATGCCCATAGCCCTTGCTTAGGTGGGCATCTCCTTTTTGGTCCGTTGGCGGTCTTTATCCATTCCTTTACTCCACTCTTTTCTCCTTCCTATTAGCATAGGCCTCCACCTGCACCTCTCATTCTTTACAATTTGTACAAGAGAGAGCCTAACACTCTTTTACAAAATGAATTGCAATGCACTCAGTGCTTTTCTTGCCAACACATTATGGTGCACTTATTATTGTGTACTTCCTTTTACATTTGAGGCTTTTTCATGTACTTCACGTCTTCAGATTTCTTTTTTGAGTGTGCCTTTCTCTTTAGTTTTTCTCTTGCCTTGCAATTGTTCTCGATTTTCAATTCTCTCACCTTAAGTGACTTGAATATCTAAGCCCAGCTATTTGAGGCTTGTGGTCATTGTTCGAGGGACGCTCCAAAATCCACCAAACGGCATAAATATCCTTCTTTATGACTTAATGATCCCTATTTAATACACCTAGGATTCTAAAATAATGCAACCATTAGCAATAAGGATTTAGAACATACTTGGAAGGGTTGAATGTGTCAATGGCAAGAATTGGAGATGATGCTACTTGTAGGCCTGTCACACACACACACACACACACTCTCTCTCTCTCTCTCTCTCTCTCTCTCTCTCTCTCTCTCTCTCTCTCTCTGTGTGTGTGTAGCTCTCTCTCAATCTCATTGAATGCAAATGAGCTCTCTCTTTCCTTTTTTCACCTATTGTGTTCTCTCTTTCTCCCCTCAAAGTGGATTTTCCTTCTTGGACACAAAAAGTCTCTTTCCTTTCTTCCCCTATTCACTTGTTTCCTGATTATTTGGAGAGTTATGTTTTCCTTCTTTTTCATTATTTCCCACACCTTAATGCCTCAAATCTAATCAAACTACACAACTCACACTCTAACCAATGCACAAAAAGCTTCATAAATGTTTCTAAACCACAAAAGAGATTGAGTAACGTTCGACTCCCTTACTTTCTACCCAAAACCAAGTGCCATTTTGAAGATGAACTCTTAATTCATCACTCAATTTGGAGAGGGCAAGCACTCAAGCTTGAATCCATTTGTCTCAGCTTCAGAATCAAAATGTTGTCGCCCCCTTATGGGAAAACTACCAAGACCCACAGACAACTTATTTCTTAGAAATTTTCAACCTCCTCCCCCCAATCTGCCGATGACTTCATGATTCAAGATGCGACCTCAAGCAAGCTCCACCTCCAAGCTTGGAGTTGCGACCTCCATAGCCATGTGTGCAAGAAGGGAAAAGAGAAGAAGATAATGATGAAGAGAAGAGAAGAGTTTTTCCAAAATCCCTCACTCCCTTACACATACTATCTCCCTCTCTCACACTTTCACTCTTCCTCTCTCATGTGCAAGAAGGAAGCAAGAGCAAGAAGCAAGAAGAGAGTACGTTTAGCCACACACAAGAATGAGCTTCTTTAATTATTTCTTGACTTATATACATGCCCTTATCCCTTCCTTAGGCGACCATTCCCTTTTTTGTCCCGATCTTTGTCCATTCCTTTACTTCACTCTTTTCTCCTTCCTATTAGGATAGGCCTCAATCCGCGCCTCTCATTCTTTACAATTTGTACGAGAAAGACCCTGAATTGCACTACACTCAGTGCTTTTCTTGCCAGCATATTATGGTGCACTTATTATTGTGTGCTTCCTTTTACATTTGAGACTTTTTCATGTACTTCATGTGTTTAGATTTTTTTTCTGAGTGTGTCTTTCTCTTCCATTTTTCTCTTGCCTTGTGAGTGTCCTCCATTTTCAATTTTTTAACCTTAAGTGACTTGGACAACTGGGCCCGGTTTTTCAAGTCTTGTGGTCACCGTTCAAGAGAGACTCGAAAATCCACGAAATGGCATAAATATCATTTTTATGACTTAATGCTTGCTATTTAATGCACCTAGGATTCTAAAATAATGCAATAGTCAGCAATAAGGGTTCAAAAGATACTTGGAAGGGTTGAATGTGTCAATGGCAAGAATCGTAGATGATGCTACTTGTAGGCCTATCACTCCCTATCTCTCTCTCTCATTAGCTCTCTCTCCATCTCATTGAATGCAAATGAGCTCTCTCTTCCTTTTTTCACCTTTTTTGTTCTTTCTTTCTCCCCTCACAATACATTTTCCTTCCTGGACACAAAAAATCTCTTTCCTTTCTTCCCATATTCCCTTGTTTCCTAATTATCAAGAGAGTTATGTTTTCCTTATTTTTCACACCTTAATGCCTCAAACCTAATCAAACTACACAACTCCCACTCTAACCAATGCACAAAAAGCTTCCTAAACGTAAACTAACTTGCAAAAGAGATTGAATAACCTTGGACTCCCATGCTTTCTACCTAAAACCAAGTGCCATTTTGGAGATTAACTCTTACTTCATCACTCATATTGGAGAGTGCAAGCACTCAAGCTTGAATCCATTTGTCTCTCGGCATCAGAACCAAAATGTTGTCGCCCTCATGGACAATAAACTACCAAGACCCACAAACCACTTATTTCTTCGAACGTTTCAAGCTGAGAGCTATGGCTACCTCTCACACAGCCATGCACACTTTTTCACACATCAATCTAGTGGGCTTAAACTTGAATGCGATCAAGTACCTCCTCCCCCGAATCTGACGATGGCTTCATGATTCAAGATGTGACCTCAACCAAGCTCCATCTGCAAGATTCAAGTTGCAATCTCCATTGCCATGTTTTCAAAAAGGACAAAGAGAAGAAGAAGATGATAAAGAGAAAAGAAGAAGAGCTTTTCCACAATCCCTCACTCCCTCACACATACTCTCTCCCTCTCCCTCTCTCGCACTCCCTCTCTCCCTCACATGTACTCTCTCCCTCTCTCACACTCCCTCTCTTCCTCTCTCATGTGCAAGAAGGAAGTAAGAGTAAGAAGCAAGAAGAGAGCAACTTTAGCCACACACAAGAATGAGCTTCTTTATTTATTACTTAACTTATATATATGTGATTATCCCTTTCTTAGGTGGCCATCCCATTTTTGGTCCGTCAGCTCTATCCATTCCTTTGCTACACTCTTTTCTCCTTCCTATTAGCATAGACATCAACGTGCGTCTCTCATTCTTTACAATTTGTACAAGAGAGACCCTGACACTCTTTTACAAAAGGAATTGCAATGCACTCCGTGCTTTTCTTGCCATCATATTATGATCCAGTTATTATTGTGTGCTTCCTTTTACATTCAGCGATTTTTCATGTACTTCATGCCCTTATATTTTTTTTTCTAGATGTGTCTTTCTCTTCCATTTTTCTCTTGCCTTGCGGTTGTCCTGCATTTTCAAAATTTTCAGCTTAAGTGACTTGGACATCTGAGCGCAGCTCTTCGAGGCTTGTGGTCGTCATTCGAGGGATGCTCGAATATCCACCAGATGACATAAATATCCATTTTTATGACTGAATGCTCACTATCTAATGCACATAGGATTCTAAAATAATGCAACAATCAACAATAAGGGTTTAGAACATACTTGGAAGGGTTGAATGTGTCAATGGCAAGAATTGTAGATGATGCTACTTATAGGCCTATCACTCCCTATCTCTCTCTCTCTCAATAGCTCTTTCTCAATCTCATTGAATGCAAATGAGCTCTCTCTTTCCTTTTTTCACCTATTGTGTTATCTCTTTCTCCCCCTCACACTACATTTTCCTTCCTAGACACAAAAAATGTATTTCCTTTGTTCCCCTATTCCCTTTTTTCTTGATTATCTAGAGAGTTATCTTTTCCTTCTTTTTCATTATTTCCCACACCTTAATGCCTCAAATCTAATCAAACTACACAACTCCCACTCTAACGAATCCCCAAAAAACTTCCCAAATGTAAACTAAACAACACAAGAGATTGAATAATTTTTTATTCCTTTTTCTTTCTATCTAAAACCAAGTGCAATTTTTGAGATGAACTCTTACCTCAACACTCAATTTAGAGAGTGCAAGCACTGAAGCTTGAATCCATTTGTCTCAACATCGAAACCAAAATTTTGTCACCCCTCACAGGCAAACTACTCAGACCCATGGACCACTTATTTCTTCAAACCTTTCAAGTTGAGAGCTATGGCTACCTCTCACATAGCCGTGCATACTCTTCCACACACCAATGTATTGCACTTATCTTCGAATTCAATCAAGTATCTCCTCCCCCGAATCTACTGATGGCTTCATGATTCAAGATGCAACCTCAACCAAGCTCCATGTCCAAGCTTCGAGTTATGACCTCCATAGCCATGTTTGTGAGAAGAGAAAAGAGAAGAAGATGATAATGAAGAGAAGAGAAGAAGAGCTTTTCCACCATCTGGTGTGCAGATCGGACGCTGTATGCTCGCGTAGTGAATGCCGGAAGGTCCCCAAGAACAATGAACTCTACTTTTTGCACAAGTTACAAGGTAAAAAGCATGAACGACAAGAGCAAGAGACCAATTGGGTGCAATCTCCCCCCATGCCTTGTGTGAGCGCTTCACAAAGCATGTATTTTATGTATATTTCATCTTCATGCTCAATAATAGCCCAATTTACAAAAATATAACAAGCTTTTAGCTTTTGAGTTTGCTTTTACAAAAATAGGAATAAAGCTAATGGACGGTGCCCAAAGAGTCTGGCACGCCCAATACAATGTCCAAATAGAAATAACATAACCGTGCGCCCATGCGCATACAAAATAATAATAAATAATCGATGCCTCAATAAATAGGCATGACAAAATATAGGTGTGGCGCCTATCAGAATATAATCCATAAATCGAATACTCGATATCCTCCAATGCTTTCCTCCGCCACTGCTACTATCTCTACACATCAACTGAAGCATTCACAATCGTTAGTAAAATAATACAATTAAACCGACAAAATTGAATACCTAGTAGTCTTCAGCTACATAAATAAATCAACTGGTTAGAAATAAATCCTAACCTTAATTTATTACGAGTGCGCACTCAAAACTCATAAACGTTTATTAATTTAATATGCATTTTGCGGAATCACCCGCTATGGAATCACCCATGTACACACTAAATTAATGAAACGCCCGAAAAGGACAGGCGTCCCCATCAACTTCTCGCACAAAGAATCCACTTTGTGTATGAGCCCCGGTCATCAAAGTTTACGGAATCCACCGTAAAACCTCACGGAATCCACCGTGGAATATGCCTCCTGGCATCATACCCCCGGGGTGGGATAGCAATTGACCTCAATTGCTATTAGCTCAATGTGGAGCTAACAGAGTGGGGAAAGCATTTAAGTCTCTAGCGTGCATCCATTGTGCTTCCTCTACAGGATGGTTCTTAAATTTAACTAGATATCTAGAATATCTTCGGCCAGTTCTAGTGGTCATAAAGTCAGTGTCTATGATAGCTTCTGGTTCAAGTATTTCAGTCTCTTCCTCTAATAAAGGTGGGTTTTCATAAACAGGGTGTACGGGTAATTGGCCTCTAAATGGTCTCAATAAACTAATGTGAAATGTATTGTGAATTTTCCAGTGAGGTGGTAATTCTAACTTGAATGCATTGTCATTAATTTTATGAATGATCCTAAATGGTCCATAGAATCTGGGGGCTAATTTCACAACTGGATGTCTATCTACACTTTGTAATCTACGTTTTTCTATTCTCAGCCAAACATAATCATCAACTTTGAAATTCATTGCTTGTCTTTTCTTGTTGGCTTGTTTGGTATATGATTGCTGGGCTTTGGCAATCATATCTTTAACTTCATAAAAAATAGTGTTATGCATACTAGCAATATCATCAACACTTTGAATTCTATTTGACAAAGATGCAACAGGTGTAGATAATCTATATCCATAAATCACTTCAAACGGTGCTTTCTTTGTAGATGTGTGTGGTGTATTGTTATATGCAAACTGTAATAAATGCAAATGGGTGTCCCATGTCTGTGGTTTAGAGATAGTATATGCACGTAAAAGATCTAGAATTGTGCTGTTAGTGGCTTCTGTTTGTCCATGAGTTTTTGGATGAAATGCAGATGAGAAATCAATCTTTGTGCCTAGGTTAGCAAACAGAGTAATCCAAAAGTTGTTACAAAATCTAGAATCACGATCTGAAATAATAACTTTTGGCAATCCATGGTTAGTAAAAACAGTTTTCAAAAACAATTGTGCTGCTTGTGATGCTGTTAAAGTTTTCTTACATGGAATGAAATATGCTTGTTTACTAAATCTATCTACAACTGTCCAAATCATATCATGGTTAGATTTAGTATTAGGTAAACCAGTAATGAAATCCATAGAAATTTGTTCCCAAGGTTTAGATGGAATAGACAAAGGCATAAGTAATCCATACTGTTTACCATGATGTCTCTTAACTCTTTGACAAATCAAACATTCAGAAACAAAGTTAGATACATCAGCATCCATATGCGGCCAATAAAAATCTTCAGTTAATGTACGTAAGGTAGATATGATACCTCTATGACCTTGATATGGAGGACAATGAATTTCATTCAAAAGAAAAGATCGGAATGGAATTGTAACACACAATCTCTTTTCATAAAACATAAATCCATCATTATATGACAATGAATCAATAGGAATCAAATTATTTTGAACTAATTTATTCCAGTCAGCATGAAAAGTAATATCCTGATGATATGTATCTTTCATAGCAATCAAAGAATCAAAAGATATAACAGAAATATTATAAATGGCAGGTCTTCTACTCAATGCATCAGCCACTACATTTTCTTTTCCAGGTTGGTATTGAATGATAGGATGAAAACTTTGAATAAAGGAGGCCCATTTGATATGACGGTCAGAGATTTGAGGTTGGCTAAGTAAATGTCTAATACTTTGCTGATCGGTCTTAATCATAAATTCTGAACCCATTAAGTAGTGTTTCCATTGTCTTAAGGCTTGTACGACAGCTAGTAATTCTTTGTCATATGTGGAATATTTCAGTTCAGAGGGTTTTAGCTTACAACTAGAATAGGCTATGGGATGATTGTCCTGCATAAGTACGGATCCTATTCCTGATTCACTAGCATCGGTCACTACTAGAAAGAATGGTCTATTAAAGTCAGGCAACTGTAGAACAGGGGCATGGGTTAATGCATGCTTCAGTAAGTCAAAGGATTTCTGTTGATTTTCGGTCCAATGATAAACAATTCCTTTCTTCAGAAGTTTGGTTAATGGTAAAGCAAGTAATGAAAAATTACGTACAAACTTCCTATAGAAACTAGCAAGACCAAGGAATGAGCGTAACTCATGCACGTTTTTAGGTACAGGCCAATTCAATATTGCATCTATTTTCTTAGGATCAACTTTAATTCCATCAGATGATACAATATGACCTAAATACTCAATTTCTGTTTTAAAGAATTCACTCTTTTCAGGATTTGCATACAGTTGATTTTCTTTCAATAACTGAAAAACCAATGACAAATGCTCATAATGTTCTTTCTCATTTTGACTAAACACCAAAATATCATCAAAGAAGACAATTACACAATACTGATATTTCAAAAATATACGGTTCATCATTCTACTAAACGTAGCAGGTGCATTAGTCAATCCAAATGGCATCACTAAAAATTCGTAATGACCAAACTGTGTTCTAAATGCAATCTTGAATATGTCAGTCTTATCTAGTCTCACCTGATGATAACCAGACTTAAGGTCTATTTTACTAAATATAGCAGATCCTTGCAGTTTTTCCATAAGGTCATCAACTCTAGGAATAGGATACCTATTCTTTACAGTGATTTTATTTAAAGCTCGATAGTCAATGCACATACGATAGGTATTATTCTTTTTCTTGACTAACAGAACAGGTGCACCGAATGGAGAACTGCTAGGTCGAATTAATCCTCTATTTAGTAATTCCTCAACTTGACTCTGGATTTCTTTTTGCTCTATATGGTTATGCCTATATGGTGCTTTGCAAGGTGGCTGTGTGCCAGGGATCAAACCTATCTTATGGTCTTCTGGATGTGAAGGAGGTAAACCAGGTGGTAGGTCTTCTGCAAAACAGTCCTTAAAATATGCAAGAAATTCTTTATGCCTAGGATGCATATTATTTTCTTTTACTTGCAATTCATTCACCCAAATGAGATAGGATTTACTACTCTTGCGTAATGCACGTTTAGCTTGAGTATGCGAAAGCAGTGGAAAAACATTAGATGCATGCATACCATATAATGTAATAGATTTTCCTTGAAAATTAATATTCATTGAGTGTGTGGAATAGTCTATATCTGGGTTATGCTGGTGACGCCAAGGCATACCTAAAATAATGTCACTCGACTGTAATGGAACAACTAGGAAATTTCTTCTTTTAGTGTATTGACCAATTTGAATCTCTAAGTCTTGCACTTCCTGTGTACCATTATACCTAGTGCCTAAAAATGCAGCTTTGATGCGATAATGTGTAGGTACAGTCTGTAATTTCAATTCTTTTACTAATTTTACTGAAATAAAATCATGAGTACTACCGTCATCATGCAAAATAGTCTTTTCCTTTCCATGCACCAAACATTTCATAGTCAATAAAGAATGTGGAGTAGGCATACCTGGTAAAGTATCCGAAGTAGTAGTAGTAGTGTCGTCCTCATCTTCAGTGAAATCAGGCATATCTTCATGTTCGTCTTCGTCCATTGCTCCAAGGTAGTTGATATGGGCAGGTGGCTTCTTTGAATGACAATTTGCTGCTAGATGTCCAGGCTAGTGGCATTTATAGCATACTATTGGCTTGGCTTTGGTTACATTGTTTGCAATGGCGGGAAGTCTAGGTACATTAGAATTTGGTTGTGGAATAGGCTTAGGGTTTTAATTGACATTGGATGGTAATGCAAGTGGTTTTGCCCAATTTTTGCGAAAAGATGATGAAGAGAAACGACCTGGATTAAATCTTCTAAAATTGGAATTGAATTGTTTAGATCCATAGTTACCATTGGCTTGGAATTGCTGTGGACGTCTGTCTCTACCTCGTAACTTATCTTCAGTGTTGTGAGCTAGTGAAATGGCGTCTTCAAGGATAGCAGGCTTGAACATGTTAACTTCAGCGTAGTAATGCCCAAGGAGTCCAGACATATACTTATGCTTGTGTGTCGCTTCTGGTACGTCTTCAAGCATGCGTAGCTGGAGTAGTGCATTCCAAAAACGCTCTATATACTGAGGTATAGGCTCACGATCGCGTTGCTGGAGAAGATCCCATTGCTTAATAGCTTTCTCATGAAATTGTGGAGGAAGGAAATTCTGCATGAACTTCTTCTTGAAATTCTCCCAAGTATCAGGACATTCTATGCTCTTGCATACTACAGTCCACCAAAGAGATGCTCTGTCTACTAAATGATTAGTGACACACTTGATTTTATCTTTTTCTGCATAGGTTTCCTCATGGAAATAGTCATCAAACTGACTAACGAATGCTAGAACAGTTTTTCCTTCTCGTATGCCATTGAAAGTACGGAATTTGAAACTTCTTTTACTTATCTTTGATTCCTTGCGGATGGTTTGAGCTTCGAGAGTTGCGTCGATGGTACGTCGAATAAGATCTTCAGCTGGAGGTTCTTCTTTGTCGGTAGACGCTCTTTGTAAATTTGCCAGTTGAGCTTGCAATACTTGCCTAGCCCTTCGTTCTTCTTCCAATTGCATCATGATTAAGTCCAGCTTTTGCTCCATCGTAGGCTCAGATAAGTCGCCTTCAGCCACCATAAGATCATCCATATGTGGTTCCGTCATCCTGCAAAACTAAAAAGACCTTTCTCACTCAAAATCAAGTTAGCGGGATGAGCATAGCTCAAGTTCGGGAATACAAGGCTTATGTATTTTTTTTGGGATATAGCTTTCACAATCTTCAAAAAATCTGCGTATTATCCTTCTTCGTATGCTGAAAATGCTTCTGCAAACCTGTGTATGGGTAGAGTACCTTCCAATGAACAACTTTGCAGTTTGGAGTTTCTGCACAGGAACAGCCCTTCTAGGAGTTTTGAGCACAAGCCAGTTCTGACTCCAGTTGACTAGTCTGACTTGCAGAGTTGCAGACTTATGTGACTTGCAGAGTTGCAGACTTGCAGAACTTAGTCGATTTATGGAACTTGCAGTACTTCAACTTGATAGACTTTCCAAATCTGACTGACTATGTGTGACCTGGAGTTTGTGACTTGCAGGATTGATTTGCCTTAGAGGACTAAGCTTAATTGATTAAGCTTAAGACTTAATCAATGGAAAACAGCGCAGATCGTGGGGGGGGCCGTTTTTTATGACGTCGCGTGATTTTCGGAGGTCCTCAGAGGTCTCGCAGATTAGATTCGAAGCTTAAAGCTTCTCTTAAGGTCTCTAAGCTTTAAAACTTAAAGCTTGAAAGGTATGGAATTGATGACTTATCTCTCTGTGTAGCCACGACTTGATGAAGGAGATGTAGGAGTGGTCCTCCGCCTCTATAGCCCGGTCCTTCGCGATCCAATAACAAAAACAGGGGTTCTTGATCGCCAGAAGTCTGCTTGTATCGACGATTCGCGACGAGATTGACCGTAGAGCCCGATCGTTCCAGGAGCTCCGCCTTCACACGAGATGGGTAGCGATTGGAAGCTCTTGATCTCAACTCCGCTCTGATACCACTGGTGCGCAGATCGGACGCTGTATGCTCGCGTAGTGAATACCGGAAGGTCCCAAAGAACAATGAACTCTACTTTTTGCACAAGTTACAAGGTAAAAAGCATGAACGACAAGAGCAAGAGACCAATTGGGTGCAATCTCCCCCCATGCCTTGTGTGAGCGCTTCACAAAGCATGTATTTTATGTATAGTTCATCTTCATGCTCAATAATAGCCCAATTTACAAAAATATAACAAGCTTTTAGCTTTTGAGTTTGCTTTTACAAAAATAGGAATAAAGCTAATGGACAGTGCCCAAAGAGTCTGGCACGCCCAATACAATGTCCAAATAGAAATAACATAACCGTGCGCCCATGCGCATACAAAATAATAATAAATAATCGATGCCTCAATAAATAGGCATGACAAAATATAGGCGTGGCGCCTATCAGAATATAATCCATAAATCGAATACTCGCTATCCTCCAATGCTTTCCTCCGCCACTGCTGCTATCTCTACACATCAACTGAAGCATTCACAATCGTTAGTAAAATAATACAATTAAACCGACAAAAGTGAATACCTAGCAGTCTTCAGCTACATAAATAAATCAACTGGTTAGAAATAAATCCTAACCTTAATTTATTACGAGTGCGCACTCAAAACTCATAAACGTTTATTAATTTAATATGCATTTTGCGGAATCACCCGCTATGGAATCACCCATGTACACACTAAATTAATGAAACGCCCGAAAAGGACAGGCGTCCCCATCAACTTCTCGCACAAAGAATCCACTTTGTGTATGAGCCCCGGTCATCAAAGTTTACGGAATCCACCGTAAAACCTCACAGAATCCACCGTGGAATATGCCTCCTGGCATCACCATCCCTCACTTCCTCATGCTCTCTCTCTCACAATCCCTCTCTTCGTCTCTCATGTGCAAGAAGGAAGTAAGAGCAAGAAGCAAGAAGAGATGAAGGTTAGCCACACACAAGAATGAGCTTCTTTATTTGTTTCTTGACTTATATACATGCCCTTATCCCTTCCTTAGGCGACAATCCCTTTTTGGTCCACCGGCATTTGTCCATTCCTTTATTCCACTCTTTTCTCCTTCCTATTAGTATAGGCCTCGACCCGTGCCTCTCATTCTTTACAATTTGTACGAGAGAGAGCTTGACACTCTTCTACAAAATGAATTGGAATGCACTCGGTGCTTTTCTTGCCAACGTATTATATTGCACTTATTATTGTGTGCTTCCTTTTACATTTGAGGCTTTTCGATGTACTTTATGTCTTCAAATATTTTTTTCAATGTGTCTTTCTCTTCCGTTTCTCTCTTTCCTTGCGATTATCCTTCATTTTCAAATTTTTAACCCTAAGTGACTTGGTCATCTGAGCCAAGTTGTTCGACTCTTGCGGCGCCATTCCAAGGGCGCTTAAAAATCCACCAGATGGCATAAATATCCTTTTTGTACAATTTGTATGAGAGAGAGCCTGTCATTCTTTTACAAAATGAATTGCAATGCACTCGGTGCTTTTCTTGCTAGCATACTATGGTGAGATTATTATTGTGTGCTTCCTTTTACATTTGAGGCTTTTTCATGTACTTCATGTCTTGAGATTTTTTATTTTGAGTGTGTCTTTGTCTTCCATTTTTCTCTTGCCTTGCCATTGTTCTTAATTTTAAAAAATTTAACCTTAAGTGACTTGGACATTTGAGCCCAGTTGTTTGAGGCTTGTGGTCGCCGTTCGAAGGATGCTCGAAAATCCACCAGATGGCATAAATATCCTTTGTTATGACTTAATGCTCACTATCTAATGCACCTAGGATTCCAAAATAATGCAATAGTCAGCAATAAGGGTTTGGAACATTCTTGGAAGGGATGAATGTGTCAATGGCAAGAATCGTAGATGATGCTACTTGGAGGCCTGTCACTCCCTATCTGTCTCTCTCACTAGCTCTTTCTCAATGTCATGTAATGCAATGAGCTCTCTCTTTCGTTTTTTCACCTATTGTGTTTCCTCTTCCTCCCCTCACACTACATTTTCCTTCATGGACACAAAAAATCTCTTTCTTTTCTTCCTTTCTCCCTGATTATCTAGAGAGTTACCTTTTCCTTCCTTTTCAATATTTCACATACCTTAATGCCTCAAATCAATCAAACTATGCAACTCCCACTCTAACCAATGCACAAAAAGCTTCCTAAATGTAAACTAAACCACAAAAGAGATTGAATAAACTTGGACTCCCTTGCTTTCTACCTAAAACCAAGTGCCATTTTGAAGATGAACTCTTACTTCATCACTCAATTTGGAGAGTGCAAGCACTCATGCTTGAATCCATTTGTGTCGGCATTGGAACCAAAATATTGTCGCCCCCTTAGGGGCAAACACCCAAGACCCATGGACCGCTTATTTCTTCAAACTTTTCAAGCTGAGAGCTATGGCTACCTCTCACATAGCCTTGCACACTCTTCTACACACCAATGTAGTGGGCTTATCTTCGTATCGATCAAATACCTTGTCCCTCGAATCTGCGGATGGCTTCATGATTCAAGATGCAACCTCAACCAAGCTCCATCTCGAAACTTCGAGTTGCGACCTCCATAGCCATGTGTGCAAGAAGGGAAAAGAAAAGAAGATGATGATGAAGAGAAGAGAAGAAGAGCTTTTCCACAATCCCTCACTCCCTCACACATACTCTCTCCCTCTCTCACACTCCCTCTCTTCCTCTCTCATGCGCAAGAAGGAAGTAAGAGCAAGAAGCAATAAGAGAGCAAGTTTAGCCACACACAAGAATGAGCTTCTTTATTTATTTCTTGACTTATATACATGGCCTTACCCCTTCCTTAGGCCGCCATCCCCTTTTTGGTCCTAGTCTTTGTCCATTGCTTTACTCCACTATCCACCAAATGGCATAAATATCCCTTTTTATGCCGTAATGCTCACTATCGAATGCACATAGGATTCTAAAATAATGCAACAATCAACAATAAGGGTTTACAACATACTTGGAAGGGTTGAATGTGTGAATGGCAAGAATCGTATATGATGCTACTTATAGGCCTGTCACTCCCTATCTCTCTCTCTCACTAGTTCTTTCTAAATCTCATTGAATGCAGCTGAGCTCTCTCACACCTATTGTGTTCTCTCTTTCTCCCCTCATAGTACATTTTCCTTCCTGGACACAAAAAATCTCTTTACTTTCTTCCCCTATTCCCTTGTTTCTTGATCATTTAGAGAGTTATATTTTCCTTCTTTTTCATTATTTCCCACACCTTAATCCCTCAAATCTAATCAAACTACACAACTCCCACCCTAAGGAATGCACACAAGATTCCTAAACGTAAGCTAACCCACAAAAGAGATTGAATAACCTTCGACTCCCTTGCTTTCTACCTAAAACCAAGTGCCATTTTGGAGATGAAATCTTACTTTATCACTCAAATTGGAGAGTGCAAACACTCAAGCTTTAATCCATTTGTCTCAGTATCTGAACCAATATGTTGTCACTCTCATGGGAAAGCTACCAAGTCCCACATATCACTTATTTCTTCAAACGTTTCAAGCTGAGAGCTATGGCTATGTGTCACATTGCCGTGGACACTCTTTCCCACACCAATGTAGTGGGCTTATCCTCAAATCTAATCAAGTACCTCCTCCCCTGAATCTGCTCATGGCTTCATGATTCAAGATGCGACCTCAAGAAAGCTCCATGTCCAAGCTTCGAGTTGCGACCTCCATAGCCATGTGTGTAAGAAGGGAAAAGAGAAGAAGAAGATGATGAAGAGAAGAGAAGAAGAGCTTTTCCACAATCATTCACTCCCTCATGCATACTCTCTCCCTCTCTCACGCTCCCTCTCTTCCTCTCTCATGCGCCAGAAGGAAGTAAGAGCAAGTTTGGCCACACATAAGACTGAGATTCTTCATTTATTTCTTGACTTATATACATGCCCTTATCCCTTCCTTAGGCAGCCATCCCCTTTTCGGTCCACCGGCTGTTGTCCATTCCTTTACTCCACTTTTTTCTTCTTCATATTAGCATAGGCATCAACCCTCGCCTCTCATTCTTTATAATTTGTACGAGAGAGAGCCTGACACTCTTTTACAAAATGAATTGTAATGAGCTTGGTGGTTTTCTTGCCACCAGCATATTATGGTGGACTTATTATTGTGTACTTTCTTTTACATTTGAGGATTTTTCATGTACTTCATGTCTTTAGATTTTTTTTCTGAGTGTGTCTCTCTATTCCGGTTTTCTCTTACCTTGCGATTTTCCTCCCTTTCAAAATTTTCACCTTAAGATACTTGGACAGTTAAGCCCGAGTGTTTGAGGCTTGCAGTCACCATTCTAGGGATGCTCAAAAATCCACCAAATGGCATAAATATCATTTTTTATACTTAATTCTCACTATCTAATGCACCTAGTATTCTAAAATAATGCAATAATCAACAATAAGGGTTGAGAACATTGGAAGGGCTAAATGTGTCAATGGCAAGAATGGTAGATGATGCTACTTGTAGGCCTGTCACTCCTTGTCTCTCTCTCTCACTTTCTCTTTCTCAATCTCATTGAATGCAAATGAGCCCTCTCTTTCCTTTTTTCACCTTTTGTGTTCTCTCTTTCTCCCCTCATAGTACATTTTCCTTCCTGGACACAAAAAATTTCTTTCCTTTCTTCCCCTATTCCCTTGTTTGCTGATTATCTAGAGAGTTATCTTTTCCTTCTTTTTCATTATTTCCCACACCTTAACACCTCAAATCTTATCAAACTACACAACTCACACTCTAACCAATGCACAAAAAGCTTCCTAACATAAATTAACCCACAAAAGAGATTGAATAACCTTCGACTCCCTTGCTTTCTACCTAAAACCAAGTGCCATTTTAGAGATGAAGTCTTACTTCATCACTCAATTTGGAGAGTGCAAGCACTAAAGCTTGAATCCATTTGTGTCGGCATCAGAACCAAAATATTGTCGCTCCCTCATGGGCAAACTACCAAGACCCACGGACCGCTTATTTCTGCAAACTTTCAGACTCAGAGCTATGGCTACCTCTCACATAGCGGTGGGCACTCTTGCATACACCAATGTAGTGCACTTATCTTCAAATCCGATCAAGTACGTCCTTCCTTGAATCTGTTGATGGATTCATGGTTCAAGATGCAAGCTCCATCTCCAAGCTTTGAGTTGCGACCTCCATGGCCATGTGTGCAAGAAGGGAAAAGAGAAGAAGAAGATGATGAAGAGAAGAGAAGAAGAGCTTTTCCAGAGTCCTTCGCTCCCTCATACATACTCTCTCACACTCCCTCTCTTCCTCTCTCATGCGCAAGAAGGAAGATAGAGCAAGAAGCAAGAAGAGAGAAAGTTTAGCCACACACATGAATGAGCTTCTTTATTTATTTCTTGACTTATATACATGCCCATAGCCCTTGCTTAGGTGGGCATCTCCTTTTTGGTCCGTCAGCGGTCTTTATCCATTCCTTTACTCCACTCTTTTCTCCTTCCTATTAGCATAGGCCTCCACCTGCACTTCTCATTCTTTACAATTTATACAAGAGAGAACCTAACACTCTTTTACAAAATGAATTGCAATGCACTCAGTGCTTTTCTTGCCAACACATTATGGTGCACTTATTATTGTGTGCTTCCTTTTACATTTGAGGCTTTTTCATGTAGTTCACATCTTCAGATTTCTTTTTTGAGTGTGCCTTTCTCTTTCGTTTTTCTCTTGCCTTGCAATTGTCCTCCATTTTCAATTCTTTCACCTTAAGTGACTTGAATATCTAAGCCCACCTATTTGAGGCTTGTGGTCATTGTTCGAGGGACGCTCCAAAATCCACCAAACGACATAAATATCCTTCTTTATGACTTAACGATCCCTATTTAATACACCTAGGATTATAATTTAATGCAACCATTAGCAATAAGGATTTAGAACATACTTGGAAGGGTTGAATGTGCCAATGGCAAGAATCGTAGATGATGCTACTTGTAGGCCTATCACTCCCTCCCTCTCTCTCTCACACACACACAAACACACACACACACACACTCTCTCTCTCTCTCTCTCTCTCTCTCTCTCTCTCTCTCTCTCTCTCTCTCTCTCTCTCTCTCTCTCTCTCTCTCTCTCTCTCTCTCTCTCTCTCTCTCTCTCTCTCTCTCTCTCTCTCTCTCTCTCTCTCTCTCTCTCTCTCTCTCTGTAGCTCTCTCTCAATCTTATTGAATGCAAATGAGCTCTCTCTTTCCTTTTTTCATGTATTGTGTTCTCTCTTTCTCCCCTTAGAGTAGATTTTCCTTCCTGGACACAAAAAATCTATTTCCTTTCTTCCCCTATTCACTTGTTTCCTGATTATCTAGAGAGTTATCTTTTCCTTCTTTTTCATTATTTCCCACACCTTAATGCCTCAAATCTAATCAAACTACACAACTCACACTCTAACCAATGCACAAAAAGCTGCATAAACGTAAACTAAACCACAAAAGAGATTGAGTGATCTACGTGAGTAATCTTTGACTCCCTTGCTTTAAACCTAAAACAAAATGCCATTTTGAAGATGAACTCTTAATTCATCACTCAATTTGGAGAGTGCAAGCACTCAAGCTTGAATCCATTTTTCTCAGCTTCGGAATCAAAATGTTGTCGCCCCCTTATGGGCAGACTACTAAGACCCACTGACCACTTATTTCTTGAAACCTTTCAAGCAGAGAGCTATGAGTACCTCTCACATAGCCCTGCACACTCTTCTACACACCAATGTAGTTGACTTATCTTTGAATCCCATCAAGTACCTCCTCCCCCCAAATCTGTCGATGGCTTCATGATTCAAGATGTGACCTCAAGATGCAACCCCAAGCAAGCTCCATCTCCAAGCTTGGAGTTGCAACCTCCATATCCATGTGTGTAAGAAGGGAAAAGAGAAGAAGCTAATGATGAAGAGAAGAGAAGAGCTTTTCCGCAATCCCTCACTCCCTCACACATACTATCTCCCTCTCTCACACTCCCTCTCTTCCTCTCTCATGTGCAAGAAGGAAGTAAGAGAAAGAAGCAAGAAGAGAGCACGTTTAGCCACACACAAGAATGAGCTTCTTTAATTATTTCTTGACTTATATACATGCCCTTATCCCTTCCTTAAGCGGCCATCCTGTTTTTCGTCCGCCAGCCTTTGTCCATTCCTTTACTCCACTTTTTTCTTCTTCCTATTAGCATAGGTGTCAACCCGCACCTCTCATTCTTTACAATTTGTACAAGAGAGAGCCTGACAGTCTTTTACAAAATGAATTGTAATGAACTTGGTGCTTTTCTTGCCAGCATATTATGGTGCACTTATTATTGTGTGCTTCCTTTTACATTTGAGGCTTTTTCATGTTCTTCATGTCTTCAAATTTTTTTTCTAAGTGTGTCTTTCTATTCTGTTTCTCTCTTGCCTTGCAATTGTCTTCCATTTTCAAAATTTTCACCTTAAGATACTTGTGAACAACAATGTCGAAGTAGATTGAACTCCAATGTCCACTATAAAGAAAAAATTAGTACACAAAATATTTCAAAAATCACAAAAAGTAACTTGTATAAGAGATTTATTTACCTTTCAACATACCCAAAAAAAAAGTGTGAAACTTTCAAAAGCCCTAAAGAAATTTACCATATTTGAATTAGACTTTGAAAAAATATCCACAAAGAGAAGTGGGTCAATAATAAAAACATTCTTTGAAAAAATATCCACAAAGACCAAAATAAGAGAATGAAAGTGCAAGGTACTTTGAAAAAGTTCATAAAACCAATAGAAAACCTCATAGACAACAATAAACAACATAATCTAATAGCTATATATCTTTTTTCTCTAGCATAATCTTGTCTTTTGGAGATATGCTAAGGTAATCCTCTTTATTTGCATCTCGAAAGACATTCACATCCATTTGGCCAAATGCCTTGCCCATCCTCTCATAGTTAGCTAGGCCAATAGAATCAATATTTCTCTTACAAATAACATTCTCACTTTCAACCTCCTCTTTGATATTCTCCTCCATGATAGTCTCTCTCTGAGTTGTAGTTCTAGTTGGATATAAGTGAGTAGCATCTTCAATAATAGGCTCTATGAGCTTTCTCAACTTTGGGGGAACATTGAGGATCTCAAAAGCTTTATAATCAATGCTGGGCATTGGCTTCAACACTTTGCCTAAGCTTGCACACCATACTAAAATCCTTATTATCAATGTGACCCTATATGCATGAGTAGAAACAATGTAAACATAATTAATAACATCTATGATAAAGTCCTCTACAGCCTCTTGTAAACATAGAATAGCTAAAAGTTACCACTTCCTTTGGAGTCCATCAATTATGCAACAGTAGATAATCTATTTGAGATGTCCTTAATGACTCTAATAAATGTGGCCTTTGGGATAAGATGGTTAATTGCTTTCTTCGCTTTCCTTATTCTCTGAAGCATCCCTACATGTAAAACCATCTTGATTTTCGTTTCCTCTTGGCTATGGCTAGTATGAAAGGTTCCTCAACTAGCATAGCTGAGGACTCACAATGCGGCTCAGAAGCAATAAGGGTAGGTGAATGCTCTCCTTGGCTAGCCATAGGAGGGGTTGAATCCTAAGGACTAGAGCTGGTGTTTTATTATCATTTGAAGATGATGCTTCAACTAGAATCTTAGTGGGAACCTCCTTAGGCACATTGAAAAGTTTGGGGATAGATTGGCCAAGTTGCTCTAAAGAAACATGAGAGGCTTGTGGCTGTGGTGGCTGCTGCCGAATATACACATTCCTTGCAGTTTGCTTGGTCTTAGCCATTGACAATTACCAAGGATAAAAAAATCCCAAATTTGGGAAGTTAAAAGGAAAATATGCTAAGGGGCAACGATTTGATATCACATTGCAAGAAGAAGGCTTAGAGAGCAGAGAATGAAAAGAGACAATCGCGTTGTTGTGGACCAAGACCTTTAAGAGTATTGAGAGGGAAGCTTTGTTTAGCTGGCCAGGATGTAATATTTGTGCTGTTGCAGAAGTGATTAGTGAGGGCAAGGAAAGAACCCATCATAGTGTGAGAAGAAGGAAAGGGACAGTAGTCGCAGCGTTGCAGAACAAGACCAAGACCAAGACCATTGTAGTGCAAGGGGAGCTTCGTCGTCCTACCAGCCAAGATATTATTATTATTTGTGCCATTGCAAAACCATCATCATCACGTGAGATGATGATGTTTGGCTTTATCTAGCTTTTTTATCCTACCTGTGACTAGTCTTGATTTAGCACTGAAATTTCCATTTCAACAACCTTGAAGCATGTTTGGAGAGTGAGGCTCCCCTCTCTACTTCATCTACAAAGCTAGCAAGTCTAAAAAGGAAAAGGGGTGTTTTCTCCACAACATCCAAGGAGTCAGTGAAGAGAAAGGCATGCCCTCTCTTTGATGCTCTTTCAGCCAAATCTCGAAGGTTCACAGGAAGTGCAAGAATTTCAAGGAGGACTCCATCAAGCAAAGGAAAATCACCGTTGAGGACCCCAAGCCTCACTCAAATCATAGAAATAAACCCATTTGAGAGGCTTTTGGATTTTCGTGTTTAGAGTAATATTAAACTAATATTTTGTCAAATGCCAAGGGCATGTTTAATCTTAAATGGGATCCGAATCAAGTAATTAATTATTATAAAGACTTTTGGATGGAGGACTATGTGGAGTTTAAAGATTTGGCAAGCCCAGTTATGCAAGTAAACTCAAAGGTTTTGGTTCACATTCTTGTTGGCAAGTTGCCCATAGAAGACCTTTACGAAAAAGTGTACACGGCATTCTTTAGAGAAGTTTTGTGGGTCAAATATTATATACTCTCTGCACCCAAGAAAATATAAACTCATTGTGTATTCCCTTGTAAAGTATCTGGTGAGTTCTGAAGAGCAAAAAATGGAGACAGTGAAATCCTCTAGCTATTGTCTGCTCAAGGATATGGAGGTTGACAAGGATGAGGAGGAACAAGTTGATCCTCAAATGGAGGCATCTATTGCAAATAACCTAGATGTTGCTCATTTCAAAGTAAAGACTATTATTGAAGCAAGTAGTGGCGCTGAGGTCCTTGAAATATCCGAGTCATCCTCGAGCATTATTATACCCCTCTCTTCCAACCTTCTCAATCAAAGATAAGGAGTACTTGCTATTGTCTAACATTCAAACACTCTTTAATTTGAGATAGGACTATTATTTGGCAATTATTGTAGAAGCTTGTGTAGATATTGATGGCATTATTGATGTTGAACACGGGTCCAAATATGAATTTCTCTCACTAGATACACAAATGTCGATGATAAGTTTATTAATGCAACTGAGGTCTTGTGTATATGTTTGGCTAAAGCAAAAGATGATGAGAAGGAATTACAAATTAATGATGAGGAGTTTCACGAGATTTAAAAACTACTCAAAATTTTCAAGTTTGGGAGAGAATAGTCGGAGTATGTTAAGAAACTCAAAGGCGTTAAGGAAATATCATCAACTAACCTATCAAATCCAAGTAAACTACAAAATGATGAGGATCAAGTAGTAATGCTTTATTTCTCTTCCATGAATATCTAGATATAGTTTACATTCCCTTTTCTCACATCTCATTTTCATTTTATATTCTTTTCTCCATTTGGAGATTGCAGATGAGGATACTTTCTTGGAAAGAGACAAAGGATCAAGAATCAGTAGTGGCTCTATCAAGGATGTTGCACTTGGATATTACCTTGCTAGAATAAATCCTCATTTTCTTAAAATCTTATAAAGCACTTTCTCAAAGGAAGCCTCATGACCATTCTTTGTATAAAAGCTCTTATATGAAGGGTTCTTGGCTACTCATGATTATAATACAATGCCCACAAAGTAATGTTTCTTGAAAAGATAGCCGCCATTCTAACTTTTGGCTATGCACATGGCTACTCTGCCTCTAGAGTTAGATACTTTTTAGCATTCTCCTCTCATGGTTTGGTAGTGCAACAAACAAATATTAAATCCATTGTTGGATATAAGAGGAGAAAGTTTTTGCATTATAGAGGAAATATGCCTAAGGATAAAGATGATGAAAAGGCTATTTCAAGCTAGCCAACCTTTGTGTTATTTGGTTGTTCAAATATCATAAACATTTGTTATATTTTTTATCCCTTGAAGTTATCTTCCAAAATACCAATTAAATAACTCTTCAAGAGCACTATTTTTTGTTACTTCTTTATTGTGTCTTGTGCTATGAAAGTAATATGTATGAGCTTGATTGTGGTATTTTTTCATTCCTTGGCTACTAAATGTTACCAATGGTCCATGCTTCTCCATAAAATAAGGCCCATGAATTAGAAGAATGTGTTACATCATATAAGAAGCAAGAGTTAGTTTCTATCATTTGTGTTTTTGTTTTAAAAAATGCATGATTGAGCTCTTTCTCTATCTTACCAAATAGAAGGTAATATCATTTTTTCACCATGCTTCCTATATTATTTCAATAAGATTTGTAATTGACGGTCTTTACTCTTTTGGATACATGAAAAAAATTTGTTGTTGCTCGAGCACTTTCAAAAATATGTCAAGATGTCTCCAAACCTTCATTCATAGAAATGCAACTCAGGATGTGCTGATCACATTTGTCATGATCTCACACAACTCTATCCAATACTCCCATGCCGCATTTACTTATTTTCCCTTGTGATTTCCAAGGAACCTTCTGGTCTTTGCACCTCCCATAGAGACATCTGCTAAGACATCTCTTGTTTTCCCTAAAGCTATTGGATACTTTCTCAACTAAACTTATCTCCCATGAAAACCCATTCTTGAGAGTAATGCCTTACATTTATCAATATACTCATCTGATAAGGACATTGGCTTAATTGAATATACATACTCAAGATACAATTTGAGAAGCTTATCAATTATTCTAATCTCTACATACAAAATAAAAATATGAACATTCCTAATAAAGATTGAACAATTAGAATCCCATATCTCCTCCTTATTTCTAAACTTATTTAAATCTATAGATTCTCTAGTTGGGACTCTTTTTACTTATTTAAATCTTGAACTAAGAGGGCTTTTGTGGTAGACGTGTTCACTCTCTTCCCACAAATGGGATGCCATAAGAAACTTATATTGTCTCATTATTAGCAAGGCCTAAATCGACAATTACAAACAACTTGGTATAAGTAATAAACCTGGCGTCAATTTGGAGTGGCCATTCTATTTCAGAGAAATTGAGTTTCTTGGCCAAATGAATAGCCATGAGGTTGAGTGGTCGACAAACAAGCAAAGGTTTGAGACTAGAAGGAGGGGCAAGTTTAGTAGGGCTGATTTGGAGATGAGTCTAAGCAGCCTCCTCTAGAGAATCTTGGGGTATAGCTAGCTCAACTTGGTTGAATTGGTGGTGTGGGTTAGTAGGGATGTTAGTAGTTGTGACCTTAGTATTTGGAATTTCAAGCACATCGCTTTTAGCCACTCTGTCAGTGTTAGTAGAAGTTTTATGTACATCACTTTGCTTCACATCATGTAATGAACACTAACTCTGGATGATGTAGATGTAGAGGAAAGATGAGATTTTGTGTCACTTAACCTTGGAATAAACCACTCATAGAACTTGGGATTGTACTGTAGTGAAGCATAGGCATCAAGAAGTTGTGGATCATGTGTAAGGTAGAAAATATATCTAATGATATCAATCATCATGTTGCTTTGTCCCAATCAACTGGCAATGTGCAACTCTTCTCTAAAAGGAGTTTATCACATAAGGAATCTATTTCAGCAAGTTGAGAGTGCTCTCAGAGATGTAAGCACTACATATATTGGATCACGCAGGAAGTCCAAAGTGCCTTTCTCTACTCAGCAATAGTCATTAGATGGCTACCATACCTTGCAACTAAACCTCGACTAGAATACCCTTTCCTTTCAAACTCACTTTGACCTTCAGCTTTCGTGGCTAATGCTGCATTGTATTCCTTGCTTGACATGCACTCCTCAGGGTGGAACATAAGAATCAAGTAATGCTTTTCTTGCTTTGCCTTGTTCATTTTCTTCATGACTTCTCCTAGGACCATTGAATAACACCAACAAATTTGTGATTGCTTTGACATGTCAAAGGCCTTTCTAAGAGCTTCTTGTCCTTAGTAGTCTGAATTCCAATGTCAACATGAATGTGTGCATGAGTGAGTGAAGTCAATAGTAGTTTATCTAGTTCCTTGGAACTTGTAATCTTGGATTGATCCTTTTTTAAACCCATATTTTCTAAAGCCTTCATGAGAGATCTCTTAACTAGTTTGAAATGCACTAGAGCTTCTAGCTAAGAAGAACAAGATTTGTGAATCATGGGATTCATTGTGCTCTTTAGGCTAAAGTTAGTACTTTGTTGTGGGACTGAAGTACTAGAGGTGTGTTCCTTATCTAAAATGATAGGTTTGGTTGTAGCCAAGGATTGGGATTGCATGGGTTTCTCCACAAAATTGGAAGTGGTAACTTCTAAGGTAGTGAATTGATTAATCATGTCAGTCAAAGATGACTGCATACTTGCATTTGTGGACTTATTAGAATTAGTCTTGGTCTTGGAATTTTTAGTTTTTGACAACACTTGTGGAGGGAGATTGTCGATCCTTTAACGTTTCCTTAACTGTTCCTTGTGGATCCTTTTTAGTGGATTGAGTAGCTCTACTAGGTTGCTATTGTTGGATATTCTATTTTGGTTTGGGTGACAAAGGTTCTTGGTTGTTAGGAGACATTAGCTATTTTGAAGGACAAGCAACTTCAATGGATTATTACTTTTCAACACTAGAAGAATCTATAGTTACTTTCCTTAGACTTTCTATTTCAACATGAGTAGTAACACCATGTAGTGATTGCTTTGTGTCCTCTTTTCGACTCACTGAGTGCTCAATCATTGCTAGTTCCTCTTGTGCTTCAAGCTATTGTATTTGTAAAATTGTGGATATGGGTATCTCAAGAACTAGATGTTTGGTCACTAGCTTCTCAATTTGTATCTACACAAGCATCTTGGTTCTTGACCTAGATCTACATTTGGGTCTCGTTCTATTTCTCCTAGATTTTGATGGACCTTGGGTTGTGCTGAGTGGAGGTGGCTTTGTGTGTAGTTTTGGCAAGCAAATCCAATAAATTTCCAAATAAAACCCTTGAGCCCATATCAACACTTTAGAAACCCATTGTGGCTTTGTGCTAGCTCTCCATCAATGCTTCCAATCATATGCCCTAGGTCTCCTATTCCTTCTATATGTATTTCTACTTCCATCAACTTGAGAAGTTGTGGTAGTATCTCTAGTAGCTTTGGTCTTTTCTTTGATTCTAGGAGGATTCTACTAAGTGGTTCTCTCTGATTTGCTTGTGCCTCGAGGAGTTCCTTCAGAAATCATCGGACTTTTGCCCTAGTTGTATGGTTTGACTCTAAGATAGGTTGCTTTCCCTTCTTTGAAGAAGATACAAGGTTCATTTTGCTAAAAGTAGTGACAATCTCAACTTCTGGTAAGCTTGGTGTGCATCATAGTCCAAAATACATGTAGTCACATGGTTGAAAGTTCTTCCAAGTAGAACGTCTCTACCCATATATTTTTGACTTGGAAGCATATAAAAAACAATGGAAAGGCTCTTAGTCTCTATAATCTAAAGAATCTTGCATCATTCTAGGAGGAGAGAAGCTTAGGGACCCTTTCTTTACATGTTATAAGGCCATAAAATGGCCCCTTTTACTTTACTTAACTTACGGGTTTTTTTTCAAGTTATAATAAAAACCACTTTTGTAAATATAATCCTGTAAATTTTACTAAATAAAATCTTTGAACTCACATGGTATCTTACATGCTCTCTATGGTGGACTACCCCCCAAGAAGGTGATCCTCCATAAGGTTTGATGACTACATTTGTTGGGCTAGTTCAGGTTTACCAATCGTAGTCCATACATCATAAGTCAAGATGTGTTCTAATCAGAACCTTTGTCAATGAGAGCATCAAACGAGCTCTCGCTTGGTAGTTAGTTTGACCCTAAGATATGTAGGAGGTATTAGCTCTTAATATTCTCAATTAGTATTGGTGGATTTGACCTTCTGAATGTTAGGCTCTATAGACCATGTGAGGGTACTACTCAATACCTTGTGTGTTGGACAATCATGATACATATAAATGATGCCACACTCAATGCATCTAAGGTCAATCTTTGTGAATGTGTCCAGTCTGCTCGTTGTGGCCTAGCCTCTTGAGGTGCTAACTCAATCATATTATCAATGGATTGATGGATGGCAATATTTCTCTTTAGTGTTGACTCCGAAGATTTTAGGAGTTGTAGACCTATGGCCTAGTCAGCTATGAGGCACATCAACTAAGTCTTCACCTCTAAAAAGCTAGATGATACTCTTCTTGCAAAGTAAAGTTATTGTGTGTTTTTCTATTCTTCTAAATCTCTAGAATGTTGTGAATTCATCTTGTACTCTTGATAGCTTAGTCAATAACTTCTCTCTCATTGGGCCCTTGTTGTAGTGATTGGCCTTTAGCTCTTGGTGATAGCTTGGATGATTTTCCCCCTTAACTTGTTGTGTGTTCTATGCCTAGGTGTGGAAATGGTTGTTGTGGTTCTGCACTATGATCCTAAATGTCCCTAGGCGATGTTAGCCTAATGTAAGTTGCCTAGGTGCTAGGTGTGCCAAAGTCCTTATGATGTGACAAAGTGTCTCCTAGGCCACTTCACCTTGGTTTATACAAGTAGTAAATTACTAAGGCATTTAAATGCTTCGTCCAAAAAATTCATTCCAAACTATATAATCTTCAAGACACTTGAGACACTTTGAACATATAAGAGTGAGATGTGCAAATCAGGCTTTCTTTTGTTCAAACAATATGCATGTGTGCAACAATTCCTCAAAGCATCATAATCATGTCAAGCTAACCTTAGAGGAGTGGAGGCGTGTATGCATGGGAGTAGGATTATGTATGGGAGTGAGTGCTGATTGTGTGTAGGGTTTGATGTATGGGAGTGACAAGTGGTGTAAGTCCTAGGTAGGTAGTGCAGGTGGAAAGTGTAGACAAGTGGTGCAAGCCTAGGTAGTGCAAACCTAGTGGTGCAAATCAGTGGTGCAACTGGTGCAAACTTAGTAGTACGAGTGATAAGTGTAGATAGGTGGTGCAAGCCTAAGTGATGCAAGTGCAAGTGCTAGATGATACAAGTGCTAGGTAAGGTTATGCAAGCTGTGAGATAATGCAAACCCTAGGTGGTGCAAGTCCTAAGTGGATGGTGCAAGTTGTGAGGGTAGTGCAAGTCCTACAAACCTAGTGGTGCAAGCAGGTGATGCAATCCTAGCTAGTGTAACTTTAAGCCTAGTGGTGCAAGCTATGAGATGATGCAAACCCTAGGTGATGCAAGTCCTAGATGGATGGTGCAAGTCATGAGGATTGTGCAAGTGGTGCAAACCTAGTGCAGCAAGTGGATGGTACCAGTGACAAGTGTAGGGAGGTGGTGCAAGTGCAATGTGACCTAGGTGGTGCAAGTGGGTGGTGCAAGTGCAATGTGACCTAGGTGGTGCAAGGTCAAAGGGACCTAGGTGGTATAAGTGGGTGGTGCAAGTGACAATTGTAGGCAATTGGTACAACCCTAGGTGGTGCAAGTGGTACAACTAACAAGTGTCGGTAGGTGGTGCAAGTGCAAGCCTAAGTGATGCGAGTGCAATGTGACCTATGCGGTACGTGTAAAGTGATCTAGGTGGTGCAAGTGGGCGGTGCAAGTGTAAACTGATCTAGGTGGTGCAAGTGGGTGATGCAAGTGCAATGTGACCTAGGTTGTGCAAGTGCAAAGTAATCGAGGGTTGAGATGGGCTGAGTGAGTGGTGCAAAGGATCCTAACTATCAAATGGTAACAAGCAATAACCAACCAAAATGAAACAATGGTTGTGTATTTAATTCTTATATTGTGTATTTTGAGTTTTTTAAAGGTTTTGATCACTTCCCTTCCTTCAATGCACATACAACCAAAGAAATATGATAAGCATGATGCACGTTCAATCCACAATAGTATGACACAAATTGTTCATGTAATAGAAGTTTGAGTTTTGATTTTCTTTTTACCTTTCCTTTTGTGTTTTGTGTTTTTTGAGTTTTGCTTGCTCATCTTCCTTCAACGCTCACACTATCAATCATCAATAATAAGAAAGTTACATCTTCAACATTGACATATGGATTGGTCAAGTAAAAAGAGTTGAGTTTTAAGTTTTGTGTTTTGTGTTTTGCATTTTGTTTTGTTTTTTTGCTTTCAATACACACACAACCCAATAAGCGTAATATATCTTCAATCCATAAAAATGTCACATGGTTTGTTTAAGCAAGAAAAGTTTGAGTTTTGAGTTTTGCATTTTACATTTTTGTATCTTTGTATTTTTTGAGTTTTGTTTATTTTAGATATTATCTCTTGTAAAAATCCAAAAACTATAGATAACTTCTAGAATAGGATGATATGTAAAAGAAAGCATGTAGCTTTCAGCCATTTTGAAAGGATTTTATGTAAAAAGAAGGATTGGCAAAATCGTGTGATGCGCGATCGTAGTTTTCAAGCAATGAACAACACTCCGAAGTGGGAGATGAAGAAGGAGTGATCTAGGAGAATTCAAGCCAGGTGTCCTAGTATTTTACCCCCCTTTTGGAGCCAATGGAAGCATCAAATTGGCGGTTTGAGCAGCATAGAGTAAGGTATTGTTTTATGCACGTTTTTATCTACAAGAGGTTTATCTTCTCATAATGCAAAAATAAATTGACAGGCTTCACCTCTTCCACTATCGAAGCCTTTGGGGTCGAAAGTCTACCGTGAGGGTAAGAGACAATAGGGTGAAGGGAGATTCATGGAGAGGAGTAGATGGAAGAGAAGGGACTCAAAGAAATAGAAGATATAGAAGAATACTCACAGAGGTGAAGCCTGTCAATTTATTTCTGCATTATGAGAATATAAAACTCTTGTAGACACAAACCTACATAAAATAATGTCTTCCCCTATGCTACTAAGACCGCCAATCTAATCCTTCCATTGGCTTAGAAAGGGGGTAAAATACTAGGATACCTGGCCAGAATTCTGCAAGATCACTCCTTGTTCATCTCCCACTTTGGAGTGCTGTTCATTGCCTGAAAACTGCTATCGCGTGTCACCCGATTTCGCCAATCCTTCTTTTTACATAAAATCCTCCCCAAATGACTAAAAGCTATATGCTTTCTTTTACATGTCATCCTATTCTAGAAGTTGTCTATAGTTTTTGGATTTTTACAAGAGATAATATCTAAAATATCAAAAATTGGCTAAACTTGTCCAAAAATCTAGTATTTTTGAACCATCCACACTATGGACACTGACATTAATGAGTAATATGGAATTTTCTCTCTAGATCAATAAGAAAGTCACACTCTAGATTTTTTCACACTATGACTGCGTAGCAGCATAAAGAGTTACTACCAAGAGAGGGATTGTGACAATGAATGAGGGTAGCAAAGTAGTAAGCAAGTTGATTGGAAGAAAGTAAAAATGAGTGCCAACAATGTAGATGAATCTGACCACATTACACATATATCAACCTTTCTACACGTGATTTTATTATCATACCAAAGTAGAAGTATTCTAGATCTAGTTTGCCAGTGATATATTGGCAAGGTTAATTTTATCCCACATAAGTAATGGTATTTTTTCTTGCCATGTTGAAAGCCCTAGTGTCATTTTAGGCATCCTTAAGTGTTGAAAGGTTGAAAGTTTTAATGTTTTTTTATGTGGATTTTTGACAAGATGAAATTTTCTTGCTCGCCTTACCCAAAATTTTAAAAAGCATGACTTAAAAAGTGCTGCTTTTTGGTTATATTGGCATAGTGAGATAGGGTAACTTGAAGCAATGTTCAAAGAGACGACAAAGAAACAACTCAAAATGTGTCTTAAACTAAATACCTAAGTGTCAACATAAGTAACCTTTTTTTCTGTCCTCTTTTTAGCATTAATCGTTGTAGAAATTTCAGCCACTCTATCAATATCAACCAGCCATGAAAATAGCCTTGAAATACCTTCATTTGCAACCATTAAACCATACGCCTTCAGCTCTTTTTCAGCCCATCCTACATATTTCTTTTCAGCCTTGCACATGATTGAAATATTCTTAAAACTGCAAAGACTACATGCTGTCGATTCTTGCAATCCAGACACAAATACAATTTTCCCTTTTCTTGGAGGCATAATTATCTTCCTAGAGGCACTGCCATAGCCTCCACTTACAGCAGTGCTATCTAAAAACCCTTAAACTCCAGTCCATTAGGTGGCATGGGATTATCCCGTAGCCTATCCTGATTTCAGGGATAATTTACACAAATAGTGAGAAACTATACTGCCATTGTATTGTCTTTACTCCGAACCCGAGCATATGAAGAACCATCATCCAAGGCTTTTGTTTCTAGCCTTGATTCCAAAATATAGACTGCCCCCAAAATCACTAGATAACTACTTGAATCCTACATTAAAAAATGATATTCATCCCTAACATCTCCAATACGGGTACATTCGGACAAGCCGCATAAAGATCCCTGATGAATTGTTTGTTGCTCACATGCGCCATCCCAGATCTACATCAATTGGCCAACCTCCATTCTCATATAAGCTGTGTGACATAACATTGATTTTGGAACCATGATCCAAGAGAGCTATGCAAGGCATCTGTCTTTCTCCCACTTTAACAATTGTCTCTGTTGTAGCATGAGCCCAATGTGTTCATTACTAATGACTACTTGGAATAAAATGAGCATCTTCTTCTTCATGTGCTTATTGATGGATATCCCCATTATACATAGTCTTCTCTCTATGCTTAGTGCTGCCCATAATACCATTTTCAACCATAAGCTTGCTGACTACACTATCATTTAGTCCATTTTCAATATCAACCTACTCCAAATCAGCATTACATGCATCATCATATTCCCTCTGAAGATGTTTCTCTATGTCTTTGTCAACCTATGTCAATGCTTGCAAAACTTCACCATCAAACTGTATTTTTCGTTTCAGCATATCAATGATTGCATCATGAAATTCATGCTTCGCGATTCCAAGAACTTTGCCAAGTGTGAATTCCACTCTACTACCAAGTATGCGATCTTCTAAGACCTTTTTAAGGTTTGTGGCAGTCTCAAGATCCGATTGTAACTTGTAACCAGGTTGCTTGCCCCTTTTCTTTCCTTCTCATTTCTTCTCTTGAGATGTATCCTCCATAACATGCTCATGTATGACTTTTTCAACCTCTTTTTGCTACTCCATTTTACTTTGTGTTATGCATTTAGATGGGCCTGAAGAGGAAGGACCAGCAGTGTCCTCATCTCTTCTTCTCTTTTGTTCCATAAGAGCTTCTTGATTATGAACCTCAGCCAAATAAGCATAGGCTGAAAATGAATCCACTGGTGCACTCCATTGTGTTCTCCCTCGTATACTCTAACTTGCATCAGCCAATTTAGACTTTGTTGTTTTGCTCTTTTCCATGCAATCTAATGCTTGCATCCAAATGCGAGATTTTGCTTCAGCCATGCCTCCTTTACAAGCTTCGTAAGTATTTTCAGTTCTCAACCCATATGTGGCTACATCTATGGCAACAAATGTTGTCCTTGAATCCATATCTTCCAACCGCTTCTGGATTCTACCATTTCCAAAATTTAGCTCTATTGGAAGACTAGTTTCTATTGCATGTATTTTTCCATCTTTTCAAAAGACTAACCTTTTTGCTTTCGCTTCATGGTAGGCTGTAGAATCTTGCTTTTCATGCTGTAAACTGTCACACTAAATGCATCTCCTCTTGTATCCTTCTCTATACGGACTTTGGACTGTTGCTTGAGCCTTCTCTTCTACCTTAGCATCCAACTTTTCGACCTTTGCATAGATTTCTATCAAATTTAGCCTCAAATCATGCATGCCTTTGGTTAATTCATCCATACCATCACCTTTAAGAGCTGGACCAACAGGTATAGCCAGTTATTCTGCCATAGCTACAGGCGCCTTGGTTGCAATCTTGATTTCATCCGCTCTCTCTTTACCAACATATGTGCTACTTTAGTTACATTAGTCCAATCTGATTTCAGTCCTGTTTCAGAAGAGGCATCTTCTAAAAGATCAGTCAGCTTCTCTTGCAAGACAAGATCTGCAACCTTCACAAACAAATCAATTTTTTGACTCTCCAATGATTGCTACTCATCAGCATCCAACTGTGCATATCAACTTTCAAATTCATAGAGCAAAGCTGTAGCAACCAACCCTTTATTGGGCTTTTTAATACAATCTATAAATGTATTTTCAGTTACCAATCATGCATCTTCCAAGAAAAACTCTTCTCTCAAAGCTTTCTTAAAAGCTGCCCAATCAACATCTCTTCTATGTACCTCATCAAGCCGATCATGCAATGCATGCATGGACAAACGGGAGAAATACAGACTCCATGCATACTGCGGCACCCCATGAAACAACATCTTTTCTTCATACAACTGGATGAAGGCCAAAACATTTTGACCTTTAAATTGCTTTGATTCTTGTCCCACTGCCTACAATGCATTCATAGCTAAGGAGTCAATTATTTCTGCTTCTTGCCGAGTTTGCATCTGTTGTTGTAACAACAACTGCTGCTATTGTTGTTGCTGTAACAAAGCAGCCATCTGTTGTAAAGCATCACCACCACTTGAACTTGCAGAATCCCCCATCTTTACACACATGCTAATGTCGACTTTCATGTCGGGTTCACCAATGTTGGAGTGTTAGGGGTTGAAAGTCTATCGCGGGGGTAGGAGACAGCAAGGTGAAGAGAGATTCAGGGAGAGGAGTAGACGGAAGAGAAGGGGCTCAAATAAATAGAAGATGCAAAAGAATACTCACAGAGGTGAAGCGTATCAATTTATTTCTGCATTATGAGAAGATAAAACTCTTGTAGACAAAAACGTGGATAAAACAATACCTTCCTCTATGCTACTCAGACCGCCAATCTGATGCTTTCATTGTGGAGCCCCAAAAGAGACACCAAGGAAAAGAGGTTTCTACTGCAAGAAAATCTATATTGTAACATCAACAAGCTTTTGTTTCATTCTTTAGAGAACCACAACAAGGAAAAGAACACCACTAGTAAGAAATCTTCACGCAGCATCATAGAAACAATTCTCCCACGGCTTTAACTTCAACAAAATTCATCATTTTCTTCATATTCTTCATAGAATTCTTTAACCAATAAAGAGAACACAAAAGAGACACCACTTTTAATGGAATATAAGATCACATAGTATTCATCTTCATTGTCTTCATAGTTTTCTCTCACAGTCTCTCATAGATAGATACATTGTTAGAATTGGCTATTTCTGACTCTCTCTTTCTCTCTCTATCAATAGTACATCATCTCCTCACTATAATACTCAATATTCATCTCCTCACTACAATACTCAATAATCACTCATAATAATCCTTCTTTGTTTGTGGATTCCCCTTCCAAAAGGTGTGTCCGATATGAAAGGTCACCAGAGCCACTACAGTGACTCTTCATAGCTCATCACTATCACTTCACTCCAGTTGAGTCTTTAGCAACTACTTCTTCCACTTTCTTGAGCTCTTTTGAACTTAAATTCACCTCTTTCCAAGGTTAGAAAAATTTCCCAAAGTCTCACATACATTCCACAAAAGGCATATAAAACAAAACAGAACAAAAACAAAGCAAGAACAGAGGCTCTATAGAAGCCCAAGTTTCAAAAGGTCAATAGAAGGAATAAAAACCACATAACCCCTACTAAAATCATTCCAAACTATCAAAAACCATTCAATGAGATTTAAAATAATATCAACTTCCATCAATCATTAATCCATGCCTCATACATAAGAAAATTAGAACACAACAGAAGATAAAAACATAAGCTATTAGAACCTCAACAGAACCTATCAAAACATTACAGAGCCTCATATTTCTACTGAAAATCATCATGAGCTTCCAAAACATAATCAATCTCATCCAAAACACTCTCAAACACTTCCAAAAAAACTAATCATAATTCAAAATCCTTTAAAAGTCAACCATTTAGGCCTCAAAATCAATAAAAATCAACCAAAAAACCTAGTCAATTCAACATTCAACATATTCCCACACTTAATAAGGGAGCGTCATCGTGACCTAAGAAAAAGGGAATATAAGTTCATTAAAGAGATCAACTTGATTTTCTTTAGTATCTTCAATAAACCACCCAACCACAACCCCAACTTAGCACTTGTATCTAAGAAAGGATATAATGAAAGGAAAACACCTTTATACATGAACAGATCTTATAAACAATTGAAAATCATAACAAATTCGTAAAGGATATAAGAGGTTCTTCAGCTTTCTAGCTTAAGCTTTTCATCCACCATCACTGCCAATAGTCAAAAAAGAGAGCTCTTGAACAAATCCAATATTCAACCACCACGAACTCATCATATAGAAATTAACACAGCACAAATATAAAACAACCATCTGAATGGCACCTCCAAAAGAGAGGCATATCATTAAGAAGCATAAAAGATAAATCCAAAGGTTTCAGTGAAGATGATCCCTCTTGAAGGCTTGATGATTACAAAAACGATCCATGGATAAGGATTAGGATTCATCTACAAAAGTTTTTAGAGAATTCTGGAAGAATTGAAGGCAGCACATACTCTCTAGCAAAACAAGGTATTTGCTAGGTAGATAAAGGGCATGAATATATAGAGCATCCAATTATTGGGAATCAATATTCACATTGACATTTATACATAACTTCGGAATGACCTTTTGATCATTATGTGAATGCCTATGCATATATGCTAGGTACCAAGCAAAGTGGGTTGTCAATCTCATTGAAGGATCTGGAGATTGTGAATATTGTTGGAAAAAATGGAGATAATTTTGATACGCTTGATTGGCAGTTGTCCACTCCCTTGAAATTAATGGCCAATTAATTTGCGGTCCAGTAAGAGAATCAGCTGAGCTCCATCCTCTTCTTCTGGGAATATTTTGATCAAACCCTTCATACCCACTAATTAACTGAGGGGGCTGAGAAATTGAAGTGGTAGGAGATGGAAGAGGAACGGGTAAAAGAGGATGAAGAGATGGGTAGGCAAAATCATAAAATGAGGAATAAGCTAAAGAAGGATTAGTTGAAAATTTAGGCAAATTGATTAAGAAATGTATTCATTGATAAGCAGAAAAAGTAGAAGGAATATGTACAAATGGGGAAGGACAAGACAGAGAAGGAGAAAATACTTGATCTTGTATGAAAGAACAATATGTAAAGATTGGAATTTGAGGAGCACCTTGAGGTTGGAAAAGGAGAGGTATAATGACTATTGAGTTGGATTGATAAAGGGAAAAATAAACATCATATCGATGGGCCATTTATTGATAATAGGATAAGCTAGGAATGGACAGATCATCAATGGTAAGCATCAAAGAAGGATGAATCAAATGGATGGTGATTGGAAAGATAAGCTAAAAGATCCACCCTCAATTGATTAGTGTTCTGCACATGAGTAGAGGCTTTGTTTTGTATTTGGTTCAGGACTACAGAATCAATCATTGTATGCCATAAAGTGTCAAGACAAGTAGCCACTTTGGAAGAATAGCACTGTAATATTTCATCGATCCTCAACTCCAAATGTTTGACTTACAAGGCAGCTTGTTAGAACACATCCCCTACATACCAAGCTAGATCTTAATCATTTGAAATTAACAGATCACCTTGTAAATACATGTAAGACATCTGCATTGTATCCAAAGTCACAGAGTCTTCAAAGACCATACGAACTATTTCTATCAACAAATCAGAAGACCAAGCTCCACTCCAACCATCCTCTGGAAGACATAGATCCATTGTTGAGAGATTAATATAGAAGGCCGACTTCTGCAACTAATAGTGGACAAAAAAAGAATGGTCGGGAGGAATATACTCTTGAAATTGCTCAAATGAAAACCATAATAAGTCCATCCTGGAATGTAGCCTTTCCACTTTGACTTGGAACAAAGGGCATAACATGGCGTGTCGTTGGAGAATTGCCAAATCCGCAGGGGATAAAGTTGAAACTAGTTGCCCACAACTCTGTGTAGTAGACTGACTGATCTTTGAGTTGCTGGATCTGAGCATTACTCTGGTCTAAGATGGCTGTGGTGGATTCAAACTGCTCTGCTTGGACAGCTATTATTGCCTTCATCTCTTGACCCTCCTTCTGTAACCTATCCCTCTCCTCTATTATAGTAACAACTTGAGACCTAGCTGTTGCTAACTGAGCTTTCAACGTAGAGATTTCATCTGTCTGGGTATCCATGAGCTTAGTCTGCTGCTCCATTTGCATACAAAGGTTAAAACATTTCTCTTGAGTAAAGGTTAACTTAGTATTGGCCTTATTCAGCTCCTCCTTAGATTGTTGAACTTCTTCATAAAATGAAGAATAAAACTATTGTATAAAGGCAGTAACCGAAAGTGTAATTGAACTCTGGATATCCTTGCACAAAAAAGGAATGGCATCTCCCATTACCAGATGGTGCACAAAAGGAATAGTAATGTCCAGTATTCCATCTCTATGGGCTCTAAAAAGATTTGGCGTCTGAAGGAAAGCAGGCAATGTGGTACAGGATTGAGCAGGAATAGTAACAGAAATGGAAGGGGGAGGAACTGAAACTAATTCAGCCACCCTCTTAAGGCGTTTTCTCTACATGACTAACGGAGGGGGAGAATCATCATCCTCAATGATTAGGAGGAGGAACTTCCGGAGGATCAATTGGAGGATATAGACTTCTTTAACAAGATTAGCATGTGTCAAGAAGACATGAAGGTAAGACCCAAAGGTGACATTAGTCACATTTCCTAGAGTAACTCGGACAAAATGTTGATCCATCTTGGATAGGAGGTAAGTACTCCAATTAATATAGTGATACATGTCAGAACCATACGGGAAGCTGTGAACAACTCCTTAGAGAGGTAATGAGATGGAGTTTTGGTAGGTATAAACTTGTGCTGAAGGAATTGACATGTTTGCTTCTAGAGGGGATTGGAAATCATGGAGATACTGACCCCTGACGTGGTAATAACCTTCTTCGGATCTAGAATATCATGAGTCTGCTTTTGCAATAGCTTCAAAATATCCTTATTGGAAAACAACTGATGGGCAGCAGGGACAAACTCCCTATGATATGGTAGACAAAGATCCTTGCCCAGACTCTTAGGTGTTAGAAGAATACTAGTACCACGGATAGAACCAAACCTCTTACTGTAAGAGGCTAGCAAGTGATCATAGAGGGTAGGATCAACTGGAATTAGTGGTAAGGAAAGACCCACAAACTTGGATAATCTCGCTTTAGCGACAAGGTCTGAATCCAATAATAAGGAATAATCATGCAATACCAAAGAGACATACTGGATTGGGGGAGGGGTATGAGGCACCATTCAGATGGTTTCACACACACACACACACACACACACACACACACACACACACACACAGATAGTCATAGTGAATGCTTGCAAAAAAACACAATAACCATAAATAAGAGATTGGCCAAAATAAACACACATAGACATGATTGTCTGATTAACCACCCCAAGCAATCCACATCCTAGAAAAAATTCGACATGACCTCTACACATATGCAACTGAAAGCTTCATGCAATGCAAGACAAACAAACACCCTGAAGCCCCGTATCAAGCAGAAAGGAAAACTACAGACCGTACCCATAATCGTATCATAGCAACTAAAGTATAATACAACAACAACCCACTCATGACATGACCACAACTTCTGTAATCAAATTGGACAATAGAAAAAACTCAAAAGATTGCACATGCCCATCCCGCGAAGCACATTTATTGAAAGGGAAAAAAGTGCAGTGAGGGGAATTAGTTTAATGAATGGTTCCTTTTAAGAAATTATTTACAAATGGGTGAAATTGTATTAGGTGTTAAACCTTAAAAAGAAAACGATAATTCCTTCTTATTAAAATATTACTTACAAATTATTAGGATAAAGCGGTGCGTTAAACGAAACCTGAACTCCAATACCCAGACTGGGGTCTCTAAATATAGATTCATTCATTAGAAATTAATGGTGTGTGGAGCGTTTTTTTGCCAACGTGTGCTTTTGTGACAGCTGATTCAGTTTTAATTAAAATTACGTGTGTTTGTAGCACAGAAGCGTGTGCGAAGTGAACGACGGGTTTATTTTAATTTATTAAAACAAGATGTGTTTAGCGAAAGCGCACATGGAAAAGTGGGTGATTAAATTTCATTTTTACAAATAACCATGGTTGTGGGGTAACAAAAAATAAATAAATCAAGAAATACTTGGCAGGGATGTGTATGCAAGAAACTGAATGCATAGGATCAGTCCCAAGATGCAATGACTCCAAAAAAAAAAGCCACTAATTGGAAAAAAAATATGACACCCCATTGAAAAAAGAAATATGAAGGCAAGGTTAGTGTGGTCCTAGTTGGTTTGTTTGGTTGTTATTAGTGTTTGTGTGTTGTTTTTTTTGTTTTTTTCTATCTTTTTTTCCAAAAAAAAGAGTTCAATTGTGATTGAAACAACTTCAAAGATTGAAAATATTAAAAAGAAGCTTGTTGAAATCTTTCTAGAATTTACTTGCTATTTTTCAAAAATTTTGACAAATTTTCAAGCATTTTGGCATTTGAAAATAATTTCAACGAACAAAAAAAATCATTAAGTGATTAATTTAGAAATTGAATATCCATTTATCATTCATCAGCATGAGAAAAGGGTCGAAATTTTTTCAATATTTTTTGAATTAAATTTTTATTTTTATGAATTTTTTAATGAATTTTATTCATTTAAAAATATTTTTGAAATGAATTTTTGAGTTTTTGAATTTTCAAAACTTAGTTGCCAGCATTTTAGTTTGGAAAAATTTCATAAAATTTTTCAATTTGGCATAGAATTGTTTTTCTATTTTTATGGAATTTTTTACATTTTTAATAAAATTTTAGGGATTTTTAAATGGTTTTTTATGTGTTTGTGAGGGTGTTGGACAGGTTTATAATAAAAACGGAGGTACTCGATTACATGTGAATAGCCACATGTGAATAGATGGGCATGCACCACTGCACAAATAAGACAATGACACGCGTCCTCTCACGTGAACACTCACAAGCAGCTTTCGGACACGGCATAACTCCCACGCGCGTGCATGAACATCCACAAGCGGTTTTGTGGTAGTTGTTTTAATACAGTTTTCGTTTTTGAAATGGAGTGGAAGGAGAATCGGCGACGGGGCTGTTGCGGGTTGGGGGGATGATGGGAAAGGGGGATTTCTTTAAGAACAGAGGGATTTGCAGGAACGGGGTGCTATGGGGGGTAGTGGGGTATTGTGGTGGGGGGATCTGCAGGGGAATGAAGGCCAAGGGGGGTTAAGGTAGGGTGGTGGGGAAGGGGTTTATGGGGGGGAAAGGGAGGCTTAGGTAGAGGTGGGGGGTTTAGTGGGAAAGGGAGGCTTAGGTAGAGGTGGGGGGGTTTAGTGGGAAGGGGGGGCTTAGGTAGGGGTAGGAGTTAAGGGAAGGGTGGGGGGATTGCTGGGGGTGCCAGGGTGGATGGGATGGGTGGTATGGGGGTGGAGGGGTGCAGGAAGAGGAGACAGACATCGAGGATTAGCTCCACGGCAGCAAAGCGACGGTGGCAAGGTGGAGAAATCAAGCGGGCGGCAGCGTCCAGAGAGAGGCCAATGGGGGCGACGCAAGGAGAGGAAGCGGGCAAAGAAGAAGAAGAAGAAGAGGCAACAGAAGGAAAAGAACGAGGAGGAGGAGGAGGAGGAGGAGGAGGAGAACGAGAACGAGAACGAGAACGAGAAGAATAAGAAGAAGAAGAAGAAGAAGAAGAAGAAGAAGAAGAAGAGGGAGGAGGGGAGGGAGAAGTAGGAGAGAGAAAGAGAGAAGGGTGAGGTGAGAGAAAGAGGGAGAAAGAGGGAAGGGGAAGAAGGGGTGTCGAGGAGAGAGAAAGAGGGGAACAGAGAGAAAGAGAGAGGGAGAGAAGAAAGAAGAAGAGAGAGGAGAGAGAGGAGGGAAGGGGTGAGGGGTGGTTACGAACGGGAGAGGGGGGATTTTTTAATTTTTATATATGGTGGGTTTTTGTCTTTTTTTTGTTGTTTGTTTGTTTTTTAAAGTTAAAAGTTAAGGAAAAAAAGAAAGCCCTCTCGCCCTACACATGCAAATGCAGGAGCGAGGGTACGTCAAAATCTGAAAACACGGACATGCACATGCGGAAGACAAAAAATGACGCATGGAAAACACACAAAAATTAATACCAGAAAATCCATATGCTAGAATGAAGTGTGGGAAAAAGAAAAAATATCTAGTTAGATGAGCCGGACGAGAGTATCATGTCAAAACATAGTTTCGATGTGAAAAAGGGGTATTCACATGGAAAAACATATAAAACACATAGAAAAAAAAACTTAAAAATATGAAATAATTAATAACAGACAAACTGTACACCGGAATGACGGGTGGTAAAAATGAAAAATATCAAGAGAAAGGGGTAGGGCAGGACTAGCACATCAAATTGCTGGTCCGAAGCAAAAAAGGCACATTCGTATAGGAAAAACAAGAAAACCACAACAGCAACAGGGCATGGAAATTAATTGGGAAAGATCCGGACCTTAGAACAAAAAACAATAAAGAGAAAAAATGTCAAGACAAGTGTGGGTGTGGGTAACAGGGGGATAAGGTAGAAACCCATTTCCAGGGCCAGGAAGAGGCGTTCACATGGAAAAAACGAGAAAATAGAACCCGAAAACACATATAAAAATTTAGTAACAAAAAATCCGAAAGTCAAAACATGGCGGAGTAAAAAGGAAGAATGGGAAGGAAGGGGAGTCAAACAAGGCTATCAAATCAGAAGAAAGTTTCGAGGAGAATAGGGTAGATTCGCATGGGAAAAACAACGAAAAGATGCAAAAAAAAGACACAAAAACCCGCAAAAATTAATAACGGACAAACCATACCTCAGAATGAATGGCAGTAAAAAGAAAAAATGGCAAGTGGAAGGTATAGGTCTGGGATGTTACATCCATTAGCGGTTTTGAAGCAAAAAGGATGCATTCACATGGGAACACATCAAGGTGACGTAAAATTCTTCAAAAATGAATAACTTGTGAACCGTGGATCGGAACAAGGGGCTATAAAAAGAAAAAGTGTACCCTGCGAGGGGACAAATAAGGCTATAAGGTTGGATATAGGTTCGGGTAAACGTAGGATACATTCACATGGAAACTTTTCAAATCAAGGGATAAAGAGAAACATGGAAGAAACAATCACAAGAATGGGGTGAGAGAGGACGGGTGGGTGGGAAAGGGCCCCATCAAGGTAAAATCAGGTTAGGGCATGGCTACATGATTAGAATCGGGATGTGCATGAGTATATATCTCGTAGACGCACATGGGTGCATCGCCACTCTTAAGACTTTAATGGGAAGGGTGAACCGAGCAACAGAGACCCATGACCCCACATTAGACCAACCACTGACTTCCCTACACTTAAAACATGACCGTCACTAATAAACAAGAAGTGTAGGGTTAGAAAAGCTTGGCCCATGTTGTCGAAAAGTGAAGTTGATTGTCGATGTTGCGTCATGTGTCGTTGTTGGCTGCAAGAGGTACCAAAGTGTCTTCACAACACACATCCAACGTGGCAGGGACCATGCAGAAGCACCCAGGGAGGTATCTCGGGAGAGTCCATCAGTGATGATGAAGGGTTTACATTCAGCTCACTGTCGCTCACCCCAAATCTCACATTGCTCAATGAATAATCATGGGAACCCATAACTCACACCTGATTTAGAATGAAACAAGGGGGAAATGATTCAGAGGGAGTATGCCAATGTGCACAATTGATGGTGCATTAGTGTGTCCCACCCCATTTGGCATAGGTGCAAGCAGGAAGGCTAGGGAGCCGTGTTGTGCAGTGTACAAAACAAGGTGATGTGTCCTGTGGTGATGGAAAAAACCCATCCTCTTGTGTGTACATAGGGAGACGAGAACGTACATGAATCCAACCTGTGTGTATATAGGGAGATGGGAACATACGTGAATCCAAGTGTCGTAGTGTCTCTCAATCCTCACCTCTTGATAATTGATTGAGGAAACACCAGTCATGCTCAACCCCCTCTTTGTCTCACGCTCTGTTGATAGATACAGGAGGACAGCCCATTCCTGAAACCCATTGATGTAATCCTCACGGTCACTTTGTGAAGAGAGTGTATGCCTTGTGCGCAATTGATGGTGCAACTATGCATCCCACCATGTGCTGGCATACGGTGCAAGAAGGAATGCCAGGGAGTCTCAGAGTGCCGTGCACAGGAACGATTTTGTACGTTATGCATTTAGAGGCCCATCTCCCATGCATGCAACTCTCCATTCATACATCATCTCTCTATTGAATATCAAGGGCAAGGACTGGTCACTCACCCCACCCTCTATCTCACACTCTGTTAATGAATACAGAGGGCAGCCCATACTCACATCCCCATCTGGTTAGGATAAAAGCTCACAGCGCTCTAAGTTTGTTGGAGGAATCAAAAGCACTAGAGAGGTTACAAGATGTAGCACACCAATGGAGGTGGCTTGAAAACGTCGTCTGCAAGAGTTCAGTTAGAGATTCGGTGATCTTGGACTATGGGGTGTTACCACCTTTTCCACAGCCAGCTTCCCGTCCAAGGGTGTATGCCACCTGGTCTTGGAACGAGGCCTGTTATGACATGGAATTTCTTCCTTTTCTCCCATTACAGTTTTTATTTTGTTTTATTGTTTTTTTTTCTTGCCTTTTCTTTTAATCTACTCTTGAGGGTGTTTCCATCTTTTCTCGAAGAATAGGTCGGCATGACAAGGATCGAAGTCATTTTCTTCCATGATTGATATTTTTCTTTTCTTTTTCTTTTTCTTATTGTCTTTGAAGCGTCGAATGACAGGGACGCCATATATCAAAACCAACCTCGTCACCTCTGTTGCATCAGTCGAAAAGGAAGCCAAAGGGAGAGGGAAAGTGGCGGCAAGGGGCTATCAAGACAAAACCATATCATCAGAATCAGCAAGAGGGTTATCAAGAGCATTAGGTAAAGCTGTATCGGCTGTCGGACAAGGAATGAGGAAGCTATTGACGGTGATTGTCAGGATCCCCAGGGAGGGTAATACTTCTTGAGGTGATAGCCATTAATAAGGGAGGGATCATCGGAAGCATCGACTATGTGGACTTGGATTGAGCCATTCGGATTGACAAGAAGTACATTATAGGGACCCATCCAGTGTTGTTGAAGCTTCCTTGGAAACTTGCCAAATTGGGAATCATAGGCGAGGACTAAGTTGCCTTCCTTGAACTCCTTTTTCTCAATGAAGCTGTTATGATAGACCAATCTATGAGCTTGTGTGGCTTCCATGCACTTAGGGCCATCCTGCAGATCTCATCAAGACAATCCAAGTGCAAGAGGTGGCGTTGCAGGGACCCGACATCTCCCAAGCATTCATTGATGGTCACACACAAAGAGGGTAGCTCAAGTTCAACAGGAAAGATGGCTTCTATTCCGTACACCAACTAAAAAGGAGTTTGTATTGTAGTTTCTCTTATGGGAGGTTCTGTATGCCCAGAGGGCCTCTATAAGTCGATCATTCCAATCACAATGATGTGTAGCTATCGTTCGTGTCAGAATCGAGCAGAGGATGTGATTGGTAACTTCAACTTGGCCATTGGCTCTGGGATAATAGGGTGTGGACTTACGATGATGGATCTTGTATAGTTCTATCAACTCTTCCATGATCTTATTAAGGAAGTGGGTACCTAGTTCACTTATGAGCTCTAGGGAACTGCCAAAACGGGTGATGATGTTCTCATATATGAACAAGGCCACACTATTACCATCATCCCGGTTCAAGGCCTTAGCTTTGCACCACTTTGTTACGTAGTCTGTACAGACCAAGGTGTATCTATTCTATTTCCTTCTGGTTGGCGGATCAATGGGGCCCACAAAATAGATCCCCCACTTCTCGAACGGCTTTAGGGGAAGAATGGGTTGCAAGGGCATGGCACTAGATTTGGTAGGCTTTCCCATTCGCTGACAAGCATCACACCATTTGCAATAATCATAGACATCCTTATAGAGGGTCGGCCACTAATATCCTACAAGTAAGGCCTTTTTGGCTGTCTCTTCTCCTACAAAGTGTCCACCACAAGGCTCGTCATGGCATGCTTTCACGATTTCTTCTCCTGCAACACATCTTTGCAAGACTTCGTCCTTGCCTTTCTTATACAGAGCACCTCCTTACGAGATGTAGGGGGATTGATTCCAATAGAAGCTTCTTCTTCTCACGGCTCGAGATGCCAAGGGGATACTGTTGGGTTGCCAAGAGGTTGGCTATGTCTGCGTACCGTGGGGTAACTCTTTAGACTAGAAACAAGGAAGCATCAGGAAGGTTTAGATCATCTTACTCTTCTTCATTATCACTTTGAGGGATTCGCGAAAGGTAATCAATCATGACATGAGAGCAATTGGGTTTGGTAACCACTTCAAAGTCAAACTCTTGAAACAGAAGGAGCCATCTCATCATTCTTCCCTTCAAGTCGGACTTGTTCATCAAGAAGGACAGGGCTTCATGGTCCACATAGAATTTGAAATGCGTCGATAACAGATAATGTCGAAACTTCTCCAAAGCAAATACCATTACTAGACACTAAAGCTCCATCACTCTGTAGTGTCGGCTTGCATAATAGATTGGTTGATCTAACTTAGAGGGACCCTTTTGGTATAAGACTGCACATAGGCCTTCAACTGATGCATCAGTGTGCACATGGAACTCCTTCATCCAATCAGGAGGCTACAAGATGGGTACTTCAATCAAACACTACTTCAAGGTGTTGAATGCCTCATCACAATCAGTGGTCCATGTAAACTCAACATATTTCCTCAGGAGTTTATGGAAAGAGGCTGCCTTCGTCACAAAGTGTGCAATGAATCTTCTATAATAGCCCACATGGCCAAGGAATCTCCTCAATTTCTTAAGGTTGGTTGGCATTGTTAAAGCGGAAATCTTCTCAATCTTAGCAAGATCTATTGCTATCCCTTGTGTAGAGACAATGTGGCCCAGAAGAACTCCTGATGAGATGCCAAATACACATTTGTTGGGGTTGAGAGAAATCCCATACTCTCATCATCTGCCAAAACACTGCTCTATGTGTCCCCAATGCTCACGGATTAGGCTATAGCCACATAAGTCATCGAGATACACCTCAATGAAATCATGTAAATGGTTCCGGAAGGCAGGCATCATCACCTGTTGGAAGGTAGTAGGAGCGTTATAGAGCCCAAATGACATTACTCTGCATAGGTTTCCCATTCAGTTGTGAAGGCTATTTTGGATTGATCTTCTTTTGTGATTTGGACTTGGTTGTATCCGCTGAATCCATCCAAGAGGGAATAGAGCTCATGGCCTGCCATTGTGTCCAATAGTTGGTCTGTGAATGGGATAGGGAAATGATCCTTCTTCGTCTTGGAATTCAGCTTTTGGAAGTCCACACATATTTGAAGTTTCCCGTTCTTCTTGGGTACGACCACAATGGGCGAAACCCATTTACTATTAGCCACGGGATAAATGAACTCAGCTTCAAGGAGCTTCAATAATTCGGCCTTCACCAAAGTAGAATAATTGGGATTCATACGCCTTTGTCTTTGCCTTATAGGTTTGGCATCAGGCTTTAAGTCGTTGTGTTGTTGGCATACTGTGGGATCAATCCCCTTTAGATCTTTATACGACCATGCAAACACATCTAAGTTCTCCTTTAGTAGGTCTCGCAAGACCACTAGTTCCTCTTCTGGAAGATTTAGACCCACCTTCAGGTGACGTTCAGTACTATCAGCATCCATGAACGTCAATTACTTTTCACCTTCCACTTCACAGGTAAATGTCCCACGGACTGCTTTGGGGTAAATATCTGACTCCTTCAAGGGAATGGTCTCATCTTTTGATGATGCAATGGAACTACTGTTCTCTTTTAATGAAGGCTTAGCTCGCTCTTTGGGAGGCTAAAATGGTATCATTGAGGTTTTGGGTTTGGATTGGGGACGAATTATTTCTTGGCTCGAGCATTTTTCTTTTGAAGATGCATCCAAGAATGTCACATGACAGGAACTTTCTACGTTCTGTTTAACCTGCAAGACTGGGGATTGTTGATAAGGTGCATTGTCATCATCTTCTTTAAGTAAGGGTAACTTTGGACGATAAGAGCCACTGCTAAAGAAAGGCCTATTCTTCTTAAGCCATTTCTTATAAAGGCTTTACTCATGACGTGACTCATTAATCAGTCCAAAAGGTACCATAATCATTCTGTCGATCAAAGAGGAATCTTCTACTTTTGAGGCTTCAAGAACTTCAGGAACTTCTTCCTCATCTCCATCTTCTATGAGTAGAATAGATTCTTTTAGCTTGCTTTCATAATCTTCTTGTGCATTATTGCCTTCATCCTCTTCAGATTCTGTTTCTATCTCTGTGGGGACTCTGTAAGAGAAGAACAAACTCTCTATTATTTCTTTTTCTTCTTCTTCTATTTCCGTCTCTGTCCCTACCTCTACTCCTATCTCTGTCTCTAGCTCTGTCTCTGTGACTGCCATGTAACAGGGAAAACAGTATATCCATGCTTCTATTTCACTGTCAGAGGTGATTTCAAAAGTCAATTCGGGTTCAGGCATGAGGTATTCTCTGATGGAAAAGGACTTTGCTTCTTTTGAGAGTTAGCTTATAGTGCCCACTATTAGGGACTATGCCTCTATTTTCTTAGGAAAGATCTGTTTGATGGTCTCTTCGTCTCCTGATGTACCATTTGTTACTTTATTGGAGGAGTCAGTTACGACTTCGATGGACGTGGATCCATTGCCTTTTTATGATCCATACAACTTCAACACCACTTTATTGGGTCCTCTGCTTAGGGTTAGGGTTCCTTTGAACCAGTCCGTCCTTGCTCTTGCTTCAAAAAGCCAAGGTCTTCCCAACAGCAGAGGATATGAGGTCCTGGTTTGACCGCCAAATATGTCAACCAATAGTCTCTTCTTGCGAGGGTTGTCTTTACATATGGGAAAATGCCCAACACTTTGATTCTGCTTTGATCTGCCAATCTAGTAAGCCAATGTGTAGGCTACATTCCTTGCAAGCCTAGATACTTCATTGTCACATCTATCATTATGTTTATTGATGAGCGTTAGCCATATCTACTTCCTTTACAGGTTTTGAGGCTTTGTTGGACTTGGTTGTCATAGAGGGAGCAATTCTTAGGCCTCTTCTTCTTGTCAATATGCTTTTGAATTTCTTTCAACAGCCTAGAAGACAACATCAGCAACTGTCAGAATGTTAAGTTTGGTTTAAAAGTGTCTAGATCTTTGACCAAATCATACTCTTTGATGGGATCCACATGCTTTTCCAATTGTTTGGAAACACACCCACTTTTATCTTCCCTTTTTCTTCTAGGAGCAGCAACATCTTCACTTCTTCATGAGGAGGTACTTCCACATCCTCTTTTTCCTAGACCTCTAGTCATGTCTCTACAATCGTCTTTGTGGCTCTCTATGGCTCTATAGTGCTCTGTACTTCATTGTTTTGAACTGTATTATTCTACTTTTCCTTAGGAAGGTTGAACTTCACAGTCTTGATAGAGAGAACGTTCTCTTTTGGAACTATTGGTTCTCCTTTCTTTGCACGCGTTATTACGGCCACTTCCAATTCCACCAAATTGGAAGCAGGTTCTTGGGTCTTCTATTGGGTATCAGAAGTAGATTTCACAGGGGCTGGACTTGGACAATCTTTTGCAGTGTGGCCTTCTCCTTTGCATCGATTGCATAAGGGCTTGTAATCCACATATCTTCTAGGTTTTGGACAATTCGGTGAAATATGACCCTTTTCTCCACATCTATAACACTCCACCTCTGACCTCTGGCCACCTCCAAACTGTCGTCCTCTGTAACCCTGAGAGGGAAACCTCCTTGGATCGAAATCAAGACCAAACTCCCTAGGCTTTAGTCTAATGTCTTGTGTTGTCATTTTGTATTCTAACAAGTTGAATCTTCCATCTTCATCTTTCTTTCTTTGTTCGTGCATCTCTTTCAGAGATATCCTCTGTATGGTTCTTCCTTAAACAATATGAACAGAAGGCTCAAGGAATGGTTGGTTTTCGGGTACCTCAGTGGGCGAAATGTCTCGCTTGATGGCACTTTTCGCACCATGTATTAGAACACATCACATCTCTCCTACCTCTTGTGGGAGTGGATATATTGGCGGTATTCACCTTCAATGTTTGCATCTGTTCTATAATCACATCCATAAGCTCTTTCTTGATACTTGCCATTGAATTGGACAAGTAGTCCTTTAAATTTTCACCTCCTAGAGTACTTGTAGTAGGGTTTTGGGAAGCTTCTGTGATTACTGCATACATTGGTTGGGTCGATCCAGAGGGTCCTCTGTTCTGGTTTTGATTTAGAACTCCTATTGAGACTTGGGGTTGTTGATTCCAGTAGGTAGGATTCCATTGTTGTTGAGTCACCATTGTAGGAACTGTTTGAGACCACTACTTTTGTGGTTGAACCTTCATTTGAGGCATTGTCATTTGCGGCCATTGTGGGTTAGGTGCATTGTACTATGGCACTATGCCATCAATATTTCTAGGATGGATTTGACTGGGAAGGGGACCTTGAGTCACCATGGGGACTTCTATAAAGAGTGCTTGGGTGCATTGTACTATGGCACTATGCCATCAATATTTCCAAGACGGATTTGACTAGGAAGGGGACCTTGAGTCACCATGGGGACTTCTATAAAGAGTGCTTTTAGGGCATCAAAGAAGGCTTCTACTGCAAGCTCGTTCTCAGCCTTGACTTTTGCCTTCTCTCTTTTCTACTTCTGGACTCATTCTAGTTCTTGCCTCTTGATTGCGTCATTCATCAGGGGGTTGGCTCCAACTAGTTAGTCTGTACTCAGCAAAATAGAATCAAAGGGGCTTCAGTCTTCGAAGGACTCTCTGGCCAACATCTCTTCTACTTCCTTCTTTTCTACATCTCTAAATTCAACTTTCAAACCACTATAAAGGGGGAGATATTCCATTCTGAAGGTATCAAAACACATTCTTCTGAGGATCATTGTTGTGCCATCATCATAATAATGCCAGCTTTTGATGGTTTCAATAGTGTATGTTGTGAAGAACACTCTGTCTACCAACTTTCAATGGGTTGCTAATTGGACAAACATGAGATTGTCAGTGCACTAGGCATCCCACATGTCCTATTGTTGAGCATCCATAAACAAATTCCAACTCTTTTCTTTCTTGTTTTTATGAACCTCTATTGACCATGACTCCTGAAGCTTCTTCATGATCTCCCACTTGATGATGTCTAGAAACTTCTCAATGAACGCCAAATCTTCTATGCCAATCACAAGCACTTGGAATAATCATCCAAATCACATTGAACGATCAGTTTAATGCAAAAGTATTTAGGACGTTATTTGACCAGTCAATAAAAAACAATGATATTCTTTTCCAAACTTTGCAGGAATAGTGGTAATAACCTTTCCATCACGCATTTGCTCTCCCTCGTGGGATCTAAGCAATTCTATGTAAAATTTACTTAACACTTCGGCTAAGACACATGCCAAGGTCTCATACAACTTATGCAAGAATATAAATTCTATTGAGCACTTATATTGATCGGCAACCTAACCTTTGTCCCAACAAGTTTAGAAATATTGGTCTGTAATTGATCCCAGGGTTTCCTAATCCTTTGAGTTCTTCCCTTGCCTTTGAGTTCTTAAGTAGCCTTATATGCTCTTTATTCTACGTATGATTTTGTCGCATGGCATTGGGATGCAATGATTGTATTTAGATACAAGGGTTTGTGCGAACCTCAATGCATCATATGAGTAAATCTATGCACGGTCAACTATGGTTACGGAAAGAATTTCCTAAAATCCCCTACGAGTTCATTAACTATTTAAAAATAATTCAGGTTACTTGTTAAAATGAACTCCTGCGCATGCCAAAGTGACATACCCTATGTCTCAATGAAGAGCGGAGATGGCAATTAATACCTGGATTTTCGGATATGAGTTATCCATACTCGATGTTGTATTCGTATTCGTAGAAATTCCCTAGTTGTTAGCTCCATTGTTGAATGCGTGATTACGGTTGATGCGTGTCTTTCTCCATTTGGAAGCCATACTTTTGGCTTATAAATCTCTCTCTCCCTCTCTATCTCTCATAGGAGTGTGATGGGGTGACTCTTCTCAATTGCGATGGGGGTTAAACTCACGGGGAGATGGAGAGAAGAGCAACATATGTGGTCACCCTCGAAGGAGGGGAAGAGGAATGGGATCCTTTAGAGAGTCTCTCTCTCTCTCTCTCTCTCTCTCTCTCTCCTTCTTCTCTCTCTCTCCCTCTCTCTTCTTCTCCGTCTCTCTCTCCCTCTTTTTCTTCTTATTCTCCTCCTCTTCTTCTCCTATCTCTCTCCCTCTTCTTCTTCTTCTTCTTCTTCTTCTTCTTCTTCTTCTTCTCTCTCTCTCTCTCTCTCTCTCTCTCTCTCTCTCTCTCTCTCTCTCTACCTCAGTAGCAAAAGGGGGGGCTGTTGAGATATCGAGCTCCACTCATGATATGCCAGGGTGACCATTGTGCATTTATGTCACCGACTTGTTAGTTGCAGATGCAGTTGGTACACCGCCCATGATGAACAATAACTGGATGACAGCTATCCTTATGTACTCTAGTTCATGGCTCAGTTAGTATGCCACCTTAGTTAGTTGAGTTTGGTTTGAGACCCACATATAGGGTTCTTCTATTTCTTTGTACTAGAGTTCTTTTGGCTTACACAACTAAGAAGAGGAAAACTATTTTCAGCCTCCACCTTTGTGTGTATTCCCCCATTGTGTAAGTGAGAAAGCTACAAGTGAGACTCCTTCCTTCTCTCCCACTATCTTTACATGGTATCAGAGCTTGGTTCGTGGTAAGGAGCTCAAGAAAGCAAACCAAGTTCACGGTGTCCTGGTAAGAGGACCAGTGTTGCTTTCATTTTTCGAGTTTGGGAGCAAGTCTCTACAGGTAGCACAACCGGAAAGTGCAAGAGTACATTGTCTCAAATTGAGACACCCTTCGCGATGTAGCAAGAGAGCAGTATATGCTACGGGAAAGGGCTTAGCCCTCGGTTACCCTATTTTTTTGATTCGATGCCATTTCGGGGCCCTTTTTGGAGGCGGAAGTTTTCCGTACGCACTCAGGAAAAGGCCCTGTTTTTTGCTGTGCGACCACTATTCTATAGGGGCCGGTGAAAAGTTGCCGTAGAAATTGCATCGTATGCCTGTGCGCAGAGACATTGGGAGTTACAAAATCATGCTTGTTTCCTATTGATGCAAAATCGTCACTAGGAAGTGATTGTGTGGTCAAATACCACTTTCATCAGTTTTGCAGATTTGCCTTTGTGAGGCTGAAGCTGTGTTTTTTTGCAGTGACAGAATATTTTGCAGTGTTCTGTAATGGCATCTGATTCTCTTTCACAGATTGTCACTGAAAAGCTTGACAAGAACAACTTCCAAGTATGGAAGTTTAGAATGACAAATTTCCTTATGGGAAAAGGATATTGGGAATTCGTTACAGGAAATGAAGAAGAACCAGTTCTTCCCGATGTTCCTAATCAACAGCAAATGCAGGCATTTAAAGGATGGCATGAGAGAGCCAGAAAAGTTATGTATTGGTTGTCTATCAGTATTTCAGACTCTATGATTGTGCATATTCAGGATGCAAGTACACCAAAGGAGGCATGGGATACTTTGTCAAAAATGTATAGCACAAATACGCAAGCCAAGAAAATGCAACTCAAGCAAGAGTTGCACAATGTGCAAAGAGAAAGTATGAGCATCAATGACTACCACATGAAGGTGAAGAAGATTGCAGATGCACTTGCTTCCATTGGGTCGCCCAGTGGAAGATGATGATTTAGTTTTTGTGACCTTGAATGGTCTAGGAAAGGATTATGTATAGTTCTGGACATCCATTTCCGTCCGTGAAAGATTTCCTGATTTTGAGGAGTTGATTGCTCTTCTAATTTCTGAGGAGCAGAGAAATGGTGGTGCATCTTCTTCAGGAGGAACTTCAAAAGAAGCTGTCTTCTACTCAAATGCTAGAAGAGGTAGAGACAGAGGTAGAGGAGGCCGATCTGGAGACCGTGGTAGAAATCAGAATATGCAGCAAACTCAAGAAAACCAGTCCTATGGAGGAGGACGTGGTAACTCTAGAGGCAGGGGGAGCCAAAGAGATCGTGGTGGATGGCAAAGAGGCCAAAATGCAAACAGCAATGTTAAATGCTACTACTATGGTAAAATGGGTCATATGGCTAAATACTACTATAAAAAGCAGAATGACATCATGAATGAAAAATTGCAACAAGGAAATTATGCATCTTCTAGTAGACAGGGTGATGGCAGAAATGAGCATTTGTTTATGGTGCAGCACATGACCAATTCTGTGACAAGTGCAGAAGAAAGCAACGATGTGTGGTATGTTGACTCAGGTGCATCAAACCACATGACAGGTCATGCAGAATGGATGCAGGATGCAAGGAAAATGGAAAAACCAGGATTTGTGGAGATTGGTGATGATACTACACATCCTATTGTGCAGATTGAAAAAATTACTTTGTCTATGCAAGATGGGAAAAAAAAATACCTGTCAAATGTATTTCATGTCCCGAATATCACCAAGACCTTAGTTTCTATTGGCCAAATGGTTGAGCAGGGCTTGCAGGTCAGATTTAATCCTCATGGATGCTTTGTTGAGGATATGAAAAATAAAGGTCACTTGATAGCAAAAGGAAAGAAGAAGGGCAGAATGTTTACGTTGGATGCAGACATGCCTGAATTGAGTGCAGCAATGTTTGCACATGGGACCGGTGTAGTTGCAGATATTGATATCTGGCATAAACGCATTGGTCATGTTAATGTACATCGACTTAAATCAATGCAGGCCCAAAATATTGTTACAGGATTGCCTAAATTCAAGGTTGCAGAAATGCATAAGGTATGTGAAGCCTGTCAATTTGGAAAACAGGCAAGAAAACCATTTCCTAGACATGTTCAAGAGAGTAAGAAGCCATTGGAATTAATCTACTCTGATGTGTGGACTACTAAAGCTGCATCTATTGGAGACTGTCATTATTTTGCCACTTTTATTGATGACTATAGCAGAAAAGTTTGGGTGTATTTTATGAAAAAGAAAAGTGAAGTGTTTGTGCATTTCAAAACTCTTAAGGCTATGGTTGAAAAAGAAACAGGCTTGCAAATAAAATGCCTAAGGTCAGATGGAGGGGGAGAGTACCTCTCAAATGAGTTTACAAGGTTCTTGCAGGAGCATGGCATAAAGCAGCAATATTCATGCAGTCATATCCCACAGCAAAATGGAATTACAGAAAGGAAAAACAGACATATTGGAGAGGTATCTCGTGCCATGCTCAACGAAAAAGACCTGCCAAATTTTTACTGGGCTGAAGCAGTTGCTATAGCAGTCTACATAATAACCAAGACTCCCACTGCAGCAATACATGGCATGACTCCAAAGGAGAGGTATACTGGTAGGAAACCAGATATTTCTCATTTGAAATTTTTTTGTTGCATTGCCTATGTTCATGTTCCAAATGAGTTGAGATCCAAGTTGGATCCAAAAGCTAAGAAATGCATCTTTATTGGTTACTCTCTGCAGCAGCAGAAAGGGTATAGATACTATAACCCTTATACTCGTAAGTTTACAGTGAGCAGAGATGTTGTTTTTGATGAGATGAGTAGCTGGTATAAACCAGTAAATGTGATTGATGATGTAGATGCACAAAATGGTAATGCTGCACATAATTCACAACAGCAGTCACAAAATATTAGTGGATATGGAGTGTCCTCTAGCAGTGGTTCACATTCTTTGCCATGGACAGGCAGATTGAGATCAGGAGAATCTCCTCAAAGCAATGCAGATAGTGGTATGCAGGTATCACGAAAAGGAAAAGAAAAGGTAGATCAGCCCATGTTTGATGTGAATGCAGGTCACTCTTATGTGGATGGTGAATCCAGTGGCTTAGAACAGAGCATTGATGATGAGTTAGGTATTCCTTCTGTTGTTATACCTGGAGTAAGGAAGACCAGGGATGTTTTGAGAGCACCTGGAAGTGAGCCTACTTTGTGCAGGTCTACCAGAGCTAGGTATCCTGTGGATAGGCTGAAATATGATGGATTTACAGCCATTCACTATGCCTATATGGTCAAAGTGATACAGGAACCAGAACCCACTTCTTTTGAGCAAGCCATGGGAAAAGAAAAATGGGAGAAAGTCATGGACGAAGAAATGGATGCCTTGGAATCAAATGCTACATGGAAATTGGTACCTTTGCCTAAAGATAAGGATGCAATTGGTTGTAAGTGGGTTTATAAGGTGAAGCACAATGCAGATGGTTCTGTGAACAGATATAAGGAAAGATTAGTAGTCAAGGGGTATGCACAAACATATGGCCTTGATTATGAAGAAACATTCAGTTTGGTTGCAAGGATGGCAACTATAAGAGCAGTCATTGCTATGGCTGCATCAAAGGGATGGTCTTTACATCAAATGGATGTAAAGAATGCATTCTTGCATGGTGATTTGCAAGAAGAGGTCTATATGGAGCAGCCACCAGGTTATGTGCATGCTGTTCATCTTGAGTTTGTTTGCAGGTTGAAGAAAGCCTTATATGGCTTGAAGCAAGCACCTAGAGCATGGTCTGACAAGATAGGACATTATCTTGTCACTATTGGCTTTCAGATTTCCAAGGCAAATTTCTCACTTTATGTGAGAAAAACAGAGAAAGGTATTATGTTGCTTGTCATTTATGTTGATGATTTGATTATCACAGGTGATAGTGATGAAGATATCCTTCATGTGAAAATGCTATTGAAGCAGAAGTTTGAGATGAAGGATTTGGGAGAGCTGCGTTATTTCTTAGGCATTGAGGTGATTAGATCACCAAGTGGGATACGGCTCTTGCAGAGGCAGTATGGATTGGACATGCTGTCCAAATATGGGATGACAGGCTGTAAGCCTATTTCAGTTCCTTTGGAGTAGAATGTGAAGCTGAGTGCAGATGCAGGTGAGCTTCTGGAAGACCCTACTATGTACAGACGCATAGTAGGAAGTTTGATTTATATGACTATTACCAGGCCAGATTTGAGCTATGTTGTTGGATTGGTAAGTCAGTTTATGCAGGCTCCAAGGAAACTGCATTTGGATGCGGCTAGACGCATACTCAGGTATGTGAAGTCCACATTGCAGTATGGACTATTTTATGAGACTGGGGTTCACATACAGTTGCATGGATACACTGATGCTGATTGGGATGGTAGTATTTCTGATAAACGATCTACCAGTGGATATGTGTTCTCTTTTGGGAGTGCTGCAGTCACTTGGAGTAGCAAGAAATAGCCTACAGTTGCCTTGTCGAGCACAGAGGCTGAGTACAAGGGTGCAGCAATGGCTGTATGTGAGGAAGCTTGGTTGCATAAGCTACTTTATGATATGCATTAGCCTACAAATGGGCCAGTTGTCATTTATTGTGACAACATGAGCAGTATACACTTGGCAAATAACCCAGTCTATCATGCTAGAACAAAGCACATTGAGGTGCATTATCACTATGTGCGGGAGAGGGTTTTACTAGGTCTTATTGATCTAGTTTATGTCAGCACAGAGGATCAGGTAGTTGACATGTTCACGTTGAGCTCTTTTGAAAGCTTATTGAATATTTTTTTATAGTTTGGAATGGTTTTCGTATGAGTTATGAGGTTCTAATGTTTTCTGTTGACCTTCTGTTAACCTTGTGTAGACCTTTTGTAGAGCCTATGTTTCTGTTATGTTATGTTCTATAGATCTTTTGTATGTGTTCTGTGATATGAGGGTTTACTTTAGGAAATTTTTCTAACTTTTGGAAAGGATGAATCTAAGTTCAAAAGAGCTAAAACAAATTGAAGAAGTAGCTGCTGAAGATTGAAGAGAAAACTGAAGTGAAGTGCCAATAGTGAGCTATGAAGAGACACTGTAGTGGCTCTGGTGCCCTTTCATACCTCCAATGCCTCTTGGGAGGTGCATCCATGACCTAAGAAGGATTATTGAGAGTCATTATTGTGTATTTTAGTGAGGATATAATGTACTATTGATAGAGAGAGAAAGAGAGAGTCAGAGATAACCAATTCTATCAAAACAATGTATCTATCTATGAGAGATTGAGAGAGAGAACTATGGAAACAATGAAGATAAATACTATGTGATGGTTTCCATTTAAAAGTGATGTATTATTTTTTGTTCTTGCTAGTTTTGATGAATACTATGAAGATGTTGAAGATTATGATTGATTCTATCAAATCCGTGGGAGATATCTACTATGATGTTGCATGAAGATTTATTCTTTTTCTTGTTGTGGTTTTCTAAAGAATGAAACAAAAGCTTGTTGATATTATAAGATAGATTTTCTTGCAGTAAAAACCCCTTTTACTTGGTGTCTCTCTTGGGGCTCCATGTTTTTGGTACGCAGCCGAGAAAACTTGCCATCAACAAGCATTAGGAAGGGCTAAAAATGAAAGAAATGGCATTGCCAAGAAGAGGAGAATTCAATGGATGCTTGCAAAGTTCCTTCTTCCACTAAAGAGTTGGAGATTATTATTACCAATGCTACTTTCTACAAGTTCATTCCACAATGGCAAAAACACATCACCATCATGATGCAGGCTCTATGTGGTGGACTATTTCCTCTTCCTGTTGAAGCAACAGATACGTACATCTTGGTGGCAAATTGTTTGGGAACAAATTAAAGAGCAGAAACAGAGAGAATGACCATCCATGGAAGATTTGGCATTCATTGATAAGTTTCCAAACATTATCAAGTAAGAGATTGTGAAGAAGCTTCAGGAGTCGTGATCAGTGGAGGTTCACAAAAACAAGAAAGAAAAGAATTGGAATTTGTTCATGGATGCTCAACAGCAAGATACGTGGAATACTTGGTGTTCTGACAATCTCCTGTTTGTCCAATTAGCAACCCACTGGAAGTTGGTAGATAGAGTGTTCTTTACAACATACACTATTGAAAACATTAGAAGCTAGCATTATTATAATGATGGCACAACAACGATCCTCAAAAGAATGAGTTTTGATACCTTCGGAATAGAATATCTCCCCCTTTGTAGTGGTTTGAAAGTTGAATTCAGAGATGTTGAAAAGAAGTAGAAGAAATGTTGGCAAGAGAGTCCTCCAGAGACTGAAGCCCCCCTGTGATTCTGTTCTATTTAGACCAACTAATTGGAGCCAACCCCTTGATGAATGACACAATCAAGAGGCAAATGCTAGAACGAGTTCAGAGGTACGTGAGAAGAGAGAATGCAAGAATCAAGGCCGAGAACGAGCTTGCAACAGAAGCCTCATTTGATGCCTTAAAAGCACTCTTTACAGAAGTCCCCATGGTGACTCAAGGTCCCCTTCCTAGTCAGATTCGTCTTGGAAATATTGATGAGACAGGTCAGCAAATGTAGTCACATTGCCAAATTTTAAGGGAGAGTACAATGAAGATCTTGATCTTCATGTAACAGAGTTTATGGTAGCATGTGTGACTAACAATGCGAGAACCCCCGAGCATTGGTTAGCGATATTCTCCGCCACTTTCAAGGGGGCAGCATTTTAATGGTAAGAGAGACAAGCAGCAGGAACTTTTGGCACATGGGAAGACCTGAAGTTTGCCTTCCTCACTAAATTTAGGCGTGAAGGTTTTGAAGAGCGGATGCGAGAGGAGTTCATGAACCTAAGTCAGTCCTTTAGAGAAAGAGTAGAAGCTTATATCTCACGAATGGAATCCATCTTGAAGAGATGGACCAACCATCATTTGGATAAAGGCATCCAGAAAGGAGTGTTTCTCAGAGGCCTACAAATAAAATTCCCAAGTTTGTGAAATTGAGAAGACCAGTCAATATGCAAGCTGCAGTGGAAGGTGCAAGACTGTATAATGAAGTTGAAGCAAGGCTGTCAATGACTCCAGGAAGAGAAGTCTTACCTCCTCCCATGCCAGGAATGGTATACCCACCAAAAATGTAGTTTCAGGGACAATTCCCTACCCCTACCTCTAAATGCAAACAGTGCCGCCGTACAATGCACTTAATCCATAGTGCCACAAACAACAATGCTTCAAATGATGGTTCAACCACAACAACAATGGCCTCAAACAATTCCTCCAATGGTGACTCAATAATAGTGAAATCCTACCCATTGGAATCAATAACCCCAAGTCTCAACAAGAGCTCTGAATTAGAACCAGAATAGAGGACTTCTTGGATCAACCCAACTTGTATTTCCAGTAATTACAAAAGCTTCCCAAAACCCTACTACAAGTACATCAAGAGGTGAAAATCTCAAGGACTACCTGTCCAATTCAATGGCAAGTATCAAGAAAGAGCTTATGGATGTGATTACATAACAACTATAGACGTTGAAGATGAATATTGCTAATATATCCACTCATGCGTGAGGTGGGAGAGATGTGATGTGTTCTAATACATGGTGTGGAAAGTGCCATCAAGCGAGACATTTAGCCACTGAATGCACCCGAAAACCAACCATTCTTAGAGTCTTCTGTTTATATTGTTTGAGGAAGAACAATATAGAGGATATCTGCTATCTGAAAGAGATGCACGAACAAAGAAATAAAGATGAAAACACAAGATTCAACTTGCTAGAATCCAAAATAACAACACATGATATTGGACCAAAGCTGCCTAGCGAGTTTGGTCCTAATTTCGGTCCAAGGAGGTTTTCCTCTCAAGGTTATAAAGGACAATAGTCTGGCGGGGTCAGAGATCAGAGGTGGAATATTATAGATGTGGAGAAAAGTGTCATATCTCATCGAATTATCCAAACCCTAGAAGATATGTGGATTACAAGCCATTATGCAGCTGATGCAAAGGAAAAGGCCATACTGCAAAATATTGTCCAAGTCCAACCCCTGTGAAATCTACTTCTGATACCCAACAAAAGACCCAAGAACCTGCTTCGTGGAATTGGAAGTTACCAAAATAACACGAGCAAAGAAAGGAGAATCCATACTTCCAAAAGAAAACCTTCCTTCTGTCAAGACTGTAAAGTTTAACCTCCCTCAGGAAAAACAGAACAAGGCAATCCAGAACAATGTAGTACAGAGCACTACAGAGCCACTGAGAGCTACAGAGACAGTTGCAGAGACATGACCAAAGGTCCAGGAAATAGAGGATGTGAAAGTACCTCCTCATGAAGAAGAAGTGCATATGTTGTCACTCCTAGAAGAAAAATGGAAGATAAAAGTGAATGTGGCCCCATTTCCCAGTCAATTGGAAAAGCCTGTGGATCCTATCAAAGAGTATGGTTTGGTCAAAGATCTAGATACCTTTAAACCAAACCTAACATTCTGACAATTACTGATGATGTCTCCCAGTTGTCAAAGAAGATTCAAAAGCATCTTGACAAGAAGACGCAGCCTAAGGATTGTGAACCCAACAATAACAAAGTCCAATAGAGCCTCAGAACCTGTGAAGGAAGTGGATGTGGCTAACGCCTTCCTAGATCCTAGAACCCCACAGATTAGTGTATGGATAGAAGGATGCTTTATTTCAGATGCATTGATTGATGGAGGCTCATCAGTAAACATAATGATGGATGTGACAACGTAGGATCTAGATTTGCAAGGAATTCAACCTACACAGTGGCTTATTAGATTGGCAGACCAAAGCAGAATCCAACTGTTCCTCCCATACGTAAAAACAACCCTTGCAGGAAGAGACTATTGGCTGTCATATTTGGTGGTCAAACCAAATTCTTACAAGACCTCATACCCTCTGTTGTTGGGAAGACCTTGGACTTTCGAAGCAAGAGCAAGGACGGATTGGTTCAAATGAATCCTAACCCTAGACAAAGGACCCAATAAAGTGGTGTTGAAGTTATATGGAACGCAAAAAGGCAAATGAATCCACATCCATCGTCGAAGTCGTAACAGACTCCTCCAATGAAGTAACGGATGGTACATCAGGAGATGAAGAGGCTATCAAACAAATCTTTCCCAAGAAAACAGAGGCACATTCTCTAACAATGGGCACTATAAGCCAACTACCAAAGGAAGCAAAGTCTTTGTCCAATGGGAGAATATCTCCTACCTCAACCCGAATTGACTTTTGAAATCACCTCTCACAGCGAAATAGAAGCATGGATGTACTGTTCTCCCTGTTGCATGGCAGTCACAGAGTCAGAGACCCAGTTAGAAGCAAAGACAGAGCTAGAGGACTTGTTCTTCTCCTACAGAGCCTCTACAAAAACAATGAGGACAAAGCCTCCAGAGGAAGAGGATGAAAATGATGAGGAAGAAAAAAAAGCATGTTATGAAAGTGCAATTGAAGAAGTTTCTCTGATAGTTGATGATCTTGTTGATGTCCCTATAGAGACCTCAAAGGCCGAGGATCTCGAGATGTTGGATGGAATGACCATGGTTCCATTTGGATTGACCAATGGATCATAAAGCATGTGGAATCTGCATAAGCAATGGATCAAAGGTATAAAAATTAAGTTCACCAGTGACTCCTATCACCCTGACCATTCATTCAGGAGAAAAGATGATGATGATGTGCTTTTTCAACAAAAGCCATAGCCATCAGAACCACGGCTTATAGAAGGTCCGTGCTATGTGACATTCCTAGACGCATCCTCTGAAGATGAATCTATAAGTTTAGAAGAAATCACCACTCACACAGAAACAAATAAAGCTTTGATACCCTTCTAGAAATCCCAATAGACAAATGAGTCATTTCTAAAGAAGGAGAACATTGGTTCCAGTGGAACATCAGACGATGACACTAGTCAGATCTCTATCTAGAAGCAATCCATGGGACTTTTATCTGTGAAGTGGAAGGTGAAAGGAAATTGACATTCCTGGATGTTGACGATATTGAACGTCACCTGAAAGTGGATCTAAATCTTCTAGAAGAAGAACTAGTGGTCCTGCGAGATCTACTAAAGGAGAACTTAGACGTGTTTTCTTGGTCGTATAAAGATCTAAAGGGGATTAATCCCATAGTATTCCAACACCACATCGATCTAAAGCCTGATGCCAAACCTGTGAGGCAAAGACAAAGGCATATAAATCCCAATTATTCGGCTCTAGTGAAGGGTGAATTATTGAAGCTTCTAGAAGCTAAGTTTATTTATCTCGTGGCTAACAGTGAATGGGTCTCACCCATTGTGGTTATACCCAAGAAGAACGCGAAACTTCGAATGTGTGTGCACTTCCGAAAGATGAACTCCAAGACAAAGAATGATCATTTCCCTATCCCATTCACAGACCAACTGTTGGACACAGTGGCAAGCCATGAGCTCTATTCCCTCTTGGATAGATTCAACCGATACAACCAAGTCCAAATCACAGAAGAGGACCAATCCAAAACAACCTTCACAGCAGAATGGGGAACTTATGCTTACAGAGTGATGCCGTTTGGGCTCTATAATGCTCCTTCTACCTTCCAACAAGTAATGATGGATGCCTTCCAAAACCATTTGCATGATTTCATTGAGGTGTATCTCGATGACTTCTGTGTCTATAGTCTAATCCAAGAGCATTGGGGACACCTAGAGTAATGTTTTGACAGATGCCGAGAGTATGGGATTTCTCTCAATCCTGACAAATGTGTCTTTGGAGCCTCATCATGAGTTCTTCTGGGCCATATTGTCTCTGCATAAGGGATCGCAACAGACCCGACGAAGATTGAAAAGATTGCAACACTGACAGCACCAATAACCATCAAGTAATTAAGGGGATTTCTTGGCCATGTGGGCCACTATAGAAGATTTATTACAAATTTTGCAACCAAGGCAATCCCTCTGCACAAGCTCCTAAGAAAGATGCGGATTTCCTTTGCAATGATGATTGTGAAGAAGCTTTCAATACCCTATAACAGTGCCTCATCAAAGCACCCATCCTATAGCCTCCTGACTGGACAAAGGAGTTCCATGTTCACATAGATGCATCGATTGAAGGGCTAGGTGCTATCTTATGCCAAAATGGCCCCTTTAAATTAGATCAATCAATATATTATGCAAGCCGAAAGGTCACTAATAGATAACGGAACTATATAGTGACAGAGCTTGAGTGCTTAGTAATGGTGTTTGCATTGGAGAAGTTTCGACAGTATTTGCTGTCGACACATTTCAAATTCTATGTGGACCATGAAGCCCTATCCTTCTTGATAAACAAAGCAGATGTCAAGGAAAGAATGATGAGATGACTCCTTCTGTTTTAAGAGTTTGATTTTGAAGTGGTCACTAAGCCTGGCCATTCCCATGTCCTAGCCGATCATCTGTCATGGATTCCTCAAACTGCAAAAGAGGAACAGGATGATCCGGACCTCCCTGATGCTTCCTTATTCTTGGTTGAGACTGTAACTCCCTCGGTATGCAAACATAGCCAACCTCCTAGCAACTCAACAGTATCCCCCTAGCATCTTGAGCCGTTAGAAGAAGAAGCTTCTGTTGGAATCAACCCCCTACACCTTGCTAGGCAGTGCATTGTACAAGAAGGGCAAAGATGAAGTGTTGCGAAGATGTGTTGCAGGAGACGAAATCGGCATAGTATTGAAAGCATGCCATGACGAGCCATATGGTGGATACTTTGCAGGAGAAGCAACAACCAGAAAGGCTTTGCTCACAGGATACTAGTGGCTGACCCTCCATAAGGATGCCTATGACTACTGCAAGAGATGCGATGCTTATCAACGAATGGGAAAATCCACCAAAACAAGTGCCATGCCACTGCAGTCTATTCTTCCCCTAAAGCCGTTCGAGAAGTGGGGGATTGATTTTGTGGGTTCCATTGATCCGCCCACCCCAAACAAAAGTAGAACAAATACATCCTGGTATGTACGGATTATGTCACCAAGTGGTGTGAAGCTAGAGCTTTGAAGCGGGATGATGGCAACAGTGTAGCCCTGTTCATGTACAAGAATATCATCACCCGTTTTGGCAATCCCCTAGAGCTCGTGAGTGATCGAGATGTGTCGAAGTCACCAATCGCATCCTCTGCTCCATTCTAACAAAAGGAGGATTGCCGCCATCATCGCGATTGGGATGATCGACTTACAAAGGCCCTTTGGGCATACAAAGCCTCTTATAAGGCAGCTACAGGACAAACTCCTTTCCAGTTGGTGTGTGGCATAGAAGCCGTCTTCCCTGTTGAGCTGGAGTTTCCCTCTTTGCAAGTGGCAGTCAAAGAATGCCTTGGAGATTATGAGTCTCTCTAGCACCGCTTATTGCATTTGGAATGTTTGGATGAGATTCGACGGATGGCCTTACAGTGCATGGAAACTACTCAAGTGCGACGCAAGGACTATCATGACAATTTTATCAAGCATAAGGAGTTCAAGGAGGGTGATTTTGTCCTGGACTATGATTCTCGATTTGGCAAGTTTCCTGGCAAGCTTCAATAATGTTGGATGGGTCCCTATAAGGTACTTACTATCAACCCAAATGGTTCTATCCATGTGCAAGCCGTCGGCGCTTCTAAGGATCCCTTTCTGATCAATGGGTATCACTTGAAGAAGTACTTCCCTCCCTGGGGACCTTGACAATCACAGTTGACCCACCCTTTCCCTTTTGGGCATCACATTGTCCTTCTCCTCGTGCTCCTTATAGCTCTCTTATGATCTTCCTCATGAGGCGGTCTCGTTCTGCTAGCTCCTCCCAGATACCTCCCATCCTTACTCTGTTCTCCTCTCGTTTGATCTAGCAATGGTGATGAGGATAGTCATGACATATGGTATTTCTACCATTCTCTTTATTCACAAAAAAAAAAACATGCAAAAAAAAAGATATGTCGGTTATGGGAGAAAAGGACTAAGGTCCCTATCATGCCGCCCTACTCTTCAAGGAAAGGTGGAAACACCCTTGGGAGTAGGACGAAAAGGAAAAAAAAAATCTGTTATGGGAGAAAAGGAAGCAATTCCCTGTCATAGCAAGCCTCGTTTCAAGAAAAGGTGACAAACACCCTTGGGTGGGAAGCTGGCTGTGGAAAAGGTGGTAACACTCCATAGTTCAGGCTAGGACTCACCAACAGAACTTCTTCAGATACGATTCCAAGCCACCTCCCTTGATGTGATGTCTCTGCAACTTCATTAGTCCGTTTGACCCTCTTTAACAAATGATCTTTCATACAAATCATCGAAGAACTAGACGTGTTGGCAGCCTCCCTGGGTACGCCTTATCTTCAACACCCTAATGACAATAATAGACAAAGTGATCTTCATCGACAACTCCTTGAGTGATGCAAGCTTTCATCCTGAGCGGATGGGGATGTGAGTATGGTCTGCCCTCTGTACCTATCAGTGAGCGTGAGATAGAGGGTAGGCCGAGTGACCAGTCCTTTCCCTTCAATTCCAATGAGAGGTGAGCTATGTGAAATGGAGTGTTACATACACAGGATGGGCCTCTCTATACACAAAGCACTATCTGTTCCTATGCACTACATTATAAGGCTCCATGGCCTTCCTTCTTGCACCGTATACCGACACAGGAGGACAAGATGCACACTTGCACCATCAAATGCACAGAAGGCATACAACCTCTACACAAGTGACTGTGAGGCTAACTTCAATGGGTTTTAGGAACGGATTTTCCTCTTGTATTCTCAAACCAAGTGTTAGTCAGAGGCAGGTCAGAGTGTGACTGGTGTTTCTTAATACAATTATTGAGAGGTGTGGATTGAGGGACGTTATAACAATTGGAGTCAGGTACGTTCTCGTTTCCCTATACACCCATGGGATGGGTCTCTGCCACCATCACAAGCCACACCACCCTGTTCTATACACTGCACAACAAGGCTCCCTGGCCTTCCTACTTGCACCTATGCCAGATAGTTGGAACGCACGAATGCACGATTAATTGTGCACACTGGCATACTCCCTCCAAATTATTTTCTTCTTGTTCAATTCTACATGGAGCATAAGTTATGTGATTTCATGCTTATTCATTGAGCGATGTGTGTCATGGGACAAGTGACTCTTCTATCATCCTCCTGAGTGCCCGTGAGTTGAGAGTTCTATTCTTCGTCATCGACACTTGAATCGACAGACTTTACCGACAAAGCTATCTCCTTGGCTACTGTTGCATGGTCCCTGCCATGCTGGGTGTGTTCTATGGCAAGCCCTGGTACCTCTTGCCGATGGCTACAATCTTCTTGCATCAATAACGATGGTTCTCTTCAACCAACTACGAAATGGGCTAAGTGTTCCTAACCCTATCTTTCTATTTGCAAGTACATGTTATGTCTTAAGTGTGGGGATGTCAACGTCCAGTCGGTTGACAAGTCCTAGGCTGTGTCGATCAATCTACCCTAACCGGTAAGGTCTTAAGTGTGGAGACGCGTCCTTGCGCATCTGATGTGTATACCCCCTGCATATGTCATTAACCAATCATACATGTCTCCCACATACTAGTTTTGCCCTGATGGAGTCCCTTCCCACCCACCCACCCACCCTCGTACCCCCTGTTGTCGAGGCCGTTTTCCTTGCGATTACTTTTATTGTGCCATTTTTCTCTTTTCTATGCAAACGCATCCTACATTCACCACACTCCCGATCCAACCTGATAGCCTTGTTTGTCCCTTCCCATGACACACTTTTCCTTTTTACATCCCCCTGTTCCGACTTACTATTTTTGTGTTATTAATTTTTGAAGCAAGTCCCGCCAATTGGATGTTTTTCCATGTGAACACTCCTTTATTGTTTTTGAATACTGATCTGATATGCCAACCCTATCCTACACCTTCCCTTGGATATTTTTCCTTTTAATCGACTGTTATTTCGATGTACGGTTTGTTCGTAATTCATTTTTGCATGGTTTCGTGTCTTTTTCGTGCGTATTTTCGCCCTTTTTTCATATGAACCTGCCCTTTTCTCCTCAACATTCACTTCTGACTAGATACTCTTGTCTGGCCTCCCTTCTTACACATTTCTCATTTTTTCTCTGTCCTATTTTGACCTCTATATTTTTTATTATTAATTTTTATTGGAGCTTTCAAGCTTTATTTTCTTGTTTTTTCCATGTGAACGTCCCCTAACCCCCCCGAAAATGCATTCCAACGTGACCGTCATGCGATACACTGTTGTCCGACCATTCTTCATTTTTATTACCCTTTGTTCCGGTGCTCGGATCTTTTTATATTAATTTTTGAATCCCTTTTCGGGTACGATTTTTGGGTTTTTTCCATGTGAACGGATCTTATCTTCGTCGGAACTATGTTCTGACATGATCAGCCTGTCTGACATGCCTTTTCGCACATTTTTCCTTTTTTCCACATTTTATTTCAGCAATCGGATTTTCCTCCTACCCCCCGCCCTGCAGCCTTACCTCCTAACCCCCGTTCGCCGTCCCCTCCCCCCCACCCACTTTGCCTACGTCCCTCACCCTTCTATACCCCTACCCAAGCCCCCCTTCACCCCCCGCCCACCCTTTTCCCCTCCCTAAACCCCAATTCCCACCCCCCTCCAACACCCCCTTTCTCGGCCACATCCCCCTTCCTAAGTAGACCCCGCGCAGGACACCCCTCTCTGCCGGCATGCCCGCCCCTGTTCATGCGCCGGGTGGACCTTTTACGCACAGCCCTTGCGTGTCTCTTTTATTAGTGGATGTTCATGTGTGGGTTGGCCCTCGTGTTTCTTGCGGGATTTGTAGCTGTTGTTCACGCGTCGTGAGTCTTTTGTTTGTGTTCGTGTTCGCATTCATGCGCTGCAAGCGACTATTCCCACATGAGGTCACACATCTAGACTTGTCCGTGCGGTGGTGCGTCCCCGTCCATTCGCAAGCTGATGTTCACACGTAGCTGGGTACCCCTTTTTCATTATAAAACTGAAAAAAAAAACCTTTAAAACACATAAAAATAAACAAAAGTTAATAAAAATTTATTAAAAGTTAAGAAAAAATAGCGAAAAATTCATTTGACCAACTAGACACTTTCTGAATTACTTTTCAAAGCTGAGCTTCCACAAATAAATTGCAAAAAATTCAAACACTTCAAAATTCATTTAAAATTCATTTAAAATCCATTAAAAATTGGTAAAATTTTGTTTAAAAATAAATAAAATAGAAAAATTTGAAAAAAAATCCATCCAAAATTTCTTTATTTTTTGATTTTTTTTTCAAAGCTGAGTATGATTTACAAAATGGTCAAATTTCTATTTTTGGGCAATTGTTTTTTTAAAAACGCATATTAAATGCCAAACCTAAAAGAAAAAATATTGGAAAAATCTAGTATTGTCTTGCCAAAAATCTCACCAAACACCACATGTTTCTTGATTATTTTTTCAATGAGGTGTTGGTTTGGTTTTTTTTGAGCTTATCATATTTAAATCTTTTTCAGTTGTTGGCTTTTCTATTTTGAGATTCATTTGCATTGTGGGATTGATATGTGCGCATTCAGTATTCTTGCATACACACACACACACACACTCAGGTAATTCTTTTCTCCTTCTCGTTTATTTTTTTGCTACCCCAAAATTCACATATTAATTTCTAAAATGAACCCTAATCACTACCATGGCACGTGCATCCATGCTAAATACACCTTTTTAATTAAATAAAATCAAGTAGCTGTTCACTTTGCATGCATTACACGTGCGCTTTAGAGGCACCTTAATTTTCAATAAAATGAACCAACCGTCACAAAAATGCACGCGTTGAAAAGGAAAAAAAAATGCTTCAGACACATTAAATTCTTAATTAATGAATCTCCATTTAAAGACCCCGTCTGGGTATCAAAGTCTGGGATTCATTAAAAGCGCCATTCCACCTTAATAAATTGTAAATAACAATTCAAAAAAGAACCGCCGTTTTCTTATTAAGGTTTACAACCTAATAAAATTTCACCCATTTTTAATAATTTATTAAAATGAACCATTCATTACAAATCATTCTCCTCATTGCACTTTCTTTTTCCTCTTTTTAATAAACATGCTTTGCGGAATTGGCACATGTAGTCTTCAGAATGGTCTTTTTCGTCACTGCCAATGGTCAATGGTGTTTTGGCTATGTTGTGTGTGGTTATTGATTTGGTTGATTTATACGGCTAAGGGTATGGTCTAAATTTATTTTATCTGCCTGATACGAGGTCTCGGGTGCATGTTTGTTGTATAGCATGAAGTTTTCGGTTGCATATATCTAGAGGTCATATCAAATTTTTTTCAGGATGTGCCTTGCTTGGGGATAGTCGGTCAAGTCCCATTTAAAACCTTGATTGATATCATATCTTTGATCTTCTCTGTTGGTTTTGCAAGCGTCTCTTTTGTTTGTGAGTTGTGTTGTGTATTCACTATCTGAATGGCACCTCGTACACCTCCTCTTGTTCAGTACATCCCATTGATCAGTAAGGATTATTATTCCCTACTTACTTTTGAGCCTATTGCAAAAGCTGGCCTTGCATCTTTTGTGGCTGCTCCTCTCCCTCTGATTCCAGATGATCCAGCCCTCTGTGACGAGTTTCTCGCGTCATACAGTAAGAAATCGAGCTCGGTTCGTGGTACTTCTATAGTCCTGACATCTAGAGGGTTAGGGAAGGCTTTGTCCCTTCTCTACAAAGGGGAACCCTTTGTCACAGCCAGACAGTTATTCTCAAATGAAGATATCCTCAAACTGTTACAAAAGTAAACTAAAGAGGTTCTCGATGTTAAGAAGGTGATTAACACTTTAGGAATGTCTTTCTCAATGATCACTGATCCTCTTTGGAAGCTAGTCTATCGATTTCTCCAGGATAGGTTCATGCCTGCCAAGACACCATCTCACTACTTGTCTAAGGAGCTCTTCACAACTTCCAAGATGGTTTTGAGCGAGGTTGCCATTGATTGGAGCATTTACCTTCTTAAAAAGATGGACCAGCATTTTGTCAAGATGACTAGAGGGAATGTTGCCAATGTAACCTTTGGTTTATATTTATATGCTTTTTTGGCATATTCAGGCCTTAAAAATGGCATTTTACTTCCTTCATCTGATCCAATCCCTCCCCCTCCACCTTCAGAAGATTTAGAACCCATTGACATAGAGGATACTGACTCCCCTCCTCCACTGGTCATTCGGTGGAAGTGCTTGAAGCGTGTAGTAGAGACAATTCCACCAGTCATTCCTTCAGTGTCAGTTCCTACTACCTCTGGAAGTGAAATCCCTGCCTACCTGACATGCAACAACTTATTCCGGGCACATCGAGAGGGTTCTTTGGATATATCAGTTCCTTCGCTGAACCGCTTAGTGACAGGGGATGCCATTCCTTTCCTTTGTAAAGACATCCAGAGTTCTATTGAACTCTCAGTGACAGCTTATGCTCAACAGTTATATTCTTCTTTCTATGAAGAATTGATGCAATCCAAAGACTAAATGAATAAGGCAACCACAGAGCTAGCCTGTGCCAAAGACACTCTTTCTGATCTGTTGAAGTAGATGGAGCAGCAAACCAAAATTATTGAGACACAGGGAGAAGAAATGTCTTCTTTGAAAAATCAGTTAGCAAAAGCTTAGTCAGAGGTCATTAGGGTTTCTGAAGAGAAAGAGAAAATGTCCAAAGAAGCTCAAGAGTTCAAGAATCTTTTGGATATGAAACTGTCAAACTTGCAGATTGCTCACAATACAGTGGAATCCCAAGCTTCCCAAAATAAACAGTTGAAGGACCAACTGGCGCAATCACAATCCATTCCCCCAAGTCCCAGTGTCCCCATGATTCCTTCTATGTCTCAGCAGGACTTGGCTGCTCTTTAATGGAATGCCACTTTATGTCCTTTATTTTAGGCCAAGGTTGAGAGATTGCTCTTCAACGGAATGCCACTTTATGTCCTTTATTTCAGGCCAAGGTTGAGAGATTGCAGTCTAGAATGGATATCTTATGGACTACTTTTGAGCAGTTTATGGAGTTTGTTCCTCCCGCCCACTCTTTCTTTGTTCATTATCAACAATAGAAGTTGGCCTTTTATGTTAAACTTTCAACCATGGATTTATCTCCTCCAGAGGATAGCTGGAGTGAAATCTGGTCTGCGGATCTGTTGTTTGAAGTGGTCATGATGGTATTTGAGAATTCAGTAGTTCCAGATTCAATGTTGATGTCCTATATGTACCTCAGAGGTGACTTGTTAATTCCAAATGATGAAGACCTCTCTTGGTATGTTGGAGATGTAGTCTTGCAAGCAGTACTCTATGTACACTAGTTGGAGCTTAAGATTGATGAAATGTTTCAAAAGCATTCTTCTAGAGTAGCTGACTGTCCAGAGGATTCTTGGCATCCTATGTTGGATTCTGTGATCTTAAATCAAAGACAGTTAAAGGCTTTGTCTCATGTGCAAAATGTCAACCAACTTAGACTGGATCCGTTATCCTATCTTTCCAAGCAATCTCCTTTTGATACTTTCTTTTTTGAGATTGAAGTAGTCAAATACTTATTGTTAGGACAATAAGCTCAAACGATCTCAATATGCATATAATATCAGTAGAGCATTAAATTGGTCAAATATTTGCTAGGACAATAAGCTCAAAACAAGCTCAATATGCATGTAATATTAGTAGAGCATTAAACTGGTCAAATATTTGCTATCCAAATAGTGCATAATACATCTATCCTAAATGGTCAGGACAATAAGCTCAAAACAAGCTCAATATGTATGCAATATCAATAGAGCATTAAACTAGTAAAATACTTACTATCCAAATAGTGCAAAATATGTCTATCTTGGAACACCGTGAAGAGTAGGTAGGTCTAGCAATATAAGAAGCTGCAAGTCTATTTTAAACAAAGTAAATAGTAAGTTGGTTTACAACACAATGGATAGCAAGTCTATGTGCAACACAATAAATATCAAGTCTAAATAGTGGGTCTGTTCACAACACAATGAATATGAAATCTAAACAACAAATCTGTCCATAATACAATGGAGGGATGGAAGAGGTAAAAAATATCAAAAATAAGGAAAGTAAATTAAGCGCAAATTATAGTGATGAGCTATTGTTTATCTGCTACAATAATTAGCCTCAATGACCACTTGTTGAAGAGGCTCAAAAAGTCCAAAAAAAGGTCTTGATCAATGCTAAAAAGGTTACGATTAGCTATCTTTCAAGCTAAAGTAAACATTGGTGAAGCTTCTTGAATGTTGCTTTGATACCAATTGAAAGGTGGCAAAAGCAAAAGCAAGAGGATATAAGAGCTATGGAGATCCACCTGAAAAAGAAAGAGAGAGAGAGAGAGAGAGAGAGAGAGAGAGAGAGAGAGAGAGAGAGAGAGAGAGAGAGAGAGAGAGAGAGAGAGAGAGAGAGAGAGAGAGAGAGAGAGTATGTGTGGAAACTTTCACAGTCACAATGTGTAACATACCTTTCCTTATTCTGTTGTCACACAGAAAGAATAAAGAATAAGGTGACAATAATGGGTGACCGCTACTTGTAGTGTGTATGTGTGTAGGCATGATATACAAAGTAAATGTGAGTGACTAGGCACAGACAACCTTTAACCCCTAACATAATTGCATTATCTATATTCTGATGCATTAAACATGACTTTTTAGTTTAGAGTATGAAAGAGAAAAGTGAGAAGCCCATTACAAATTCACATGCAACTAGAGAATCCATCTTCTCTTATCTCTCTCTCTCTCTCTCTCTCTCTCTCTCTCTCTCTCTCTCATGTCGCATATGCTAAACATTGGTGAGAGGCAAAGCCACACTGATCATAATGCAATAATATTGAAGCTTCTCTTTTATAACATATACTATGCTTCAAGCAAACAAGTAATCTTTTTGCATCTCTCTCTCTCTCTCTCTCTCTCTCTCTCTCTCTCTCTCTCTCTCTCTCTCTCTCTCTCTCTCACATTTGATAGCTAGAATAACAAAAGATAATATCTCATCTCCAAACGTATTTATGTAGAAGATAGAAGTTTAATACATGTCACTAATAGGTGTCATGTTAGGTGATGTTTGATTTGATCAATGTCAAAGGAGAAATTGAAAATAGGAAATCCCTTTTTCATGGAGCATATTGGGTTATGTAAAACCTTTGTGTACACTAATTTCTCACTCGTGTAAGGTTTCCTATGGCTTAACTTTTTATCATCTTGAATTTCTTAGAAATCTCATTTAACTAAGGTTAGTTCTTATGTGAGTAAAAATAACTTGAGGTATTTGCATTTTTGTACTTGCAAACAATGGCATTAAAAATTTGCATTCCTCGCAAAAATCCAAATGTTCAAGTACAAACACGATCCATTTTCAATTCAAAAAATGAAAGTTATGGTTGTTTATTGTGTCTTCCCCCCCCCACACTAAGGCTATCAACCAACAATAGTATTGGAGTATCAACTTGGTTTTAAGTGTCTTATTTTTGGATTCCTCTCAAATTCAAATCATTTTGAGCAAAAAAGTGACCCATTTTGAATAAGTATTGTCGAGCAATGGAGGATTTCGCACAACTTTTTGGCATGGTCCGTCCCCCTCATTTTCTAATGCATTGAAAGATACAGTTGATGATAGTGGACACAAAGAAAATCCCTAAGATTTTGGACATTGCAACAAGAAGGCATAAGTTCACACAACATATCATAGTGATAGGGCAAAGATAGTGCCTTCATTGCCATGATCTTGGAAACCAAGCAGTTGAATGCACACACTTCAAAGCTGAGGTGTCCAATGATGACAAGGTAGTAGGCAACTAGGGAATTAGTAGTAGCCTATACAATTGCAACCCTACTAGCCTAAAGCTAAGAGCATGTGGTCATGCTAGTGTCCCCTATAGTAGTTGTCAACCACACCCAACCCTACTCTCCCAAAACAACCACAGATGCCCTCCCTTCCTCCACCCTCATTAGCCTCCCACTGCCACTCCCTAACTCAACTCCTTTCTTCAATCTTCCCACACAAGTAGATGGATGCAAGCTCAAGTAGAGAAGATCATACAAGACCATGTATCTGAGCAAATATTAGAGTGGCCTGGAGAGCTACGACTATAGTTACTTTTGGAATAATGGCTGAAATACAATATGGAAATTAACCAACCATCTAGTGCATAGTGGCCCTTAGCCTAGAGTACTCGATATTACCAAGCCTTAAAGACTAACTTAATAGCTAGGCTCTTGGAGTCACAATGGCTCAAGGAGCAATCACCACCACCCTCCTTCGACTCAAACCACCATGGGAAAGTGGTGTTCTCTCTCTAAGCTTACCACTAAACACCATTACATGTCACAAAGCTCCCCATTCTTTGTCTTCAATCATGCTGAGAGAAAGAGCTTGTTCCACAAATCATAGTGTTTCCTCATGAGTATACATCGCATATCTTGAATGTGAACAACCCCCACTCTTGTGGGGCATGAGGTCTCAAGAAGGTAATTATTCCCCCCCCCAAGCCAACAAAGTGGGGAAGGTGCTTCTAGAGGCTCTCAAATCTACTCTATTTGCACTATGGCAAGAGTGGTGGAGTATACATCTCAATTGGCTTACTATCATGTGTGTGTGACTACAAAAAAATTGTTACAAGGAAAGTCTTATGGTGAGGCTACACATTGGGGATTTGTGGATTTTGGAATCCAAATTCTCAATGCTTATCCCCACCCACAAAGGTCTATGCACGCACTAGCTTCTAGCTAGAGATTGTAATTGGATTGGGGAGGCTAGATATTGGGGATTTGTGGATTTTGGACTCCAAATTCTCAATGATTATCCACCCACAAAGTTATGTGCACACACTAGCTTCTAGCCAAAGATTGTAACGGAATTGTCAAAGGTGGATTATTGGATTGTATAGAGGTGACTTCAACCACTTGGAGACCATACAGGATTAGTAGGGCAAATGTGTGGACTTCGAAGGCATGGTAGATAATGGGCAAGAGGCCTTCATCTTTGTGATAGAAGCACATGATGCTTGAAGGGACATAGCATTCTATACATGTATTGGCTCCCTTGACTTCTCATGGGAGCATAAGTAGCTAGGTGGCATTCTCCTAGAGTAGTTCGATAAGTTCTACATGGGGGAGTAGCGCTACACACGGGAATGACTTGTGGCACAACTAGCATGAACTACATTATCAAATCATGCTTTGGTTCTCCTCTCCCTTAATACTCCCACTTTAGTCCTTGATGCAAACTCGTGTCATATCCTAGATTCAATCTACAAGCCTTAAGAGTAAGGAGAAAAATCATATAACTCCAAACTAAGGACTGGGCATAGGATGGAGGGATCAATAAGCAAATAGTAGAGGCCATGAGAGAGTCAACTCGGATTTGTCAGGAGGCAATCATCTAGGCTCAACAATAGTGTTGGGAGGAGGAGAGGGCCCTATAGTAGGATATAGTAGCCATTCAAAGGTTGCTACAAGAGTCTCCAAGCAATCCTATCCTCCATGCCTAGGAGTTGTGGATACTAATGGCTCTTCTTAGCCTAGATAACAAGATGGCTGAATTCTCTTTCCACACCACAATTGCTTTTTAGGTATCGAAAGGACACACTATATATAAAAAGGTCTTCCAAGTGCACTAACCTTGAATCTTGGGGGACCAAATCTACAACATGGTAGGATTCTAGTATGTCTTAATTAGGTGATGGGACTTGCTACCAACTTCTATAAACAACTATTTCAATAAGAGATGATCTCAGCTCAAGTGATCCCATGTAGACAGCAAGTGCGGGATTACATCCCATCCTTAGTGACACCTAACATGGGATGATCACATACCTCCCCTCACTGAGGAAGAGCCTTTGAATACTTTTCAAACACAAGACATCCACCAATGCCTAGGAGAGAACAATATGTCCAAGTCTTACTTTGCCTATTGGGAGGAGGTGAAGGACACCCTACTACAAACATTTCAAGAGAGAATCAGTTCAAGACAGATGCCACATAACATGTTAATAGGTGCTCACAAAGGTGATTGGTAGCCAACTCTATCCCATTCTCTAACCATCATTCGAGACACATAGACAACCTTTATGCATGAAAGGAGTATCTTAGACAATATATTTACCTTTTCTCAGCACAATGGCCAATGACTGGTAGCTCTCCTTCTAGATTTCGAGAATGTTTATGATAGGTTTGATTTGGACCTTAGCTAGGCAAGGTGTCAAGACCATCTCTAAGGTGGGTATTCACTTCACCAAACTACACTACTTAGATATTCTTTTCTTCACAACCTCTGCTAGAAGTTTGGCAGATTTTGTGTAAGCTCGAGCCCAGAGGAAGTTGATACACAGCCCCAACAACTTGAATCCACAGATTTAAGATCATAATAAGATGCAACTAGATGAGCTCTTTCACATCTAGTGGATTGATTGGGAGGCTAGCACTGCTATTTGTTAGCATTTAGAGGAACATCTAAAGGATAGCACATCTACATGTTCTATAGTCACATGATAATAGAGACTAGAAAAGACCATAAGGAGGAGGATCGACGTAGCAATCACTGTAGGATTGGTTAGCCCCTCCCCATTGAGAGCTATTGCAATCAAGAGAGGAGTGGGTGGTAGAGTTTTTGCCCAGGGGCGTCCTCCTACAAATGGCACATAGACTCAATGGTGCCCCCCCATGCACCTTCTCACTATAGGAGGGTGGCCAACTGGCCATAGATACAAGGCAACAAGGTATGATCTTCCGTGACATCCCTTGGAGAATGATCCATTTCATAAGCATCCAAGGGAATTCCTAGCAACTCAATTCATATGTATATTGGTCTAACATCGTGCAATGGTATCTCTAGATTTGGTACAAGCAACCTCTTGACAAGTTGAGGTGGGATCCAAGAAAGTTACTCTGACTATCCATTGCAATAGCTAAGAAGTGGCATAACTTCTTGGCCTACACAACCAAGATTGGTAGACATATTCTGATCCAAGCTCATATGGACATGACACCCTCATGTAGTATACAATGGGCAAAGCATGGCATCAGGGATGCTTTTCACTAGCCCTTCTAGCGATGCCTTTGGGACAACTAACATCCAAGGAGAGATTCCTACTTCATTTAGATTCTCACACGGGGAATTAACAATCAATCCAGATGCAATAAGATAGAGTCTATGAGTGTACTCCTACAAGCCATACGAGTGCTTAGAGACTCCAAAGCATCATCTTTTTTTGTGCAAGTTAGTCCAATTGATACAAAGAGATGTCTACCATCTACCATCTTCTTCATCAACTTGCACCTAGTCGGGGTGGTATTTCTTGAGGTAGGCTGCTTTCTAGTAGTCAGTCATCATAGCCAAAGCCACCAAAGATAGAGATGTATAGCTTGATCCTCATCATCAAGAGTGGCTCCTATTTTGTGGTCAATCCTGGAGGCCTCATCGAATTGCCAAGTATTGAAGCCTATCCTATCATGATCAGAGGTCTAAGTGATCATCTAGAGCCTCATAGGGTGGAACATCCAAAGCCCATGTTGTGAAATGATTTTCGGTAAAGAGTCTCTCTCCCTATACGCAACCTTAATAGAGTTATGGAAATATATCATATGCTTACTCCATGGCCTTTGAGATTAGATACTACACAACTTTGACTTCAATCCCATTAGGAGCTTCAACAACACTTTAAGATTATATTAGTTTCACTCTTCTTATAAAAAATTTGAAGCTAAAATCCTACATAGGCCTTGCCTACCTACCTTTTGACATAATGATTTCGTTGATCACATAGGTATTTTAGTGCATGGTGGTCAGTCGAAATATAAAACCATGAGGCATACAAACAATAACACCAAATTTTAAGCATATGAATAACTGCCAATAATTCCTCTCCTCAAGTGATGTGATATATTTGTGTGCATGTGAGCGTACAACTCTTCAATACTACTGGACTATCGTAATAAAAAAATACCAAAACATAATATAAAGAAAGTATGCACGACATATAGATTAAGTACAACCTCCCCCTAAGCATGGATGAGCATCTCACCCATCCATGTATTTATGGATTTATATTATAATTTTGCACTTAAAAATAATTAAAAATCATCCTCTTTTTGGGCTCTTGCTTTCTTTTTATGAATATCTTGTCTTTGTCCTAATATTTACTAATTGAGCTCTCTAAGCCTTACATGAAGTACGCTTGCATGATAATTATATCCAAATAAATAGATTGTGTATGTACACATACAATACCTTTGTGCTAGTGAGCGCCAAAAAATACCATAATCTCATGCTATGTAAACTTACATTTATATGAACCTCATCAAATATATTTACATCAAGAATATACAACATTGGTGTACTAGTAACTAGTGGTTTCACTTTGATTGTTTGAAAACATTGATCAAGCTTACTATTTAAAACAAGCAAACTAATGTGTTTTTCCTTGCTATGAATATTCTTGAGGTAATATATCAAGCGTTCAACAATTATAGCATAGTCTTTGATGGAGTTTCAAAAGAAACCAATGAAATCCAAGAAAGATTTTACTTGCATGATGATCATTGAAATAGGTTGAGCATTATTCATACCTTCATGGGATCAAATATGAATACCATAAACCAAGATGATATGTTTGAGAACAAAAGCTTTATGAAAAAAAAACATGCTTTTTGATAGATTCCCAAATAAGCACGCTCGTATTAAAAGATGTAAGGTTATAGAAAAATGATTTGCATGTTTCTCAAGTGACTTATTGTAAGTATGTCATCAAGACAACAATAATCTCTTTTCAAGATATAAACAAAATAAATTATTTATCATCTACTAGAAAATAGTGGAAGCATGTATTAACCCAAAAGGCAAGTTGATAGTGTCTAAACCACATATGAAACATAGTTTGACATATCTCTCAAGAGTTATCAATGACTAATGGTATCTGAATCTAAGCTTAATCTTACTAAAGTAGCAATGCACCATAGCGTTGATCAATAAAATCAATTGTACAAGTTAATGAATGTTATTTTATATGGCTATTTTATTAAGACCTATATAATTAATGTAGAACTTCGCTGTATGGTAGTTCATTTTATGAGAAGGATAGACACTCTCAACAAAGATTTATTAAGCTTAATGAAGACTTTTCCATGATAATCGCATAACTTACTAGCTCCTCCATCTTGTTCTTTCAAGCTAAACATATATGGCTCCCAAGAAACAAATTCAAATATTTATTAACACTAGAGTTATTATCAATATTATTATTCAATTAACACGAGATTATGAATGTTATTTTATACAGTTATTTTATTAAGGCCTATATAATTAATGCAGAATCTCATTGTATGGTAGCTCATTTTATGAAAAGGATAGACACTCCCCACAAAATAAGCTTAATGAAGACTTTTCCATGATAATCGCATAACTTACTAGCTCCTCCATCTTGTTCTTTCAAGCTAGACATATATGGCTGCCAAGAAACATATTCAAATATTTATTAACACTAGAGTTATTATCGGTATTATTATTAAGCTAAAAATATATATATTATATTATCAATGGTTGAACGTTTTCAATGCAATATACATATATGACAACATCTAAATCATAAAAACACTTGTTGGAGAGGCTAGACAACCCTCGATCACATGGAATTGATCATCAAACTCAAAAGGGATTACATGAGACTATAATCTACAATGAGAGAAAGATTTATCAAAAAACCATATCAGTGATATGCAAATGGTTAAGAGTCATCGATTAGAAGTCTAAATGCTCATGCTACTATTAAATCAAAAGATCTAGTCATAGCACTAGCTGATCCTAACTATCTATAATCAAGCCCTTTGTAAAGCAAACATGATATTCTCAATTAATGTGAAAGGTGGAGCACAACTTGAAGCATGAGCAGAAGCAAGAGCTATGGAGGTTCAAGCAAGAGAGAGCAAGACAATATTTGGGAACTTTAATAGTCACCAGGTGTGACCTATCTTTCCTTGTTCTATTTTCATCTTAAGAATAAAGAATAAAGTGATAGTGATGAGTGACCGCCACATGTAGTATAGTGATATACAAGTGCTAAGCATAAGTAAATATAGATGGCTATGCACAAGTGGCCTTTAAACCCCAATAAGCTTCCACTTAAAGGTGAATGTGCACGTGTGAAAAAAACAAGAAAAAGGTAACAAAGTACAAAATGTGAATATAAGTACAATAGGATGAGAAATAAACATCATCTCATCCTATGCCCATCATCTTTCTAAGGCATAACATTTCACTAGAAGACTTTTAGTAAGCAAATCTATAGGATTCTCATCACTCGATCTTGACAAGCTCTATATACTTGTCCTCAATCACCTCTCTTACCAAGTGATAACGAATTTCCATGTGCTTAGTCTTTACATAAAAGATCGGATTCCATGCCAAAGAAATAACACTCATAAAGTTCAAATGTAATGTAGAAGTTATAGTCATACAAGGTTGCCACTAGACAACATAACCATATAGCCTTCTTGCAATCCTAAGTAGTTATAATGTACTCAACCTTAGTATAGTAGACAAGGCCATACATTTATATAACCTGGATATCCAAGAAACACCACCTCTAGCAAAAGTGAACACATAACCACTGGTGAACTTTCTACTATCTACATATCCCGCATAATCAAACTCTGTGTAGCCCACAACTCAAGTATCTTGGCTACCATAACAAATGCACATACCTACAGTGCCCTTAATATATCTCATGATACCATTCATAGCATCCCAATGTTGCCTACCAAGTATTGCTATATAACAAGCCACAACTCCTAGTGCAAATGCTATGTTAGGTCAAGTGGCTATCATGACACACATCAAGCTCCCATCCGTAGAATAGTGAACTTAGGCATCTCAACCCTCTCACAATCTGACTAGGAACAATATGCATGACCTACCTTCACATGCGAATTGACGGCCAATAGGCTTATCATCTTACATTTGGAATCACTCAAGGACTTTATGAATATACTCATATTATATATAGTCATTTAGAGTAATTGTGTATAATTTGTATACCAAGTATATGAGAGGCATATTGTATATCCTTCATCTCAAAGCTCTTCTTCAAAGCATCTACCTCATCATGAGCACTTCCAATAATTAGCATATCATCAACATATAGTATCAAAATGATAACCGCATCATCACAGGTCTTCTTCGTGTAAAGATACAAATCCATGTCACTACGAAGTAACCCTATGAGTGCACAATTGCACAAAACTTATGATACCATTTCTTAGATGCCTACTTAAGTCCATAAAGACTCTTCCTCAACTTATGCATTAGGAAATTGAATGTGCTCGCATAGTAGAACCTAAAAACAATGAGGTGCATAGGTGTTCCGTACCCTCTTCCTCAAAACCCTTAAGCTACTACATCTAAATATCCTTATACAAGTCCCCATGAAGAAGTTTTCACATCCATCTTGTACATATCCATATGTGCAACCAAGGCCAATATCAAGCATAGGGTAAGCATCTTGATCACGAGAGAAAATATCCCATCAAAGTCGAACTCCTTTCTCCTACTTAAAATCCTTAGCAATTAATCTAGCCTTATATACTAGCTTAGGGTGACCAAGTGTACTCTGAAACTTATATATCCACTTGTATAGCAATGGATGTTTTCCATTAGACATAAGAACCAAATCCCATGTACAATTCTTTTACAGTAAATCATACTCAGACTACATGGCCCTCTAGTTATTATTACATTTACACATAGCCTTCTCATAAGTAAGAGACTCACCAACGTTTACTACCATGACATAATGCATAGAGAACTCCAAATGATCAGAAGGACGTGCGGCTCTAGTGGAGTATCTCAAGACTAGTTGTGGGGATTGCACGACATGTCTTCTCTATCCAATACCATGATCCTACACAAGAGGAAAATCTAGGGCCACTATATCATCAACAACTGCTATAGGCTATCCAACTAGGGCCGGTCGTATTAGAAAAGAAGGCTCCTGTTAAAAGATCACCCTACATATCTCAACTACCTATTCTAGTCTCATGTGCATCTTCTCACATGGAATATGACATCATATGGCTCCAAATAACATTTTGAGCCTTCATATCCCAAAGACAATAGCCCATCTCACTTACATCACCATATAATACACATTTAATAGACTTTGAAATCAACCTACTATATTTCTCTCTAAAAATATGACACAAATCCTCACATCCAAAGACACGCTACGAGCAAGCCTTACCAAAACATATCTCCTCTATAACTCTACTACCAAGAGCAGTATATGGGAATCTATTAATCAAATGAATAATAATAGTAACTACCTCAATCCAAAACTATTGTGGTAAGCCTACCTACCTAAGCATACTACAGACTCTTTCCTAAATAGTCCTCTTCATATGCTCTACAATACCATTCTAGGGTGAAGTATACAGAGCAATCAACTGACACTTAATATCCCTCTCATCACAACATTGATCAAATGCCTTAGAGAAATATTGACCCCCATTGTCAAATCTTATTCATTTCATCCTATAGTTAGAATACTTCTCAACCATGGCAAGAACACGTTGAATTGTAGCTAACACATGTGACTTCTATACAGAGCAATCAACTGACACTTAATATCCCTCTCATCACAACATTGATCAAATGCCTTAGAGAAATATTGACCCCCATTGTCAAATCTTATTCATTTCATCCTATAGTTAGAATACTTCTCAACCATGGCAAGAACATGTTGAATTGTAGCTAACACATGTGACTTCTATTTAATAGAATAGGCCCAAACTTTATGCAAATAATCATTAAAAAATCTCACAAAGTACTTAGCACCACCTAATGACTAATAGAACATAGAACCACAAACATCTGAATGAGCAAAAGTCAAAGGCTTATTCACACGTATAGAGCCAAAATTTTTATGAGAGGTACCTATCTGCCTACCATACAAACAATGATCACGAGAGTCAAAACATGAGTAATCAAGACGTGACAAATATTGCAAACAAGTGAGTACTTTCATTTCTTTAAGAGACATGTTCAACACGACAATGCCAAAGAGATACATGAGGAAGGTTAGTCACAGCTAAAACACGAGCAATAGAGCCAAATACGAGCAAAAGACAAGAGCTTGCCAATCTTGACGCCTTGAGTTAAAACTAGACTGCCATGAGTAATTTTCCATGCAGAATAACCAAAAGAGACATTTTACATGTCATGCTCTAACTATCCAACAAATATAAAAGACTTTTAGTCAAAGTCAGAACATCAATCTAACTGGAATGAAGCCCAAATATTTGAAGCACCAATATTAAACTCGAATCTCGTATCATTATGCCAGTAATATCCAATGCATGGTTCTATGTCAAAGACTTCAGGTTAGATTGAGATATCACAATACATTGGATATTACTGGCATAAGTGATACAAGATTCCAGTTTGATATTGGTGCTTCAAATGTTTGATATAGGTGACTTGATAACAATGCGGGATAACATGGAATGAAGCCCTCGAATCAAAAAACCAACGGTGAGAGTAAAATGAGCAAGCATTGATCAGCTGAGTAACATCAATTGAGATGAAGTAACACATTTAATCTTCAAAGTATTCATCTATTCTATCTTAACAATGAACTTAAAAACAATGCTACAATCATTAAAAAAGCAAAAATTATATTACACTTTTCCTTTGCCTTTTTCGTACCTATCATTGTACATCTTTTGGCAATAAACTCATGTAACCCCATTACCCACAATAAGAATAAGAGAGGACTTAGAACCATGGGACTCACTACACAATTGCCCACAAGACTTAGACTTGCCTTTATTGGGCTCTGAGCCTCTACCATGATTATTGTTCCCATTAACACCTAGTCTATCGCTAATTATAGCTACATGAGACGTATAACTGTATCAACATTCTTTCTATTTTTTTCCTCAATGAGCAAATCACCCTCTCCATCCTTGAGTTGAAAGCTATCTTCATGAGAATTTATACTCATAACAATGTAAAATGCATCCCAAGACTCAACAAGAAAATACACTTAACATTTTTCTTAGACTTAAGATCCTGCAAGCTCATTGAAAATGGAATTAAACACATAAATGAGAAGGCATAGATATCCCTTTCTTCATGCAAGCGTCCATGAGTTTCTAAAGCGAATACAATTAAGCTACATGTCTCTCCTTATCATAAAGATCACACATATCTTTTCTATAATGTATAAGCACCACTCTTAGTCTCAATGAAATTAAAGTATACATGCTTTGACAGTGTCAAAATGATGGTGGATTTATATAGCTAATCATGCTCTTTCCATTCCTCTACTTTTGTGATCTATTTTCAATAAAACTACAGTAAATTAGCATATAACTATAGGAAAACATGCAAAAGAATAAACTTCTATGAAGAAAACACCATAACACAGAAACAGAAATAATACTAGACAACAAAGTACTAACTAATAGAGGAACACATTGAGGGTTAGGGTAACTCAAAGACAATGAACACAGAGGATGAATGAAGTGATATGATAACTTAATATACAATGCTCATGCAGCAAACACACTTTGTAGTGAATGAATACTATACCTCAAACTCATGTATCTCAAGGATAAGGAAAGGGGTAATGAGTGAGAGAGTGTATCATACTCCAAACAGATCCCAAATCACAGCAAGGGAATCCCTGCATGTCAAACACCAACAAATGTAGCCAAGGAACGCTGATCTGATGCAAACGGCAATGCAAGAGAGAGAAAGACTAAAAATGCATGTGAGGAGAGAGAAATAATAAAAACGCAAGTGAGAAAACAAACGTAGGCTGCAAGAGAGAAAACATTTGTGAGACAGGTTGAGGAGATGATGGCGATAGCTAGAGGGGAGAGAAAATCTGCAAGCGACAACTAGGGCCTGCAAATGCAAAAATATGCTAACGCGGCAAATTATACAACAGTTGGATGATGGACAACAATAGTCACGTGGTTGGAAACATCAGTAAATTGATGATGGATGGCTGAAAACAGACACTAGATGAGTAAAGAATACAATTGATAGCTTGGATTGTGATGTCCTCTGCAAACGGGGTGTGGCCAGCAACCTAAAGACACCTGAAACCAGCAAAAACGAGATTAGATTAACTAGAGGGCAACATACCTATTTATAGAAAATATGGGCTTTTCCAAATGGATTTGTGCTTATGGGATACATATACTCTCTAAGAACTTTTTTTTTTTAAATAAACAATATTTTTTCATTAGAAATTCATATTTTGGGACTGTTTAAGTGAAGTCAATGTACTTTTAACTTAGCATCCTCTCTCACGCCCAACAATGGTACCACGAGAAGGAGACCAACCAAGACCTTTTTTTTCCCTTTATCTTTTATCCCAAGACATCCCACCCTGAAGCAGCTAGAGCATTGGATAGAGATGTGCATCGATTATGCAATGGTCTACTAAGACTACAAAGGCGATGGTTATCTTACCAAGGGAGCCCAAGTGATTACCCCTAGTAGAGAGGCAAGGGCATCAGACAAAGGGTGCATGTCAGCTACCAAGTAGCCTACCAAGTCTTGCAAAGGCAGATGGAATTAGCTATGGAATTTCTTGTAGGGCACTGTAGTTTTAACATTGAGAGTTTCAAATTAGGGTTTGTTATATTGAGTATCCGTGTCCCAAACGGGAGAGTAATAAGAAATAGTCAAATCCAATAGCTTCATAAAACAAGCAGACTATCCCTACCATTATTGGGTGTCGATAAAGAAGGAAAATGGCTAAGGTGTGGGTAACACAAATATAGCAAAGATGTGAAGCAAGTTAGGGGAAACTGCCTTGGAGACTATCATGTGCAATACCACAAATATGGTGGATCTAGAGTCAATTACTCCAAAAGATTAAAAAGAGATGCATATTTACATAAATAGAATGTCAATGCATGAAATAATGCAAAGGGAGATATAAGATCTCATGCTCACACAAAATGCAATGCAACGATACCACTAAGATAGTGCTCACAGGAAAATTGTTTACTCGCTCAAATTACCCTTTTACAATCATGTCATCTTGACAATGCGGATAAAGTTACAAATATCCATAAATATAAGACAAAATATTAAATGAAAGAATGAATGTCTAAAAATTATAAGCATCATCATTGTCACTATCAAGAGAAGTAATTGTTCCCTCTCAAATTGAAAGGCAAAGCAAGAGGAAAGCATTCTCTCCCTGTCAATCTAAAGAAGTAGGGGAGAGTGTACCCAAGCCGATCCTAGGCAGAAGGTACTGAAGAATCAATCGATTGACAATTTTGGTCAAAACGTTTGTAAAAAAATTTATGAATGCACAAACTCTAGGTGAATAGTGCATAATTAAACCTGCTTGCAAGGATAATGGCACTATGGTTATCGCAGTAGACAACAATGGGAGATTCAAAAGGGAAGTGAAGCGTCACCAATAAGCTTCTCAGATAGATACTGAGACACTGGACCATAAATGTTTCCATAAGGTGTCGATGCATATGAAGGCACTGGGACATGTAAGCTGCCCTGTCTAAATGTTAGTTGGACGCAAGATAATGACCAGAGGATCCACTAGGTAATGCCATGGAGGCAAACTATGGCACTAACTAATCCACACTCGTAGAAGAGACTTGGAAAAACACCCAAGCTACAATGGTCCTGAAAGTATACGAGGAAAATATGGAACACCGCCCAACTTAGAAAGAGATGAGGCGCTTGTGCTTAAGTTTGAAGAATTGCTCGGTAGTGAATGAAAACACATGTGATGCTACATGAGATACAACATGCAGTACACTTAATGGAGGCTGAGAGGATGTGATAGTGAAATAAAAGAGTGGAATGGGAGAGAGATTAAATGGATTTGTGATAGGTGTAGATAAGGGAAATAATGTGAGTTCATTTTATCCATTAAATGCATTCAATTAAAATGACGATGATGATGATGATGCACCTACTTCATTTTGACCTTTGAAAACAAATTTATTGAAGAAAAATAAGAGAAATGAGTATTCTATTTTTTGTTTCAAGTACTTACCTAGGCCTAAGTTCATAAAGAAATATTTATCTTCCTCATTACTCATAAACTAAAAATTGTTTTACATACTTCCATCATGAAAATCATCCATACCAATAGAAAAAGGAAAGTCATCATTAACATAATCTAAAATGTTAGACATGCCTAGCACCGGAGAGAATAAGTACGAAGGCAATGGAGTGTACTCTATACCAGCTTTCACTTGCGAATAGTCGATCCTAAGTGGAGTTTTTGTCCTTTCAGCATGGTCAGTAGATTGGTACACCGAATCTAAAGAGTAAAATTTAAACTTAGCTTCTATCTGTTGCTAGACTCTATGCATCAAAATGAGATTGTACTCAGCTACAATAATATCATAAGGTCATGGAACTCCATGGTAGTCAAATGTCCGTCCTACCATATTATCGGGAGCTTGTGAAGTAAGCTGTGAGACTCTCTAACTTGTTCCTCCATGGATTCAGCTTGGATGTGATAAGTGATGTGAATGTAGTGCTCAAAGTCATGAGTCATATTATTCTTGCTTCTTGTGTAGAGCTTTCAGACCAAGGTCTAGGTTTCTCTTTGAGAAATCGACTTTGATACCATGTGAAGAAAATACTCTAACACAAAAACACAAATAACATTGTATGACAAAGCACAAACTAATAGAATAATATAGTTAGGCTTAGGGTAACTCAAAGACAATCAACACATAGAATAAATGAAGTGATATGACTATTGAATATACAACGGTCATGCAGCAAACACACTATCTAGTGAATGAATATTATATCTCAAACTCCTATATCTCAAGGATCAGGGCAGGAGTAATAAGCGAGTGTGTCGTACTCCAAATGGATCCCAAATCACAACAACACAATCTTCGGATATCGAACACTAGTAAACGTAGCCAAGGAAGACTAGATTTGATGTAGATGGTAGTATAAGAGAGAGAGAGACTAAGGAGAAGAGAGAGACTAACGACATGCTAATGAGATGATGGCAACAAGTGGAGGAAGAAAAAAAATGCATGGCGACAACTGAAGCTTGCAAACGCAACAATATACTAACGTGACAGACTATACGATAACTGGATGATGAACAATAGTAGTTGTCTGGCTGAAAACAACAACAAACTGATGATAGAGGACTAAAAACATGCACCACATGAGTGAAGGGTGCAATGGATAGCTTGGACTACGAAATGAGATTAGGGCTGAATGAAGCAAAGCATACCTATTCATAGAAAATTTGGGTTCTCTTAAGTGGAGTTGTGCTTATGTGATAGACACTCTATAGGAATGCGTTTCTTTTTAAATAAATAAGATTTTTTTCTTAATTAAGCATGTTTTGGAGCTATTAAAGTGAAGCTAATGCATTTTTAGCTCAACTCCTCCCACTACCACAAAAATCCAAGTTACAACCGCGATAAACAATGCAACTAGCAATATAGCATAAACTACACAAGCTATAGAGATTCAAGCAAGAGAAAGCAAGACGATTTGTGAAAGCTCCAATAGTCACCATGTGTGACTTGCCTTCCCTTATTTTATTGTCATGCAAAGAATTAAGAATAAATTGAAGTAACGAAGAGCCACCACTTGCAGTATATAAATGTACAAGTGTTAAGTATAAGTGAATGCAACCAACTAGACATAAACTGTCTTTAACTCCCAATATAGTACTGAGTGCCATGTGATATCATGGTCTCTGTACCAATTGAGAAAAAAAAACTGATTAGAATTGTTGTCAAATAACATCATAATCAATTGATCATTAAGAGTATTGATGATCTATAAGTCCAATAAACTCTTATTTACTAGACAACCATGATAATTACTCACATTCATAAAAGATTCATTCGCTAAAAAATCAAAAGATATATCTCTAATTTCAATAGTATTTACTAACCCTTCGAGCTCATGTTTACTTTTTTTTAAAAGTGGAAAGTATTTGTCCACATACAATTGTCTAATTAGGTGACACAAAGCAATGACTCTTCGAATGATCTTCATTGCGTGTACCCTTGTCTTTACCTTCCTTTTCTTTCATGCCTTCAAAGGTGAATAATAAGAAGCTATATTAGAGGGCTTCTTCTACTTAAAGCTACAAGTTACTTGATCGAATCCATAGTTATTTTCATACCACCTATGTTTCAAGCTTCAAAAATAGCCCCATCCACCATGTATGTATACACCTTGCGTAACATGGTCTCAATCTATCTGACGCACTTAACATTATCTACTGCTATAGATGAACATATACTATCCATTTGACCAACCATGAATCGATATTTATCTCATGATACTCTTTCTTCTTCTATTTGAAAGAACCAAACTTCAACGAACTAGACAGACTACACAACTAGAGATACTTTAGATTTAGGGCGATGGAATACTATTCATAAAACTCAAGGTCCTATCATACACATCATTGTGTGTTTACCACTTTGGCCTATAGACCTATGGATCAATATAATTTGAATGGTGTGTGACGGCCCCCTTAGAGACCCTTTTATAGATAGGCTAAATGATTACGTGTAAAGTCATTGTGTTAATTAAGAATTAAAAGTGCACCAAAGAAGTCTTAGTAATGTCTAGTTGATCATATAAACAACAACTCCATCACACACATATACTCCGACCTTAACTTAGTTCAACATCTTCACTTTAATCCCTCAAAATTCTATAATTTCACACATTATTTTTTTATTTATCGATATATATTATTTAAAATTTATAATAAAATCTTTTTTATTACATTTTAATTTTGTTTCAATATATAATTATTAATATTTTCATAATTTTATTTATTATCACTAATTATGATCAAAAATGTCATTTCAACTACTAACACATTTCTCTCAATAATTTTTTTATTTAAAGGTGAGATTTCATGCTGAGATGCATTTCATCATGTTTTAACTCTATTTTAAATTAGTTTTCATAAACAATTCTTAATTTTCTTAATATCCACTAGTTAGCCTTAAAATACAGTTTTCTATCTATTTTACACAATTTCTTTATAATTTGATTCATAGAATTCAACAACTAAACTCCATTTTAGTGATTTAAAACCCAAAGATCAAAAGAACAATGCTTTTAACAATAATTTTATTCAAACTATCCATTTAACCTTTTTCTAATTAAAAACAAAAAATATTTGATTCACTCAAAAAAAATACTTTACTATATTTGACATTATTGATACTTGCTTCTCCTCTTCCTTTAGACTCAATAATCTTGAAACTTCTTAATCTAATTTGTTCTTCCCTAATATCTACTAATTTGTCCTTAATCTTATTATAAATCTCTCTCTACACTATGAAATAGTCTTGAAAAACAAGATGAGATGAAAGAGAAAAGAATAAATACTCATTTGTTCCTCATAGATGAAAAAATTTCTCATATAGTACATCAAATCATCAACATCCTCCATCCATATGGTAGCCTCCATTCTTTTGTGTGTTTTCTCCCCCTCTTGCTCAACCCCTTCACAAGACATTCCCGCTCAACTCCTTAATTATCCCTCTTTTCAAATTTAACAAGTTTCACACTTGAACATTTTTTTCTCATCCTTCTACATCTCCGAGCTGTCTCTGACTTCTCCCACAGTTATTTGATCCAAATTCTATGCATACATACTAAATTTTACCCACATTTTCTTTCACCTCTAAAATGTCTATTACTTTCACTAAAAATCTCTATTTGTATTTGCCTTCTAGTACTTACTACTTATTTGCTCCCTAAAAAATTTCGTCTTAAATATCTCAACTCTCGACACTTCTAACTCTATCTTAATATTATCAAATATAACATTGCAATCTGCCTTTTTAATTAAATTTGATAAAAAATATTGCATAATACATCATCAAAACCATCCAAGTTACATGAAAATAGTGAAAAAATAGCTCAAAATAAGGGCTTATCATTGTGTGCTTATGTTATGGGATACAAGCTTTTGGAATGTTATCGTGACCTAGTTTGTTGCTAAACCACAAGCTCAATGGTGTATACATTTGACTCTATGATTGGGATGTGAGTCTGATATCCATTTCTCATATGGTATTTGCCGTTAGGTACGGCTTCTATCATGTCTGTGTGGAGGTTAAATCTTAGGAAGATATTTTCCCAAGCGAGAGAAGGGTATGAAATCCATTTGGAAGAAGATGCATAGAGAATCCAATGCAAAAATAAGGACTAATTTTCCACTATAAATAGGTGTTTAACACCATTTTGTTGTTCGATAATTAGGGTTCTCAAGGATTACTATCTCTCTCACTCACACACACACACAGAGCTAAGATGAATGCAACCAATGAGATGGAAGCCTCTTTTTGCAAGTACACAATAAGCTCAATATATTGATGTAATAGATATTAATAATACTACAATGGTTAGGGTCTCATTATATAGACGTAAGGTTTTCCCCAAATCTTCGACACTTATTAAATGCTGACATATAAAATATCTTTACACCTTTGAGATACATACTTATACACCTAAGGTGTGTGAGCATGTATGATACTACCAAACCCCCCTTTAAGTCATGGGTGGCTAAACCTGTAACAAGAAATGCACAAAGAAATGAAAATGGAAAGACCTTAGACTCAAGAGCAAGTGTGTAGTCCCGTACAATGATTCTGCAAAAGAAGATACATAAGCGAGAGAGATGCGACATAAGGATTACATGGTCTATTGCAAACCTCAAGGATCCAAGTAAGACATGATTCAAAGGTGCATATACATGGCTTATAAGCTAATCAAAAACCAAAGTGGCTCGGAGGCACGAAGCATACAACTAGAGGTCAAATATATGGATATGGCTTTTCGAAACCAAACCCGGTGATCATGCATAAAGTGGTTATAAATCCCCCTAAAATAGAACTCATCATAGGATCATAAAAGGAAAGTACAAACCTTTTTGGATAAAAATTTGAGCAAACTATCCCACAGGATAAATGTGTTTCAAAAGATATTAGCGTATGTATTAACATGGTCATTGTATAATTCCAAAATGCAAACAAATGAGGAGAGAGATGAAGAAACCAAGAGCACACACACAAATCAATGGAGACTTGAGCACAGAGAGAGAGAGAGGGCTGAAATCATCATCTTATTTTTTCTTCTTGCACATAAAAGAACTAAGTCTACAATATGGTAAAAGACTATGAAAGTACGATAACATATGTACACACGGTCATCACTAAGTATACATCCACTAAAGAACGAAGAGGCGACATAATGAATGTACCATAACCAAGGATGAACTATGTGGATGCACTCTAGCTGTAGAAACACTGGTGTATACTCATGTCGATTACCTAAAATGTTAGTGAATAATATCTCGCTGCATCACTAAGACACATAGTGAATGCCAACTAATGTAGAGCTCGATATCTTAACACTCCCTCTCAAGCTCAACATGAGTTGTGAATACTAAGCACTATATTGAAGCTTTTCAACTTCCAAGGCCTTGGTGAAAATATCAACAACTTAATCCTTTATGCTGACATAAACCAAGTCACCTATTACCTACTAGAACCCGCTTCTGAATGACATGGTAATGAACCTCTATGTGTTTGGTCCATGTATAATACACTGTGTTCTTGGCCAATTGAATACTACTAACGGTATCACAGTAGACTATAGTATTCTTGTCCACCTGCATACCCAAATCACTAAGTAGCTTGCATAGCCAAGCTATCTCACATGCTACAATTATAGCATCTCTATACTAAACAAGGCAATTACCGACTATTTCTTGTTGCTCCAAGTAGTAGCAACACTGTGAAAGAAAAATATAAAATTACTGGTAAATCTCATCGTAAATACTACCAATCCAATCTGCATATGTATAACCATGCAAATTCAAGGTTACACTTGGACCATATAATAAGGCATAATCCAATGTGAACTTGATATATTGCAATATATGCTATACTATATCCAAATGTGACTTTCATGAAAGCTGCATAAACTGACTCTCCAAACCAATTGTGTAATTTAGGTTTGGCCTAGTGATTGTCAAATAGATTAATCTATCCACAATATTTCAATACATAGTGACGTCCTCAATCAAGTCACCCTCATGTGTATTAAACTTAACATCAACATCCAAAGGCATAGAAATAAGCTTGCAATCAACTATACCATACTAATTTAACATATCCAACACATATTGTCTTTGTGACAAACATATAGATTCCCAAGTCTCCATTCTTTATATCCAAAAAATAGCATAGCTTTTCTAAATCCTTCATCTCAAATTTAGTCTTAATAAGACACTTGATATAGTTAATCTATATCTCACAATCACCCATAATGATCAAATTATCCATATATATAGTAATGACCATAATACATGCATCACTCTCACATACATTACACTGATCAATCTATCCTCTACAAAATCCATTACTTACAAGGTATTCTATAATCCTATCATGCCATACGTTAGGTGATTGCTTCAATCCATACAAGGCCTTACACATTTTGCATACATAATCTTCACAACTCTAATCAATATAACCAAGTGGTTGCTCCATATAAACTTGCTCTTGCAACTCTTCTTGTAAGAATGTATTCTTAATATCTATATTATACATGATCATACAAACCTTTTGATATAACCACTACTATGATAGCCCTTGCAGTTGCCATTTTAGCCACTAGAGCAAAAGTCTTCTCATAATTAATACCATAAGTTTGCACATATCCTTTGGCAACCAAAAATACCTTATAATGCTCAATAGATCCATTTGACTTATGGTTGACCTTGTAAACACATTTACAATCAATAGCTTTTTTGTCTTCAAGTAACAACACCAATTCCCATGTGTCATTCTCATTAAGTGCAACCGTTTTTTCATCCATAACACAATCCCAATACCCATTATCCACTACATCCTCAAAACAAGTGGATTCCACATCTTACACAACCTTAGTCGTATATACCTACTAGTGATGAGTTACAAAGTTATCATATATCAATTGTTGCGTTGGCTTTCTTAATCTACTTGACCTATGTGGACCCAGATCACTACTAAGTACTTTAGCATCCTATTGTGCCTTCCACACACCAAGTGTTTTAATAAACAAAACTCTAAACTCCTCGTCTAAGCTTTGCTTCTTAGAGCCATCTAAATCAACATGAACATGATTGAAATTTGATGATACATCTATCATAATAGGTGAGTCCCCAACTTTCTGCTCACTTTTATCATCATTGTTTGTATTGGTAGATGCATAATTGCCTTGCTACTCTTCTGTATTTTTTATATCAGGTTTCTTTTTTAAACAGTTTTAATAAATATGGCCTTTCTGACTACAATACTAACACTCCTTGCTATCACGAAAATTCTATTGTATATTAGAATCTACAACTTTGCCTCTTTGACTCCTTTCTTGAGACTATCATCCTCTATTCTGTTGTGTATAATAACTTTGACCATGACCACGACCTTGGCTCTGCTAGAACCTCTATCTCTACTACAAAATCTAAGATATCATCCCTCATATTCATAGACGACGTGAATCTCTTATATTGAAAATGCTCTAAATCTTATGACATTTTTTTAAAGTTCAAGATAAAATCCCATAGTGAAATTAAGTAATTTGAGGTGAGATTTAGTTGCTCGTGCAAAAAGATTTAAATTCTACTCACAAAATTTATGAAATTTTAACTAAAACATTTGAATTTCCAATCCCATGTGAATAGCCCCTTTACTAAAGTCTAAAACCTTAATAACTCAAGGTTTAAAACGGTGTCTTACTAAGCCTTGAATGGTCGACCAAAGGGATAACAAAAGTACATTAGTCATCATGGCGTGTGAGGTGACACACACTAGATTCAATATGCAATATGTTTTGGCTAAAGATTAGGAGTTCAAAGGGTAATGTGCTATAGGTTTCAACTAAAGACCAAGAGTTTGACTAGGTGTATAAGGATTTGGAGCAAAGGGATAGAAGAGGTGTGCCCACTAAAGAGATTTGGGGCACATGGATAAATAGAAGAATTTACTACGATAGTATCATCTCGTTCTTTTACTTTCTATTCTTCTTCAACATTTCTTCATATACAACAAAATTGGTAGAGCTAATGGCTATGCAAGCACTGGCAATGGCTAGGACAACCCCTCCTCTCCCTTAAGCTTATTATTCTTCAATTTCTTTTTTATCAAAAAGTAAGTGAAAATGGCAAAGCGACAAGACTAGCGTTGGTATCAACTAGTTGAGTTGATAATGACCGCAAATATCTTTCTAATCTGATACCGTTGTTGGATTCAATACCATGAGGAGAGAGAGAGAGAGAGAGAGAGAGAGAGAGAGAGAGAGAGAAGACTCTTACTAAGTACACAACAAAGCTAAATAGATTGATGTGATAGATGTTAATAATACAATGGTTAAGGCCTCATTATATAGGTTTAGGTTTTTCTCTTAAACCTTTAACCCTTACTAAATATTGGGAAGTGTAAAAGGTGGCTATACCTTTGACAAAACACACACACACCTAAGGTGTCTTCACACACAAGCTTATATAATGCCAATAAAGAATTATCCATTTGGTTATTAGAAGGAATAGTGCCCCTAAAACAATTAACATCTATGAATTTTGGAAGGAATTAACTTTTGGAGCTATTGATAGCTCCCCAATAACATGTGTACCGAAGGTTAAATTGTTGTACTCCAAATTGGAAGCCCTTCCGTGAGATTAAACATATAACAAAACACATGCCAAGGTTTGGGGTCAATAAATGCTATCATGCAAGTGGAAATGTTTATGTTACTCTTATGTTTTATCATGTAAATTGTTTGTTATGTTGATTTACTATCATGAGTTGTATTTTCAAGTTTATGATTCTAATACACTCTGGGTCCACTAAAGACAAATTTCATAATTCCATTGCTAAGAAATTGCCTTCTCTAAGGGGGTGAAACTAATAATCTGAAGAACAAACACATGTTATTGGTTGTAATCTCACAATGACGATGACTAGGATGAGAAATAAAATCCATAGAGAGAAGGGAATCATGGTGTGATAATACATAAGTTGATCAACAAGAAAATGGGGGACAATAAACCACAATGGCATTGGGTATGGACATCATCGCTAAGCATATCTATATCTACTTCTCAATGGATAGCCTCTAAATGTGCCAAATACACGTCGCTTCGTTCTAACAATCCAATTATGAGCTAGGTGCCAATTTTTGCATACGCAAGAAAAAAACAAGTAACAAACTTTGGACAATCAACTATTTCACACTCCGGTATACTCACAATACTCTGGCAATCATTCACCCCTTCAAGGTATGGCAAGACATGCTCTGAGTAGTCATGGAGTGTTTAGAAACAACTCTATTGGTTTTTAACCTCATATGCAAAGTTTGCAAGAGAATATGTTTACCCACCTAGAATGCGAAGGCATATATAATAAGATTGGCATGCAATCAAGGATGCAAAATGAAATGTTACATGCATGGAAACATGGGAGACCTTGTACTACAATCTTGTATGCAAAAGTCCCCCATATAACAACATGTTGCAGGCTCTCTCTCTCTCTCTCTCTCTCTCTCTCTCTCTCTCTCTCTCTCTCTCTCATGAAGTTTTAATTAATGCATAGAAATATTTACATCATTCCTTCAAGCCAACCAAGCCCAGTCCGCAACAAATACTTATGAAGCCAAAAGACTATGAAAACATCCTTTTACATGGAACAAAACAAGATCATAGAGAGAGGTACAACACGAGCAAAGAAAATAGAATCATATGCATGGAGAAGTCACTTCTCCAATTATGAGGTCATTTGAAATCATGGAAGAAATCTTCCATGAAAGCAAGCTTCGCAAAAGATCCACACGAGTCCATGGCGAGGTAGTCTCATTATCCTTGTCTATTTCTGTTCATGCAATGGCACATTTGGTAGACTCGTAGTGCTTTTATCTTTGATTCGGTCTCAGAGTATCTATGGTATCCCAAATTCATCTACTTTTAACTCCATCCTTGCATCATCAAGTATAGCTTTTAGCTAAATTTCTTAAATTTTGTGTCCTAAGACCCAAGAATGAATAGACAATCTCTTACTTGTCCGAGGCACCCTCTGGCGACGAGGCAAGAAATAAACAGATGAATATTGGTCTTATCACAAACAATAAATAATGTACATTTGTTGCAAGGTATATTGCAAGCCTACAACACATTGCTAAAGGGTAGACCCCCAACCAGAAGCCTCCAAATCAAAACTTTTTCTTGATAGGGAAGCTTTTGACTTCCGTAAATGAAACAAGTGATCGCACCACTTAGCTACATTGTCACAAATAAACAGAACTTTATCAACTTTCTTTATAAACCATCTCTAGCCCCTACCCTTTTCTGGTAGATCCGATTAGTTGACCACTTCAAAAAGTCCTACCCTTTCACAAAGGCCTAATCCAACCACAATAATAAGGGTTGACAAGTAAGAGTGTTTCTAAAGCCAGTCCTCCAAGGTCAACCAAATCATTATGTACCCTCTAATATATTTAGAAGTACTAGCGAATGCTGCAGAAAGAATAAACTCTCGCCTGCCCGAAATGATAGTATCCTGAATAGCCTTCAAGCCCGACCTCATAATCCTATTAAATATGTCCCTTTGCACTTCTTAGATCATTCAAGCAATCTAGATGTAGCCAAAACCTCTACTTGCAAGGAATTTGCTTCCTTTCTAAGATCAAGAGGGTGGCAAATGGTAAGGTAAAGAGACTCTTACCGTGATACAATCAAGTAGAATAAAAAGAAAATACTTTGAAGTTTTGCATGGGTGAGTGAAATTCATAATATTCCACCACAAGGGTTGGAAAGTAGTGTAGCCATGTGAGATGTCGATATCCTCTTTAAAAGAGCCCGGCAACATCTATCCAAGGGTGATGCTGAACACACAAATATTACAAAATGGAAAACCACAAGGCCGTCAGATTCCCTTGCTTATTCCAAGCATAAAGCATATAGGCTACAGTACTCCTTGGAACAACTTTTGCGTCCGTGGAAGCAACAAGAAGAAATAAGAAAACAGGCTGATCATAATTGTTTGAGCCACTTTAAAGTGCACATGCGAAGGCCAACCTTGGGATTTCTAATATATAAAGTTACGATGAATGCATGAAGACATCTAGTCAAGCAATGCACGAGGATCCACATCCAACCCTATGGGATAACCCAAGTGATGAGTTCTCTCGCCTCAAAGAACCACATCCCCTTGCCATCGCAAATTATTCAAATCACTCTCTATGCAATTGATCAACGTAGATTTTTGCGCATTGATATGCAAGCCCGAAGCAAAACAAATAGGCTCCATATTGTTGTCGCCCTTTCCAAATTAGATATGCCGGCCTTGAGGAACATAAATGAATCATCGGCAACAAATTACCCCCACAGTTTCTCTCCACTGGGAAGAGTTAACCCAATGATCTCACCATTAATAGCCAACTTATCTAGCAAAGAGAGCATCGAGTGTGTCATCAAAGTAAATAATAGGGCACTAAGGGGGCATTGCTAATTAAGGAAGTGAGAAAGGGCAATCTCCTTAATCACTCCCCCATTGAGCGCAATTTGGGTCACTAAGTCAGTGCTGATTATATCTATAAGAGGTGTTATTGTAGGCCCAAATCCCATGGCAGACATTAATTGTTCAAGAAAGAACCAGCTGACATGATCAAAAGCCTTTTCAATATCCAACTGAATCATAACAGTCTGCTAACCTAAGGCTTTGGCATAATCTATCCGCAATTGAACATTCAGAATATTGTGCATGATATTACGTCTCTTAATGAAACCATATTGTCACTGGTGAATCAATTGCAAGAAAGCTTTTGGCAAACTATTAGAGATGATCTTAGGGAAGATTTTATACAATCATCTCATAACAAAAATGGGTCTCCATTGTTTTGAATTTTGTGGTAAGGGAATCTTCGGTAACAGACAAAAGCACTGCAATCTTCCAATTTGAAGGCATACAACCGGATCTCCAAACTTTTTGACCAAGTTGGGCCAATGGGTTCTTAAGCTAGTCAACATATGCTAAGAACAGTTCATTAGCCAAGCCATCTCAATGAAGGCTTTTCCCACAAGGCAGATAGGACAGCACATCTTCAACCTCCTTAGTAATATCTGCCTCCACAAGATCTACCTATTCAGGTTTCACCGGGTCAAACCATGCCTAAGACATAATTGTGGGCAACATGAACTGCACTAGCGAGAATTTCTTCTGGACCCAACAAAGATTTATAGTAATGAAGGAACATCCACATTAAAGAGTGAGACTCCATGATCACAAGATCATGCGTACCCCAACAAGTGCACCATATTCTCTCATGCATATTCTTCACAAGGATGAGCATAAAACTGATGAGTCTGACAGTTCCAAACAAGCCAACAATTTATATTTTGCATATTGCTCATCTTGGAGAGTGGACTATGGCTTTCAACCATTCTGAATAAATGGTCAATTCATCAAATGAGTCCCCAGCTTGCTGCAAGGTGATGGATTGTTCCAACAAGGATTGCAAATGCTCTAATTCTGCTTTGACTACACGTTTGCTGAACCCCATAAGCTCTAACATGCATTATTCCGAAAGATTGCCCATGCTTCCATATCCTCAAATAAGACCTGTCTGCCAAATGAAGCCATCAATTGTTGCATGTATCCTGAGAGCTGATCATTCTCTCTCTCTCTCTCTCTCTCTCTCTCTCTCTCTCTCTCTCTCACACACACACATCATTATTACTCTGGATCACTCCTCTCGATGTAACCATTCCCTCTCCTTGTGGACCATCTACCCGTACCATTTGGAGAGGTTTCTGCCCAGTCAATGGACGTGTCATCTTGCGACCCTCAGCTGCTGCCATACTGTCCAACCTACCACCTAGCTGTTGGGTGCTGCCACCCTATCATAGAGGACATCGCCGACTCCTGCTGGAGTCATGTTCCCACTGCCACCCTGCTGTCCAGCAATGTTACCAACTACCCGGACTGCTGCTGCCTGCATTTTCACCTGCCAAAGCTGCAGACTGCAGTGCATCACTGAAATGGACTGTTAGCTGAGATCATCATCACCTCCCTCATCTGATGATCCTGGAGATGCTTTGCAGCCAGAAAACCTTGTGTATTGGTGTCAGTCATCATTGACATCCTACTCACTAGAAGACTGCACTTCACTCCCTCCATTGCTGCCCACATCATTCCTTCTACTACTGCTTGGGGTCTTCACCAACAACCTATGCTCAAAGAACTGCATTTTGCTGCCTCCAATCCTTCCACCAATGCTGCTACCCATCTTACTTCGGCTCTTCTCGGCTCCACTGCTAGGGATGGGGAGGCTTGAGGTCATTTTATCACCGTTGTATTTCATTAGTCATACTCCTTTTGGTCTACATGTTTATGAGTTCAATTACTCTACTAGGATTTGCCGTATCCACACCATTGTCTCCACTGCAAACCTACATGGTATCAAAGCAAAGGTGCTCTTGAGCTACTGTTCTCATTCTCTGTGAAGAACAAAGGGCCTTGCAAGGAGACCACTGAAATCTCATGTCCCTACTCTATATTGATATTTGGGAGAGAAATCTATCCTTTGCTTCCATCCAACACTCCCATCAACGTTCGCAACACCAATGTTATGGCTTCCTCCCCTTAGGTTGCATCACTGGTGTTATGGCTTCCTCCCCTCAGGTTGCAGCACTAAACACTAGGCACACCTATTACAGCAAGCACAATCACTAACCTCAATATTAACCAACATGGAGACAAAGCTAGTGGTTTCTCTCTAAAGTTCAAGCTTCAGTCGTCTTCAGCTAGCACCTTGGCTATTATTATCCCTTCAAGTTTCCAGCTATATGGTATAGGTGCTTCTTTCATTCTTCGGCAAGCACTAATCTACATCACCAACACCATTACCACATACTTGTTCTTTATGGGGGATCTTATTGTCCATCTCTTGCCTGAAACAGAAGGGGAGTACTCTCCCTGGATCTTTTTTGGGCCTAAGATGGGAGTTCAGTTATTAAAATTAAAGGCATGCATTAATACAAATTTATCATCCACTAAAGCTTAATTTTACTCCATTGAAACAGCCCAAAAAAGATTTATTTATAAAATGCGTTTATTCTATTTAGTAGTACAAACCTGCCCAAAAATCCCATACGTAAGAACACGTCATGGGCATCCAACCCCCCTCTCACTCTCACTCATTAACATCTTATTGTGAAGGCCATAATCACTATCTTGCCGACCCGAGGATTCTATTTCACTCACTCCACTACTGCCCATGCTAGTCCTGCTGCTTTGAGGACTTCATTTTGCTCCCTCCACTCCATACGTGCTTCCACCCATCTCCACATTCAAGAGTGAAGTCATCTTTGACTGTAGGCTCTCCTCAAACCCCATCGTAGGGACACAAAGGCCAGAGGTCATTGTATCACTATCATGTTTCATTCATCATTTATCTTTCAGTCTCTTATCTTTTTGAGTTCATTCACTGCAAGTATTAATCGTACACACACTATTATCTCCATGTAAATCCTATTGTTTCTTTGCAGTCAGTTTTAAGGTTTGTAGGGTATGATCAAGGTATCATTGAAGTTCATGCAGTGGTGGATGCCTTTAGTAGGAAGATCTCTATCTTGCATAGAGGAAAAGTTCATTTTTTGGAGACAGTTCTAAGGTGAGCCAGTTCCTTCTAAGTGTTTGCCAAGAGAACTTCCACCAGCAAGGCCTAAGGATTGTGTCATTATCTAGAGCCTGATAGTATTTCACTAAGTAGGATACCATGCAGAGTTAGAGCAGCCCAACAGCAAAGATTTGTGAGGTAGCTTATAGATTCATCCTACCTAAGTATCGGACAACTATTGGCACTTTTAGACCTGAAAATTGCTTCGTGTGGTATGGATGCTAAGTGGCTGGAGGATGGTGACTTGCCGCATACTCCTAATGTTAACTGTGGGCCAGATGTGCATGATAAACATGGCATTAGTAACAATGCAAGATAAGAAGAGGACATTGGAAAGTTGATTTCCCAAGGTTAGGTACAACACTTTCACTAGTTGAAAGTTTGGGGCAGCAAGACATTAATTCTGCTGCAAACATGAACACTAGAGAGAGAGTGTGAGAGTGAAGACAGAGCTCGACACACAATGCAATTCCCAAGTGCATGCAAGTACAAAGTACAACCCTTAGACCTTAGGGTTGAGTGCATGCGTTCACAACCAAAATGTGTAAAGTATGGTAAGCGACCGAACTATGTCATAAACACACAAAATAGGGAATAATGTGACTAGGGGAAAAAACCACTCGTACGGAGAGTAAAAAGTGCCCCAATGTCCTACTGCGTATCACCGACACTACTCTATGAGCATAGGCATGAGTGAAACCCAACAAACCCCCCTGGAGTGAAAAGTGGTCAGCATACAAGGATCATTCACCAAAGGAGATCAAATTTAAAGCATTGCGAAATGCTTCAAATTTGTCGTAAGGAAGAGCTTTGGTGAAGATGTCATAGACAAGGCTAATATCCCTTGCATGTAACCTCTGTTTGACAAAGTGATAGTGGATCTCTATGTGTTTCTTGTGTGCATGAAACAATATGTTCCGTGCCGCTACATTGGCACTCTGACTGTCAGTAAACAAAGGAGTAGGTTCCGTGGTGACAGAGACATCAAGATCAACCAACAAACATCTCAGCCATACACATTCAACTGTAGTAGTGAAAGCTGCCTTGTATTCAACTTCACAAGACAATGTGGCAATAGTGGATTGTCTCTTGCTAAGCCAAGAAATGCAAGATGAGCAAAGAAAGAAACAAGTTCCACTTGTAGAGTACCGTGAATAAAAATCACCAGCCCAATCTAATTCATTGTAAGCATGTAATTGCAGCGGTCCCCCCTTGGCATAAAGCAATCCAAGAGTCCTAGTACCCTACAACAAGTAACGAAGAATACGTTTCACAGCTTGCCAATGTGGCATGCGCGGACTGTGCATATATCCGGTCAAGGCTGAAACTGCAAACAGAATATCTGGCCTTGTGTTGCAAATATAAATGAGTCATCCAATTGTTGGAGCATATGTATGAATGTCAAAGAGATCACTGTCATCATGCAAAGACAACTTGAGTCCAGTCTCCATCATCGGTGTGCTAATTGGCTTGCAATCCTAGAACCCAAATCTCTCAAGGAGTTTACCAATATATCTCAACTGTGACAATCCAATGCCTCTAGCATCATGAATAAATTGAATGCCCAAATAGTAAAGCGAACAGCCCCAAATCTTACATTTCAAAAGTTTGCTACAATTTTGTCTTGAATGCTGAAATCTGATCAGCATGTGTCGCTGTGAACAAAAGGTCATCCACATAAAGACAAATGACCAACAAGGATCCCCCCTCTTTGCATATGTAAAGAGTAGAATCTGATGGACTATTAATGAGCCCTTGGCTGAATAAAAAGGCATCAATTTTTCCATACCAAGCTCATGGAACTTGCCTCAAACCATACAAAGCCTTTTTCAGCTTGCATACCAAGTGTTCAAATCCTTCAACTGCAAAACCCATTGGCTACTGAACATACACTTCTTCTTGAAGTTCCCCATGTAAAAATGCAGTTTTAATATTAAAGTAGTGCACAATCTAACCATAATGGACAGCCAAAGCAACCATACACCTAATGGTAGTTATACAAGATGTAGGAGCAAATGTCTCCTCATTATCAATGCCCTTCTTTTGCACATAGCCTTTTGCCACAAGCTTGGATTTGTACTTATCAATGGATCCATCCACTTTTCTTTTCAACTTATAGACCCATTTAGTACCAATGGCTTTCTTTTCAACAAGCAATACTACTAGACCTCATGTTCGATTCTTCATGATAGAATCAAACTCAACTTGCATTGTTGCCATCCAATGCACACTCTATTGTGCATCCTCCTCCTCATCATCAAGTGTGTGTACTGCCATATAAACTCCATTGTATTAGCATGATCATACAAACATGTTGGTCTTCTATTGCGACCAACAAGAGGAGCATCCAAATGGCTGTGTTTTAAAGCCTCCAAGTACTATCTAGGCATTTGTCTAGCCTCTTGATTATGTACATGCTCCTGATGAACCTCAAGTTCAACATCTTGCTGAATATTCAAATCAGCCATAGGCTGAATTTCTGCATTGTTTAATGGAGCAGTTGGCTGAACATTTGTTCATTTAATGAAGCTCCAATTGTATCACCAAAAGAAATAGGCAGCAGCCTTCAAACACATCATTTGCAACCTGATATGTGTCAAAACCAGTGAGAGATAATTCTAATTATTCATCAAAAATCACATCCCTATTGACAAAGATTTTCTTGGAAAGAGGATGGTGTACCACACTGGTACACACCCATCTGACAACTCACTCTCACTCCATCACTGTTAGACACTCTTCAACTCTAAGTTATCGAACTCCTTGATTACTGTGCCTGCTCTCAGCTCTCTTTCTCTATCTACTTCCGCTTTGCCTCTGCACACATGAACACTTTACTCTAATACGGAACCTTAGACTTCCAAAGCTGGATGAATCTTTCCTGCCACTTCTTTTTGCTATCCCGAGTATGCCATACTTTATTAGCCTTTTCTATGACCCATCTCTTGGCCTCCACCATTTGATGATAAATCTGGTTAGCTGACCTTTTTTCAAAATCATCAAGAATCACAAACTTCCAATCACGCCATGGAGAGGACTGTTGTAATACTGGCAAAGGGGAAAACCTCAAAAGCCTATCATGTATAGACGACCAAATGTCATGATAACCGCGAGGTACCCGGAAGTACTGACGAATATGCCAAAAAGAATAAAGACGAGCCTGTCCAGGAATGACACCATCAAGGACTATTTGCAACCCCAAACGAGCCATGCGATTAAACTTATCTCTGTGCAAATCTTTATTAGGCCAATCCAACAACCTGGAAGTAGACAGCACTTCTCCTAGCAACAAATTCTCCTCCTCATGAGAATCAAGAGGGTGCCAAAGTGCAAAATGTAACATCGCCTGCCAAGAGGCAATCAAATGAGAAAGGAGAAAAGACTGAGAGACCTTTACAAGTCTTGTGAAATTAGACACATGCCACCAAGAAGAATGAATAACCATGCTGCCACAAGAGATTCCAGTCTTTACACACAGAAAAAGGTTATCACCTAATTTAGAAGGTAAGAAAGCTTTTTCTACAGGATTTATAGGGCTAATAGCAAAAGGTTCCATATATTTTAGAAAGTTTCAAGACTTGCAAAGGAAGGAATGGCAACATGTTGGTAATGTTCAAAAGATCTTGAAGGAAAGTGGTGTGATTGAAGATGATGAAGGGATTTTAGGAGTTTTTGAAGAAGTTTCTTTGTTGATACTATTGGAGAGCTTGCAATCATAGTTGATTCAAATCTAGAGGAAGGTAATGAAGTTGTTAAAGTATGTTCAAGGGACATGTACAAAGTGATTGAAGGCTTCAAAGAAGACATGTGTTCCAAACCAAGTGAAGCACCAGAAAGTGCATGTGGAGACCAAGCACAAAACTGTCGCTAAAAAGGTAAAACCTATTGCTCAACCTCTACCTTCTAATAGCAGAGAGAAAATGAATCAGGCCTCTCAACAACCACACCTATCCCTCCCCCCCCCCCCCCCCCCCCCCAACATAGCCTACGGGACTTACCCACACACAGGTATGCACGGTTGGCCCTTGAGTCCTCCAGGCAGCTTGCCAGAGGGGGTGATACTTCATGTTGCTATGCACAAATGTCGGCCTGGTTTGAGCTGCATGGCTTTAGCATGGACAAGTTACCCCCCTTCTAGTACTCCCTTGATGCACCATCTCTTGATCTGAGCCGGTTAGAGATTCGCAAGATCATCAGAATGGATCTTACCCAGTTGAATATCAGGCGGACATGGTTAATTCCAGGGCAGGAGCTAGGGACAAAGATGGCTCTCTACCGCGAGCATTTCCTTCATACTACAGATGATGGATTTATTGCTCGCCCGAGATACATGGATACCCACCTTTCACATGGGATCAGATGTACTATTGGCCAGTTGCACACCTCCTCACATCAGCTAGAGATTGAGACTAGCAGATATAGATCCATCCCATCAAAGGAGTGCATATGCCAAATATGTGAATTAGAGCTAGATACAAAGGAGCATTATATCTGCCGCTGCGCAGAGTATTATGAGGTCCGTGGTCGTTTCCACTGTCTTTTTAGAGACGGATTTGGACCACTATCCAGAATCATGAATTTTACCGATCAGCGATGCCTTGGCCTCTTTCTTCTTGAGATACGACGGCTTCGTGACATGCGCCTCAGGAGTACAACCGCTCCAGGACACCGAGACCCTCCACAGAGGCAGCTCACAGACTTCTTTGCAAAGGAGACTCAGAAGACTTCAATACAGTTAAAGCCACAGTCCACACGAGAGCCTCTCTCACTGCCACAGTCCACACACAAACAAGGAGTATTGATTGATCGAGCCGTTCAGCTTAGCCGATCCAGACGTCCTAGGCCTCGACACAAACATCGACGACACCTTGATAGGCGGATACAGGGGATTATTGCTCGGGCTACAGCTAGGCCCTCCATATCCACATGAGATTGTACCATTTGGAGCTCATTGTTACTAGATAGAGCTCTATGTTTTACACATTGCCATAGTTAATTTCCTTTCTTATTTTGCTTTGTGATACATATTTTGTCTAGAAAGTTGTACCATCATACACATGATTGTAACTCATGGTCTCATAGGTTATTTTGGCCTTTTGTAGACGTTAATATATCATTTCATTTCTCCCCCCAAACTACCAAATCTCTCTCTCTCTCTCTCATGCATGCATACACATACACAAGAATAAAGAGCCCCTTTGTCCATCCACCCTACACTTCGCTTTATTGTATGATGTATTACGTATACACTACCATTTGTCTTCTAGTAGTGCATTGCGCATGTTGTGCATGAGGTTTTACCTTGCTGCCCTCATATATTCATCCTATTAACTTAAGTAACATTCTTATTTTAACTCTAAACATGTGTTCTAATATCTATAATCCAAAATAACCAAGTTTTTTTTTTTCATACTAATATCATACCGTACCTTATAAAAATCATAAGGTAACAATTAGAACCGCATTTTATCGTACCGTACCATATCGTACCTTTCATACCTGACAACCCTGAGTAGTACATTGATGGCCAATGCCTTTTTACTTCAAAATTTTATTCAGCAAAGAAGACATGTATCCCCCCCTTAGTCCGAATAGAGAATCATAATCCAACAGAAAGATTAATTTTTCACAAGTGCAATAAAAGCAAAAAATGTATCATACACCTCTGAATTTTTTACCAATAAATAGACCCAACAAAACGAGTAAAGTCATCAATGAAGGTGACAAAATAATAACATCCACCCAATGACTTTATCTACATAGGTCCATCTACATTCGAATGCACAATCTGCAACCTGGCTATTGCCTTAAAAACAACATCATGAGGAAAAGAGAGCCGATGCATTTTTCCCAAAATGCATCCCTCACAGATATACTCAAAAGATTTGTCCAAGAGAGGTAAACCATCTAACATCTGAGTACAATACATAAGCATCAAACTGCCATAGTTAACATGCCCAATGCGAGCATGCCATAACTCTGCCTGTGACATAGTAGGAGTAATAGTATATGCCAAATAGACTGACTGCTTGTTGCCTTGAAAACAACATCACGAGAAAAAGAAAACCGATGCATTTTTCCCAAAATGCATCCCTTACACAAATATGCTCAAGAGGTCTCTCCAAGAGAGCTAAACCATCTAACATCTGAGTACGTTGCATAAGCATCAAACTACCATAGTTAACATGCCCCATGCGAGTATACCATAGCTTTGCCTATGACATAGCAAGACTAATAGTAGATGCCAAATAGACTGACTCATCAATCGAATAAGCATCTAACTCATAGAGTCCATGACATAATGTGCCAGTACCGAAGTCAAGAATTTCTTATCCCTAACCATGCATTTATCATCATCAAATGTGACTTGTATTCCACACTTTGCTAAAGAAAAAATGGGCAACAAATTCTTCTTTATCCCTAGCCAATATAATGCATCCTACAAATGGAGAGTGGAGCCACCAATGGCTTTTTAAGACAATCTTTCCAACACCTCTAACAAGATAAGATGCATTGTTGATACATTGCACAGATTTGCAAACAAGAGCTGTAACAACAGAGGTAAACAAATCCCTACGGCCCTACGGGATGTAATGTGCTTAAAAGCAACACTGTCAAAGAACCAAATACTAGCATCCTCTATAGAGCTGAATACTCTATCTGCCCAAGAAGAATCATAACTGCAAGTGTAAAAACAAACATCCCAGACTCCTCCTTGGTAATGCGTTTCTTGCATTCTGTGATGTAGTGACCTAGCTTTTTACAATAATGGCACTTGCCCTTCTTGGCTTGTATGCCCCCTTGCTTCTTGTTGCTCTGTGAAGAGCATAAACTTCTAGAACTCTACGGAGCATTTGTAGACTGGCTGCCCTTGCCCTTCTATCTCACCATAAAAGCTTGTTCAGAGGCTACAACATCCACCCCACTATTCTTCCTTGTTTGCTCTTCTTCTAATAGCAAACTAACCAACTGAAGAAAGATAAGTGGCTACGGAGAAATTCTCATAATGAGAATCAAGGTTGTGTAAAAGGCAAAATAAGAGGGTAGCAAGGAATTCAAAGTAGTAGAGATCATATGTGTATCAAAATAATACTCATCTACATTCATCAACTACTCACACAAGTCTTGAATTTTGTCAAGATGATCTTGCATGGCATCACCTTCATCCATCTTCACATCTTTACTCGTAAAGAAGTAGCAAACCGTATATGCGGGATTGTGAACCACTAAACTGCCAAGGCAATCAATGACAATGCTTGGGCATCCTAAGTGTCCCAAGCCTTCTATGCAAATTGTTCTTTGGGGAAGTGGCTGAGCTAGAGCTAGCCTTTAACCATATCCTCCTTGGGGAGTTGCAAGAGCCACAACCCCAAGAAAGACTTCTTCACCACTAACATACTCCCAAAGATTTTTAGCAATGAGCACATTCTTCATCATGAAGGACCGTAGAGTATAGTTATTGCCATCCAATCTATCCTCTTTAGATACATAGGTAAATGCATCACTCTGTCCTTGATTGGCCATGATAAATGTCCTTGTTTCAAAAAGCACGAGAGCAAGAACCAAAGCTGGAAGAACCTGGAAATCTGCAAATTTTCAAAAATTACAGCTTACACCAAGTTGTAATTAGCAAAACTATGTCATACATGATCACAATTGTCCAATATGCTGAAATTCCCACAGATTTCAGCAAATAGCACGCTGTCTAATGCACAAACAGTGCTCAGCAACACAAAAAATGCAAAAGCCCCAAAATTGAGCTGTCCAAAGTGGACAAATTCAGTCAATTTCAGACTGAATCAATGTCTACTAAACATCCAAAAGCCCTAAATTTTCTGACCCGAATTGCAAGAAATTTCTGCAATGTGTGCCTAAAAGCACTTCCCAGAGCAGAAAATGCACCTTTCTGGCAAAAGGCTTCTTGCTGTAGCTTTGATCTCCAAATAAAATAATAAATTTTACCTGTTACCTCCGAAACCCAAGCCAAAGTCGAGCCGAGTGAAGGCCCGAACTGATCAGACTGGTGGCAACAGCCTGGTGGACCTAGCGGAGCTCGAGCAGCGGCTGGAGGAGCTCAAGCAGTGCTGCAGGCAGAGCTCAAGCGTCGACAGCTGGTGGCACAGGCAGAACTGGCGCTAGTGGCTCTGGCCGGGCCTGCCGTGGGTCGCACAAGGAAACGAGTTGGTGCAGACGGAAGCCTCTACAGGCAGTGACGCTGCAGGATGGTGAGGCTAGAGTAGGGCACAAGCGGCGCAGCTGTCAAGTAATGGCAGTGGTACAGGAGGGCGAGCCTACAGTCGAGGGCTGGACGAGGTAGTGACAGAACTGGACAAGGCAAGAGGCTGAGCTAGACTGAGCAAGCTTGTAGCTTTGATACCAAATGTACGAAATGGAGATGGCAGCTCTCAGCTAGAAACACAGTGAATAGTAGAGAGAGAGAATGAGAGTGAAGATTGAGCTCGACACACGACGCAATTTCCAAGTGTATAAGAGCAACTAACAAGTACAACCTTTAGACCTTAGGGTTGAGTAAGTGCCTTAAGGTGTGTTCACACCTGAAAGGTGTAAAGTACAGTAAGTGACCGAACTGTGTAAAATAAACACGCAAAATAGAGAACAATGTGACTGGGAGAAAAACTCTCATATGGAGAGTAAAAAGTGCCCCAATGTCCTACTGCAGATCACCGACACTCCTTTGTGAGCATAGGCATAAGTGAAACCCAACACAAGGGAGATACCAGTCTTGATAAAAAAATTTGCAACATTAACACACAGAAATCTACACTTGCGGCTAGAACTTTTGCAGGCATTATGATCCTTGGTCAGATATTGCAAAATTTTTCGTAGACACAAAGAATAAAAGAATTTTTTTATACTTAGGGTACGGTACACTTACTGTTAGGGTGGGTTCACATGTGTGAAGTAATATATACACGGGAGAGGGCGTAAAGGGCCTTTACACAAAACAACCTCCCACTTAAAGGTCCTAAGAAAACCTTTAATCAACTTGCAATGCTCATGTGGAGCCTTTGGTAGACTTTTAGTGAGAATATCTGCAGGGTTATCCTATGATTTGATCTTAGTCAGGGTGACTAGACCATCATCCAGAACCTCTCTGATAAAATGATACCGAACATCCATATGTTTAGTATGTGCATGAAACATGGCATTCTTAGCAAGGCATACAGCGCTCTGGCGATCACATCTAAGTACAGGTGTTTTGGTGGGCAGCCCAAAATCCTTGACCAAACGACCAAGCCAAACTACTTCTTTTGAAGCCTCAGTGGCTAAAATATATTCAGCTTCAGTGGTAGAGAGTGCTACTATTTTTTGTAATCTAGTGCACCAAGAAAACGCCCCACTCGTCAAGGTAAAGATATACCCGATAGTAGATTTGCGAGTATCAAAGTCACCTGTCACGTCTGCATCACAATACCCCTCCAGATCCAACGTACCCCTGTCATAGCAAATACATTTTCTCTGTGTGCCCTTAAGGTATCGTTAGATACATTTCACTGCTTCCCAATGTGCTTTGCCAAGATTTGACATGAACCTGCTTACAACTCCTACTTCATAAGCAATGTCAGGTCTAGTAGCAACCATAGCATACATGAGTGAACCGCAAGTTGAAGCATAAGGCACACCCTTCATGGTACTGGTTGCCTTGTCATATTTTGGGCAATCTACTTTGCTAAGCTTAAGATAGGGTGGAAAAGGTACACCAAGAGGCTTAGCATCAAACATAGAATAACGATCAAATACTTTGTTGATGTACTTTTCTTGTGAGATAGATAAGAGTTGTTGCTCTCTATCTCGTGTGACACACATGCCCAAAATATGATCAGTTGCACCCAAATCCTTCATAGAAAGGGCTGAATTCAGCTGCCTTTTCAATGCATTAATCTGGCTTTTATGCTTACCAACATAAGCATATCATCCACATAAAGCACAAGTATAACAAGGCTTCCATCATCAGCCTTCTTAGTATACAAGCAGTGATCTGCACTACTCCTTTTAAAACCATGTGAGAGCATGAAGGCATCAAACTTTTTATACCATTATCTAGGGGCCTGTTTCAAACCATACAAGCTTCTCTTAAGCTTACATACCAAATGCTCCTTTCCATGTAAAAAACAGTCTTCGGGTTGTTTCATATACAGCTCTTCTTCCAAATCACCATGCAGAAATGCAGTTCTAACTTCCATTTGATCAAGTTCAAGATCCATAGATGCTACAATGGCAAATAACACTCAAACAGTGGTCATTTTGACAACAGGAGAAAACACTTCCCGAGAATCAATGCCCTCATTTTGTCTATAGCCCTTAGCCACAAGTCTAGCTTTGTATTTGGGTTTTCCATCCACACATTTGATTTTATAGACCCATTTGTTAGGAATGGCTTTTCTATCCTTGGGCAATGTAACCGAATCCCAAGTATCATTCTGATACAATGACTTCATTTCTTCATTCATAGCTAGCTCCCACTTTTTCTTTAACTCACATGATAAGGCCTCTTTAATAAGTAAGAGGCTCACCTTCATCTACGAGCAAAATGCGGTCCAAAGAAGGATCAAATCTTTCTATAGGTCTTTTGACACGTGTAGACCTTCTTACCCAATGATCTGTGTTATCAGGTAGTGGATCCACATCCAAGGGAATGTCAATGACCTCATTGTTTGGCTGCTGAACTGCATGTACAGGTTGCTGCAATACAATTTCAGGCTGCTGCAATTCATTTTCAGCATGCTGATTTTGGTGCTCAAGCTGATGTTCAATCTCCCCTTGCTGCCCATTTTCATTTGGCTCAAAAATGATACGCAAATTGTCATAATCAGCATCAAAAGGAGCTGAATTTTCAGTGGTTGATGGCTGCTCAAGTAACTGATCATGTTGAAATTTAACTTTCTTTTTGTCTGAGTCATTAAATGTGACATTTTTCAGTAGCTTTGATTCATTGAATATCACATCCTGGCTACGTAGCACCCTTTTTACGCTTGGAACCCAAACTCCATAGCCCATTTCACCTTCATCTCCATAACCATGAAGATGCCTCTATGAGATTTCATGTCAAGTTTGGTTCTGCTATCAACAGGTACATGTACATAGCATTCGCAACCAAAAACTCTTAAGTGGTCATATGAAGCAAGTTTGCCAGACCAAACCTCTACAGGGATGCCACTTTCAAGTGAACGATGTGGAGAACGGTTGCAAATATGCACTGCAGTTTTAAGTGCCTCTTCCCAAAAGGATTGCGAGAGATTAGCTATGGACAGCATGCACCGAATCTTCTCACATAACGTGCGATTTATTCACTCACCAACACCATTAGAAGACGGATTGTAAGGAGCTGTAAGCTTTCGCTTAATCCCATTGTCATCACAAAACTTATTGAATTCTTTAGATACATACTCTTCCCCATTATTTGTTCTTATGCATCTTAACTTTAGGCCTTTTTGAGTATTAACCAATGCATAAAACCTTTTAAAAGCATCCAATGCCTCACTTTTTTGCTTAAGCAAGTAGACCCATAGCTTCCTAGAATGGTCATCAATAAAAGACACAAAATAACAGAAACCACTATGAGTTCTTATTGGCATGGTGCAAACATCAGAATGGACTAAATCCAGAATGCATGCCTTCCTAGAGGCTCCATGAGAGTAGGGACTCTTTACATGTTTACCAAAGACACAATCATCACAAAATCAAGCTTTGAGCTTTTCACATCAACTCTTCCAAGTGAAGAGAGTGTCTGCAAACCCTTTTGGCTCATATGTCAAAGACGCTCGTGCCATAACTCCATGTGTGACTGTACTCCAACAACTCCAACAAACTTTCCAGGAAGTGCCTTGCAGTAGAGATAATACAGAGTCCCCTTTTTACCACCTCTAGTGACTAGCATAGATCCTTTCTGTATTTTCCACATACCACCACCAATAGTAGTGAAGTAACCTTTGCTATCTAGCTGCCCAATAGAAATCAAGCTCTTCTTAATACCACGAACATACCTAACATCATGAAGTATCAATTCCTGACCATTTTCCAGAGCCAGGTGTATGGTGCCCATTCCTTCAATATCACATGCATGATTGTTACCAATATAGACTTTTCCAAGATTACCTTATGCATAAGTAGAAAAACACTCCAGAGATAAAATTACATGAAAAGAAGCACCGTTGTCAATAATCCATGATTGTGACAAACCATCATGAGTTGACAATGAGCATCTATCACATCTATTTTAGTGATATACATGTCCTCCACTGTCATAGCAAGCGGATCTAAAAATGCAACCAGCAAATCAACATCTTCTATTTCCTCAATAACAACACTAGATACCACATGTACTTTTTCTATCTCTTTAGGAGTAGAGCTGTCATCCTTGCCATTCTTCTTGCCTTTTGTATTAGCCTGCTTCTTACATTCTTGTTCCCTTTTAAAGTAGCTGCAATCGGGCTTTTTATGCCCTTTGCGACCACATTGATAACAAGTTACATCTTGTTGTTTTTCCTTGCTTTTGCTGCGATTTTTGTTTTTATTTGCAGCATTATACCTTTTTTCAGGTCTTCCTCTTACATTGTAGGTTGATCCACTGTTTTTCCCACTTACCTTGCGTCTAATCTCTTCATTCAGAATAGAACCACACACACCATCAAATGTCAAGTTGGGGTTATTGCTCAATGGCACAACCAATGCTTCCCATGAATCGGGCAAGGTCATGAGCAAGAAAATAGCCCTCAATTTAAGATCAAAAGCTGGCAAACTTGCATCCTGTAACTGACTCAAAATACCAGTGAAAGCATTCAAATGCTTTGAGGTAGGTTTGGACTCATCAAGCTTCAAGTTGACCAACTTCCGTATAAGATGTACTTGATTGACAGGAGTTGTATTCTCATAAGTAGCCTTAAGCTTTTCCCAAACTACATAGGCAGTATCAAGCCCCTTTATATCAACCAAGCTATCATCTGTGACGGCCATTTTAATGTAAGTAATGACCGTTTTATTCATTTTAACCTAATCCTCATCTGACAAAGCAATAAGCTTATGTTCTTCTAAAGCATCATCACAATCCTTTAGAAAGAGTATACCCTGCATACGATCTTTCCAAAGATCAAAGCCATTTTCGTCAAATTTACGAATCTCAAAGAGATTCTTTGTATCAGATATAGATGCACTGCCAGCCATCTTCAGCAATACACAACTGCAATAATAAAGTTCAGTCAATAGCAAGGTTTTTGAATTATAACAGCAAGTACACACTTTTGTACTTCCAAAGTGTCCAAGAAACAGATGTTTAGCTGCAAATTTCAGTCTTAAGTACTGATTACAGTATATGCACGAATCAAATCTGATACATTTGCATTGCTCCCACTTCAGTAGTACATCACCAAAATTCCCAAATGCTGTATTTACCATTGTTTCACTGCATAATGAGTATTCAGCAATGCATGTACCAAGAGAAGCTGCCCTTTTTCAACATTTGAAGCATCCAAAACTCTAAAGACTCCCACTCAGCAGTGAATCTGCTGCAAATTTCACTGTCCAGTCTCAAAACAACTCAAAAATACATCACCAATGTGAAAAACCCCAAAATTTCTGCAGTGAATCTGCTCCAATTGCATAAATACATCATCCCGAGCATCAAGTGCCGGTTAATGTTGCAGAAATTTCACAATTTCTGCAAAAGCCCCAAATTTCGGGGTCCAACAATGCACAATTTCCCAAAAACTGGCTCATCCAAGCAAATATTTCACTTGCATTTGATAATCCCCAAAAATTTTTGAGACCTGTGCACTCAATGTCTACAATTTATGGTCCAAAGGTCACTGCAATATGTGTCAGGCACCAATTCGGGAAAAGCCCCAAATTTTAAGAGACTGATTTGCACAGATTTGCACTCTATGCTTGTAGGTGTGAACACCCGGTAGAGAGGGGAAAATAAGGTGAAGAAATTTTATTTTTAAAAAAATATGCCGTTGACTTTCTGCCTGTCGTTCGTGCAATGGAATACCTAACGACTGACATGCCACGGTCTTTCTTCCGTCACACTACTGCAGGCCTCCAGTCCCGTCGCAAAGCAATCGTCATGCAGTCTTCCTGTCCCGTCACGCAGCCCCGTCGTGCAGCAGCATCACCTGTCGTCAGTCTGTCGTTGACAGTCTGGCGTCGACTACACCCAACCAGCAGTCGCCTGTCCGTCAATCCTCAGTCTACCGTCGACTGTTACCTGTTTCCCAACAGCCCGATTGACTTGTTGTGCACTCTTTGACTGACCTGTCATGTCGCCTGCTCCTCAACAAACCGCCAAACTGTTACGCCTGTTGGTCTATTCCTCAACAGCTTGCATGAGCCATTGGCTCTGATACCAGTTTGCAACGGCGAAGTGGAAGCAGATAGAGAAAGAGAGCTGAGAGCAGGCACAGTAGGGGTTCGATAACTCAGAGTTGAAGAGTGTTTAACAGTGATGGAGTGAGAGTGAGTCCTCGGATGGGTGTGTACTAGTGTGGTACACACAAAGAATAAAAGAATGTATTTATACTTAGGGTACGGTACACTTACACCTGTTAGGGTGGGTTCACATGTGTGAAGTAATATATACACGAGAGAGCATGTAAAGGGCCTTTACATCCAACAATGTGGAGGCTACTAATTGGGGGTCTTCTACATGCGATGAAACAATGCTTCATCTTTTTGTCTCTTGCCCTGTTGCTAGACAAATTTGGAGTTTTGTTTCCTGTGTGTGGTCCGCGGCAACTCAGCACCGGATATCAGTTCGCTCATGGATTATGGGAAAGATGATTTCCTCGTCTTCTTTGCATTCAGATTACTCCTACCTTTTCTATTTCCTTAGATGGACAACCCTATGACATATTTCGCGTACACGGAATGCCTTCATTTTTTATTCAGTATTGGGTATCCATGGTCATGTGGCCTCTACTCGTGGTTTAGTATTATCGCAAATCTCCTCTATGGTCTCAGCTAATCTGGTTCTTCCTAACATCACTACTCCCTAGCTGGATATTGTTCGCTCCACTCCAGCTGTCCTTTCTGAGTGACATTTCTGAGTTAGAGTTGTGATAGACTTTTAGTTGTATCTGTGTGTTTTTTTCTTTGCTGACCGAATGGTCTGATATAAAAAATGTGAGACTTGTATCCATCAATTTGGTTGGCCTAAAGACCGGATGTAAATATTCCAATATTAATATATACTCATTCATGAAAGAGAGAGAGAAAGAAAGAAAGAAAGAAAGAAAGAAAGATCTATTAACGTCTCTAAGAGGCCAGAGTGGCTTATGAGACCATAACCAATACAACTGGTATCATCATCTCTCATCAGATAAGAGAGAGAGAGAGAGAAAGAGAGAGAGAGAGAGAGAGAGAGAGAGGAGTTGTCTTGATGGTGCCGCTGGTTCTTGCCGCCCTGGGGTCGCCTGGTTCTGCACGCCCTGCCGTCGCGTCGCCCTGCGCCGTCGAAGACTGACGACCCACCTGTCGTCACCTATCGCTCGCGTCAGCATCCTCGTCGCATGCCGTTCTGCCTCAGCCCGTCTGGCGTTCGTGTCCTGTCCGCACTGTCGACGCCTGCAGTTCCGCCCGCCTTCGCCCGTTGTTCGTGTCCTGTCCTGCGCTGCCAGCGGAAACCCTAGAGCCGCCAGCGTGTTCTGTTCTGGAGCCGCCAGCGTGTCCTGTCCTGGAGCCGCCAGCGTGTTCTGTTCCGGCCGCCCTGTCCACGCCCAGACGCCCTGTCACTGACGCCCTATCCATGGTAGCATCCTCCTGACGCCCTGTTCCCGGACACTGCTGACGGACCCCTGCCCGGCACCCCAGCCTGTCCCGTCCTGCTGTGGAGACCGCCCGGCCTGTGTTTCCCCTGTCTGCCCCTGCACGGTGACAGGTAAACCTCAGTTTTCATTAGCTCTCCTTGCCGAGTACACCCCTGGACAGCGCCTCTGTACAGAAAAAAGGGAAAGCAAGAGAGCCGGCAACAGAGAGGGTCAGTCCTCCTTCGAGATCAAAACATCATATACGATGGCTGGTTTGGATCTGGATTTCATAGATCAAACAGTGGCAGCACTGGGCCCGGATTCTGATGCGGAGGATATGGTTCCGTGCAACGAAGAGATGCCCCCTGGTCCTGACATCCAGCCTGCGGGTAAACGTACCAAGCATGCTTCGGAAGAGATAGGCGTTTCTCCGGATCGGTCCTATGCTCAGGTTGCTTCGGATTCGGTGGACTCTCAGGAAGTGGACTGGGAACACTTGCTGGAATTTGCAAACACTTTGCTTGGCGATTATGTTCAACATAATCAGGAAGTCTTTTCTGACTCTGCACCTGACGATGTGCTGGACGCCACCGTGGACCCAAAAACTGTCCTACGCTCCTTTTCGGTATTTTATGATCGCGCTGTGATACTTTTCTTCACTGGTCGAATCCCGTTGCTTTCCCGTATTCGCCAGTGGTTGCAACATCTGCTACAAGGGGAATGTGTTGAAGAGATTTTTGTTGGCTCCCGGGGTTTTTTTGAGGTCCTGTTGAAATCAGAGACGCACCGTGCTGCTCTCCTGTCTAAACTGCCTTTGTTTTTTGAACGCCGGTTGGTTCATGTGGTTCCATGGCGTCCAATGGCAGATTTTCAGCGTCTGCTGCAACGTGAATGCCCGGTCTGGGTTGAGGTGGAAAACTGTCCGGCTGTTTATTGGCCACTATTGAAGGATGCTATGGCCGTTGTGGGCACTGTTCTGGTCCCTCCCAGTCTCCGGGCTGTGAATCGCAACCGCTTGTGTATGCTATGGGACACTGCAAGAAAAAGGCCTGCCTGGTTACGCCTCAATTGCCCTGGCATGCACCCATTACACTTTCGTTTGAAATGGGGCAATTTTGCAGGGCATTGCTTCTCCTGTGGACAGTTGGGGCACTTTATGGCCGAATGCCCGAAACAGCAACACACTTCCCATGATGGCCATGCTGTGCCGCCCATGGAGGATATGGTGTGTGATGCCCCATCGCTGGATGCTACCCATCAGCCCCACGCTTTGGCCAAAGGTAAACAACAGGTTGCGGGTCTGGATTCCAGCGCCACTAATTGGGTGGAAGTACGTGCAAAAAAAGGCAACAGGGTTGTTGTGGCCATGGAGAACAATGTGCCTACTACATCACAAGATTCCATGCGTACATACATGCGCAGGAAGGAAATGCAGTCTTCTGAGCGCTCGGCTCCTGCTATGGTTTCCTCTGCCCCCATTCATCAGCCCGCCAGGAAAATGTCTTCGGATCGTTCAAAGGGTCCCTCTGCTAAGCTAGCATTTGATACCAGAGGTAATGTCATTACCCCGTGGGACCGTCGTTATCCCCGTTCCATCCCAAAGCCAGCAGATATGCCGTCTACTTCCAAATCTGGTCCGCAGAACTCTTTTGCAGTGTTGGCGGATTTCTTGGACGAGGGAGTCCTGGACATTCTCGCTGACAAAGTCAAATCGAGGCAAGCAGTGCCTCGTACCTGATTTTGTTTTGAGTATACATGAAAATCGCCACGTGGAATGTGCGTGGAATTTGTTCTCCACACAAGCAGCATGCTATGTGGACTGTATTGCATGAAAATCAGTGGGATGTCCTGTGTGCTGTTGAGCACAAGAGTCACGATGAAGCCGGAAAAGTGGTAGATTGCCATGGCTTTAGATTGTTTTATGCTGGGTCACAGGCCATGCATTATTCGGGTGTGCTCATGATTGTCCATGACAAATATCAGCCTGTTCTAATTAAAAATGATGTTCATGGCCGTTTTTTGGTGATTGAAATTATATTCGAAGGGAAAATCTTATGGCTACTTGGCCTCTATGCTCCGAATGATTCCTTATCTCGTCGGGCGCTTTGGCAGACTTTGCAGACCTCCTTGTCACTTGGCAGACGGGGCTTCTTCATGGGGGATTTCAATATGTGTGTGGATTCCTCCCAGTCCACATCGGAGCATTCGGTGATGGATACGCCGGAAAGTCGTATGTGGCAGGCGTTGGCTCTTGACGTCCTTAAGCAAGATCTCTGGTCCTGGCTACACCCGTCTTCTACAGGGTTTACTTTCCATTCTGCCCAGTATGCAACAACATGGTCAAGATTGGATCGTATATATATCATGCAGAATGATGATTTTCTTCCTGAGCTGCTCGAAATAAAAGTGTTGCAGCAATATGCCTTGTCGGACCATTTCCCTCTGCAACTTGAGCTGCTTGCACAGCCCATTGCCCCGTTCAAGCAATTTCTGGAGAGACTCCCTTTGCGTTTCAATTCGTCTTACCTGAAGCATGCAATCTTTCAGGGCTATATGCAGCAATTGATTGACAGATTTCTCTTCGACTTCTCTTCTCAAGACACTGCGTCATTTGAATGATTGCTCTCTAATGTGCAGCGGGTTGCTCGGCAGTATGGGATCCACCATGCCTCTCTTTGTCGGCAGCGTCGCAAGGCAGCCGAGGACATGCTGGCTTTGGTTCGCTCTCTGCTGGCGGACACTCCGGATGATGCATTTCTGCTCGCACTGGCCATGCGAGTGGCGGATCTTATTAAAGAATTCCAATTGAAATCATATCAGCAGGCCAAACTGCAACATCTGACAGAGACGTTGCAAGATAATGCATGTCAAACCCATAAGTTCTTTCGAGCTCTCCACGCCTCTCCCGCTAGGGAGAATATGACCAGACTCGAGGATGCAGAAGGTCACCTTATCATGGATCCGCAGACTATTGTGCATATGTGCAAGAATTATTTCCGTGACCTTCTCGGCACCACTTCTCCACCTTCAGATCAAATCTCTCAGGCCCGTTCGGGTTTTTATGACCTGGTCCGCAATCAGCTACCGCAGGACATGCAAGCTATTATGGAGTCCGATATTTGTGAGGCAGAGGTTATGGACGTCTTGTTACATTTGCCCAAGGATAAAAGCCCGGGTTGGGATGGTCTCACCAATGAGTTCTTTGCCAACTGGCGAAACCGTTGCAGGCTTTGTTTCAGCAGGTGTGGCAAACCGGGATCATGCCTTCCTCATGGAAAGAAGGCCTTATTAAACTGCTTCCAAAAGTTCCTTCGCCATCAAGGTTGACACAGTGGCGCCCCATTTCCTTGATGGGTTCAATGTACAAAATCTTTTCCAAAATAATGGCGAATCGGCTTCATAAGCATCTCCTGGCCATTGTGCATCCTCTACAGTATGGTTTCATTAAGGGCCGAAATATTCTGCACAATGTATTGAATGCTCAACTAGCTATTGATTATGCGAGGCATTCTAACCAGGAGGTAGTACTGATTCAACTGGACCTGGAAAAGGCTTTTGACTATCTGGATTGGTCTTTCGTCGCTGAACTTATGTCGGCTATGGGCTTTGGTCCCCGGATGTCTCGTCTAATCTACACCATTAGCGCTGCGGCGTCTTCGCGAGTCATGCTGAATGGAGGTGTTACTGAGCCATTTGTACTTGCCCACTCTGTCAGACAAGGATGCCCTTTGAGCCCGCTATTCTTTGCCCTCGCGACACATCCAGTTCTTTCCATGTTATCCCATATGGTAGCCTCTTCTCAGTTGGCCGGTCTGTCGCTTCCTTCAGGACAGCACTTCATTAGCCAATCCCTGGCGGATGATACTTTTATGATTTTGCGTGCGGACAAGGACAACCTCAAGCGCGCATTGGATGTTTGGGGCATCTTTGGTCAAGCCTCCGGCCTTCGCATCAATGCGCTCAAATCAGCCATTCTCAGCTGCACGGAGTCGGATTTGCAGTCCTTGGACTGGCAGGGTCTGGTTGTTCCTCGTGGCTCCATTGTCAGGCACCTTGGGTACCCTTTGGGTGTCGACGTTCCACCAAAGCAGCTTCTGCAGTGGATTTCTCAGAAAATGGTGGCTAAGTTTATGTATTGGAAATCTCAAGCCTGGCCCTTCCATATTCGACTCAAAGTGGCCCAGACAATTATGTTGCCAATGCTGACATATTTTTTGCCATTGTTGCCCTGGACTACTACGACTCTCAATGCTCTTACTCAGTCTCTTCGCTTCATGCTATGGAAGAAGGGCTCATTGCATGCAGGTATTTCCTGGATTTCTTGGTCGCATGCCTGCACCCCCAAACGCATGGATGGCGGAGCTATTTTAGATGCCCAAACTCACATGCAGGCACTCCGTTGGTCTCTCTTCCGCGCCATGTGCTCGGATCATCATCCATGGGTCGATATAGCCCGTTATTTCCTTGAGAGCCATGGGCTTCTACATGGCAATACCCAAATCCGGACTTCTTGGTGGCATGTTCTTAATGCTAATTCGAGGTTCTCCAGTTCTTCTTCGTCGCTGCTTAATCATTTGGTATGTTCCTGGAAACGGGTCCTTCTAAAGGCTCAGTGGCATCCAGCGGAGGATCGCTTGGCTACGAATTCTTTTCAATTGGAATTATTGGCAGTCTCGCGTTTACTTGCATGGGAAGGCAAAAATGAGCTTAGACCATAAGTCAAACGGATGGCTCGTTTGGGCTTGTCTTCGGTCGCGGATGCCACCCTTGCTAGTCGCAATGTGCTTATATCTTTTCGTACAGCCAGGAGGCTTTACAGGATCCCGCGGGGATATAGGCTTTTATGGGAACAGCTTTTGCGGATGCTCCAGAGCAGACAACCCTTTCCTGCCCTTGCTTCAGATCATCCCTGGCAGGATTGGGACCTACAAGGCCGGCTGCCTTTAAGCAAAGCTTCTGCTAATCAAGTTTATCATATTCTGATCAAAGATCAACAATGGTTAGTTACCAAAGCCAATGCTTTATGGGGCTTACGAAAATCCCGGTCCTGGTGGAGGGCAACTGTGATGGAGGGCTGGTTGAACAAGACCCCCTTCAAATGTAAAGTCTTTCTTTGGAGAGTGATGATTGGTGGTCTTCCGCTTGCGTCGGCTCTTTCCAAGCGACGAATCTCCAATGGCAGCTGTTTCTTTTGCACCACTGCTGTGGAATCAGCCCGCCACAGATTTATTTCTTGCCCCGTCGCAAAAAAAGTCTGGTTCTTTTTGTCAGCTATTTGGCAAGGAGCGGTTGGATTCACCCTGCGCCCCTTTGATTGGGTTTTCGGCCAGCCCAAATACCCCACTCCTGCACAGCCACATATGAAACTCATGTATCATTTTCTTCGATATTGGGGCTGTTGGCATAACTGGACCATTAGGAATGCTTTTCTTTTTGACTCCGCCTATAATGTTCAGCGACATATTGCGAGGCTTAAGGGCCTTTTGTATTGGCAGTTGGATCTTCTCCGGCATTCTGATTTGCTCTCTAGGGAGGACTTCCGTCCCTGGCTTATGGCAATTTCATCTGCCCCCTTGCCATAACTTTGTAACTTGTAGCACTTAGCCCCTTTTCACATGATGGCCTGGATTGGCGTCATGTATCTTGTAATCAAGTTATCTTGTACTTTTTTTCGTAATTAATACAATTACCTTTTACGAAAAAAAAAAAAAGAGAGAGAGAGAGAGAGAGAGCGTTGGTCCTTGCTATCACTGGTCTGAACTATGCGCAGTCTGTGCGCTCCCTTTCCTACGTCCACCTGTTTGCTAGCCTGCTGCATCACATCCCTATTACCCTATGCCTGCATCGTGTAGGAGTTGCCTACCATTGCGCGCACGTGAGAGAGAGAGAGAGAGAGAGAGAGAGAGAGAGAGTTGAAATTGTGTTAATAAACATAAGTCTTAGGAGTTGGAAGATATTGTGTGGTGTAGTCTTCATAGGCCTAAAATAGCATGTTTTTTTGTATGAATTGGTATGGATACGTATCGTATGGTATTGTACAAACCGTACGGAACGAACTAGTCCGTAAGTAGTGCGCATGGAACTATGCTCATTCTCTTCATCAATGTTAATATGAAGTCCTGATGCGATAGCAAAAATATTCCATGCAACCATTGTTCGATTGACATTTGAGCGATCAACATTAAGAAACATGAAGGAATCATCTGCCAAAGATTGCCCCAAAAGTTGGGCCCCACTAGGAACAGTCAGACTAACTATCTCCCCTTGATCAGCCAACTTGTCCAACAATGAAAGCATCAGGTGAGTGACCAGAGCAAATAGCAAAGGGCTGAGAGGGCAGCCTTGTCGAAGAGACCAGAACAAGGCAATTTCATCCGTGTCCCTCCATTAAGTGCAATGTGGGCAACAGCACCCTGACTAATAGTATCCACAAGAGAGATCATACGAGGCCCAAATCCCATGGTGGTCATTAGCTGCTGCAAAAAAGACCAGCTAACATGATCAAATGCCTTTTCAATATCAAGTTGAAGCATAACCACCTGCTAGGCTGAAGCTTTAGCATAGTCAATTCCTAGTTGAACATGCAAAATATTGTGCATTATATTCCGGCCCTTAATGAAATCGTATTGGCGTGGATAAATCAACTGCGAAAATACTTTCTGCAACCTGTTGGCAATGATTTTAGAAAAGATTTTATATAAAGAACCCATAACAGAGATGGGTCTCCATTGTTTCAAGGAGAATGGAGAGGGAACCTTGGGCAATAACCGAATGACAGCAATCTTCAAGTCTGAAGGCATCTCACCAGAATTCCACACTTGCTGATACAGACGTGATAATGGGTCCTTAAGTTGCTCCACATGGACCGAAAACAATTCATTAGGAAGCCCATCCCAACTAGGGCTTTTTCTTCGAGGCAAATGAGACAACATCTCTTCCACTTCCTCCTCCGAAATATCTACCTCCATCAAATCAACCCATTCTAGCTTAACCTGGTTAACAACCAAATTGCAAATATATCTGCGGGCAAAAAGAACTGCATCTGAAAGAGTCTCCTGCGGGTCCATCAGCGATTTATAAAAGTCAACACACATCTGAATGATGGAAGCAGGTTCAATCACCATAACACCTTGCTCATCCATCAATTTTACAATATTTTCACGAGCATATTTCTAATGCAATTGAGCAAAAAATTTATGAGATTGACAGTTATTGTCGTGTAAAGCTTCTGCTCTGGCCAGCAATTTGTATTTAGCATATTCCACTTCCTGTAAAGATTCTGCCTTTCAACCATTCAATACATGTAAGCAAGTCATCATTGGAGTCCCCCAATTGACACAAAGACAACGAGTGGGTCAACAATGCCTGCACATGTTGCAATTCAGTGCGTAAAGAGGAAGCATGCTGAATACCATACTCTTGGGATAACGATCGAGCATTATCCCTAAATACAGCCCAAGCTTGCATCCCTTCAGTGAGAACCTTGGAGCTAAAAGAAGTAATCAGTTGCTGAATATATTCCAAAAACTGATTTTGCAGTAGAAATGACTGATTGAAACGAAGAAGCAAGTGGGCAAGGAGGGCCTTAAAGTCATGGACACGTCTGTGATTCAGCTCCAAGACCAAAGGATAGCGATCTGACAAAACATGCTGTCTCTCCACCCACATATCAATAACTTCAAGAAGAAAAGTATCACTCTGGCAAATATAGATCCGATCCAGTCGGGCCCAAGTATTTGGATGCTAAAGAGAGCAATAAGTATTTCTGGCCTAAGAAGGATACAACCAAGACCACATGTCCTGTTTCAAGGATACGGCTGCCAGAGCATCCAACGCCTGTCGTTCAAGACCATCCATGACCGAGTGCTATGAAGTTGTCTGATCCATACATACAAATGCATTGAAGTCACCCATAACAAAGCTTGGACGAGCCATGGCCACAAGCACTGCAAATCATTCCAAATTTGACGGCGTTCTCGAGCAGTAGAAGGAGCATACACCCCCACTAGCCACAAAACCTCTCCCTCATAAAGAATTTCCAGAATCATGAATCTACCGCGAGCGTCCTGAGAAACCAAAGATGGTTACAGGGATGATTTGACGGCCAACATAACTCCAAATTTAAGTCGAACACCTCCACTAAAAAATTTTGAATAATCCTTGTATACATAGGTAGATCCTGCCAAAGCATGTTATTTATGCTCCACAGCACCAAAAACATCCCAGTTTCTAGTTAACATTGTTTCCCACAGCAAATGCTACTTACTGCCCGAAGAAACACCTTTCACATTCCATAAAGCAATTTTCAAGATAGCACAAAGAAAAAAAGAAACTATTGAACCACCCCTTTCCCTTTCCCTTTCACATCAACAGCTTAGCTGCCTAAAATTTTCCCATTTCACTTCAAATCACATCTACCAAATTTGCTCTCTGCAAACTAGCAATTGAATCACAGGAAGGAAACTACTATTGTTGAGAGCGGTAAACATCACGAGGAGGCACAAGCCACCCTCGCGGATCAAAGCGCAAAACAGAATCGGAAGCACTTTTATCCTCCACAGCGACTGCAGGAGAACGCGAGGGTTGAGGTTTCATATAGAAACCCCTACCTCTATGTTGAAAAGCTTGAGTGATAGGCAACGGAGGTGGGCGGAAGATAAACGAGGCTCCTGTCTGGCATTGCGTCTAACCACAGTGACCCAAGAATTATCCTGCAGAGGCAAATTCTGACCAACCAAAAGCGATGCACGCTCTATACCAGTTTGAGACACATTCTTCTTTCCATCATCATGGCCATGTTGGACAAGCGGCTCATGATCCACTTGTGGCTGCTATACCACTTGCTGGGGATGATGCTCATGCATATCTGTGTCAAGAATCATTGAACTTTGCAAAACATCGGGGCTTCTATCGCATTCAGAAATGAAAAGGCCCGATTGGCCACATCTGAAACAGTGACCAGCAAATGTTCCCCATTTCAGCTCGTAAACCAGCGTTTGCAATCCCAAAACCTCGAACTGGACTTTAGTCCAGCGAGGTTTCCCTGTATCCCAAAGCATGCAGGCCCTATTCCTATTGCGGGAGGCCAACCGAGGCTCCACCAATACTTCACCAAGAGTTCTCAACACCAAAGGTAAAGTCTCCAAAGATGCACAGGAAAAATCAACCACCTCAACCCAAATAGGACATGCCTGCCTAAGTACTTCCTTGAATTTCACCATAGGTCTCCAAGGGACCATATGTACTAATTGACCATCGATAAACAAAGGGATACGTCGCATAATAAAAGCACGAACTTCAGGGGAGTGAAAAAGGACTTCAAAGAACCCCTTCGGCCCATCATAAATCTATTCAACAAGAGGGCCCTACACTTGTGCTGAAGCATCATCTTGACCCATCTCAGCACTGACAAGCATAGACTGCAACCACACACGAATTCTAGTGATCAAAGCAGTCCTTTCCGTCAAGTAGAAGATGGCTGCCCTCTCATGGAAAGCAGCAATTTGCTGTATAACCAGATCTGTGCCCATGACAGCTACCACATGTTCCCCTGCCGGTAAAGAACTCGCTTTACCCTTATTGGCTTGAGTGTAATCCGACATTAGATTATTAGCAGTAGCCAACATAAACTGTAAAGGCCCCTCAGGCTAGGAGCATGAAGCATGAACATTTGGCTGAGGCAAATCCTGAACACACAAGTCCGGTTCATCAACTGACATTTTACGACACTTACCCGTCTCAACCCCATCCATCAACTGTCCAGAGTCTTCTGCTGACAAGTCACCATCTGATTTGACCAAATCATTATCATCCCCATTCCCAATATGCTGGTCAAGAAAAGCCATATCAATACCGTTTGACTCCTGCAGTTTCTCCATAACCAGGCCTCTTTAGGGCTGCCACAGTCTGTCCTTCTCTCTCTCTCTGCAATCCACCTACTTGTGATCGTGTTGCTCTGCAGAGTGGAAGCCCAAGCCCTAACCAGCATACTGCAGAATTGTCAGGATCTGGGAGCACACAACTGCGTGCTGGGCCAGAGTATGACCTGGGCAGAAAACAAACGTCTGGACTGGAAGTGTCAACCAGGGCAGACGGGACCCTGCGCAAATGAGGGAAATGACTGAGGCGGCTCTCGAGGCAGTTGCATAGTGGCGCAGGGAAAAAACACGTCCCCATGCCTCTCTCTCTCTCTCTCTCTCTCTCTCTCTCTCTCTCTCTCTCTCTCTCGCGTAAAAGGTAATTGTATTAATTACGAAAAAAGGTACAAGTTTGCATGATTACAAGATACACGATGGCTCTACCCCATCATGTGTACACACTGACTCTCTACAAGAACCAGACAACCAAAGAGTTACAAAGTCATGGCAAAGACACAGAGGAAATTGCCATATGCCAGGGACATAAGTCCTCCCGAGGAAGCATGTCAGAGTGCCGGAGAAGATCTATCTGCCAATACAAGAGACCTTTAAGCCGCGCAATATGCCGCTGAACATTAAAGGCGGAATCAAAAAGAAAAGCATTCCGAATGGTCCAGTTATGCCAACAGCCCCAATATCGAAGAAAGTGAAACAAGATCTTCATATGAGGCTGTGTCGGTGTGGGATATTTGGGCCGCGCAAAAACCTAATCAAACGGGCGTAGCGAGAAACCAACCACCGCTCGCCAAACGGCCGACAAGAATGACCAGATTTTCTGAGAGATGGGGCAAGAAATAAAACGATGACGGGCAGATTCCACAGTGGTGGTGCAAAAGAAACAGTTTCCGTTGGAGATTCGACGCTTGGAAAGGGCTGAAACAAGCGGAAGACCACCAATCATCACCCTCCAAAGAAAGACCTTATATTTGAAGGGTGTCTTGTTCAACCAGCCCTCCATCACAGTTGCCCTCCACCATGACCTGGATTTATGCAATCCCCATAGAGTATTAGCTTTAGTAACCAGCCATTGATGATCCTTAATCAGAAGATGATACATCTGGTTAGCTGAAGCCTTTTCTAAATTCAGCCGGCCTGCAAAGTCCCAGTCCTGCCAAGGACGATCCGTAGCAAGGGCAGGAAAGGGTTGTCTGCTCTGGAGCACCATCAAAAGCTGCTCCCATAAATACCTGTATCCACGAGGGATCCTGAAAAGCCTCCTGGCTGAACGAAACGATATCAATACATTGCAACTAGCAAGGGTGGCATCCGCTACCGAAGTTAAGCCCAAACGTGCCATGCGGTTGAATTTTGGTCGAAGCTCATGTTTACCTTCCCACGAAATCAACCGCAAGACTGCCAACAGTTCCAATTGAAAAGAATTAGTAGCTAAGCGATCCTCCGCTGGATGCCACTACGCCTTCCGGAGGACCTATCTCCAGGAACACACCAAATGGGCAAGCAGAGACGAAGAAGAACTGGAGAAGCGAGAATCGGCATTAAGAACATGCCACCAAGAGCTCCGAATTTGAGTATTACCATGCAGAAGCCCGTGATCCTCAATAAAATAACGGGCTATAACGACCCATGGATGATGATCCGAGCACATGGCGCGAAAAAGAGACCAGCAGAGTGCCAGCATATGAGTTTGGGCATCTAAAATAGCCCCTCCACCCATGCGTTTGGGGGTGCACGCATGCGACCAAGAAATCCAGGAAATGCCTGCATGCAAAGAATCCTTTTTCCATAACATGAAACGAATAGACTGAGTAAGAGCATTCAGTGTAGTAGTAGTCCAGGGCAGCAATGGCAAGAAATATGTGAGCATTGGCAACATAATTGTCTGAGCTACTTTGAGGCGAACAGGGAAGGGCCAGGCCTGAGACTTCCAATACATAAACTTAGCCGCCAGTTTCTTTGAAATCCACTGTAGTAGCTGCTTTGGGGGAATATCAACACCCAAAGGGTACCCAAGATGCCTGACAATGGAGCCACGGGGAAAAACCATTCCCTGCCAGTCCAATGACTGCAAATCCGACTCCGTGCAGCTGAGAATGGCTGATTTCAAAGCGTTGATGCGAAGACCGGAAGCCTGACCAAAGAGAGCCCAAACATCTAATGCTTTGCGAAGATTATCCTTGTCCGCACGTAGAATCATAAAGCTGTCATCAGCCAAGGATTGACTAATGAAGTGTTGTCCAGAGGGAAGCGACAATCCAGCCAACTGAGAAGAAGCTGCCATAAGTCGCAAGGGCAAAGAAGAGGGGACTCAAAGGGCACCCCTGTCTGACAGAGCGGGCAAGGACAATTGGCTTGGTAACGCCTCCATTCAGCATGACGCGCGAAGACGCTGCATCACTGATAGTGTAGATCTGACGAGACATCCGAGCACCAAAGCCCATAATAGACATAAGTTCTGCAATGAAAGACCAGTCCAGATAATCAAAAGCCTTTTCCAGGTCCAATTGAACCAGTACGACCTCCTGATTAGAATGCCTTGCATAATCAATCGCCAGTTGCGCATTTAATACATTGTGCAAAATGTTTCTGCCCTTAATAAAACCATATTGGAGAGGATGCATAATGGCAGGAAGATGCTTATGGAGCCGGTTCGCCATTACTTTGGAAAAGATTTTATACATAGAACCCATCAAAGAAATTGGACGCCACTGTTTCAACATGGACGGCGAAGGAACTTTTGGAAGCAGTTTAATAAGACCTTCTTTCCATGAGGACGGCATGATCCCCATTTCCCACACCTGCTGAAACAAATCCGTCAATGGTTTCGCGAGCTGGGTGGCAAAAAACTCAAAGAACTCATTGGTGAGACCACCCCAGCCAGGACTTTTATCCTTGGGCAAGTGTAACAGAACGTCCATAACCTCCGCCTCACAAATATCTGCCTCCAGAATAGATTGCATGTCCTGCGGAACCTGATTGCGGACCAGATCATAAAAGACTAAACGAGCATGAGCAATTTGGCCTGAAGGAGGAGAAGTGGAACCAAGAGGGTCGAGAAAATAATTCCTACACATATCCACAATAGTCTACGGATCAAGGACCATTTGCCCATCTGCATCCTGGAGTCTGGTCGAATTCTCGCGAGCAGGAGAGGCATGGAGAGCTCGAAAGAACTTATGAGTCTGACAAGCACTATCTTGCAAAGTCTCCGTCAGATGTTGCAATTTGAATTGCTGATAAGATTTTAACTGAAACTCTTTACTAAGATCAGCCAGACGCATTGCCAGTGACTGCAGAAATACATCATCTGGAGTGTCCGCCAGCAAAGAATGAATCAAAGCCAGGAGGTCCTCCGCTGCTTGTCGACGCCGCCGAGAAAGAGAGGCATGATGAATCCCATACTGCCGAGCAACCCCCTGCACATTAGAGAGCAATCTTTCAAACGAAGCAGTGCCCGGAGATGAGAAATCCAATAGGAATCGATCAATCAATTGCTGCATATAGCCCTGAAAGATTGCATGCTTCAAATAAGACGAGTTAAAACGCAAAGGGAGTCTATCCAAAAATTGCTTGAAAGGTGCAATGGGTTGTGCAAGGAGCTCAAGCTGGAGAGGGAAATGATCCGACAAGGCATATTGTTGCAACACTTTCATTTCGAGCATCTCAAGAAGGAAATCATCATTCTGCATGATGTAAATGCGGTCTAACCGCGACCATATTGTAGCATACTGGGCAGAATGGAAAGTAAACCCCGTAGAAGAAGGGTGCAGCCAGGACCAGAGATCTTGCTTAAGAACGGCAAGAGCCAACTCCTGCCATGTACGACGTTCCGGCGCATCCATTACCGAATGCTCTGATGTGGACTGCGAAGAATCTACACACATAAAATCCCCCATCAAAAAACCCCGTCTGCCAAGAGAGAAGGAAGTCTGCAAAGTATACCAAAGCTCCCGGCGAGATAAAGGATCATTCGGAGCATAGAGGCCGAGTAACGATAAGATCTCTCCTTCGAATAAAACTTCAATGCCCACAAAGCGGCCATGTACATCATTCTTAATAAGAACCGGCTGATATTTTTCATGTACAATCATAAGCACCCCAGAATACTGCCTGGCATGTGTCCCTGCATAGAACAAACGAAAGCCATGGCAATCCACAACTTTTCCTGCTTCACCGTAACTCTTGTGCTCAACAGCACACAAGACATCCCACTGATTCTCATGCAATACAGTCCACATGGCATGTTGCTTGTAGCGAGAGCAAATCCCTCGCACATTCCACGTGGCGATCTTCATGTGTATTCCAAAGAAAATCAGGTATGAGGCACAGCTTGCCTCGATTTGACCTTTTCTGCGAGAATGTCCAGGACTCCCTCATCCAAAAAGTCGGCTAACACAGCAAAAGAGTTTTGACGACCAGCTTTGGAGGTAGATGGCATATCCGCTGACTTGGAGTTGGGACGGGGATAACGAGATCCCATGGGGTAATGACGTTACCTTTAGTATCAAAAGCCAGCTTAGCAGATGGACCCTTTGGGCCATCCAAATACACTCTCCTAGGTGGCTGTTGACAGGGAGCAGAAGAAACCATAGCAGGAGCAGAGTGCTCTGAAGACAACATTTCTTTCCTGCGCATATACGTACGCATGGGATCTGGTGAGGCAGTAGGCACAGTATCCACCATGCCAGCAACAAGCTTGTTGCCTTTTTTCGTGCGTACATCCACCTAGTCATTGCCACGGGAATCCAAACCCGAGACCTGTTGTTTCCCTTTGTCCAAGACTTGAGGTGGCTGGGTGGCATCCTGCGACGGAGCATCACACACCATGTCTTCCATAGGCAGCGCAACATGCTTAGCATCTGAAGTGTGGTGCTTCTCTGGGCATTCAGCCATGAAATGCCCCAATTTTCCACACAAAAAGCAATGTCCTGCAAAGTTGCCCCATTTCAAACGAAAATGTAAAGGATGCATGCCAGAGCAATTGATACATAACCACGTAGGCCTTTTCCTAGCAGTGTCCCATAACATGCACAGACGGTTGCGATTCATGGCCCTTAGGCTTGGGGGGACCAGAACAGCGCCCACAGCGGCCATGGCGTCCTTTAACAGTGGCCAATAAACAGCCGGACAGTTTTCCACTTCAGCCCACACAGGGCATTCACGTTGCAGCAGGCGCTGAAAATCTGCCATTGGGCGCCATGGCACAACATGGACCAGACGGCGATCAACGAACAATGGCAGTTTAGACAGGAGAGCAGCACGGTGCGTCTCAGATTTCAACAGCACCTCAAAAAACCCCCGGGGCCCAATAAAAATCTCTTCAACACATTCCCCTTGTAGCAGACTGTGCAGCCACTGGCGAATACGGGAAAGGAGTGGGATCCGACCAGTGAAGAAGAGTATCACAGCACGTTCATAAAACACTGAAAAGGAACGCAAGATATGTTTCGGGTCCACAATGGCTTCGAGAACATCTTCCGTTGTTGCAGAGTCAGAAAAGACTTCCTGATTATGTTGAACATAATCGCCAAGTAGAGTGTTGGCAAATTCCAGCAAATGCTCCCAGTCAACATCCTGAGAGTCCACAGAATCCGAAGCAACCTGAGCATAGGAACGATCCTGATGATCCATTGTGTCGGCCGAGGTATGCTTGGTACGTTTGCCCGCAGGCTGGAGGTCAGAAGCAGGGGGCAGCTCCTCTGTGCACGGAACCATATCCTCTGGTTCCTCCGTATCAGAATCCGGACCAAGAGCTGCCACCGTTCGGTCTATAAAATCCAGATCCAAGCCCGCCATCTTGTATCAGTACGTATGCCGGTCAGAGGCAGATTGAAGAGCACGGGAGGTAGATACACGCAGGCCTCTCTCTCTCTCTCTCTCTCTCTCTCTCTCTCTCTCTAGAGAACAGACATATCATTGATGGAGAGTTTTCCTTTCTCTACTCTCACTTTCAGATCACTGACATGTTTCCCTTTATGGGACACTATTTCATTTCATTTCATTTCCTTTTCAGTCTTATAGGCATGTTCTTCATCTTTCTTCTCGTTCTAGATGAGAAACACACCATCATCATTGTATGTACTGTTTTGGTCTCATAGGCCACATTGGCCTTTTAGAGACGTTAATATACTCTCTCTCTCTCTCTCTCTCTCTCTCTCTCTCTCTCTCTCTCTCTCTCTCTCTCCCCCCCCCCACCCCCTCCCTCCCTCTGTACGGGAGCAGATTAGTTCTCTGATCTGCGCAGGGATGCAGTCACGTGCTGCCAGGTTAGGGTTCCCTGACTCTGTCGCGGCCCAACAAGGTGCACAGGGCAGGCACCCGCAGACAGACGCCGTGCAGATGACTGACAGGGCAGCAAACGAGAGGTACCTGTTTCTGCAAACGGAAGGCGTTCAGTCTTCGGGCGTCGACGGGGCCACAGGGCGCTGCACGCTGACGCAGGGGAAACGAACACAGGCGGCTCAGGCGGGCAGTCGTCAGGCGAGCAGGTTCCGGCTGGCACAGGCAAACAGGGGCGGGACAGGCGGGCAAGCTCGAGGCGTCAACGGTACGCTCTGTCAAAACGCGCAGGTCCAGGCGACGGCAGGGGCAGGGTTAGGATGTCTGGTGACGTGGCGACGGGGCAGCCTGGCGCGTGGACGACGGAACGCACAGCCGACAGGCGGCAAGGCGAGGGGGCGTGCAGTCCTGCAAGCGACGTGGGCGACGGAACACACAGGCGGCAGGCGACGTGGGCGACAGGCGCCGAACGACCCCCGCTCAGGACACACAGGCGGCGACATCTCCTGCTCCCGCCATCTCTCTCTCTCTCTCTCTCTCTCTCTCTCTCTCTCTCTCTCTCTCTCTCTCTCTCTCTCTCTCTCTCTCTCTCTCTCTCTGTTGCATCAGCTCTGCACGCTGACGCGGAGCAGGATTGCGCAGGCGTTCAGGCCCCAACAGAATCGACGCGAAGGGTCAAGTCGCCATCACTCACTCTCTCATCTCGTTGTTCTCTCTCTCTCTCTCTCTCTCTCTCTCTCTCTCTCTCTCTCTCTCTCTCTCTCTCTCTCTCTCTCTCTCTCTAATGAAGAGCCTCTTTGTCCATCCACCCTACACTTTGCTTTGTTGTATGATGTATTACGTATACACACCCATCTGTCTTCTAGTAACGTGTTACACATGTTGTACATGAGGTTTTACCTTGTTACCCTCATGTATTCCTCAAGTAACATTACTATTTTAGCTCTAAATATGTGTTCTATTATCTATAATCCAAAATTGTCGGCTAAGGTACTAAAATATAGCCATAAGGTCCCCTACATAAGGACATGTGTACAATCCTATGATACCAACTGGGCAATGCTAAAGGGTGGATACACTTGGGTAGGCAACTCTTGCAAATAGATCTTGAAAGGTGCTTGGTTTGGGGGGGATAAACCCCCACCACGTAGGTGCAAAAAGTAAAAAGGGCCTAGAGAAATAAGATGTCTCTAAGGATGATGGTCCCCCTGATGTGGTGTATGGTGCTACAAGTATATGCACAAATGAGGATACAGCAGAAGAAAAGAGTGGGATGGGTGGGTTTTAAAATTGAGGTGTGGATTAAAGTAAAGCATATAAGGTGGAAATTTTTTGTTAATTAAATGGACATGTTTGAAATTGAAATATTGAAGGCGGATTTTTAGAATTACAAGATGAAAAACTAAAAGAAAATTGGCTTGTAGAAGGAAAACTTGAGGAACGAATACTCGACTTTTTCTTATAATCACCTATTTTTATGTTTACATACTGATATGGATCTTCTTAGTAACTTACGCCAATATCCTACAATATGGTAAGGACTAGAAATAGAAACTTATTTGCCTTTCATCAATGTTGTTGGAATAGGATTAGGTTTGATTGAGCTTTTGTGCAAGTGTCACCCTCATCTAAAGAATCATCTCATATTCTTCTTAAGTGATGCTCTACAGATTGGTTTGCACATATGCTATATCTCCTTCTATCAAAAGCTTAGTAGAAGCCATCTATGAATGTCACTCTTGCTTGACCCTTGTCCATTGTGAAGGAGACAGCTTTGGAGAAAGGGAGGATGAAGACATCTTCCCTTTAGCGTTTATACTTCTCTTCAATTTCCAACTTTCAGATCAAGGCTTAGGCATCTTCAGAGCATACCTACCCCCAATCCCATTTAAAAGCAAATACTCCAGCGAAAAAGGTAAACACAAAATGTCCGACAAAACACAATCATCATAAGCAATAGAACTCCAAGGTGAAGAGTGACTCAAAGAGATGAAAATGAAGGATGAAAATACACTACATAGGTGAATACAATGACCTCAAACCTCCATGTCTTGCTGTGGCCTAGAAGGTAATCAGCTGCTATATATGGAGATCAGAGTATGGATTCTGTCCAGAATAGGTTGAATACAAGCAATCAGCAGCAGGGCAGCTTCCACAAAGTATAGACACAGGACAGTTGCACAATAACACAAACCAGGCTGAAAATGCTGCAGCTGGCTGCACAACAACTGCTCATGGAGATGCTGACAGCTGTGGGTACTGGTTGGCAGAAGGGAACACAAACACAGCCCCTCGCTGGCTCAAACTGGCAGCAGTTGGCTCCAATCTGACAAGGCAGCAGGTATACAGCAAAAATGCAGGTGTAGATGAAGTCCAAACAGCTTGAAGAATGGCTCTGGATGGCAACTGCTACAGGGCTTCTCAGCTGGAACAGGCTGGAAACGCATTCTACAAACTATGTCTTCCATGCAGAGTGTATACAACAGTGGAAATAGGGCACCAGCTGATGGAGACTGAAATCTGAAAAACATGATAGGCTAAATGGCCGGGCAGCCTCTCTATCCAACCAAAGCTTGGGTGTTTGCTTATGGGACACACAAACTTTGTAACATTTTGAGTTTTGTGGCTGTTTAAAATGAGTTGCTTAAGTTTTAAGCTGAAATGCGCCTTCTTTAGCTGAACAACCTCAAAGGACACAGCCCCCAACTGCTGTCCAAGCAGGAAACACAGTAACCTGCAGTTGTTCAGTTGCAAATGCAGCACCCAATACCCTTTCCTAGGCCAAAGCGCAGGTCTACCAGCAAGCAGTCATTCCTGGGATGGCCAGAAGCTGTCCAACAGGAAGCACATGTATTCTAGCCTCTAGGGGATATCCACCAGGCAGTTGGACAGCAAAACCCAGGTCCAAACAGAAGTTCTGGCACACCTAGGATCTAATAGGGGGTGTTAGCTATCATGGTCATCTTCTGGCTGTGGGCCCTACACCGAGCCAATGAGAGACATTACGAAGTTTGTCAAGGTCTAGTCATTCTAGTCCTGTTTTCACCTATTAGTTGGTCTACATGACTTCAAAGCAATTGACTTCTTTTATCTTCTATTGTAACAAGCTTCATGTCATATGCTCAATGCAATGGTCATTTACTTTTTGTCTCCCCTTCTAGGAACACCTATAGCTACTCATTGGTAGTGGTATCATATTGTACATAGGTTTCTGTAGGTGACCATGAGTGGATAATCTACATGGAAGCATGCTCACATGGATCCATAGAAGACAAGGTTTAAAAGCACATTATCATGCTCTTGAGGGCACTCCATAATAGGGCATGGATAGAGCATCAAATTAGCATGTCTGGGCAGCCCATGATGGGATACATGGATATAAGATCTATCTCAAGTGGGCAGGCCTTACACAGATATACCAGCACAAAGACATCAACATGAAATGGTAGCTAGGAATGGGGGAATCCCATTGTTTTGAAACGGATAGGAATGGGGAATGTGATCCTAATTGGTGGAACATTCTTGCTACCATTCTTAAAAGTTTTCCTTGTTAGGAAGGAACATTCCAATGCTACAGGGTTCTCCACGTCCAATGAACACAACCACTAGTCCCATCTCTCCTATCCTATCCAATTAGTCCAATCCCATCCGATCTAGTCACATGGCATCCAGTGACAACTGTCATGCACAAGGCAAAAAAGTGGTCCTTGAGCTAGACATTTAGGTGACCGTTTCCATCCATTTGTGGATGGTTTTTGGACTGTTCTGGCAGCTAGCTGAGGACTCCTTTCCACACACACACACACACTCTCTCTCTCTCTCTCTCTCTCTCTCTCTCTCTCTCTCTCTCTCGTGCACATAATGAGTGGTTATATTATAACAAATCACTTAAGGAATACAAAAGTCACAGCAAAGAAACAGAAGAAATTGTCATATGCCAAGGAACCAAATCATCCCTAGGAAGAAGATCAAGATGCTGAATAAGCTCTAGCTGCCAATGTAGAAGGGCCCTTAGCCTAGCATTATGTCCCTAAATACCAGAGGCTAATTTAAAAACAAATGCATTCTAGGTGACCCAGTTGTATCAATAGCCTCAAAATCTGAGAAACACCAAACAAAATCTTCATACATAGTTGCACCAGAGTGGATATTTTGCCTTAACAAAAACGCACCCAAAGGGACACAACTATGGCCCAACCACAACTCTCCAAACATCAAGCAAGAGGGTCCAAATTTTAAAAGCTAAAGGGCAGGAAATAAACCTGTGATAAGAGGATTCCACATTGGTAATGCAAAAGAACCAATTGTCATTTGAGATTCGGCACTTTAAAAGAGCCAAGGCAAGGGGAAGTTTGCCAATCAGCACTCTTCAAAGAAAGACCTTGCATTAGAATGGAGTCTTGTTTAGCCGACCTTCCATCACAGTCATTTTCCACCAAGCCTTAGATTTATGTACGCCCCAAACAGCATTGGCTTATATGACCAGCCATTTATGATCTTTGATCATGAGATGATACACCTAATTATCGAAATCCTTTTCAAAATCGAGCCAGGCCCACAAGATCCCAATCCTACTAAGGACGATCAGAATCAAGGGTGGGAAAGGGCTACCTATGCCACAATACCATCAAAATCTATCCTCATAAATCACAATATCCATGAGGGATCCAAAAAAGTCTCATCTTCTTCTACTAGTTCTTCTTGGTCTACTATGGGGGCCACAAGGTCTCAACCTTGCTTCTCTCTACTTGCACCATCAGTGCATGTTTTGCTCCTGCCAACCTCCCTCAATCTCAAAAGTTGGATGTTCCAACTATTGTTAGCAGTGTACCTTTCATGGGTATTAGGCTACTTATAAGGCTTGTTATTGGGCACCTTTATGGGCAGTTGGGTGGCTAATTTAGGGCTAGATCCTTTGTTTTTGGTCTTGTCCATAGGCCTACGTACACTCCACTCCATTCTTGTTGTATCAGATCCAATCAACTTGGAGATAGGGAAACTGGAGACACTGCTGGTAACCACACATGATATTCACCATGTGGTTTGTATGATACATCTCTTGTACTGTGTTATAAACTTCATTGCCCATTCATTCACTATTTGACCTCTTGTGTCCACTCTTTCACTGTTCATTCTTCTCAATGATAAGCCATTGTAATTCTTCCACTTCCATTGCAAATTCACACATGGTAGTAGATGATCGGTGTTGCTGGTTTTGATGCTTTGTGCATTTGTGCTACTGTTATTTACCATCTTCAGGTCTCAAAGAATGCCGAAACTTTGTGTTTTCACTATTGGAGCTTCTTGCACCCTGCATTTTTCATCTTCAGCCCTTCCACCTGTTTTTATACTGGGTAATATCCTTATTGATACAGGCAACCTGTTCTCTGCTGAAACAAAGACTGCCCTGCATTTTTAATACTGCCACTGTCATTGAGGGCTGGGACTGCTTTGTTTGGGCCGTTGCACCTGTCACCATGCTGTTTCCCCCCTCTAGCATCTTGTCTCTGCTGGTCAACCGTTTCTGACTGTGTAAACTTTGCACTTTTGCTGGTCCAATTACTTTCACACTTGTGTTTTTGCATTTTCAGCTTTAGAGAGGGTCTCCTCTGTTGGTGGTAACCATACGAGACTTTGCCAAGAGCAGATTGTATCCATTGTGCAAAATAGGTTCAATAAGAATCTGTTTTCTGGAGTTCCAAAGGCTAGCATGACACCTTTGTGATTCTTCACTATGCTCAATTCACTGCTGCCCCCATTCCTGTACTTTACTATTGCTTGTGAGTGTAAACCATGTTTTTGAACTATTGAACCTTTTGATTGTTTGGATCGGTTGACCACAAGAACCCAAGTATCTCTTACTCTCTTTGTTCTATGTCATCATTACCAATTTTACACTTGCTTTTCTATCTAAGTGGCTTGAGATTTATAATTTATTCACCATAGCCTAACCTTGATCTTCTAAGGTTTTCTATTTGAGCATGAACTTTGAAGGATGCTTGGTCTACAATTTGCATATGTCAGTTCTTCATCGTCTACTTCAACCATGTTTCGAGTTTCGTGATTTCAATCCACATCTTTAGTACTCCTACACTCTTCTTAGAAGGAAGGTGGGTTTTGGCATGCTTCATCGAGTTCTCTTGGTGGCCGCTTTCTTGAGGCTTCGCTTGCCCCATCTCTATGCTCCACAAATGAGATGGTGTCATGCTTCTCAAGTGGTGATCATGTTGACCAATCGACAGTGGCAACTAATGCGCAGAAGGTCGCTATGTTCCTCAGTGGCATGGCCACTTCAGTTCAATTGACAGACAAATGGTTACTACATCGGCTCTTGACCCCCCAAATTGATTTGGATGGTGGTTCCATGTAAGGGAGGAATCGGACTTCTCCTATGGCAAGGCTCGGCTAGACCAATGCTTGGTGGGTTTGCCTATGCGAGTTTGTGCATTCCCCGATCTCCTATACTATGACACCTTTTCTCCCCCAATGCACCTCTCCGCACAAAGCGGCAATGTCCCTACCTTCTAGTAGAGGTGTGGCGTTCCTCATATATCCTGGGCCAAAGAGGGATGATTGTGAGAGGGTGGAGGTGGGCATAATGTATGAGAGTGCATAATAGAAGAGAATCACAAACATACAGAGAGAAGAGAGTGACAAGAATGAACACAAAGAAGGATTAGGACTGCACTAACCTGAAAACGAATGCTGAATACAAGGCTGGCCTGATCAGCCCCTACACACAGCTGGTATGGGCAACGGAACGGCCAGACTGAGTATCAACAGCAGGCTAGAATGGGGGTTAGTGAAGGCGCTTGATCATAGTGTGTGCATGCTGATCAGGGCAGCAGCTATAAATAGCTGCAAATGGCAAAACTGGCCAACCAGCAGTCTAGCAAGGCGAAAATGCTGGCCAACCTGTTAGTTGGACGACCAGCTGACCAAAACCACCGCCCAACCTGCCATATGTCAAAACTGCAATACACTCAGCCCCGGAGGAGTGAACACAACTAAAAAATGACTGACAAAGCTCAAAACAGAAACTCAAATGCATCAAAGGCTGTCAGAGTTATTCTATTTCCATCAAACTCTAATGGAGCTCACAACTAGGAGTTGACCAACATGAATGGAAGAAATGCTAACATGTTGATGTTTTTATATGATGCAATGGACCCCAAGAGAGGCTTTCCACATGCATCGACATTGTCTAGGATTCAAATCCTAGAGTTGATTTGACTTCCAACCACGAGTGATGTTTGCTCCTAGACTAACATGGGGGAACACTTCATCGTGTGAGCCCAATGGAAGGGGAACACGAACACGGAGAGAGAAGAGAAAAGAGACACTACAAAAGGGAAGAGAATGAAGTGATAACTCTATACTGAATCTAACAATGGCAGATTAATCAATCCCTGCACGTAACCCAAGGTATCAATGACGATACCAGATCTAGCTAATGACAACGGCAGCACCGAGATGGAGAGGCTAAAGACGAAGTATCTTGTCCAACTACACAAAAGAGAATGACCAGCCAAAGTGGGGGGGGGGGGGGGGGGAGCTCAAGAAAATGATCAAACTACTAGTGATAATCCGAAACAAGCCTCGGATGAGAAATACAAGGCCCAGGCTGCCACCTCAATTGGCCACTGAAAAAGAAATGCAAGCAAATTGCCCTCATCGAGTGTGAACACTCCCTAAACTGACTAAAATGCACACAAAAATAATGGGTTGAAACAATCAAAGCTCCTATGTCTCCGTTAGACTCTAATGGAGCTCATAACCAAGAAATGAGAGACTGTCAAAATACAAGCTAACACCCCCTCATAGATCCTTGGAGTGTCTAAAGATCCAAAGACCTCATGTGATGAACCATTGAATCCTAAGACAAAGGCTTTGTAAAGAGGTCCATTGCATTGTCCTCCATGAACAATAGACCAATGCTAACTCAAAATCCATGATCCGCTCACAAACAAAATGATATTGCACCTCAATGTGCTTCATGTGAGCATGAGACAATGGGTTCTTCGCTAAAGCTACGGCACTCTAGTTATCCACATGTTGTCAGAGGGGTTTTTACGGAAAGGTCGTGTCCACCGCGAATCAGAAGTAAAAGGAAGTAGAGATAGGAGATGGAAGAGAAGAAAAAGAATACACAAGTGGTAAAAACAACAATGACAAAGCACAATGAATCAAATCAATATGTATTGACAAAACCTAAAATCCTTTGTTTGGCACTACTCAGAAGCACTCTCCAGGCATTAGATCCCCTAGAGCTTCTTCGTAGAACAAAAACGTGGATCAGAAATAACAGCTCCTACTCTGTTGTTCGGAACCCAAATCTGAAAGCTCTGTTGGCTCCAAAGGGGGATAAAACCGCAGGACACCTGCTCACGGATCTCCTAGATCACTTCTTCTTCCAATTCAAAATGCAGTTTTCAGCCTGTCAACAGCGATCGCAACGCGCACGATTTTGCCAATCTGTCTTTTTTGTGAAAATCCCATAACTGGCTGAAAAAGTCACTTGCTTTTTGCATGCCATCCTAATCTAGAAGCTTTTCTAACTTTTTCGGATTTTTACAATAAATAATATCAAAAATAGCCTAAAATTGTCCAAAAATCTAATATTTTTGGACCATCTATGCCACTCACACTAGTACTAATGACTCAAATCACATTGACTCTCTAGATCAATAAAGAAGTCGCATGACGATGCACTCCAGAGTTTTTCACACTGTGTTCGCATAGCATCACAACATCCACCCCCTCTGAACCTGCACATCCTCCGGTATGTGCCAAAATCCTAGTTGTCACCGGATTCTGAGTCCTCCTCATCCTCTGCAACCATATCCTTTGCTTCTTCATCTTCCATATCTTCCTGGCTATCCCTTGTATCATGGCCACTATTTTCTTCCAATTTTGGCAATTCATAGGCATTAGATTTTCACCTCTTGAATAATTTGATTCTTTTCTTGCTACCGAAAGTTTTATAGCTGCCCCATCCAGTTCATTTAATGCATAAGTAGCATTATCAAACACCTATCTTACCACATAGGGTCCAAACCATCTTTTGGAAACTTTACGCATGGCACTATGCTGGTTTTCTAAAGTGCTATCATAAACCAATACCCAATCCCCATCTTGTATGGTTCTTGGCCTCAATCTATGTCTTTTGTCAAACCGTTTCTTGCTCTGTATCCTTGCTGCCCTTAACTTTGCAACTGCTGCCTCTATGCCTTCTAACTTTCTTTCCAACTATCTAATGCGCAAGGCCAACAACTCCTCTCAATTCAACTCCTCTTCCCAAGGTAGCACACTCCATGTGACTGTCATCTCTTCTATCGGCATGATAGGTTTTTGACCATACATCAGTTCAACAGGCATATATCCTGTAACAGCACTATGTGTTGTTCTGTCAGCCCACAAAGCATAAAGGAGCAATCGTGGCCACTCTTTCACCTTCTCTCCACATGCTTTTGCCAATGTCTTCACAATAGGTGGATGACCTCATTCACTTTTGCCATTTCCTTCAGGGTTGTTATAGGCTGAAGTTAAAGCAAGCTTTATCTCCAACCTTACAAAGAAATCATGAGCTTCATCTGCATCCAGCTCACCCCTATCTGCTGTAAATTTTTCCACACAACCATACCGACAAAAGATCTCTTCTAAGAGAAAAGTACACACACCATTTGTTGTCTTAGTATGTAGAGCTCTCCCTTCCACTTGATTAGTCAAGACTTCAAGGGCAAGTACAAGATACCTCATTTGCCAAAGACCTGTAGGCATCGTGACTAAATCCACCACCCACTTAAAATGAAAAGACAATGGATATGTGAGCTACAATCCATCCCGATGTTTCACAAATGAATACATTTGACATATCATACGTGTTTCAACAAAGTGAGCAACATCCTTATACATACCCTGCCACCAATATCTTTCTTTGATCTTTGCAAAAGTACCCCAAACACCTCTATGGCCAGCCCACAAACTTTTATGAAATTCTTGCATAACATTTACTTGTAAAGCTCTGTCACCCAAAACTCGCAATGGCATACCCTATTTCTTTTCAGCATGTTTCCATAAGTATCCATCTTTTAAGAAAAACCCATAGGCTTTCCTCTTGATCTTCTTAAACTCCTTATCTGACCATTCATCTCTCTTTGTTAATGTACTGAGGTATTGACCAATTCTCAGCCACTCTCCTGCATATTTGTCTTCCAAAAATATTTCTACACAAGATGCAAAATATCTAAAGTGTCTTCTCTTTGTTGTCCAAGCTTCTATTAATGCTGTAGCAACACCTTGCATTGCTAAATTCACTCTTACTCATCATTTTCAGCCGCAAGAAAGTCATCTTCTTCCTCTTCATCCATCATCCCATCTTCATTCTCATAGCGTGTCCGAGATAACATGTCTACCACTGGGTTATCTCTTCCTGCAATATGCTGAAATTCAGGGTTCAAAGATTTGATGTATGCAATCCACCGGAGCATAGCAATATTCCGTACTAACCCCAAGAAAGTCTTCATACTTGTGATATCCCTGCTTTCAATTGCAAGCTGAAACAAATCATACCCCAGGTAAAGATCACCCAAAGAATAGATCACTCTGCTTGCAAAATCCTCTGCAAATTCATCAACCACAGGACGTGCACCCACATTTCTTATGGTCACTTTATTAACCGGTTGCATATCTTGAATAAATCTCAAAGCCCCATTCTTTTTGGGCACAATAAACCAACGATTTGAGTACGGGACTGAAGAGGGCTCCAAGATCTTCATGCAAATCTTTTCATTTAGCAAATGCATCAGCTTTAGCAAGTAAGCTTTAGGCACTGGAATAGGCCTCAAGTTCCATGGTATATGTGGCAGAGTAAATATTACCATAGGAGAGAGAACATTTGGATCCACACAACCTATTTCAGTTGGCTGAAATGTAAATGCCTTTCCATGCCTAGCCAACATCTGCATAAAACAGCCTCTCTCAACAGGCAAAAGAAACCCTTCTACACCAACTTTCAATTCCTGTAATGTTTCAGATGTAAACTGATGGCCTATATCTTTAGAATCCCGTAAGCTTGGCTGCCTTGACACTTTTTCATACATACCCTCACTTTCTGGTGGAAGTGACAAATTGGTTTCACTTTTTGTCAGCTATCTTATACTTTTTCATACATACCCTCACTTTCTGGAGGAAGTGACAAAGCAATTGGTTTCACTTTTTGTCAACTATCGTATACTTTGTCTCCACAAGTGCTTCAGTCCATTGTAATCCTTCTTGCTGAGCAAACAATGCTATAACATTATACATGTCCAAAGAACATACTAACAACACTCTGTTTTCAGCCTCGTTTCTGCATGTTTAGTTGCTGAAATTTCAGCCTGTGGGAGCTTTCGCTCAACCGCCAAGACCCACGGACCACTTGTTGTTTCAAGCGTTCCAAGCCGAGCACCAATGGCTACCTCTCACATAGCTGACGCGCCATCCTTATCTACGGGTTTAGTGAGCTTACCTCCATGCCGATCGAGTTACCTCCTCTCCCGCGCACTCCGGTCGCTCCACGATTCAAGTGCAAGCTTCAAGCAAGCTCCACGCTCCAAGCTCCATCACCGCGAGCAAGACAAGAGAAGAGAAGAGAAGAGAAGAAGAGAGGAGAAGATGGAGAGCTTCTCCTCCCCGGTCCCTCACCCTCACACACTCACTCTCTCACACTCACACTCCCTCTCTCAAGCACAAGCTCAAGCAAGCAAGCAAGAAGAAGAAGAAGAAGAAGAAGAAGAAGAAGAAGAGGAGAGCCACTTTTGGCCACACACAAGCACACAACTTCTAAATGTGTGGTGAGAGGAGGACTTGAGGAGCTCAGCATGTTGAAACCAACTCTTCTCCCTGTGCTTGACTATCATTGCTTGTGTGTGTTGATATTGTCTATACAAGGTCACAAAATTCATTGTTTATTTATATACATATCTACAAATCCATGTCACTTCACGAGGATAAAAGCCAATTGTAGAACTCCGGATTGTACTGGAGTGTGGCACATGCATCTAGTACTCGTAGCAGCTTACTCAATACCAATAGATATTTTGCAACATCGAGTAGCATGAAACCTTGTTCGAGTCTACTGGCGACATGTAACTCCTCCTCAGTGAAAACCTTATCAGACAGAGAGTTCTCTTAGCTAGTTTCAACTAAGTCTGTACCCCGAATGGCAATCAGCACTCGAAAGGAAGTTGATGCCACATAGGTTGGGTCTCTTTGAGACCGCCATTTGGCCAATCGCTCCTCTGAGACTGTCATGATCTGGGCTCCTAGTTCGGCTATTGCAACGCGATTTTCACACCAACGTTGTTCAAATTGACTTCGACCCTCTGATTGTCGCTTTAGTTGCTCTATCTCTAAGAGATTTGGTTGGCAGAGCACATCATTGAATGTTACAGTTAAGCGTAGTTCGTTGGCTTCCTCGTCAGAGATGAGTCGCATGCGTTCATACAGGAGCCTGTTATAGTGCTCGTCAAGATGTTCTTGCTCTTCCCAGGATAAGGGAAATGGCAAGTATTCTTCAAGCTGCTCTTTAGGGAATGCGCCCATGTCTGCCAAGACGTAGACACATGTGAATACTTTGAGCTTAGCATTCAACTCGGTTAAGCATTCTACGACACTTCTATGTTCAACGAGGGCTTGCTTGGTTGCTATCTCATGCAAGGTTCTAGGAGTTTGCCTAGGCTTTAGCATAGCTGGAGGCTCAGGCCTAGACGAGCAAGATTGGTCAACGCTAGGATTTCTTATGCTCTTGGAGTTTCCATGTTTCTCCTGAGGCTTTGTTATTGCGTCATGGTTCTCCTTGAATGTAACTGGTATAAATTTGTCACCCTGTTGTAACAGCATTGTATCCACTCTTGATTGGTCAATGCAAGTTCTGTTGTCGGTGGATTGAGTGTTGCAAGCAACCGTTGATGATAACGACTGCTTTGATTTTTCAGAGCACACGGATGTGTCTGAGGTGGAGTTATCAATGAAGTTGGTTGCGATACCTCCTCCACAAGTAAACTACTAAGGACACATTCCGCAAGGGGCATTGTCACGGCCAAGGGCTGTGACTGCTGTGATCCCTGATTGGAAGTAGTAGCAGCTAATTCAGTGAGCTTGCTATTATTGGTGGATTGCGGTGTCAAGTCCTTAGGTCGATTGGAAGTGGTCGTGTCTTTTGTTGCACTTAGAGCATTCACTTGCGTAGATCGAGCATCAGTTGAGCTAGCCACGGTGGATTGCACAGGCATATCCTTAGGTTGAGAGCTAAGGGTGATGTCGTGTCCTGTCTCTTGGACATTTGGAAGCTCTGATGTAGGTAGAGATTGGGATTGAGTAGCCGCACTTGACGACAGTTGTGCTTCCTGTGTCCGTTTAGGGAAAGAGGGTGTAGGAAACTTGGGACTCCTAAGTGGCTTTGACACTGTCTGGGAGATTTTCTCGTGGCTGTTAGATGATTTTGCTATTTGCTTTGTTGAGCATTTAACCTTGCCATGAGCAATGTTGTGCCTATGATGCCTACTATCCTCTTGGGGAATCAAAGGCTCCTTGGGCACTAGCGGCTTCTACGTATCCTCAACGATTACATCTGATATCTGCTTGTCAAGCACGCTAGGCTGAGGATCTACCCTCCGATTGGTCCCGTTTGGTTTCTTGATTTCGACGAAGAGGGGCTCAATCACTCCATTGTTGTTAACTCGAGACTTGGTTTTTCATTTAGATCTCCTCCTACGCTTCTTTGCTCTTGATACGATCTGGCCTTCAGTCGACAAGGGAGGTTTAGCAAGGGGTTTTGGCACCCAAATCCATCGGTTACCTACATAATACCCTTGAGCACATAGCAATGATTTGGATATCCATCGTGGCATTGTGCTGACCCTCCATCGATGCCTTCGTCTATAAGGCTTGGGCTTCTTTTGGGGTCTTCTACGATATTTGTAAGTCCAAAGCCCGTCCTTGGCATTGTCTCTTGACCTTCTTGTTTCAGGCATGGCCTCACTCACTAGTTCTCGTTGTTCAACCTGTGCTTATATCAACTCTTCCAACAAGTCCTTGCTCTTGTTAGCAGGCTTGACTGTTACGTCAGCACCCTCCTTGCCTTTCCCTGGAGGTTCGATGAGGTCACCCTTGCTAAAGGTTATGACTATCCTCACACCCGGTAGTATCAGGTGTATCCTCTGTGCTACATAGTCGCACCTCACACTTGGTTGCTCTTTTGAAGGGTCTTCCTAGGAGGGTTTCCTTCCCGTAATTAGCACTATTTGGAGGAACATGAAATAGGATAGGCAAGCTTTCAGTTTCAATTGTCGCAAGGATTTTGCACTTCCCTATGAGTGCTTGTGGGTGTTCCCCGTAAGGGCTAAGAGTTGCATTAGTCGGTGTGAGCTCTGGTTAGCCTAGTAGGGTCCATGACTTATAGGTCAAGATATTAAAATATGCTCCTTCATTAATCAGAGCATCGATAGTATGCTCTCTTTTCGCGGTGAGTTTGACCCTAAGATAAGCAAGTGGTACTATGTCTTCATCTTTCGGGTCTTGGCTTGTAAATTTAGGCCTTCTGACGAATGCCCTTGAGTTCCCAACAGCATGACCAGATGTGGATTCTCCACTGATGTCTTGGATCGTCAATGCAGTGCTATTCAAGGAGCATCCATCGTCAGGACTGTCATATCTAGTCATTCTCGCTATTGATGTTGTTGCTTCCCGCTTTGACTAGATGCAGTCCGAATGCAACACGTATGTGTTTTTGCAGTGTGGCCTTTTTGCCCTTGTTGGCTAGATTGGCCCATTGATGGTCTAGGGTCTCTGTTTTTCTCTGTTCAGGTATGGGCTTTTGGTTGCTCTTTTGCGAGTGAGAATCCATGCTCGTGTAGAGCCATTACTACACTAGGGTCCAATTTAGAGGACCTCTCACAGTGCGCGTTTTCTCTCCAACCTACTTGGGGAAGGTGCGGAGGGGGTCCCCCCCGGCCCGCAGGGCCATTACGGTAAACGCCATGCACAATTTGGAGGAACATTTATAGCCAAATTTTGAACTACTTGCTCTAAGTTTCAGCCCAGTGATAGATCTGTGATGTACCTTTAGCTCTATGTAGCCTTTGGGGTCAATTTCAAGGTATAGATGCATCAAACTTTGTGTTCTAGATGCCTGTCCGATTTTGACAGTTTTCTGTCCGATTCTCAGATGTCCGATTTTCAGGAGTCCGATTATTAGAATCGGACGTCCGATTTCGGGTTGGTCCGATCGGTCCAATGGTCCGATTTTGGTCACGTCCGATTTCTGAGATCGGACGTCCAATTTTGACAGGCGTCTAATTCTGAACCCATCCGATTCCTTACGTCCGATTTTCGTGTATCCGATTCTGAAGTCCGAGTGTCCAATTTCGAGACTGAGTCTGATTCTCGCCATGGTCCGATTCTGGGAATCGGATCGGACAAAGTGGTCCGATTCTAGCAGTCGGATGGTCCGGACCCCGAAATTGGATGGTCCGATTCTGGGAATTGGACGGCGAATTGGTTCGACGGCGCAGACGACGGCCCGCGGGTTGCGTACGATGCCTCAAGGTCAACGCCTACTGCACAGAATCATCCAGCGCCTTCCAGATAGATACAAAACACTACAAGGAAATGCCAGACTTACGTGGAATCACTATGGCGCTCGAATCGATCGGCGCTTCAACGATCTCCCCGCAGCTCTCTCTTTCTCTCGCTCTCTCCCTGCCTCTCAAGCTTACTCTCTTCTCACAAGGCAGAATGTCAAATGTCCTCTTTCCTAGTTCCCTGGGCCTCTTATTGCCCCATCCCAGCCTGCCGTGACCTCAGAAGTTAGTCCCTCATACTCTTCCAGCCAAAAATCTGAATTTGTGCCCCTATTTCCCTGTTTCAGCCTGTTATACAGCAACAAAAAACCCTACTATTTGCTCCAATGTTTTGCTCCTATCCTTCCTAAATGCAAGAAAAAATTATAAGAAAAATACCTACACTACTCCATCATGCTTTCCCAAGTCCAAAACAACAAAAACCTACTTGCTAAGGAGATCGAATACCTCTTCAAACTCCCTCACTTCCTACCTATCTACCTCAAGCACCGGTTCAAGGAAAACCCTACTTCAATGCTCAATTTGAAGCACGCAAGCGCTCAAGGCTTGAATACGTTGGTCCTGGCAACGAAACTAAAATGTGGGAGCTTTCGCTCAACCGCCAAGACCCACGGATCGCTTATTGTTTCAAGCGTTCCAAGCCGAGCACCAATGGCTACCTCTCACATAAACGACGCACCATCCTTATCTACGGGTTTAGTGAGCTTACCTCCATGCCGATCGAGTTACCTCCTCTCCCGCGCACTCCGGTAGCTCCACAATTCAAGTGCAAGCTTCAAGCAAGCTCCATCCTCAAACTCCACGCTCCAAGCTCCATCACCGCGAGCAAGACAAGAGAAGAGAAGAGAAGAGAAGAGAAGAAGAGAGGAGAAGATGGAGAGCTTCTCCTCCCCGGTCCCTCACCCTCACACACTCACTCTCTCACACTCTCAGACTCCCTCTCTCAAGCACAAGCTCAAGCAAGAATGAACAAGAAGAAGAAGAAGAAGAAGAAGAAGAGGAGAGCCACTTTTGGCCACACACAAGAATGAGCTTCTCATTCACTTTTCAACTTTATATACAAAACCCTAAATCCCTTTTGGGCGGTCATCCCCTTATCCCCTTTTTTATATGGCCTACGCCCTTTTTCCCATTGTCCTTCTATCTTCCTAGCTTCCTTTCCACCGCCCGTCTACATTTACAAATTGCACGGGTGAGAGCCTGGCGCTCCTTGAATTAAACCATGATGCGCTTGCGCTCTTTTACAAAAGTATTGACTTGCGCTTTTCCTTCTGCGCCTTGTTCCCTTATTTAGGACTTTTCTGCGCTTCTTGTGTTTCTAGATTTTTCTTGGCACGCCTTCGTCTTCCATTTCACTTTGCCTTGGCCTTTGTCTTCTACTTTAGCTTTTCCACATTTTCCACCTTGTTCGTCTGAGGGTTAACACAGCCATAGTGTCATTAATATTCTGCCCATAAAAGATGCCTGAAATGCTTTCATTTTCAGCTAACAGTCCCAATGCTGTCAGTTCCTTGGTAGCCCGTTTCATAGATATGCGTTCAGCCTTACACATAGCTTCCATAGGCTTAAACCAACATAAACTATTTGCTGGAAACTGAGAATAGCCAATAGTAAATACATGCTTCATTTCATCAAGAGGCGAGTACATCCTCTGAACAGCACTACTGTACCCCGCATTACAGCAGTGCTTAATGAAAATCCAGGTCTTTGAATTCCCTTGCATTTGGGGCCAAAGGAAACTCTCAAAGCGTATTACAATTCCTAGGATGATTAACACAAACAGTAAGAAATTGGACTGCTTTCCTCCCATCCTTGTTTCTGACTCTTGCATAAGCAGAACCATCATCAAGCACCTTTGTTTCCATACACACTCTTGTAATATAAGACTGTCTCAAAATCACTGCATATGAGGAATTATCTTGCACAAAGAAGTGTTGCTCTTCTTGTGCATCACCAATCGTCACTTTTACATTAGGACATGTAGCATAAAGCTCTCGCGTTATTTACAGCCCTCATACGCCAACCATGATCAGTGTCCACAGGCCATGCACCATTCTTATACAATCCATGCTCAATGACATTTATCTCAGATCCATGGTCAAGTAAAGCAACACAAGGAGTTTCACATTCCCCTAATTTTACTACCGTTTCAGTGGTAGTCCTAGCCCAATGATTCCTTGTGTAATGACTTCGAGGAATAAATCCTAGAGTCTCTTCCCCATATTATTGCATCTGCCTTACTCCACCATGCATATGGCTACAAGACAATGCATTTTCAGTCGCTTTTTTTTCTTTTCCACATCCAATCCACTGATTAGTAGCATCCTACATAGATAATCCCGTACTTACTTCATGCTCATATTCAGCCCGAATACCCAACAAACCAGTTTCCTCTTCAAATTGCAGTAATGCACTAGTGGTATCACCAAGAAACTGACGCTTCCTCTTAATTATGTCAATGATCTCATCATGAAATTCTCACTTGGCGATGCCAAGCACCTCTTCCAAGGTGAATTCCACCCGGCTGTTTAAGATCTAATCTTCAAGAACCTTCTTAAGATCTGTGGCTGTCTCAATTTCAGATTGCAACTTATATCCTAGCTGCTTGCCCTTCTTTTTGCCCTCTTGTTTTTTATCCTGTTTTTACTCCTGACTGACCTCTTCCATAACATGCTCGGGAGGTAGCTGATTTGTAGCTTTAGGCTGTTCTTTTAGATGTTCCTGCATTATCTTCATCTCTCTTTCGTTTTTCTTCCACAAGTACATCCGTGTTTTGTACCTTTGCTAAATATGCATACACTGAATATGCATCTACCGGTGATTCCCAACCAATTATCTCACGAATGTCTTGCCCTGCATGAGACATTTCACAATCAGTAACCTTTCTCTTTTCAGCTCCATGTAAAGCATGTGTCCATATTTCAGCCTTTGGAGACCAACCATCACTTAGCCATACATTCTATCCAATTGTAAACCAAAAGTAGAAGCATGTACTACCGCATAAGCATTTTGGACAGCCAAATCTTCCAACAACTTCTACATACCTCCCTTTCCAAAATTCAAAGCAAGAGGCAATCCTGTTTCTTGTACATGGATCTTATTAGCTTTCCAAAAGATGAGATGTCATACCAATGCCTCTTGATAGGCAGCACAATCCTTTCTCTCATGCTGCAAAGTATCACACCATATACATCTTTTTCCTGGCTTAGGGACTGCTACCCGTCCTCTTTTCTCTTGTCCTTTTTCATCCAATTTTGCAACCTTCAATTGAAGATCCCACATCCCTTTAACCAATTCATCTAAGACATCTTCCCTAACAGAGGGAAAAATAGCAGGTACAGCCATAGGGTTAGCCACAGAAGCGGATGGCTTACTGGATACTTCAACTAATTTGTCCGTAACAGTGGACAAGCTAGAGATATGTAATCTTTATCTTCTTCTATGCTTTTTCACAAGTGCAGTAACAACTTCCTTGACATGTCTCCACTCTGTTTTCAAATATGTCTCTGTAGTCTGATCCTCCAACAAATCATCAAGCTTCTCTTGAAGCTCAGAATCAGCTGTCTGTAGAAACATTTCAATTTTCTGACTTACAAGAGCTTGCTGTTCTACAAGATCCAACTGCTTAAATCGACTTTCAAATTCTCTTAACAATTCTGTAGCCACAAGACCCTTATTGGGTTGTAAAACCCACTCTTGAAAAGTCTTGCACGCAATCAAACCGGTATCTTCAATGTAAAATTCTTCCCTGAGTGTCTTCTTGTAAGCTACCCAGTCAGCATCCTACATGTATAATTCAATAATTCACGCTTTCAGTTCATGTACAGTAACACATATAAAATACCGGCTCCATGCAAGTTGAGCCACCCCAAAGAATTCAATCTTTTGAGCATAGGTATGTACATATGCAGATACATTACTGCCATTGAATAGCTTCATCTCACGCTCAACCACTTGCAGAGTATTCATCACAACACTTTCTGTTTGAGCAGAAGCTTGTATCACCTGTTGTTGTTGTTGTACTTGCATAAGCATATTCATATTTTGCACCAACTATTGCAAAACATCACTGGAGATTGTGTTCAAAGGTTCTCCCATCTTGTCTTTCCTTCTTCTAAGGACCTTTCACGTCGGGTTCACCAATGTTGGAGGGATTTTTGTGAAAAGGTCGTATCCACCGGGGATCAGAGGTAAAAGAAAATAGAGATAAAAGATGAAAGAGAAGAAAAAGAATACACAAGTAGTAAACACAACAATGACAAAGCACAATGAATCAAATCAATATGTATTGACAAAACCTGAAATCCTTTGTCTGGCACTACTCAGAAGCACTCTCCAGGCATTAGATCTCCTGGAACTTCTTCATAGAACAAAAACATGGATAAGAAATAACAGCTCCTTCTCCGCTGCTCAGAACCCAAATCTAATGGCTTTGTTGGCTCCGAAAGGGGGGTAAAACCGCAGGACACCTGCAGGACACTTGCTCACGGATCTCCTAGATCACTTATTCTTATTCTTCCAGTTCAAAGTGCAGTTTTCAGCCTGTCAATAGCGATTGCGACGCACGCGATTTCGCCAAATCTGTCTTTTTTGTGAAAATCCCATAACTAGCTGGAAAAGCCACTTGCTTTTTGCATGCCATCCTAATCTAAAAGCTTTTCTAACTTTTTCAGATTTTTACAATAAATAATATCAAAAATAGACTAAAATTGTCCAAAAATCTAATATTTTTGGACCATCTATGCCGCTCACACTAGTACTAATAACTCATATCACATTGACTCTCTAGATCAATAAAGAAGTCGGATGATAATGCACTCCAGAGTTTTTCACACTGTCTGCATAGCATCACGACAACGTAGTAGAGTGGATCCTATCTATGGAAAGCCAATCTCCACTAACAACCGGTTGAGCCAAATTGCCTTCTGTGCTATAAAACAAAGAGCACAGTACTCTACCTCTATAGAAGGTGAGGCCATGATAAGTTGCTTCTTACTACTCCATGACATAGCTCTCAATCCAAAGGAGAAAGCAAAACCTATAGTGAAGCACCTAGACTCCACATCTTCTATCCAATCTGAGTCACTCCATCTAGCAACAGTAGACCCCTCTTCATGCACGATACATAGGATCAAGTCCCCTGTAAATAGCTCAAAAAGCACAAAGCAACTCACCAGTGAACCTAAGAAAGTGTCTTCATAAAAGAAGAGTGCAATGCCACCATTAAAAAAATACCAGGCCTAGTATGGAAAAGTGTCTTCATGAAAGAAGGCAATGCCACCACAAAAGAAATATCTGGCCTAGTATGGATAAGTTAGATGAAAGAGCCAACAAGACACCTATTGTCACTAAAATGAGAAACGGGCTTAAAAATTTAATTAAAAATGAACTCTAATTCTAGTACCCCTAGCTCTTAGCATGGTGACCATAGTACCAATAGTCAATGATTTGATACTAGGGTTTGCATTGGACAAGTGTACAAGCTATGTGGGGCAAGCAAAGAAACAACGTGCAATGTGAAACTTTCATTAGTGAATGTTTGCACCTTAGGTGTAATGATCATTTGAAAGTTTCCCCCAACAAGCAGGTTTAGTCCAATGAGCAACTCACTTATGATTAATGGCCAAGTCATTAATTAGCTCTTAATCAAAAACGAGATTGGATTAAGGAGTAAGTGGTTACTCATTTAGAAAGCTGTCTTGGCTATTTGGGTTCCTTTTCTCTCTCGTTTTGAAGCACCCAAAGTTTGGGAACCGCCAATTCTTCTCTTGTTGTAAAAATTGCAATTTTTGACAATAAAACATGAGCTGATAGTGCGTCTAGAATCGGGACAGCAGCTAAACTTCTCTCAGCATGAAGATTCCATTAGGCAGCTTTGTAACTCCATTTATAGCGAGGTTTGTTGTTGTTTTTGACCTAATTCTCAGCAAAACAGGTTATTACAGCCCTATGGACTAAGATTCATCATTCTCTTTTCTTCTCTAAGATCACAAGCCTAGTGCACTTTCTAAACAACTTTGTCGCAAAGAATGTGATTATCTCACAATTTCATCACAAGAAATCCCTTTATTTGTGAGAGGAACAATGTGAGATTCATAGTGCATATGGAGTCAAGATAGTAGCTAATCTTCTTCTCTCAATGTGGAGAATCCATTGGGCAACTTTGTAACTCCATTTACAGCCAGGTAAGCTGCTGTTTTTTACCTAGTTCTCGGTAAAATAGGTTTTACAGCACTATGGACTTAGATTCTCTTTTCTTCTCTGAGATCTCAAGCCTTATGTACTTTCTGAACAACTTTGTCACAAAGAATGTGATTATCTCACAATTTCACCACAAGAAATCCCTCTATTCGTTAGAGGAACAATGTGAGATTGCATGGGAACAATGCATATCAGTTGTCTAGGTGATTACTCTGAGAAATGGGGCTCAAATGTTGGCTATCATATTTAAGGTTTGGCAAGCTGAAGTGTTCATGTGCATTTTTGAACACTATATAGTACCTAATGAAATGCATATTGCAAGAATTTAGTAATTGTCCTTTGTTTCTGGGCATGAACTGAATGCCAGTTTGTTGTAGTAGCAGTGCAGATCTGTGAGTGCAGGTCTGAATTTACTCAGTTTGAATGTAAATTGGGCATCCAAAAGTTAGAGCAAAGCACTAGGATTGATTCATTAACAAGGCTCAACCTTCATAAAGTAGATCAGATCAACTTCGAACTGAGATCTCCATGTATTACACATTGTTTACAGTGAATGGCAATGTGGGACCAAATTTGCACCTCCAATGTCACTTTTGCAAGTCAATTGGACTAACGATATCATGTATTCATATGCATTATACTTGTTAGTGTGAATGGATAGATTTGTCACGCAATTATTCAAGGTTGGTGAAGATCAGCACATTTAAAATTTTCAAAGTAGTCCTGCCGTCGCGTGCGCTGTTGCTCTGCCCGCCATTGTTCTTGCTCTTCCCCCCGCCCCCCCCCCCAGCCTACTGCTCGTGGCCTTCTCCCCCGCCTCTACTCCATCTACTCCCCCGCATTCTCCCCCGCACTGACTGTCCGCCACCTTCTCCCCCACCTCTACTCCGTCTACTCCCCGCCTACTCCCCCCCCCCCCGGGGACCGCTGCTCCTGGCGTGCCACCCCCCCCCCCCCCCAGCGCTACCTCTGCCTCACCCACGCCCACCTACTTTTCCACCTCCCGCCTGAACCCGCCCCTCTTCTCCCACCTGGTGGCCTGATTCCCCACCTTCTCTGCCCTGTCCCCCCGCCTTCTCTGCCTTGTCTCCCCGCCTCCTCCACCCTAATCCCCCGCCTCTGCCGTCCTGTGGCCCTGGCCACGTCTGCGACAGGCCCAACACTCACGCAGTGCCTATTATGAGCTGGCCGACAATGGTGTCCACCACCTCCCCCAACGTCAGAAAGCACTCCCCCACCCATCGACCCCCCCCCCCCCCCCCTCCAGTTACTCCCTCCCTTTGTAGCATCCCCCCCCCCCCGAGCGGTAGCACAACAGCGTGTTTGGTAGGTTCTCAGCAGGGACGCACAAAGGAAACCTCTGGTCAAACACCGGTGCATTTTGCGTGTGCCCCCCAGTCAAACACATTGCGCGCCGTCCTCTCTAAGGAAAAACTCTTAGCCGTTCGTGCATAAAGCTGGAGCTAAAAGAAATAATGATCTTTGCTCAGGTAGTAGGACACTCCCTATCTAGGGCCCAGCTTCAGGATTGGCTTCACTCCACACTGCGCATCAGCACAGTGCAGATCATGGAGGCGGTTCTAATGGGTCAAGGGATCTTCATGGTACGACTCACCTCGGCAAACGTAGCCCGTGAGCTATTGGCTAGTTCACCCTAAGCTTCCACGAAGGGGGTCATCAACATGGTTCCTTGGTACAATGGTTTCACAGTGGAGGCATTCGCGCTCCACAAGAGCAGGTTCCTTAGACACCCGATCACCTAACTCTTCCCGGGACTACTGGCGATCATGGAGGCGATTCTAATGGGTCAAGGGATCTTCATGGTACGACTCACCTCGGCAAACGTAGCCCGTGAGCTATTGGCTAGTTCACCCTATGCTTCCACGAAGGGGGTCATCAACATGGTTCCTTGGTACAATGGTTTCACAGTGGAGGCATTGGCGCTCCACAAGAGCAGGTTCCTTAGACACCCGATCACCTAACTCTTCCCGGGACTGCTGGCGATAGAGTATCACCAATTAGTGGAAGACTTTGGATGGCTCTTCGGAATTGTCCTTCCCACCTCTTTTGAGGACATAGTGACAACCGTAGGAGTCCCAAAGGTACGGGTGGAAAAGAAAAAAACAAAGAATATACCACAGTTTCTAGAGATCAAGGCAAGCGGACACTCTTTCACAGGCAACAGGTTATTATGACTGGGCAACCAGGGCAGTGCTTGCATTGCCATGACTTTGGGCATCAAATAAACAGAGTGCCAGCGCTTCGGAGCCAAGGCGGCCTCGCCGATAGGCCCACAAGTGGATGCGGATGGCTTTACACGAGTCCAGAGACGATAGAGAGGGAGATGGCAGGAGGGGCCGTATTCAGCCCCTTAGACACAGCCACAGCAGCAGGGTGCAGGAGGGCAAACGTCACCCCCCCAGCAAAGCACTACGCGGCCCCCCCCCTCCTCGCCCCACCCAACAGGACCACAAGCCTACACATCCACCCCCCACGGAGGCGTCACAAGCCACCTCGCCTGAGGGCCCAAACCCTCCCCCCCCCTCCTCCCCACGGTCCCCCCCCAACCCTAGCCCACAATCCCCCCCTCCAAAGCTACCGGCTCCCCCCCCACACTGGCCTTGTGCATCCAACCACCCCTCCATCCCTCGATCCTTCCCCTCCCCACCATCACCCCCCCCCCCACGACCACCCCTCCTGATCCCCACCCAGTACAGGTGATCCCTCCCCCCCCCCCCCCCCCCAGGAGGCGAGGAGCCCCATACGCCGACATCCTCCACTCACAAGTAGTCTAGCCTTGCCCCTCCCCACACAGCCACTAGTTCATCCGTCCATGCTGCCTGTCACACCTTCCCGAGACAGGCGCAACTGCCAGTCAAGGAGCGGCAAGGTCCATCTACTAGCACCACCGGATGGACCAAACTACGCTTTCTTCCTTCAGACCTCTCACACAAGAGATTGAACTGACTCAAATAGAGGAGGAGGTGAAGAGCCAAGTGGCAAACCACATCTCCCAGTGGCTGGGAGAAGGAGGACTGACACTTTTTTCCCAACAGCAGGGGCCAGGTTGCATAATGGACATCAACTAGCGGCTGGGGCCGAGGTCCCACATCTGAGCATTATCTTTCGAGCCCCTCCGCAGTGAAGAGCTCTGATGGATGTGATCGAGTGGCTCCTTGCACAGATGGCCCATTTCTACCAATGCACAGAGACTCGCCTCTCAGCCTGGTTAATAGATACCTTGGTGGTACCACCAAGTGCATCTATCACCCCCATGGTCCTGCCCGAGGGCTACCATGGGGAAATGGATTTCACTATCCAGGCCAACAGCGATGCGTATCCGCATGCCTCATAGCACCTCTTCTTCGTCAATAGCTTCCACACTGAACAAATGCTTGTTCGGTCAGTCACAGGTTTTCCTATGAGCTTACATCTTGCATCTTGGAATGTGAACAGCCTCCACTATAGTAGAACACACGGTTCCAAGAAGTTGATTGTTTGGCAGGAGCTACAACCTGCCCTTGCTAGACGAATCGACATATTACTATTACAAGAGTACAAGCTCACTCCCGCCCAGGCCCAGCGTGTAGGGAAGGTACTTCCGAGCAGTTCACACACTTACTAGGAGCACTCCATCGGTGCCCACGGCAGGAGTGGAGGTCTATGCACCTCTATTAACCCGAGCTGATGCTTTGCAGCAGTCTCTATGAGCTGAGACATGCTAGACACAGTGGATTTTATGCAAAAATCCCTAATTTCTTTGGGCAACCCACATACATATTTTTCCACCTGCTCATGAAGGGGTCGGCACGATAAGAAGTGACGGGCAGCAATGCATCCCAAAACTTCTTATTATATTGCTCTAAATTCTTGCATTCCTTAGCATCAAGCTTGTTCCAAGCTGTCATGATGTCCACCTCAAAGGTACTAGTCAACCAATTCGATGCAAACATTTGCTTGAATTGTACCCATGTTGACGGTGCTCTACCTTGCATAAAGAGCGTGGACCACCACTGCAATGCATTCCCCTTCAAGAAAGTGGCTGCCTTTCAAATCTTAGAGGATTCGGTGAAGTTTCCCCCTGAATAGGCAGCATCAAACTGTTGAATGAAGGTCAAAGCTTTCAGCGTATCTTGTGCACCATTGAAGGACTCAAACTTCACTGCTTTTCCACCCTCATCATAGTCTTTTGCTTCCCCTTTGGGAGTCAAGTTGTCATACACTGGCTGCTGCAAAAAGAGTGCATTTGCTGTATTTACATCATGACCAAGCCCAAATGAAGCATTTGGATGACCAGCAGTCATTCCTTGAGCCCCATAAGCATTCAGGGGTGCAGATGCATTGGCAAACATTCCACTTTGTGCCCCAGGCATCAAGCCAATGCTACCATACATAGGGTTTTGCACATTTCCAGCCATACCCGAATACAATGGGCCTTGCACACCATACATTGGTTGCTGCATACCATAGGGATTTGTGCCATGCATTCCCGTATGCGGCCCTTGGCCAACCATTGCATGAAAAATCGTACTACCACCAAAGTATCCTGGCTACCCCATCATAGCATGTATGCCCGGCTGTCCAAAATCCATTGGATTGGCACTTCCATAATGGCCTTGCATTTGCATTCCTTGCCCCATAGGTACCAACTATTTAGCTTCATTGGCCTCTTTAGGAGCTTCAAGTGAAGGATTTGGCACTACCTTCGGTGCACCTTGCTGTCCCGAAGGTGTAGAAGTTGACTTCTTCTTCTTGCCCTTGCTGTCCTTCGGAGCATTCAAAAATCGGGTGAACTAAACATCATTTGCCAATTCAGCAAAGAGATTTGCTGCTGTCCTCATCCGATTCTTGAACTGGTCATCAAATTCCTCTTCACTTTGCTGGTCATCTACCTCATGACCGCTTGAAGGCCATGTATCTTGCCCAACAGCAACATTTTCAACTTCTTGTCCATCATGAGAGCCTTGTCCAAGATTAGGCATTGCATTTTCTTCATTCCCATGAGAATGTCCATACCGAGAGGCATCATCACTGCTTGATTCCACCTCACTAGATGAAGACATGTTGCTGTAATTTCTCAACTGAGCATAAAAATTAGCACTAGCACAAAGCTTTGCCTTGCAATCAGGTGCCTCGGGGCCACCAAATCAAGAGATTTGATGTATCCCGGCAATGGAACCATGAAACCAGCCTTCCTTCTTGGAATGGGTGGTGATAACCTGATTTAAGAGTTAATTACAACAATAAATAAATGCACATAAAATGAAATACACACTTTACCATAACATTCTTGGACAGTAGACACCCTGTTGGCCCCAAAATTGGCGCCCCTTGCGGTATTTCTTTAGCTTTCATTCAATTGGAAGGAGTACAACTTGAGATTCTTCAATCTCCTCCTACTAACCAATTGCTCTTGCTGTCACAAAAGACTAGCAAGACTTTTGGGTCGTTTGCCCCTTGATTCACCCAGGACTTCTTCTCCAATTTGACCCTTGGCTGGCCAAATGCTGCCCCAATCAATTCGGGATGGGCTGGCTCTTGAAATCCCTTGATAATCTTCAATTATCAGCTGCTGATTTCAGTCCCTTGAGCCTTCAATCTCTGGCACGGATCCCAAGGCGGCTGCTAAACCCTAATTTCTGCTGTAAATTAGGGTTTACTGCAGAAATTACAAATCAGCCCACCAAAAATGGCTGAAATCTCCTCCAAATGTCTGAGAATTGCTAAAAATGGCTGAGCATAGGCTGAAGGAGATGAGAGAATGCTGTAGAGAGAGAAAATTTTGAGATTTGTTGCGAAAGAACTGATCAAAATCAGTTGCTGCCCTACTGTACCAGCCCCAAACAGATGCACCAACAACAATAGGAGCATCAGAGATTGTGATCTTCAAGAGAAAGTGCATCAACAACAATTGTCAGCTTCCCAAGGTCAAGAATATGCAATCTCCATCACCAAAATGGTCTCCAATGGCTGGGAATTGGCCCCAAAAGCTGGCAGCAACAGTCCAACAGCTCCAAAATGAAAAAACGAGATTTCCCTCTCCCTTCAGCCCTATTTAACCTTTCCCCCACTTGCATGGGAAAGTTTTGCCAAGTGGCAGCTTTCTTAATCCATTTTCAGCAATTTCCAGCCATTTAATTAATTTTCAGAATTAATTAATTCTGAATATTAATTCAGCCCTTAATCCATGCCAAGAAAATTGACCTTGCCCATCCAAAAATTAATTGGCTATGCCATTTGCAACCTAAAGTGGTCCCATCCATTAATTGACCCTTGGACAAGCATTAATCCATTAATTAATGCCTAGTCCCTAGTGTCACCACTGGCACTTAATGGCCAATTAATGATCCTAGGGGCAAACTGACACCAAAATTCACCTAGAATCTAACAAGTGTAACTTGTTACAACTTTTGCCTTTGACACCCATCTTTTTCACAGGGTCCTTCGGTCTTCAACTGTGAGAAAGTAGCTTGCACCTCACATGTGCAACACATGCATCTTTTAATTGCACATTTGATTAATCCTTTAATCAAATGCCAATTAAACATTAGCAAAGCATCAAATTTTCACGTCCTCGTGACAGACCACCCCCTTGAAATCCTTGCAATCGTCCTCGATTGCACTGTAATGTGTCAAAGCAAACAATACTGCAGTGGAATTTTCACAAGGCATCATAGTCAACACAACATTGGCCACTGCTGACTAACTATCTCATATGCCCACCATTTGCTGAAAATTTCCAGCCAGCATAAACATAGCATAAAGCTCAATAATAGTCCAAAACTGTTGCCAGAAACTCATCGAATGCATCCCAAACTCTTGTTTCTCAACAGTGCTGACAGTGCTTCTCCTCGTCTTGTGTAGTTTAGCTTTGCCGCCTAGTGTGGAATTTCCTCTAGGCCGGGTCAGACGGTTCCAGGGACTCTTGGGCCAAGGTGGCGTGGGCGACCATCATCCAGCATCGGTCAGAGGGAGGGCTTGGGATCATAGACCTAGAGTATCAAAGTCTGGCCCTTTTGGGCAAGCTAGTAGTCTGCGGTCTCACACCAAGAGGGCAGACCTGGAAGGTCCTATTGCAGGAGGGTCTCCAGGAGTGTACATCGAGACTTGGCGGTGATTAGAGACCGTCCTTGAGATAGATCTTCACGACGGCCCAGATCACGCCCCCCAGATCCCCCTTCCTACACAACTTACTTTGTGTGTGGCAAAGCCTCCGTAAGGCCCTAATTCAGAGCCCCCCAAGCTGCCAGGAGAAGATAGACCGTCAGCCGATGATTTGGAACCCCCAGGTCAGAGATCAAGAGGGGATACAGATTGGTGAGCACCCCCACATCCAATGGGCTGGTTGGAAGGCCGGTCCGGCTCACACCATCAGGACCTGGCGGGAGGTGTACAGGATGGTGGACGAGGAGGTATTGCAGCGGGCATCAGGTTGCCAGAGAGGAGTTGAGTTGAGAAAAAGGGAGATTGACGCAACAATACCTCAGGAGTGGCTTGGCCCCCCAATACAAAAGTCGGTAGAGCCTAGAAACGTATGGGCCGCTAAGTTTTCACCGACAAGTATCCCCTTACAAGTGGAAGGTAGAGCGGGCGGCGCCCCACATGGGACCTTCTTCACCGTGCAGGAGGGGGGGCGTCTGGCCCTTGAGAGAGGGCAACAGGATGAGGGGATAGCTGTCCTTTCGTGGAGGAGGATTCGGGTGGTTGGCCTTCAGGGGAAGACATGGCGGCTAGACCCCTATGTTTTCTGGGAGAAGCTCCAAGAGTGGCGCCTTTGGATTTGGGAGGGCAAGCCACTTGATGAGCTGGAGTGGAATTAGAGAGTGGCTACGGCCGGCCATTGCAGTTGCCAAGAAGCCACCCAGGTTCTTGGAGTACACAGCCAAGATTGGCAGACACGTATTGATGTAGGAGGACATGGACTGGGCATCGTCGCGTAGAAAGTACTGGGCAGAGCACAGGATCACGGATGCTTTCCCACGAACTTTCTAGCACCGCCTATGTGACAGCTAGAGGCCGAGGAGGATATCGTATTTCTTATGGCTGGTGGAACATGGAGACCTGGCAGTGGGGAGTTGGTTAGCCTAGATGCAGAAGAATGGAGGGTGTAAACGATGTACACACCAGCTTCTAGAAACTCCAAGGCACTGCCTTTGGTTGTGTGAGGCGGCGCAGCTTGTGTGGAGAGGAGCATGCCACATCCTCTGTCGTATAGCACCCAGTCTTGGATGTATCTCATGGGGAGCTTTCTGCTAGAAAGCAGTCAACCAAGGCTGTCACCTTCTTTATGAGGCTGGGATGCAGAACACGATATTTTTTATTGAGGCTAGGTCATGCACAATGGTTGGCTTGGAAGCTCTGCCCATCCGCCATTTGCTGGAGCCCACAACAGACCACTCTGAGGTATGGGAGATCATAGGGAGTCTCACTGGATGGCATATCTGGAAGGCGCGGTGTCAAGAGGTTTTTGGCGGGGAGAGACTTTCTATACAAGTGACTTTAGCAAAGCTCTTGACCTCCATCATCCACTCCCTTCGCGGCCGATGGGACCAGGTGCAGGGCAAGTCTTGAGCTCGTCAAGAGCTCCGTTATCATTTCATGCGTGCTTGAGGCGGCCAGGACCTATTTTTCGTGATGCAAGTAGGCAGCCCCAAATGGCGATACATCCCCTCTCCATGGCTTCTTGCCCCCATCCCCCCTAGACTGCCCTAAGAGGCTTGTATACTTGATATATATGTAACTCTACATCAGGTCCAGCTAGTCTGTTGAGCATGAGCACTTCTTTGTATTTAGGTTTTTTCTGAAGTAATATAATTAGCCACACTTTATTTGCAAAAAAAAATTATTCAAGGTTGGCTAGAGCAACTAAGGACACCACACTCGAGACAAGTCTCAACTAATTCAAGGGCAAGCACAGTTACCTGGGGTTTTAAAAACATGTAAGAAACCAATTTCATTCTATATGAAAATTATTGAAATTTAATCTACTTATAAATATACTTCAAGTCCTATAGGCCACAAAAAAACACATATTGAGCATGCTCTAGCATAGTTTATAAAATCTAAGTAAACAATCAATAGGCCAACACTTGACATACCGATATATGTACTCCATGATTCAACATCCAAATTTCATGAATATAAAAGAACAATAATCCCATAGTTTTAAAAATGCTTAAATATATAAACTATGATCATACAAAATAGCAGTAACAGTCAATGTCTCTACGAAACATCAAAGAGAGGCATGTCAAATGAATTATAAAAGTTACTGCTAAGCTAGTAAATGTGTTCAAACTTCAAATCCACATCCCTAAAGGCCATCTTTTTATGGGCAAAAAAGGACGATTCGATCCAACATGCTAAATTGAGCTAACTGTAATCTTCAAGGACAAATTTTCAATTCAACCATTTCCTACGTTTCAGAAACGCTTGGACGTTTCCAATGTTTCCTACATATAGGTTTCTTGGCAACTATGAGAGCAAGGCACGTGGGAATTACTTGCTTCAAGAGAGCATTGGTTTGTGACAACAAGTCACTTGTGATTTGTGCAAGCTTTGAATACTAATAAAGAAATACCATAAGGGGCACTAACCTTTGGGGCCTAACGTGTGTCATCTATTGTGTAAGAGCATTCTAGCTCTCTTGTTCAGTAAGTATTTCATTTATTTGCTAATTTATTTCACGTATGTGCAAGTAATTTTATGATCACTGCCGTTTAGATCAGATCTACACACCGATTTCATGGTTCCATCGTCGGGACATCACCATCTCCTTCAAGGAGCCTGGTCGTCCTTAGGAGCAAACACATGCAATTTGGCTTGCTGTAATTCAATTACAAAAAGGTTTTCTCTAGCTGAAAAGTGTATAGCAAGGAGAAAAGAGTAAAAGATGTCACACAATGGTGGTAATAGGAATGAGAAACACGAATCCCCTCCTAAAAGGCACTTGACACATGGTTTTGAGTCATTGAAAGCTGAAATGCTTCAGGACAAGCAGCAAAGAATGTAATCTGTGAGTATACAGCTCAATCACATGCAGCTCCACAAGCACAAGGTGTTCAGGAATCAAATGTAGTGTCCAGGCAATAGTTGGCAAGTGCTGTTATGAACTTGTAAAAATTGATTTAGCAACCTCAATTTCCTGACTTTGTGCAGTTAGTTCCCAATGTTAAAGGGAAAAAGGTTGCTTCACATTCTAAATAGCCAAGTGAGCCTCATGGGCAATCTTTTTAGCCAAAAGTATTGCATACATCGGCACTTGGAATGCCAATCTTGAGGGGAACTCCAATTAAACAGGACATTTGTCCATTAGGGAATAATGTGCAGCAGATTTCTCCTCAACCAAGTATGCATCCGAGTTATTTTGGTGGTGGATCAATATTTCACACTATGGATACCACTGCACCCGCCAATGTTGACATGCAAAATGAAGCTGGTTTTCAACCACCTATGCTAGGTGTTCAAGGGAATAATCATGGGGCATTGTAGCCCGAAATGCACAGTAGCATGTATGGTAGCATTGGTATGTAGAGTGCAGGGCAGTAAATGCATGTTTGTTTACCCAAAGGGAATACTTTTATGCTTAAGATGTGTCATTGATGTGGATCTCTTGGAATGGCAATGACCGTAATTCTTGTGCAGTAGAATGGACCTCTAGGGATGCCTACAGCTGCAAAGTATCAATATATTGATGCTACTGAGAAAGCAAAGAAGACTTTCCTTGGACAACTTTGAGACACGAGATAGATAAATTTCTAAAGAAATTGCATTGCCTAAATGAAGCTATTAGGTTTATTGCACCCTTTTGTGGCCTAAAGCTGCAAATTATTGAAGTAGATAAGACTTTCTTTGGACAACTTTGAGACAAGAGATGGATGCATTTGTAAAGAGATTGCATTGCCGAAATGAAGCTATTGGGTTTATTGTACTCTTTTATCTTAGTATATAGTGAACCTTTAAACTTACTATGATCAATGTGGCACATGTGTTTCTACAGCTCTGCTTAATAATTCACTAGTGCAATGAGAACCACTTTGATAGCCATGTAGTTGTGATTGGTTGCTTACTAGTGCAGTGACTAGTAACTACCATCTTCTACAATTGTACATGGGAGTAATAGCAAACTGCTTGGTTACTTGGAAACATATATGAACAATTGTATGTGATAGTACATGTAGTAACAGCAACTACTTGGTTGCAGAAATACTCACATGCAAGCTAGGTCGCTTGCAATGTTTCAAAAGGGGGGTATGTCACTAGAATGAAAAATGGCTTAATGATTTAATGAAAAATGAATTCTAATTCAGGTAACCCTAGCTCTTAGTATGGTGACCATTGTACGAGCAATGAATGAATTGACACCGAGGTATGCAATGGACAAGTGTACAAGCTATGTGGTGCAAGCATGGGGCAAAAAAAACAAGAACAATCTAGGACAGTTGTCTAGACGAATGCTCCATGAAATAGGGCTCAAAGGTTGGCTGTCATTTTTCTTTTTCTTTTTCCTCTTTTTTTCACAAAAATAAATCGCTTTGTTTTTACGTTACTACAATCAATTTGATTCATCCGTATCAGTATTTCGATGGGAAGGAGAAATGATTTCCCTATCAATCCGAAAGAGATTGGCTGCTTAGATACAAACCCAAGACTTAGTATTGCTTTATTCTCATTCCAAATTCTCTTTTTTGCCTTGAAAATATAATTTTGTTATCTATTTTGATTATGGTTTCTTAGCAATCTATAAAGTTGCTATAATATGCTCAATATATTCTCATTGTCTAAATTCATTGGATTATTGTTTCTATCGAAGGAAATAAAAAAAGGAATAGTTTGAAAAAAAGAAATATTTGAATTGTCACATAATTGGTACTTCTACACATTTTCAAGATAATGAGATAGAAAGAGTCAAAGGGGAGATTAAAGGGTAGGAGAGGCAAAAGGAAAAGGATAGGCAAGCTGAGGCACTCTGTGGGAGAAAGTGGGGGTCACCCCCTTTTTAATTAAGGAAACCCTTCCTTTTTGAGCAAATATTGTGATAGTTTGCCTTAGAAAGCGAAGCGTTTCTATTTTGTTAAGCAAGTTTAGTGGCTATTTTTCTTTCGTTTAGAAGATGGTGAGGCCAGGCCCATGCCTATTTAGATACCTCACCACCAATAAATAGAAACAAATAAAAATAACCAAACCACGTCCACAAAATGCCAATACCAAGCAACTGCTTCAAAACCGAAGTGATGTGAGGGACTAAAATAACCCATATATTGACGAATACTGCATATTATTAAAAAAATGATCCCTATAATAACATAAAATCCATGAAACCCAGTAGCTAAAAGAAAAGTAAAACCATAAATACCATCGAAAACAGTAAAAAGTGCTTCATAATATTCCATCCCTTAGAACCCAGTAAAAGCCAAAGCCAACTAAACAGTAGCTACTAAAGTGTAAATCGCTTCTTATGAAGACAGCCTTCCTTCTTGGAATGGGTGGTGATAACCTGATTTAAGAGTTAAGTACAGCAATAAATAAATGCACATAAAATGAAATACACACTTTACCATAACATTCTTGGACAGTAGACACCCTGTTGGCCCCAAAATTGGTGCCCCTTGCGGTATTTCTTTAGCTTTCATTCAATTGGAAGGAGTACAACTTGAGATTCTTCAATCTCCTCCTACTAACCAATTGCTCTTGCTGTCATAAATGTCCAGCAAGCCTTTTGGGTCGTTTGCCCCTTGATTCACCCAGGACTTCTTCTCCAATTTGACCCTTGGCTGGCCAAATTCTGCCCCAAATCAATTCGAGATGGGCTGGCTCTTGAAATCCCTTGATAATCTTCAATTATCAGCTGCTGATTTTAGTCTCTTGAACCTTCAATCTCTGGCACGGATCCCAAGGTGGCTGCTAAACCCTAATTTCTGCTGTAAATTAGGGTTTACTGCAGAAATTACAAATCAGCCCACCAAAAATGGCTGAGATCTCCTCTGAATGGCTAAGAATTGCTGAGAATGGCTGAGCATAGACTGAAGGAGATGAGAGAATGCTGTAAAGAGAGAAATTTCTGAGATTTGTCCCAGAGAACTGATCAAAATCAGCAGCTGCCCTGCTGTACCTGCCCCAAACGGATGCACCAACAACAATAGGAGCATCAGAGACTGTGATCTTCAGGAGAAAGTGCATCAGCAGCAATTGCCAGCTTCCCAAGGTCAAGAATATACAATCTCCATCACCAAAATGGTCTCCAATGGCTGGGAATTGGCCCAAAAGCTGGCAGCAACAGTCCAACACCTCTTTTCAACAGCTCCAAAATGAAAAAACGAGATTTCCCTCTCCCTTCAGCCCTATTTAGCCTTTCCTCCACTTGCATGGGAAAGTTTTGCCAAGTGGCAACTTTCTTAATCCATTTTCAACAATTTCCAGCCATTTAATTAATTTTCAGAATTAATTAATTCTGAATATTAATTCAGCCCTTAATCCATGCCCAGAAAATTGATCTTGCCCATCCAAAAATTAATTGGCTAGGCCATTTGCAACCCAAAGTGGTCCCATGCATTAATTGACCCTTGGACAAGCATTAATCCATTAATTAATGCCTAGTCCCTAGTGTCACCACTGACACTTAATGGCCAATTAATGGTCCTACGGGCAAACTAACACCAAAATTCACCTAGAATCTAACAAGTATAACTTGTTACAACTTTTGCCTTTGACACCCATCTTTTTCACAGGGTCCTTGGGCCTTCAACTGTAAAAAAAAAGTAGCTTGCACCTCACATATGCAACACATGTGCATCTTAAACATAAGCAAAGCATCAAATTTTCACATCCTCATGACAGACCACCCCCTTGAAATCCTTGCAACCGTCCTCAATTGCACTATAATGTGTCAAAGCAACATTACTGCACTGGGATTTTCACAAGGCATCATAGTCAACACAACATTCGCCACTCTTGACTAACTATCTCATATGCCCACCATTTGCTGAAAATTTCCAGCCAACATAAACATAGCATAAAGCTCAACAATAGTCCAGAACTGTTGCCAGAAACTCATTGGATGCATCCCAAACTCTTGTTTCTCAACAGTGCTGACTACACAACCATAGTAAAGCATAAACCGAGCCGAAACCATGGCTGAATTGTCAATGGCATTCAATACACATGTTGCTGTCCATAGAATCAGCTGAATACCACTGAAACTAATGATCATACACTGAAAACCAGCACTCGGTAATCAGTCTCTCACGATCATAACCTGATGCAAATGTACAGTTTCAAAGCTGTAGTGAAAACCATACCCATCTGCATGCATACCACAGTGACTAGTACACTGAATAGTGACCTCATGGCAAACATACTGTCAGCACAGTACCTTGGATGCATGCTGAATATATCCGAGATCCATTATACACGAGAGCATTCCATTCCTGGAGGAGTGGAAGTGCTACCTCCCCCTTGAGTATCAGGTGATACTCTGGACCCTTGCCCTGCTAAACCTGAAATAGCCCGATCCAAAGTCGGCTCTAACTGAAAGGCATCAAGGTAAAGCTGCAACAACTGAGGATGGTCTGCCAAGTCATCCTCTTCCATCCCTTTAGCATCCATTGGTGAACAATTGTGAAACTTCACCCAATAGCTTATGGAAGCTTTACCTTTGACTTTTCTCTTTATGTGCCAAAATCTGCTCACATACCAATATCTTATTCAGCTCCTCGACATTGGACTGAATTTCAGCAGATACATCCTTAGGCACATCAGCATAAAAAGGCCTCAATAAGCTCACATGAGAGGCATAGTGTATCCGCTAGTGTAGAGGCAATTTCAGCCGATATACCACATCGTTGATCCTCTCTAACACCTGGAAAGGTCCATAGTTCCTCATTCTGAACTTCGGATACATTCCCTTTTGCCCTTTCACCTTGTCAACCTTGCCTTTTCAAAATGCAACAATATATAATCACCCTTTGGAAAATACAAAACACATCCATGGCGATCAGCTGCTCTCTTTTTACTTTCCCTAAGATCTCTGAGATGCATACTTTATTCTTACATAAGCTGTAATAAACTCCGGCATCTTTTGCCTACCATGCTTCACTTGCTAACATACAATGCATATCCGATCTTTCATCACATGCAACCCAGTGTGATATTCCATACATCATTGATTCTCTGATGTGCTATCATCGTTATCAATGTTGTTGATTAGGACAGTTCCTAGCAATGTGTCCCTCCTATTCACACATGTAACATTTATTAGCAGCCCTCAATTCTCTATGCTCTGCCACACTTTTTGAAGGTCTTTACTGCTGTTTTTGCCTCTTTTCAACCTGATTTTCAGATCTGCCATTTTTCTCAGCCTTCATTTCCTTGACATTTGACTCATCATGGTCTTGAAAGCCGGCATCTTTTCCACACAGCAATGTATCAGCTGTAGTAGCAGTTTCTATAAGCTGAGACATGCTTGAAACAGTGGATTTAATTCAAAAATCCCTGATTCCTTTAGGCAAACCACATACATACTTCTCCACCTGCTCATGAAAGGGAACTGACCAATAAGAAGTGACGGGCAGCAATGCATCCCAAAACTTCTTATTGTATTGCTCTAAATTCTTGCATTCCTTTGCATCAAGCTTGTTCCAAGCTATCATGATGTCCATCTCAAAGGTACTAGTCAACCAATTCGATGCAAACATTTGCTTGAATTGTACCCATGTTGACGGTGCTCTACCTTGCATCAAGAGCGTGGACCACCAGTGCAATGCATTCCCCTTCAAGAAAGTGGCTGCCTTTTGAATCTTAGAGTATTCGATGAAGTTTCCCCCTAAATAGGCTGCATCAAACTGTTGAATGAAGAACAAAGCTTTCAGCCTATCTTGTGCACCACTGAACGGTTCAAATTTCACACTTTTACCTCCCTCATCATAGTCCTTTGCTGGACCTATGGGGGTCAAATTGTCATATACGGGCTGCTGCAAAAGGGTGCATTTGCTGTATTTACATGATAGCCAGCATTAAACGGAGCATTTGCATGACCAGCACTTATTCCTTGAGCCCCCAAAAGCACGACCGGTTACCGATGCTTACCCATATGCGTGATTTTGCACACCAGGCATCATACCAATGCTGCCATACATCGGATTATGCATTCCATGAGCCTTACCCGAGTACATTGGGTTATGCAAGCCATGCATTGGTTGCTGAAAGTTATGGGGAGATGTACCATACATTCCCACATTCGGTCGCTCACCCACCATAGCATGAAAAATTGTGCTACCACCAAAGTAAGCTAGCCGCCCCAAATTCTCATGCAAACCTTGCTGTCCAAAAACCATGGGATTAGCATTTACATCATGAACTTGCATTTGCATTTCTTGCCCAACTGGCATCAAATGCTTTTCACCATCAGCATCTTTAGGAGCATCTTGAGAAGGCTTTGGCTTGCTCTTCGGTGCATCTTGCTGTCCCGAAGTTCTAAAAGAGGATTGTCTCTTCTTGCCCTTGTTGTCCTTCGTAGGAGTGTTCAAAAACCGAGTAAACTGAGGATCTTTTGCCAATTTAGCAAAGATATTGGCTGCTACCCTCATTCGATTCTTGAATGCATCATCAAATTCCATTTCCCCTTGTTGATCATCATCCTCTTTCTGCATTGAGGGTCCAACATCTTGGCCTTCAACCACATTTTCAACATGTTGTCCATGATTCATGCCTTGTCCAAGATCGGGCATTGCATTTCCTTCTTCCCCATGTGAATGTGCATCATGAGAGGCATCATTACTGCTTGATTGCATCCCACTGTATGGAGACATCTTGCTGTAATTTCTCAGCTGAGCTCAAAGATCAACACTAGCACAAAGCTTTGGCTTGCAATCAGGTGCCTCGGGCCCACCAAATCAAGAGATTTGATGTATCCCGGCAATGGAACCATGAAACCAGCCTTCCTTCTTGGAATGGGTGGTGATAACCTGATTTAAGAGTTAATTACAGCAATAAATAAATGCACATAAAATGAAATACACACTTTACCATAACATTCTTGGACAGTAGGCACCCTGTTGGCCCCAAAATTGGCGCCCCTTGCGGTATTTCTTTAGCTTTCATTCAATTGGAAGGAGTACAACTTGAGATTCTTCAATCTCCTTCTGCTAACCAATTGCTCTTGCTGTCATAAATGTCCAGCAAGCCTTTTGGGTCATTTGCCCCTTGATTCACCCAGGACTTCTTCTCCAATTTGACCCTTGGCTGGCCAAATGCTACCCCAAATCAATTCGGGATGGGCTGGCTCCTGAAATCCCTTGATAATCTTCAATTATCAGCTGCTGATTTCAGTCCCTTGAGCCTTCAATCTCTGGCACGGATCCCAAGGTGGCTGTTAAACCCTAATTTCTGCTGTAAATTAGGGTTTACTGCAGAAATTACAAATCAGCCCACCAAAAATGGCTGAGATCTCCTCTGAATGGCTAAGAATTGCTAAGAATGGCTAAGCATAGGCTGAAGGAGATGAGAGAATGCTGTAGAGAGAGATTTCTGAGATTTGTCGCAAAGAACTGATCAAAATCAGCAGCTGCCCTGCTGTACCTGCCCCAAACAGATGCACCAACAACAATAGGAGCATCAGAGACTGTGATCTTCAGGAGAAAGTGCATCAGCAGCAATTGCCAGCTTCCCAAGGTCAAGAATATGCAATCTCCATCACCAAAATGGTCTCCAATGGCCGGGAATTGACCCCAAAAGCTGGCAACAACAGTCCAACACCTCTTTTCAACAGCTCCAAAATGAAAAAACGAGATTTCCCTCTCCCTTCAGCCCTATTTAGCCTTTCCTCCACTTGCATGGGAAAGTTTTGCCAAGTGGCAACTTTCTTAATCCATTTTCAGCAATTTCCAGTCATTTAATTAATTTTCAGAATTAATTAATTCTGAAAATTAATTCAGCCCTTAATACATGCCCAGAAAATTGACCTTGCCCATCCAAAAATTAATTGGCTAGGCCATTTGCAACTCAAAGTGGTCCCATGCATTAATTGACCCTTGGACAAGCATTAATCCATTAATTAATGCCTAGTCCCTAGTGTCACCACTGACACTTAATGGCCAATTAATGGTCCTAGGGGCAAATTGACACCAAAATTCACCTAGAATCTAACAAGTATAACTTGTTACAACTTTTGCCTTTGACATCCATCTTTTTCACAGGGTCCTTGGGCCTTCAACTGTAAAAAAAAGTAGCTTGCACCTCACATGTGCAAGACATATGCATCTTAAACATAAGCAAAGCATCAAATTTTCACGTCCTCGTGACATCTTAATTTAAACCCACAAGTATAGCGTGATGGGCCCAAGTTACGGCAGCTCCAAAGAACAATAAAATAATAGTGTTTAGAAAAGAAATTCTCCAAAGGTCTAAGACCTCAATCCATTTAGGAGGCCAAATAGCTCCAGTTTCTACCGTGGGCGCTAAGAAGGAATGAAAAAAGGCCCAGAAAAAAGCTTTAAAAAACATAACCTCCAAAGCAATAAACAAAAGAGAGCCATAACAAAGTCCTAATTATACCACTTTGGTGTAATGTCCCTCATAGGTAAATTCACGTACAACATCGCACCACCATATAAGCATAGTATGCATTATTGATCCTGAACCAAGACTCAAAAATATTCCACCTCCCGTAAATGAATGCATATACATAACCGCATCTGTGGTACTAGCTAAAGCTCCTATTAAACCCAATAAAGGCCATGGACTTGGATCAACCAAATGATAGGGATGTTCTCGAGAAACGCTCATGTTATTTATTGGATGAATTCCTTTTATCACCTCCCGATATCTATGGCAGTTCGTTTTGTCTAGCAAAAACGTATGCTTGGATTATGCATCTAACGGAACAGAAGCAAACCAATTGCCCTGCTCTGCACCAGAAAGAACAAAAAGAAAAATCTTTGCTTAACTACTAATGACAACTATGGATCAAAAAAAAAATCATTTTCTGTTTTTTATTTCAATGGCAGATCGTGCCGTGCATTCCGATACACTTTTATCAACTAAACAATGATGCAAAAAAGGGCAATTTGCCTTAGGATGATCATAAAAAGAAACTTCTCTATATATCCATGTATATACGGGACGACTAAAAGACATCATAATGGCTTGTCGACATGTTAAGCTCTTACGCTATTGATATTATTGGTTCATGGGATAATTCGCTTACGTGAACTAAGAAGAATTCATATTACGCTACTCTGGCCGGCTCAATAACAGGCAAGCCATGTAACCTATCGATTAGGTTAAAAAACTTTACCAACGGATCCGAATAGAATCCCTCTTTTAGCAAGCCAAACTATTTGACCACTAGTCTCATGACCTTTTATCCAGATCGGAAAAGACGACAAAACCTAATCTAAATTAGATAGAAAGGGCTCGTTGTTTTTAGGACTTTAAACAACAAGGTAAGAAATTTTCGAAATAAAGTAATATTATATAACAATTAAACCTCGTAATGCTATCATTGCCATATTTTCAACTATAAACTGGTCTTCAAAGAGACTCAACTGCTTTCAAGTTATTATAAAGGAATTAGATAGTTAACCTTTATTCCGGCTCTTCCATTCACATAGTGAACAGGGCGATAAGAGCCCACTTTTAGAGCGGATGATCTATTTTGCATTACAATTTTTACATAAATAACAAAATAAAAAGAGCTTCCTTACGCTTACCCTAAGTATACTTCGTTCCTATTATGAAAATGCATCGTGTTAAGATTCGCCATCAAAAACTAATTACGATCATATCTTGGAAGTCCCTAAACCACATGAAATTACTGTAATCTCAAAGGCATCTCCTAATTCAATCAGGAATGTTGAATCAGCAATAGAGAACTTTTGTGGTTAAAAACACGTAAATACACAAAATGAGAACAAATCTGGAAGATCTTTCCCGACTTAAGAGCCGATATATGTTACTTATTTGACGCGAAGCGTCTTATGGGGGTGCATTATGTATAAATTTTTTGAAAAACTTGCTATGATGATCTCTACTCATTATCCCGTCAAAGTATAGAGAAATTGGATAGAATTTTACTCTTCAATCGCCACCACTCTTTTGTCAAAGGAACCTTCATAATTGAAATAGAATTTTGAGACTTTTGTGCATTTTTGAGAGTCCAAAGTGACTTTCGTTACTTCAGCCAACACAGGAGGGGAGACTTTTCTTTTACGGAGCAGCTTTAAAAAGGGTACAAAATGGAATGTAAAATGCAAAGAACCAAACACAATAAATAGAATAAAGGTGTAAATATGACTTTTTTTCCGATGCATTTTTTAGGGCTTTTGAGTATGCCCTAAAAGCAATTTACTTTTGTGAAAAAAAGAGGAAAAAGAAAAAGAAATTGGCTATCATTTTTAGGGTTTTGCATGCTAAAGTGTTCATGTGCATTTTTTAACGCTACACAATTGGTTAAGACCGACGTTGAAGGTGAGAAGGTCATTGTACACATGTGGATCAATTGCAATGCGGCATGAAATTGCTGAAATTCAGCCATTCTATCACGGGAAATGCATGGAAAATTAGGAAAATTCAAGGCAATCCCTAATGGAATACCACATGTGCACCTCACATTTGCACATTTGATTAGTAATTTGATCAAATGCTAAACAAAGCATAAGCAAAGCATCAAAATTTCACGTCCCCGTGACATCATCACTCTTGGACTCTTGGCTCACATTCATAGGCATCCATACACTTAGACAATATGTGCTGCTGATATGGGATGCCACCTCTTAGGACATGGTTGTGACCCAGTTTGCTCCTAGCTCCCAAGCTCAACGGTGAGCCCATTTGACTCTATAGTTGGGAGGTGAGTATGATATTCGTTCCTCTTATGTTCTTTGCCATGGATACAGCTTGTGCAGGTTGTACAGTAGGTGGACATTTCATTGGTATTAGAATGTAAACCTACTATCTAATGTGAGATCTAATGCGAGATTCAATGACACGTAAAAAACCATTGTTCATTCTCAGGATCATGATGGTCCACACCTAATAGGTACATTTTCATCTCGTATAGGTGGGTATGGGATGCTACTAGCAAGAGGGGTGTGCACAAGGGGCATATGTTGCAAGTAGTGGATACGGCAATGTATGTTTCTTTTCCGGTACTAGTGTTCTGAATTGTGTTGAGATGATGATACTTATGTGCAAGCAACTTCAGTGGTACTAATGACTAAGGCTCAAAGAAATGCCACCCTTAAGGCCATGGCAAACCATAGTCAATAACCAAGGTGTTGTTGCTTGATTGCCATCATTTACATTGTCATTCATTGTTAACATGATTATTAATTTTAATGTTGATATAGCATTCAATATTCTTGTGATATTAACATTTGATATTTATGTTTAATGGCCAATCAATTACAGTGTTATTAGACAACTACTCTACTCATAATTTTCTTTCTTCTCGATTGGCACACAGGCTTAAGACTCCACACATCACCCACTAACTAAGAGTATTATTTCCGATATGCGAAGGGTCCAACTCGTTCGGTTCGAATGGTGATAAGATTGGATCTTTTGATCCAACAATACCACGAGCCTTTGGACATTCCATTGATGAGTTTGGACAATGTGGAAGTCATTCTTGGCATGCCATAGTTTTTTTCTAGATTTTCCTCGCTCTCTATAGACTATAGATCGCATGAACTCTCTCTTGAATTCCATGATCGGCTTCATGTGATCAAGGGTTGTCCACCCTCTGAGATCACTATTTACATATGTTATCAACCTTGCAATTCAACAAATATTTTCATGATCCGAATGTTGTTACTTATATTTATTTTATTGAAAAAAGTTCAATCAACGTTCTTACAAACTTGATTGTCTTTCTTCTCTAATGTGAATAAGTATTTGATCTGATACTTGCATGAATTTGTTGACGTCTTTCCATTTGAATTACCTGACAAACTTCTGTCATCTCACAGTACATTAGATCATAGGATCAAAACATTGCCTAATAGCCATCGTGTCTCTTAGCAACCGTATCTAATGAATGATTTAATTTTTCCATATCTGAGGAAGTGGATAGTCCTTTTTCTCAATGACATACTCATTTATAGTAAGACATTGGAGGGAAATGCAAAGCATCAATGTATCATCTTATGTCCCTTAAGGCAAGCCACTTGTTTCCAAAACTATCTAAGTGTGAATTTTTCGTACGCAATTTTTGTATCTCAAACACATCATCTTGGTTGATAGCATCCAAATCAATCCCTAAAAAGGTTCAAGTAGTGCTTGATTGGTCTATTCTGAAGCCCTGGTAAAATCTCTCTTGGATTTTACTGGTTTCTTTCAAAAGTTCATTAAGTACTATACTCACATTATTGAGCCCTTGACACATTTGTGAAGCAAAAAGAAGCATATTAGTCCACCAATTATAGGGACTGGTGAGCACAATCAATGTTTCCCAACATTGATATGACTCGCTACTATTACACCAATGTTGCAGTTTAATGATTCAAATAAACCTTTCCAGGTTCATACGAATATGACTAATTATATTATACGTGTTCTTTATCAAGATGGCCAACCTCTTCCATTTGAGAGCCGTCCAAACATGTTATTCCACTCAAGAGGAACTTGATAGTCATCCATGTGTTGGGAATAAAGGGCCATCATGCCTTTTATAATTGCACAGGTGTGAACACACCCTTAGCACATTATACTTTCATACATATATCCATCTAAAAACCTAAAGTGGTACACTCGTCATTGCACCGAAAAACGTGTTCACTCTCTATTCTACTCACTTGCACTCTCTCTGTCTCTCTCACTGCGCGTAAGGTCTGTCTACCTCGATCTCCGTGCCTAACCTTGCCCTACAAACTGGTATCAGAGCTGGCAAGAGGCAATCGACAGGAGCAACAGGCAAGTTGCAGGCAGGCTCATGTGTTGCAAGAGTCCGACGAGTAGCAATTGAGAGGCAGTCAACAGGAGCAACAGGTGACAGTCGACTGCAACAGGCGACTAGACAGGTCAATCGCATGACGGTCAAGCGACAGCTGCACGTGAGTGGGCGACTCCACGGCGGGCATGGCGACCAGTGCGAACAGCGAACAGGCGGCATGACGGTCAGGCGACACGACTACAGCGAGCGCTGACGAACACGACCAACCGGCGGGGATCCAGACTCACGGCGACGCCTGATAGGTCAACGGACCTGTCAGAACTTTTTCAAAAAAGTCTCTTTTTTTTTAATTTCTTTCACCCACTGACAGGGTTTCGCCCGCATAAGCACAAGATCTCATATCAAAGCAAAATCGGCTCAAAAATTTAGGGCTTTTCTCAAATCTCGAGATCTCAACACAGAATTGGACAATCTGACTCAGAAATTGCAAAGTCAGTGCACATTTGCTCGGGAATTTTAGGGTTTTTCACATTTTAGTGAAATTCTTTCAATTTCACTACAATTAGTGCACGCACGACTCAGAAAATGTGGGGATTTGTCCAGATTTAGTGTGAGTAAGATGCAACAGTGATATTTGTCTAAGAAATTGCAAGAATTTGTGACATTTTGTCCCTGACATTTGGGGCTTCTCATGTACATGCACAAATTGGGCTGAAATTGACCCAATTTCTCGACATTGAGGCACATTGGACCCCGTGCAATTTGGGGCTTTTGCGATTTGGGCAAAATTTGTGCAGCATTTGGTCATTTTATGTACATGCAGGTTGAATTCCGCGCAATTTGAACATCAACACTTTGTAAAATTTGGGGGTTTTGCTGAAATTGCTTTATTTTGGCAAAACTCGACAGTCCTATGCATGACAAAGGAAATGCAAATGTGTGTTTGACGCTTTGAGCACAAAATTTTGGTGCTTTTGACCGTTCGTGTCGAATTTTATGCCCGTGGGTACATGTACAACAGAAATTGCAGCTGAAATTTTGGGATTTCTCATCTAATGTGATGCACGTGCCCTTTGGAACAGCTATAATCAGTTGGATAATGCTGTAGCACTTGGTGTGGTGCTTCTGAAAACTTAATTACAGATCTGAAATCTCTACTTCTGCGTGGTCATTTATTGCTGATTGGTACTTGTTTGTACTTTGGTCACTTGGGTGACAGTTTGGGCCTTCATTTACTGGTTTTTTGGTCACATTTGGGCTGAAAACCATGACTGGCAGCAATGACAGCAGTAATTTGATGCACATAAAGAAGATTGAAGGAGCACATAATTTTGCAGTGTGGCAAAAACAATGCTACAATATCCTGTTACAAAAGAAGCAGGCAAAGCCGATCAAAAGTAAAGGGGCAAAGCCTGCAGACATGGATCAGGACGATTGGGATGAGTTGAATGAGCTTGCACGCTCAACCATAGAGCTATCGATTTCTGATGCCTTGCTCTTCAACATTGAAGGTTTGAATTCTGCATATGCTATATGGACTAGACTGGAAGAACTGTATGCACAGAAGAGTGCTGCAAGCAAAGTGTATTGGCTGAAAAAGCTTATGGATTTGCGTATGAAAGAAGGTACAGCAATGTCTACTCACTTGAGTGAGTTTTAACTCCATTTTCAGCCAGTTGGTTGCCTTAAAGTTCATGATTAATGAGGAATTTAAGGCCACTTTCTTGCTTTGCACTATGCCAGAGAGTTGGGATACATTCAGGACTGCTATGAGCAATTCTAATGTGATCCTTTTGTATGCTGATGTAGAGAGTGCTCTACTTATGGAAGAGATGAATCGGCAGAACAATGCATCTAGTAAGTCTTCCAGTGCTTTGCATACTAGGGGCAGATTACACCAAAAGGGCAAATATGATGGCAAGGGACGCAGTAAATCACGTGGCAAAGATGTTGAATGCCATCATTGTGGCAAGAAGGGTCACTTTAAACGTGACTGCTACAAATGGAAGAAAGAAAAAGGAAAACGCAAGAAGACAGATGACTGCAAGGAAGAGAAGAAGGACAGACAGCCTAAGAAGAGCAATGTAAAAATTGAAGAGGTGAATGTAGTCACTCATAACAGTGATAGTGGGAGTGATGTACTCTTTGTCTCTTCACATTTTGATGCACAAGCTCTACTTGCAGATACAGATGATGACATGCATACCTTGATTCTTGATTCAAGTGCTTCCTTTCATGTCACCCCTCATCGAGACTGGTTTTCCGCCTATACAGGGGGTCGACATGGTGTTGTCCATCTTGGGGACAACTATGCATGTGAGATTGCAAGTATTGGCAGTGTGCAGTTACAGTTTCAGCATGGCTCTGTCTTTACACTTCAGCATGTACGGCATGTACCTCAGCTCAATAAGAGCTTGATTAGCACAGGGCAACTAGATAATGATGGTTTTCATACCACCTTTGGTGATAGAAAATTGAAGATCTGTAAGGCATCTAGGGTTATTTCCAGAGGTTGTAAGAGTGATACGTTGTATCCACTTCATGTATCTAGTGTGCATGACCATGTTGTTGCCGTGACCGAGCAGCCAAGTGTTTCTTTGTGGCATGGCCGGTTGGGACACATGAGTCAAACAGGAATGAAAGTGCTTTCTCGTTTGGGTTACTTGCCTTGTCTTCGTTATGCTGATTTTGAGCACTATGATCATTGTATTTATGGCAAACATGCACAGACTTCTCACAAAAAGTCTCTTTCTTTGAAATATTCTCCTCTAGAGTTAGTACATTCGGATGTATGTCAAATGCCCGGATTATCTTTAGGGGGAAAGAAATATTTTGTCACCTTTGTCGATGATGCTACACGAAAGGTATGGGTTTACCCTATTCGTAGCAAGGATGAGGTGCTTGACAAGTTTAAAAAATTATTGGCATTGGCTGAAAATCAGACAGATAAGACACTTAAGTGTCTTCGCTCTGACAATGGTGGGGAAAGGTGTCCAAAGCCTTTCAAGCATTTTGTGACCGCAAAGGGATAAAGAGGAAGCTCACTGCTCCTCATAATCCACCCCAAAATGGAGTTGCAGAGCGTATGAATCGGACCATACAGGATAAGGTCCGTACAATGCTATCTCATGCTGCATTACCCCATGGTTTTTGGGCAAAGGCTGTTATGACAGCCATTCACTTGATTAATCAGTCACCAAACAGATCCTTTGTGGGGGGGGGGGGTTGTTCCCCCAAGAAGCGTGGTCAGGCAAGCCACCTTCATATGCTCATCTGAAAGTGTTTGGCTACGAGGCTTTTGTGCACATTCGTAAAGAAAAACACAGCAAACTTGAGCCAAAGTCCTGTAAATGCATTTTCCTAGGATATGGTGATGAGGGTGAAATGGGGTATAAATTATGGGATCCCAAGAAAAGAAAAATAGTACACGGCAATGACGTTATCTTCCGGGAAGATCGCATGCACAAGCAGCCCGAAAAGATTGAGGAGGTCCGTAGGGTTGTATTCCGGGAAGAAATACCTTTTGGACAGCAAAATGTGCCCACTGTACAGCAGCAAATACCTACTGTAAATGAACCTATCAATGCAGGAAATGATGCTGGAAATGATCAGCCAGCTATTGCCCATGAAAATGAGCCATTACATGTGCAGGAACAGCCAGAACAACAAGCTGTTAATGTTGATTTGCAGGCTGAAATGCCAGGACAGCATGCTGAAAATGGAAATTTGCAGGAACAGCCAACAAACAATGACCATTGCGTTAGGAGATCGTCTAGGGCTACTAGACAACCTGACAGATTTGTTCCTGGTTCAATTAATGTGGCTGAGTATGTCATGTTGACAGACAGTGGTGAACCGTCTTGCTTCAACGAAGCAATGGACAGATAGGACAGCAAGAAATGATATAAAGCCATGATGGAATCTCTTGAAAAAAATGGCACTTGGGACTTGGTACAGTTGTGTAAAGGGCAGAACATGCAAATGGATTTACAAAATGAAGGTCACTTCTGGTTCCTCACCTAAGTACAAAGCAAGATTGGTTGCAAAGGGGTACAAGCAGGAGCATGGAATTGACTTTGATAAGATTTTCTCTCCTGTAGTCGAGATGACTACATTGAGAACCATTTTGGGTTTGGTTGCAGTTGAGGATATGGAGCTCATATAGATGGATGTAGAGACTGTGTTTTTACATGGTGATCTGCATGAAGATATATATATGCAGCAGCCTGAAGGGTATGTTGAACAAGGGAAAGAAAAAATTGTACGTAAACTCAAAAGGAGTTTGTATGGGCTGAAACAAGCACGAAGAGAATGGTATCATGAGTTTGATACATTCATGCAGTCCCAAGGCTTTCATAGAAGTGAAGTGGATCACTGCTTGTACACCAAGAAGGCAGCAGATGGCAGCCTAATTATCTTGATTTTGTATGTAGATAACATGCTGATTGCTGGCAGGGATACTCATGCCTTGGATTCACTGAAGCAAAGCCTTCATGGCAGCTTTGACATGAAGGATCTTGGTGATGCAAATCACATTCTTGGCATGTGAATACTCAGAGATAGATCGAAAGGCTTACTCTATCTATCTCAGCAGGAGTATATCTCCAAAGTTTTGCAACGTTTCAATATGGAGGGGGGAAAACAATTGGGGTTCCATTGCCTCCATATGTGAAACTCAGTGCAAAGGACAGCCCTACATCTGATGATGAGAAAGCTGAAATGGCCAAGATACCATATGTTTCAGTTGTTGGCAGTTTGATGTATGCTACGGTTGCTACACGTCCTGACATTGCTTTTGCAGTGGGAGTGGTTAGCAGATACATGGCAACCCCTGTTAAGAAGCACTGGGATTCAGTGAAAGGTATTATGAGATACCTCAAAGGCACAAAGGAGTTGTGCATCTGCTTTGGAAAGCAGAAGGCATCTGTTGTTGGCTTTACGGATGCAGACTATGTTGGTCATGCGGACTGCAAGAAGTCCACTTCTGGGTATGTGTTTACTTTCACAAGAGGAGCAGTCTCTTGGATCTCCAGGCTACAAAAGTGTGTTGCATTGTCTACTACAGAGGCAGAGTATGTGGCTGCCACTGAGACATGCAAGGAGGCTTTATGGCTTTCACGTCTGGTGGGAGAGCTTGGCATCACAGAGTTACCTGTTCTCCATTGTGATAGTCAGAGTGCTATCATGCTAGCACGGAATCCTGTCTTGACCACCCAAATTTGTTCTTGACCACAAGGTTAAACGATCTCATCAAACCCTTCATATCATAACTCGGTAAAGTCGAAGAACTGTCCAGAGTCGATACCTACATGGAACTTGGTACATAAACATTAACTCCTAGAAGTACCTTTTCGAGACAAATATTTGCTATTTTGAACTTTGAATTTTTTCAAAACTATTGTAGTGAATGGTATAAGAAATTCATTGAAGAGTCATTTTTCCCACTTCGTTCTTGAGAATATTAGTAAGGACAGCAATCATTTATAAGGGAGGGGAGAATGTTACTATCAAACGGCTTTGAAGAAGACCATATAAGCCAGAGGAAAAGCAGTCGAGATGAATGAGCACGAGTGATACTTTCACCTCCCAGCCTTGCCTAGTTTATTGCTGGCCAGACCCATCGTGATCCGATTGCCAGCCGTCAAACCTTGGTGAGTCCTACTATTCTTGGACTCTCTCTGATTCTAGGCTCCCCTAAACCCCGTTCGGGCTCCCAAGACCCCGGACGGTCATCCTCGTGCATGTTTCCCTTGATTTACCTTAATGTCACATTTAATGTCACATTTCACTTTTAATGTCACATTAATGTCACATTTCCTTCCCCTTAAGAATCGGTTTCGTCCTCGAAAACGATACTTGGAAGGTCTAACTGTAAATTGGGAAACCTTTTCTTTAAAGTACTTACTCACTCCTAAACAATCTTTCCACTTAACCAAGCATTCTTGATAAATAGTATTCCTTGTTCGTCTATTACGAACATTTAATATTCTTTCTGGTTCATGTGGATTAGATTGGTCATTTAATAGCTCCTCAATGTCATCATTTAAGATTAGATTATCCAAATCACCCAACTTCTTCCTTAATTTACTTACATGAAAAACTGGATGTATTTTACTACCAGCAGGTAGTTGGAGCTTGTAAGCCAATTCTCCCACCATTTTAAGTATTATGAAAGGACCACAATATCTTGGTGAAAGCTTTGGACATTGTCCCTTTTTCATAGTTTTAGTTTGTTCAGGCACCTTAAGATAGACCAATTCTCCTTCTTCAAAGGAGATGTCTCTTCGGTGAGGATCTGCATATGCTCTAGCTCGATTTTGAGCTTTTTTAATATTTTCTTGAGCAAATTTTAACATACTATTCATATCCTCCAAAAAATCCTTAGCTGCCTGAACCTTTTCCTGCATGCAGGAGCTCTGGGCTGAAACCCATACATTAACATAAATGGACTATATCCAGTGGAAGAGTGCTTGGCACTATTATATGCAAACTCTGCTATCGGTAAATACTCTTCCCAATTAGTTTGCCTTTTACTTACATATGCCCTAAGCATATCTTCAAGGATTTGGTTAACCCTTTCAGTTTGCCCATCAGTTTGCGGGTGATCCGCCGTATTCATGCTAAGTTTAGTATCCAATTTCCTAAATACCGCACGCCAGAATTGGCTATCAAATTTCCTATCCCGATCAGAAACTATATTTGCCGGAAGGCCATACAATCGGTATATGTTCTCTACGAACAATCTAGCCAATTCTGGTGTTTTAACATCAGTTGAAGTTGGAATGAACCTAGCCATTTTGGTTAACCTATCCACAATCACCCACACAGAGTCGTGCCCCGTCTGTGTTCTGGGTAAAGCAACAATAAAATCCATGGAGATACTCTCCCATTTTCCCGAAGGAATCTCTAGTGGATGGAGAAGTCCTCCCATTTTCAATCTTTCAGCTTTATTAACCTGGCATTTATTACATTTGATCACATAGTCAAGGACGTCCTTATTCATTCCAGGCCAATAGAATTGCCTTTTAATAAGACTATAAGTCTTATTAACTCCTGGATGTCCCGCGCTAGGGGTATCATGATACTCAAAGAGTATCTGGCGCCTTATTTCTGTATCTTTCGGGACACATACCCTACCCTTGTAGAGTAAATAACCATTATCAATGGTAAAATTCTTCCACTTGAATCCAGTTTGAGCAACCCCTGATGCTCCATTTCCTTGTTGAACATCCTCAGATATTCCTTCCTCAGTAGAAGCACTTCATTTGGATCCCCATTTTTTATTGCTTCCCATATGTTGGAATATACCGGATCAACCTGGCATTTCCCTTTTAAGGATTCAAGCAAGTTGGAAGTGAACTGAGTAAAAATCAATTCATTAATGATGGGCATTCTGCTGAGTGCATCAACTACTATATTATACTTTCCTTTTCTATATCTTATCTCATAGTCGAACTCTTGGAGGAGTTCGGCCCATCTAGCTTTACGCCCGTGTAAATCCGGTTGATCATTAAGCTACTTAATGCTTTCATGATCCGATAAAATCAAAAGTTTGGCATCGTACAGATAGTGCCTCCATTTCTTCATTGCATGTACTATTGCATATAGCTCCCTCTCATAAACAGAATAATTCTGTTTTGCACGGTCTAATTTCTTGCTTTCAAAAGCAACTGGTCGACCTTCTTGTAATAAGACCGCGCCTATCGCCTTATCACTGGCATCAGCTTCAACCACAAATGGTTTATTGGGATCCACAATTAATAGTACTGGAGCTGTAGCAGTAGCTACCTTAAGTTTTTGAAAACTTTCATTTTGGTCTATTCCCCAATTGAAGCTCTTTCCTTCCCTTTAAGTTGGTCTGTCATTGGAACAGCTATTTTGGCATAATCTCGAATGAATCTACAATAAAATCCAGATAAACCTAGGAAGATCTGCAGCTCTTCCAAGTTCCTTGGAGATGGCCATTCGATAATTGCCCTTACTTTTTCTGGATCCATGTTGATTCCCTCTTTCGAGATAATATGCCCCAAATATTTGACCTCTTGTGCAAAGAATTCACATTTAGTTTTCTTCGCATAAAGGGAATGTATTCTTAACTGTTGGAATACTAATTGTAAGTGTTCCAAATGTTCTTCTCTTGATTTACTAAAGATCAAGATATCATCCAAGAAGGCTACTACAAAATGTCCTAGATAGGGCCGTAAAACACTATTCATCAGCTTCATAAAGATAGCTGGTGCATTAGTGAGGCCAAAAGGCATCACCAAAAAATCATAATGCCCGTATCTAGTACGAAATGCTGTCTTGGGAACATCTTGTGCCTTAATTCTTACTTGGTGATAACCTGATCTTAAATCTATCTTTGTGAAGAATTTTGCCCCTTGTAATTGATCAAAAAGATCTTCCATTCTGGGCATAGGAAATTTATTCTTCACCGTTATTTTATTAAGTGCCCTATAGTCAACACAAAGTCGCATAGAACCATCTTTTTTCTTTACTAATAAAATTGGTGAAGCCCAAGATGAATTACTGGATTGTATAAACCCTTTATCAAGATAATCCTTAATTTCTCTTTCAACTTCTTGATGTTGTGTTTCACTTAACCTATACGGTGGTTTAGAAATAGGGTGTGTATTCTTATTTCTATCAATTGGGTGATTTATATCACCCCTATCTGGTGGAAGGCTACTTGGTAAATCAGAAGGAAACACATCTTTAAAATCATTTTACAAACTACTTAATTCATTATTTGCATTCAACTCACAAACATAAGAAAATTGTTGCTTTATATTACAGAAAGTAAAAGTATTTTGTACAGGAAGAGACCATAACATGTATACCTCACAAACTTCCTTCTTTATCAGCTTCTGAACTTCAGTAGAACACAGCAAAGGATTATCAGATACTTCATGTTCACCTTGAATGACAAAAGTCTTACCATCCCTTTCAAATTCCACTGTATTATGATGGTAACTACGTTTTAAGGATGGTCCCAATCCCCATAGCCACTCCCTCCCTAGAGCAATATCAGCTCTTTCCATGTTCATAATTTGGAAATCAAGTTTATCTTTATATCCTTGAATCTCAATTTCCAAATTGAATACCATTGTATCCCACATTTTATTATCTTGGCCTTACATTATACGAACAACATATTGATGCCCACTCTTTTGTTGGGGAAGTTTCAATTTTTTGACAAGTGCATAATTTATAAAATTATGTGTAGCAGAGTCATCAATCATGACTCTAACTCTCTTTCCAGCTATCAATCCATTTACTCTAACTAAATCATGTGGCCCAAAAGTAGGCTGCCACATAGAAGTTGACATACAACACTTGTGTTGTACATCCATGTGCAAGACCTCTAAAGATTTATACCTTTCATGCCCTTTTAATTCTAAGGTTTGCACTACATGGATTTGTTTTTCTTTTCCCTTGCCCTTGTCCTTATCCTTTCCTTTGTCTTCCCCCTTTTTCTTTTGAGGGCAATTCCAAGCAGCATGGATAGGGGATAGGCAATTAAATCACAACTTTTCTTTTTTGGCCTTATCAAAGTCATCAGGACTTAACTTTGACCTCACATATTGTTTCTTTTCAAAAGGTTGTTTTTTACCCTTAAAAAATGGCATTTTCCTTTTAAATTTGCCCAGAAATTTTGAGGTTTCCAATTCCTTAGACTTGGGCTCCGTATCAGTGAGACTAGTGAGTATACCTGAACGCATACTATCTTCATTAATTAATGCAAATTTAATTGCCTCTTCCAGCGTCTTAGGTGAACTCCTTTTTACTTCCTTTTTACAGGCTTTATCTAGTCCCCTAATGAATCCTCTTGTTTTTTTAAATTCATCTATTCCTTCCAATTTGAGGATTATCTCACGATATTCCTCCAGATATGTCAGCAGGGGTCTTCCCTTTTGTCAGACATAATCCCAATCTTCCCAATTTCTTTCCATTTCATTTTCAGGAAGGAATTCTTTCAAAAAGACGGATTCAAATTGAGCCCAAGTTTCAGGTATTTTATTTGCCTCCTTTAAAGTTCGCCACCACTTATATGCTTTGGGCCCCAAAGTTAAACTAGCCTCCAGTGTTTGGAGATGTGGTGGAGTATTTTTAAGTTTATGTAAATCTTCCCATTTTTGGAGGAAATTAAAGATTGTATCTTTATTTCTATCTTTTTCCTCCCCGTGAAACTGAGGGGGTCTCATATCCTTTAGAACTGGATTATCCCTCAACTTGTGATGGGGTTCCTTAGGATCTCGCATAGTCACATCTAAGTCTTTCGATGAAGATGGGACATCTGAGGTTTCTATCTTATTTTTATCTCTTTCTAACAATAAAGTTAATTGAGATTTTATTTCAGTGAGTGTTTCAGTTAAAAATTCCATTTGAACCCCCTGAGCCTGTACACGAGCAGTAAGATCATCAAATTGTTCTCGTGTAGCAAAAAATTATTCCCATTGTTCTTCTTGCATCTCTGGTTCATGGGGATCTACCATAGGATGGTCCCCAGAACTAGAACCTTCCATTACTCCCTCTTTCTCTTTTTCTGCCATTAATACACTGGAATTGGAAAGCAAAGATAAGAAATTTGCATACAAAATAAAGTACTTCCCTGATTTTAATGGCAGGCAACTGTCGCTGGTTTGTAAATAAACTCGAAGAGTAAGGAACAAATTTTATCTTCCGAACAAAGCCGGTCATGCAGGAAATGGGACTTCTTTGCAGAAACGACTAGTATTCAGCCCCCTACTTAATGATCACGCAGGCCATCAAAGCACCTTTCCTGAACTTGTTCTCTGCTCAGCTTGTACTTGTTATGCAAGTGAAGTCGGGGCTGGCGAGAGGAATACCAGACAGATAAAGATAGCATGCAGTCGGCTGGTCACAAAGGGACCAGAAAATAGCGTCAGTCACGCAACTGGAGGGCCAGCCTGCGTAAAGGGGAACAAGGTGTGTGGTCCGTTGATGCGCTTTAAGACGGGCTCGAGCCAGGATTCGGCGCACGATTCAGAATACGGCGTTCGATATAGAAGATAGCTCCCCCGCCAAATGATAAGTGACATGGTGAAATTAAACGTCACGTCAAATTTATATGACGTGTCACCAGGCGCCGTAAACGAACTGCTTCACGAGACCCGTCGGCATGTCTTCTCGTCGAAGAGCTTCACGGATCCACAAAACGAGACCTGTCGGCTCTGATACCACTCGTGCTCATTAGTATCACTCGTGCTCATTAGTATCACTCGTACTCATTCATCTCGACTGCTTTTCCTCTGGCTTATATGGTCTTCTTCAGAGCCGTCTGATATTAAAAGCAGTCGAGATGAATGAGCACGAGTGATACTTTCACCTCCCAACCTTGCCTAGTTTATTGCTGGCCAGACCCATCGTGATCCGATTGCCAGCCGTCAAACCTTGGTGAGTCCTACTATTCTTGGACTCTCTCTGATTCTAGGCTCCCCTAAACCCCGTTCGGGCGCCCAAGACCCCGGACGGTCATCCTCGTGCATGTTTCCCTTGATTTACCTTAATGTCACATTAATGTCACATTTCACTTTTAATGTCACATTAATGTCACAGTTACATCCTTCGACATCTAGATGGCTGCTAGTAGCATTGGTCATTGTGGTCATGAATTGACTTACTACCATTATGTGATCACCACTCTTGGACTCTTGGCCCATCGAATGATGCGTTCGTAAATTTGGTGTGGGCTAGGGGCATGACTAAAACCAATCTTCCTTCTCAGATAGAGTAGTAGATAACCTTAGTTCACACTTATCAGAACAAGCAAATAAACTCACAAATCTGAAATAAAACTTTGCCACAACAAATCTTGGACAGTCGCACCCTGATTGGCCCCAAAGAATGGCATCCATTGCAGTATTTCTTTCACTTCTATTGCTTGAATTGTAGTATACTGAGATACAAACTGATCTCTGTACAAATTCCAATAAATTTGGCTTTCACCGATGATCAGCTGCATCAAGATACAATTTTTCCCTTGATTCTAACACAATTTGGGCACAAATTGAATTTAGTACACTTGCATGCAAGTCAACTTCAATGTGGATGTCCAATCTTCACAAGATCTGCTGTAAATAGTTCATTTTCAGCAGCTTCTCTGATCTTTGGGCTTCTATTTAATGGGCACACACTTCAAGGTGGCTGAGCTGTACACCTTAACAGAGTGTGGTCGAGTATGGCTGAGATTCAAAGGCACACTTCTCAAGAAAGTTGATAAACCCTAATTACAGTAATAATTAAGTCTGAATTCAGTAAAACCGTGCTAAATACCTTCAGATTTGTTGAGATGGGGGACAACGACAGCAAAGGAGAAAGAAAACTTCAATCTGATGCCAAGAAAGTGTTGTAACAACAAACTTCTCCTGTTTCAAAGAGAGAGAGAGAGAGAGAGAGAGAGAGAAATGAAATGATATATTAACGTCTACAAAAGGCCAAAATGACCTATGAGACCATGAGTTACAATCATGTGTATGATGGTACAATTGTCTAGGTAAAATATGTAGCACAAAGCAAAATAAGGAAGGAAACTAACTATGGCTATGTGTAAAACATAGATCTCTATCTAGTAACAATGAGCTCCAAATGGTACAATCTCATGTGGGTATGGAGGGCCTAGCTCTAGCCCGAGCAATAATCCCCTGTATCCGCCTATGAAGGTGTCACCCGTGTCTATGTCGAGGCCTAGGACGTCTGGATCGGCTAAGCTGAACAGCTTGATCAATCAATACTCCTTGTCTGTGTGTGGACTGTGGCAGTGAGAGAGGCTCTCGTGTGGACCGTGGCTTTAACTGTATTGAAGTCTTCTGAGTCTCCTTTGCAAAGAAGTCTGTGAGCTGACTCTGTGGAGGGTCTCGATGTCCTGGAGCAGTTGTACTCCTGAGGCGCATGTCACGAAGCCATCATATCTCAAGAAGAAAGAGGCCAAGGCATCACTGATCGGTAAAATCCATGATTTTGGATAGTGGTCCAAATCCGTCTCTAAAAAGACAGTGGAAACGACCATGGACCTCATAATACGCTGGGCACCGGCAGATATAATGCTCCTCTATCTCTAGCTCTAATTGGCATATTTGGCATATGCGCTCCTCTGATGAGATGGATCTATATCTGCCAGCCTCAATCTCTAGTTGATGTGAGGAGGTGCGCAACTGGCCAATAGTACATCTGATCCCATGGGAAAGGTGAGTGTCCATGTATCTCGGGCGAGCAATAAATAATCATCTATAGTATGAAGGAAATGCTCGCGGTAGAAAGCCATCTTTGTCCCTAGCTCCTACCCTGGCATCAACCATGTCCGCCTGATATTCAACTGGGTAAGATCCATTCTAACCATCTTGCAAATCTCTAACCTGCTCAGATCAATAGATGGTGCATCGAGGGAGTACTCGAAGGGGGGTAACTTGTCCATGCTAAAGCCATGCAGCTCAAACTAGGCCGACATCTATGCATACCAACATGAAGTATCACCCTCTCTGGCAAGCTACCTGGAGGACTCAACGGCCAACCGTGCATACCTGTGTGTGGGTAAGTCCCATAGGCTATGTATGTATGTGACCGATCGTGTGAGGGCCTCTACCACAATCAGTGTAGCTGCTAGCTCGGCTCTGATGATCTCATGTGGCACTGAGGCCTTACATCTGATCATCCTAGATATCATGGACACTAAGGGTTTCTCCATCTACCTCCATCCGTCATAAGATCGCCCTAATCTGCTACAGTGGTCAAGACTGGGCCCCCATATCTATACTCCATAAAGTAGTGCAGATGTGACCAGTGTATCGAAGAGCCATAGCTTGGTGCAGGGTTCTTGGAATTGCACCTATGAGCACATCCTCTCCAAACCACCTAGTGTTGTGTATCCGCGAGTCAGTCTAGTGTCTGCTGCCTCTCGCATAGAAAAGGTGGGCCCTGTGAATAAGATGCCCAGGTATGTATAAGAATCCACATACTCCAACTCCTCAAATCCATATGTGAATTTAGGTGCTGATCTCCGAACCCACTGTGGTGTAGTATTAAAAGCCATCACCTTGGTTTTACCAAGGTTCACTGAAAGCCCACTGTCCAAAGTATAGGAGTGTAATGCATCCAAGTGTCTCTGTAGACCCTCTGGAGAGTCAGCTATCAATACAATGTCATCTGCATACAAAAGAAGAGGTATCCAAGTGCCAGCTATTGGAGCTCCTAGAGAGAGAATCAAATCACCTGCCGGTTTTTAGGGTTCTGCTGCTGTCTGAAACCCTAATTTCTGCACCAGTAACTGTCCATGACCTCATTTTTAGGGTTTCTTGCAGTTTACAGCCCCAAAATCTGCTCCACAGTCTCTCTACTCATAACTAAGTTGTCCGCCCTTAGATCTGCCCCAAACAAACTTCTCTTGTTTACTTCAACACTTGTCTATGCTTCCATCGCTGCACCACTTTTGACATACATGTGCAAAACTTAAGTATCTCAAGAGCATTAAGTAAAAAATTTGCATCCTTGTTGTTAGCTTGCCTATTTAGGGTTCGTAAGTCTATCATCTCCTAGTTGTGAGCTCCTATCAGAGTCTAATAAAGACATAGGAGCTTTGACAATTTAGAGTGTTTTTCAAGTGTGTTTTCTAGGTTTTCCAATCATTTTGCTGCCCTCACAGTGTGACTGCCATGGCATCATTTCTGTGGCATTATTGTGCAGTCAGACTGCATTTACTGCAGTCAGTAGGTTTTTGGTGGCAAATTGGTATACTTTATTCCCAACACAATCTACCAGTTTTGGGGCTCTCCAACTATTTATAGCTGCGCCCCCACACTTGGCAAATCATTATTTCTACGCAAGTTGCTGATTTGCACACTCTATCCCTAGCATACTCCTTCCTCTCTGATGCTGCTGCCATCATCATTCTCAGCCTAATTTGGTGCCCTCACTAATGCCTCATGCTGCATGTAGGGACTAATCAGTCCATGCTGTTGTATTCAGCATTCATCTTCAATCAGTGCAGATTTCTTCCTTCTCCTTCCTGTTGTCTCTCTCTTGCTTTCTCTCTGTGTTCGTGTCCTTCAATTGCATGTAGGGACTAATCAGTCCATGCTGTTGTATTCAGCATTCATCTTCAATCAGTGCAGATTTCTTCCTTCTCCTTCTTGATGTCTCTCTCTTGCTTTCTCTCTGTGTTCGTGACCTTCAATTGCACACTCTCACACGGTATCATCACCAACTAAGAGGACACACAGGTGACCAGAGCTGACGAGACCATCCCAGATGTTGGGTATGGAGCTCGCAGCCATCCAACAAGCTATGGCAATGGGACCATGGAGGAGAGAGAGAGCTCTTGCACATTGTCCAACAAGCTATGGCAGATGGAACTCCATGTAGGGGTGGGTGGGTGGCTGTGTGTGTGACCTCTAGCAAGTACACACAAACTAAAAGATAGAATGATAATGATAATGATAAGTGAGATAAGTGGGACAAAAGTACGAGTGATAGGGCCTGAATATCTAGGCTAACATGTGTACCTAACTCTTTGACCCTTATTTAATGCTAAGTGGTGTAAAAGGTGTTCACACCTAAATATGCACCTTTAAACACAATAATGTGTGTTCACGCACGAGGATAAATAAAGCTAACAAACCCCCCTTTTGGTCATGGGTAACCAAAAGTAAGACATGGTTTAGAGGTACATGTACATGGTTCAAAAGTTGATCAAAAGTCCACATGGCTTAAAAGCACATCAATACCACCATTCTGTTATTCCAACAGTCCCATTAAATGCTACTACTACCAGTTCCACATCCAAAACTTCTCATGGTAACTTCTACTAGAAGATTGGCGTCCCAGAGAAAGCTGCCTCATTTCCTATCTAGTCCATTGATGGAAAAACACCAGAAGAGATAAAACTATTGATTTACATGATGTATGCATATGCAGGCCAGAAGATAGTTGATAAGCCGCAAACAAGCAAGATTGATATTCTGAATGCAATCACGCATGGATTTATGAGTGGAATCCAGCACTGGTGGACATCAATCCATCCACAAGTAAAAGTGGCCATTGCACAAGACCCTGACCCTGTACAAATATTTTTTGAATTATTACTAGGAGAGTTAGTGGGAAATAAGCTTGATGACGTCTTAGAAGCTCGTGAAGCTTTCTTTAAGTCAAAGCTTTGTGACCCCCACATGTACAAAGAATATTTGATCTACATGAGAGATCTATTATATGAGGGTTTAGGAGCACATGATAATACTATGAAAGAACACCTAGTATGTTCTTTCCCGGTACCAATTCCATTTTATTGCAAACAGAAGATGAAAGCAAAAAACAGAGGTTTTACAAACAGTGTGGGACAAATCATCCAGACAATTGAGCAAATAGTGAAAGAAGTTTGTCACCATCAAAAAATGACTCAATTAAATCAAAGGTTTCTGCAGTCAATCTGCAAGCAAGTGCACAAGTTTGATATGGATTTCGGCTGTGAAAAATGCAATTGTGACAATTCATCCAAATATAGTCATCGGCATCACCGACATCGCCATCCTTGCAGGTATCGCAGAAACTATTCTCATGCTAAGTCATTTTTCAACAAACAAGATGACACAACGCACAGATATTCAAAGCATTCAAGAAAGTCATACAAACACTCAAAAGGCAAGCCACCATATAAAAAAGAGTACACAAATGATTCAAAGAAGAAGGATTTGAAATGCTTCATCTGTGGAAGTTCTTCACATCTGGCTAACAAATGTCCAAAGAGAAAAGAGCAAACAAATGCAACCAAGGTCAACATGATGATGCATCACATTGACTATGATAGTTGTTATTCATATGACAGCTATTCAGAAGATGAATACTCTTATAACAGTGATTATGATTCTGGTATTGAGTCAGACACTAAGACAGAATCCTCTGAATCAAAAGATTCTCCTACATCAAGTTCTTCTTATTCTTGGCATACCGCAGTACAAGAAGAGCCAGAAGAAGAATCATCAAGAGACACTCTTCCTGATGCAACAGAAGCCTCAGACGAAGATACAATTGTTTCTTCAAAATTCCGTCCTGTCAATGCTCATAACTCCTATTTCCCAGGATAAAAGAAACAAAAGTCCATGAATTCAGCTTTCAATTCTTACCCCAAAAATGGCTTTCAGAAAGATTTAAAAGGAAAACAAAAGAAGGTTGATTCCTCAGAGTCAACAGAAGATTCCGACACAGACATATCTTCCTTCAAGCTTAAAAAACATAAAGATAAAATAAGACAAAGTTTTTTACTAACCCTTATGATTTGCCTAAACCAAGTACATTGGGTCCAAAAACAAAGAATCAAGCAAACATGTTTGTGCCACATAAGTTGGAAAGCATGCATCAACCACGAACTGTATCACTATTATTACAGTCTTTGGCACCTACAACCACTGCCACTCAACTAACTAGTGAAGAAATGCTAAAGACATTTACTCTAATGCAGCAAGAGGTCCATTCACTGTGGAAGGTATATCGGAGAATTCTCTCCACTCAGAATGACCTAGCAGAAGGCACAATTGACATCTTAAGAGAATTACAAAGCATACCTTCTACTTTCCAAGGAAAAGCTACTTCAAAACCTACAGTCCCAGTCAACCAAATCAGGCTACACAAGGAACGAACATTCAAGGTCAACGCCCTAAATACTGGCAGTTCTATTTCCATGGTATGTAATCAGCTCAAAAACATGCCACAGTTCTCCTTGTATGTAGATGCCCTACTTGACACAGGTTCGAGTTTAACCATTGCGCCTTTTGAGCTTTTCCCCAAAAAATGTATTAAAGCTACTACACCAATCATAGTGGAGCTCTCGAATAATAAGAAGATCACTGTTATTCACATAACTCAGAGATATCTTCATTTTTGCAAAATCAAAGTGCCAATTGAAATCCAGCTTATGCGTCAAATGAGGTATGATCTTTTGATCGGTACTGATATTCTACAACATCTTGTCCCGTATACTTTTTGGTCAAATAAATTTGGTATCACTTATCAGGACAGGGAAGCAGAGCTATCTCTACTCCCCAAGATAACTGACAGTACTGGTCTAGACAAAACAGTAGCAAGAGAACATTGAATAAAGCAAGAAATGAATAAATATGAAGACCAAATCAGAAGCATGAAAGAAAGACTTCAACAGTTCATGCATGAAGATTTATTGGTCTATAAAGAAAAAAAAGAAACCTTTACTATTTTTTTACCCATCCATCCTAATGTTGTACCAACAAAGGCTGTTCATCAAGGAATGAAAAAAGAAAACCTAATACTCTGTAAATAGAAAATAAAGTCTTTGATGAAAAAAGGTTTGATTGAATCGACAAATTCCACGTGGGCTTGCCAGGCATTTTATGTCAATAAGCATTCGGAACAGAAGCAAGGTAAAAAGAGAATGGTGATAAACTCTAAGCCTCTCAACAAATATCTCATAGGGTATGGACATCCTATCCCTTTGAAAGATTTACTCCTCAAAACAATTAAAAAAGCCAATGTCTTCAATAAGTTTGACCTCAAATCTGGCTTTTGATAACTACCATTAAAAGAAACAAACAAGTACAAAACAGCTTTCTGTGTTCCCCATGGTCACTATCAGTAGACAGTTCTTTCCTTCGGCATCAAGGTTGCACCAACAAAATTTCAAGAGTGGACAGATTCTATTTTTGACCATTTTCTTTTTTGCCTAACATACATAGATGATATCTTGTTTTTTTCAAAGACCATCCAACATCACCTCCATTATCGTTCCTAGGTTGCCACTGCTATAGAAGAAGCTGGAATGGTACTATCACCTACAAAGTCCCTCATGTTTCAAACTTAAATGGATTTTCTTGGGATTGAAATAACCCACGAACAGATCAAACTACAAAACCGTGTCCTGAAGAAAATTGTGGATATGCCAGACCCCCTAAGTTCAGTTAAGCAGTTACAGCAATTTTTAGGTTGCTTAAACTAGGTAAACTCATTTGCTCCTAGCATTGCCACATATTCAAAGGATTTATATCCTTCATTAAGAAAATATAATTTTCATTAGGAACATATCCATAGTTTAGCCCTCCAACACATATAAAGCCTAAATAACAATCTTCGTTCTTTAAGATTGCCACCTAGCCATCCACTCATCCTCTATACGGATGCGTCCGACTTCGGATGGGGAGCTTGTCTTTGTGAAGAAAAACAAGAATCTAGAACACTGTACCCTTGTAGATATGCATCCGAGATTTTCTCAACCACTCAGAAGAACTATCCCTCCTACCAAAAAGAAATCCTTGCAATGATTAAAGCTATCAAAACTTTTTGGATTTTTGTGAAATTTATTCCTTTCACAATCAGAACTAATTTGAAACATGTGCCAAGCTACTTGACAAAAAAAGCGCCCAATAAAATAGGGAACAAAAGGTTACTCCGGTGGTCATTATTCTTTGATGCTTTGGATGTCACATTCGAGCATGTGCCAGGAATCCAAAACACTGTAGCGGATTTACTTTCCTGAAAAACACCTTGAAAAAAGGCCAACTATGCTGGATGTACAAATCATTTTTCTTTAACAAAGCCCATTTCTTTGTTCCCGCCTAAAGGCATCAATGTAACATTACAAAATTCCCCTCCGCTCTAATCCTTCGCGGGAAAAGTTTTTGCCTCTCTCTATTTGCCTATATAAGGCTCTCATTATACCTCATTGTGTTAAAGAAAAATGAATATTTTACATCAAGCATAGTTGGCCTTTTTTCAAGGTGGTTTTCGGGAAAATAAATCCGCTACAATGTTTTGGATTCCCGGCACATGCTCAAATGTGACATCCAGAGCATCAAAGAATAATGACCACTAGAATAACCTTTTGTTCCCTATTTCATTGGGCGCTTTTTTTGTCAAGTAGCCTGGCAAATGTTTCAAATCAGTTCTGATTGTGAAAGGAACAAATTCCACAAAAATTCGAAAAGTTTTGATAGCTTTAATCATTGCAAGGATTTCTCTTTAGTAGGAGAGATAGTTCTTCTGAGTGGTTAAGAAAATCCCGGATGCATATCTACAAGGATATAGTGTTTGTAGATTCTTGTTCTTCTTCACAAAGACAGGCTCCCCATCCGAAGTCGGACGCATCTGTATAGAGAATGAGTGGATGGCCAGATGGCAATCTTAAAGAAGAAAGATTGCTAATTAGGCTTTTTATCTGTTGGACGGATAAAGTATGGATATATTCCCGATGAAAATTATCTTTTCTTAATAAAGGATATAAATCCTTTGAATATTTAGCAATATTAGGAGCAGATGAGTTTACCTAGTTTCAACAACCTAAAAATTGCTGTAACTGTTTGACTGAAGTTAGGGGGTCTGGCATATCCACAATTTTCTTCAAGACATGATCTTGTACTTTCATCTGTCCGTGGGTTATTTCAATCCCAAGAAAATCAATTGAAGTTTGAAACATAAGAGACTTTGTAGGTGATAGTACCATTCCAACTTCTTCTACAGCAGTGGAACCTGCGAAAGGTGATGGAGGTAATCTTGGATGGTCTCTGAAAAAACCAAGATATCATCTATGTATATTAGGCAAAAAGAAAAATTGCCAAAAACAGAATATGTCCACTCTTGAGATTTTGTTGACGCAATCTTAATGCCGAAGGAAAGAACTATCCACTCATAGTGACCATGGGGAACACAAAAAGTTGTTTTATACATGTCTCCTTCTTTTAATGGTCGTTGCCAAAAGTCTGATTTGAGGTCAAACTTACTGAAGACATTGGCATTTTTAATTCTTTTGAGAAGTAAATCTTTCAAAGGGATAGAGTATCCATGCCGGAGCTTATAGTTTATCATCATTCTCCTTTTGCCTCGCTTCTGTTCCAAATGCTTATTGACATAAAATGCTTGGCAAGACCACGCGAAATTTGTCGATTCAATCAAACCTTTTTCCAATAAAGTATTTATTTCCTCTTTACAAGTCTTCTTCTTTCATTCTTTGATGAACAGCCTATGTTGGTACAGCATTTGCATGGATGGATAGAGAAATAGCAAGCATTTCTTTTTTTCTTTATAGAGCAACAGATCTTCATGCATGAACTGTTAAAGTCTTTCGTTCATGCTTCTCATTTGGTCTTCATATTTCTTCATTTCTTGCTTTATCCAATGTTCTCTTGCTACTGTTTTGTCTGGACCACTACTGTTAGTTATTGAGTAAACTGTCCTACCAATCTTGGGGAGTAGAGGTAGCTCTGCTTCCCTGTCCTGATAAGTGAAACCAAATTTATTTGACCAAAAAGTATACGGGACAAGATGTTGTAAATATCAGTACCAATCAAAAGATCGTATCTCATTTGGCACATAAGCTGGATTTCAATTGGCACTTTAATTTTGCCAAAATGAAGATATATCCAAGTTACATGAATAAGAGTGATCTTCTTATTATTTGAGAGCTCCACTATGCTTGGTGTAGCAACTTTAAAGCATTTTTTGGGGAAAAGCTCAAAAGGGACAATGGTTAAACTCGAACCTGTGTCAAGTAGAGCATCTATATACAAGGAGAACAGTGGTATGTTTTTGAGTTGATTGCATACCATGGGAATAGGACCACCAGTATCTAGGGCATTGCCCTTGAATGTTCGTTCCTTGTGTAACTTGATTTGGTTGACTGGGACTGTAGGTTTTGAAGTAGCTTTTCCTTGGAAAGTAGAAGGTATGTCTTGCAGTTCTCTTAAGATTTCAATTGTGCCTTCTGCTAATTCTTTCTAACTAGAGAGAATCCTTCGATATACCTTGTACAGTGAATGGATCTCTTGCTGCATTTGAGTAAATGTCTTTAGCATTTCTTCACCAGTTAGCTGAGTGACAGTGGTTGTGGGTACCAAAGACTGTAGTAATTGTGATGCAGTTCTGGGTTGATACATGCTTTCCAGCTTATGTGGCACAAACATGTTTGCTTGATTCTTTGTTTCTAGACCCAATGTACCTGGTTTAGGCAAATCATAAGGGTTAGCAAAAAACTCGTCTTATTTTATCTTTATGTTTTTTAAGCTTGGAGAAAGATATATCTGTGTCAGAATCTTCTGTTGGCTCACAGAAATCAATCTTCTTTTGTTTCCCTTTTAAATCTTTCTGACAGCCATTTTTGGGGTAAGAACTAAAAGCTGAAGCCATAAACTTTTGTTTCTTGTCTCCTGGGAAATAGAAGTTATGAGCATTGACAGGATAAAATTTTGAAGAAACAATTGTATCTTCGTCTGAGGCTTCCGTTGCATTAGAAACAATGTCTCCTAATGATTCTTCTTCTGTCTCTTCTTGTTCTGCAGTATGCCAAGAATAAGAAGAACTTAATGTAGTAGAATCTTCTGATCCAGAGGATTCTGTCTCAATATCTGACTCAATACCAGAATCATAATCATTGTTATAACAGTATTCATCTTCTGAATAGTCATCATATAAATAACAACTATCATAGTCAATGTGATGCATCATCATGTTGACCTTGGTTGAATTTGTTTACTCTTTTCTCTTTGGACATTTGTCCACCAGATGTGAAGAGCTTCCACAAATGAAGCATTTCAAATCTTTCTTCTTTGAATCATTTGTGTACTCCATTTTATATGGTGCCTTGTCTTTTGAGTGCTTATATGACTTCCTTGAATGCTTTAAATATCTGTGCGTTGTGTCATCTTGTTTGTTAAAAAATGACCTGGCATGAGAATAGTTTCTGTGATACCTGCAGGGATGGCGGTGTCAGTGTATCAGAGTGCAGCGGTGCGGAAGCATAGGACTGAGAGAGAGAGAACGCAGAGAGAAGAGAGAGAAAGAGACAGTGGTAAATGAAGATCTGCTGTATAAAATGTGCTGTATACAAAGATATGCAGATATGTACACGGGCGCAGTGCGCTGGACTGCGTGTCTCCACCTCGACGATGCAACGTGCTGTTCACCTCGAAGTCCGTTGCAGTCTGCACGATCTCCTGTCTGAAATCTGCGAACAGAGACGGAATCTGCGCGAGCCACCAGCCTGTAATCTGAGAGCAGAAGAGTGTAGGAGACTCCTAGAAATCGCGGCTATAAATAGCCAAAATCTGGGCACCAGATAAATGCATGTCGGCTGCATTAAATGCAGCCGACTGTACGGAAGCAGGTCGGACTGCCACGTGGCAGTCCGACTGGACTGTGGACTATGCAGTCCGACCAAGCGACTGATCTCTAACACCCCCTCTCAGAGCCTGGGCGGGGCAGAAGCCTGAGGGATCTGGCATTCTCCAAAGTAGAGCCTGGGGAAGCGCCTTCGTAAACAAATCTGCAAGATTGTCCTCCGTCTTGCAGTACTCCACAGTGATGGTCTCATCCAGAAGCTTCTCTCTGATAAAGTGGTACTGGATCTCTATGTGCTTCGTCTGGGCATAAAAAACAGGGTTCCGTGCCAAGGCAATGCAACTCTCATTGTCGCATTGCAGCAAAGTAGGACGAGTCTGGGGGCAGCCAAGCTTCTCCAACAATCTCCGAAGCCACACAGCCTCACATGTGGTGGAAGACGCGGCCCGATACTCCGCCTCAGTAGACGAAAGGGCTACCGTGGGGGCTGCTTCTTGCTACTCCATGAGATAACACCTGCACCCAAGGTAAAACAGTAACCTGTAGTAGACCGCCTATGGTCCACATCACCAACCCAATCCGAGTCGCTCCAACCTGCAAGTACAAGATCTGAACCACCTGTGCCTGCTGGATAATGAATCCCTAAATCAGATGTCCCCCTCAAATACCGAAGTATCCTCTGGGCAGCCTGCCAATGCACTGTCTGAGGTTCACTCATGAACCCTGCCAAGATCCCAACAGCAAAACAAAGATCAACACGAGTGTTGAGGAGCCAAATCAATGATCCAATCAACTGACGATAGCGGGAAGCATCCGCCATGGGAGAAGCTAAGTGTGAAGTGGCCTTCCAATTCGGATCCATAGGAGTAGAAAGGGTCCGACAATCCTCCATCGCAAAAGAAACCAAGAGCTCTTGTACATATCTCTGCTGAGAGATGAAAATCCCCCTCTGAGACTGATAAATCTCATGGCCCAAGAAGAAATGGAGTAGACCCAAGTCCGTCATCTCGAATGTCCGATGTAAAGCTGCCTTCGTCGCTTGGACCTTCTGTGCATGATCACCTGTGACAATCAAATCATCAACATACAACATAAAAAGCACACAATTAGCCTCGGAAGTGTGTACATAAAGCTGCGGATCGGCCTTGGAACGCCGATATCCCAACTGACTGAAGGAACAAATCAATCTTCTCGTTCTATGCACGCGGAGCCTACTTGAGGCCATACAAGGCCTTCCTCAACCTGTAGACTTTCCCATCTGAAGATCCAAAGCCAGGAGGCTGCTCGACATAGATCTCCTCCTTCAAATCACCATTGAGGAAGGCCGACTTCACATCCAACTGGTAGACAGGCCATCTCCTATGGCCAGCCAAGGCAAGAACAGCTCGAATAGTCGCCATACGAGCAGTGGGGACAAAAGTGTCATGACAATCAATCCCTGGGCACTGTGCAAAACCTTTAGCAACAAGGCGAGCCTTGTGCTTGTCCAAAGAACCATCGCTAAGGTACTTGGTCTTGAAGACCCATTGACGCCAATCACCTTCTTATTCGAGGGGCGAGGCACGAGTGACCAAGTGCCATTCCTCTCAATAGCCTCCAACTCGGCTTCCATAGATTTCTTCCATGGTGCGGACTGTAAAGCCTCCTTCACGGAGGTGGACTCTCGATCATGCATAACACAGGTCATCAAACAACAGTTAAAGCAAACAAGCTCCGTAGAATGTGCATGGTGCCTCCGTGACCGCCGCGGACCATCCTGCGGTCCCCACTCCTCAGGGACCCCCTCGATCCCTGAATCACGGAGTGTGTCACGAGCCCAACGAGGGGGAGGCCGGACCTCTCCTCGTCTCTCTCCATCAGCTGAAGATTCTGGGATATCCACCGGTGGTAACTCCTCGGGGGTGACAGGTGGAACAGTAGACTCTGTATCAGAAACAGAATCAGAATCAAAAGGCGCGGGCTCCAAAGGAACTGTCGCGGGAGCCCAACTCTCCCCTGGATCTCCAAGAACGGGATGCTCCTCACCCATTGCTATGGCCGGAACCTCCACGAACCGCACATCTCGACTGGTGTACACATCCCGCTTGACAGGATCATACAAACGATAGCCTTGGGACTGAGAGCTGTAACCAACAAACACCTGTCTTCGGGAAGCTACTTCAAATTTATCACGATGAGCCTTGGGAATGTGAACATAGGCATCACACCCAAAGACCCTAAAATAAGAAACATCGGGCTTAGTTCCAAAGTAAGCCTCAAAAGGTGTCATCCCATCAATGGCCGAAGTGGGGGATCGGTTAAGGATGTGGACTGCAGTAGCCACAGCCTCGGCCCACAGAAACTAAGGTGTCGATTGGTGCTCCATCATGGTGGGCACCATCTCGATCACACTTCGGTTCTTCCGTTCAAGAATGTCATTTTCTTGAGGAGTGTTGGTGTTAGCAAACTCCTGGTGAATACCTTTATTTGCACAAAAACGAGCAAACTCATTAGAAACAAATTCACCACCCTTGTCGGATCGCAAGGTCTTCAATCTCCGGCCTGATCGGTTCTCCTCAAAGAGAAGCCAATCCTTGAAGTGGGAGAAAGCTTCTGACTTCAATGCCAGGAAATAGGCTCATGTCATCCTGCTGTAGTCATCTACGATCAACATGAAGTAAGAGCTTCCTCTCAAGGACTCGTTCCTCATAGGGCCACAAAGATCTGTAGATACAAGCTCCATCAATGAAGTAGACCGCCGCGAAGCTTTGTTGGGAATCGCATCCCTATGCTGTTTCCCACGAATGTAGGAGACGCATGGCTGCTGGCTCACCACTATCTCCGGCAACCCTCGAACAAGCTGTCCATGTGACGCCCTCCGAAGATAATCATAGTTGAGGTGACCAAACCGAGCATGCCATAGCTCTGACTGTGTCTGAGAGGTAAGAAGAAGAGTAGAGAGGGCGGTAGAAGACTTCAATTTGTAGATGTCGTTCTCCTCATATCCGGATGAGAGAACCTTCCTTGACCCACAATCAAGGACTCGCACCGAATCACTGTCAAACTCCACCAAAAGTCCAAGGGAACAAATCTTATGAACTGACAGTAGATGATACCCTAAACCTGGTACATGCAAGACCTCTGAGGTATGGGTACCACCACATCCATCCAGAATAAGCTGCATCTCACCCCGTCCTACAATAGACACCGAAGAGCTATCTCCAATGAGAATCTGCCCACGCGAAGGTCGCAACTGGGCAACACCATCTGATGAAGGAGTCATGTGCCAGGAGGCACCACTGTCAACAATCCACTCTCGAGCCTGGGAAGCTGTCATCGCAGCATCAGAAGCATTCGGTGTAGAGTCCTCAATGACAGCTAGATGAAGAAACGCAGCTGATGGGGGTGCAGCCACCGCTCCAGAATCCTTCGTATCCTTCTTGTTGGTGTCCTTCTTGTCTTTGTCAGGGCAATCCTTCTTCCAATGGCCGGTCTTTCCACAAATATGGCATGTGGATTCTTTGTCCTTGTCCTTGTCCTTCTTTGACTTGTTCTTCTGAGAGGCTTGACCTATCAGTGCCTCCGACTTGGAAGCATTCTGTCCCTTCAGTTGTTCCTCTTGGTCCAAGACCATAGGAACCAACTCTTCCCACCGAAGAGTGGACTCTCGCTCCAAAGCAATGAGGGCGGAGTAGAAAGCACCGAATCATGGCGGCAACTAGGACAAGAGTGTGATCGCCATATCTTCGGAGAAAATCGGCTTCCCCGCATTCTGAACCTGCATCTGAAGCTGTCTAAGCTTGTTGATGTGCTCCCGCAACGAAGAAGACTTGTTCATGAACAAGGTCCGCATCTGCACCTCCAAAGAAACCCGTTTCATAAGGGTCACCCGGTTATACATCTGATCAAGCTCCAGCCATATCTCCCGAGCCACCATCAAGTGCTCGATGTGAGCTATCACGACTGTAGTGCAAGACAGAAAAAGAAAGGAACGAATCCTGGCATTCAGTTTGTCCCAGTGAGACTGTGCCTTGGCCAACTCCGCACGAGCATCGAAAGAGAGTTTGGACTCATCTCTCACCGAGGGCCGGTCGATCTCCTCCTGTACAAGCTCCGCCAAATCGTAGGACTCAAGGATGGCCAGCATCATCACGCACCAAATGCGATAATTATCGCCATCGAGCTTCTGATCTGCGGGAAGAGCCGGTAAGACAGGCACCTTCTGGTCCATGATCGTTTGAAACTCCAAGTCAATCTCTGTAGACATCTTCACCTGTAATGCCTTTACAAACGCAAAAGCAACCCCCTCTGACTGTGAAAACGCAGCCTGCTAGGGCTCTTCCGCGTCCCGAAACTTCTTCACCTGCCGGAGGCGATGCACTGCTCTAATACCATGTCAAAGTGCAGCGGTGCGGAAGCGTAGGACTGAGAGAGAGAGAGAGAACGCAGAGAGAAGAGAGAGAAAGAGACAGTGGTAAATGAAGATCTGCTGTATAAAGTGTGTTGTATACAAAGATATACAGATATGTACACGGGCGCAGTGCGCTGGACTGCGTGTCTCCACCTTGACGATGCAACCTGTTGTTCACCTCGAAGTCCGCTGCAGTCTGCACGATCTCCTGTCTGAAATCTGCGAACAGAGACGGAATCCGCGCGAGCCACCAACCTGTAATCTGCGAGCAGAAGAGTGTAGGAGACTCCTAGAAATCGCGGCTATAAATAGCCAAAATCTGGGCACCAGATAACTGCACTGCAGCCGACTGTACGGAAGCAGGTCGGACTGCCACGTGGCAGTCCGACTGGACTGTGGACTGTGCAGTCCGACCAGGCGACTAATCTCTAACACAATAATGCCGATGACTATATTTGGATGAATTGTCACAATTGCATTTTTTACAGCCAAAATCCATATCAAACTTGTGCGCTTGCTTGCAGATCGACTAAGGAAACCTTTGATTTAATTGAGTCGTTTTTTTATGGTGACAAACTTTTTTCATTGTTTGTTCAATTGTCTGAATGATTTGTCCCACACTATCTGTAAAATCTCTGTTTTCTGTTGTTATCTTCTGTTTGCAGTAAAATAGAATTGGCTCCGGGAAAGAACACACTGGGTGTTTCTTCATAGTATTATTATGTGCTCCTAAACCCTCATATAATAGATCTCTCATATAGATCAAATATTCTTTGTACATGCAAAAGTCACAAAGCTTCGACTTACAGAAAGCTTCACGAGCTTCTAAGACGTCATCAAGCTTATTTCCCACTAACTCTCCTAGCAATAATTTAAAAAATATTTGTACAGGGTCAGGGTCTTGTGCAATGGCCACTTTTACCTGTGGATGGATGGATGTCCACGTGCTTGATTCCACCCACAAATCCATATGTGACTGCATTCAGAATATCAATCTTGCTTGTTTATGGCTTATGAACTATCTTTTGGCCTGCATATGCATAGATCATGTAAATCAGTAGTTTTATCTCTTCTGGTGTTTTCCCATCAATGGACCAGATAGAAAATGAGCCAACTTTCTCAGGGACTCGAATCTTTTTGTAGAAGTTATTATGAGAAGTTTTGGATGTGAAACATGAAGTAGTAGTATTTAATGGGACTATTTAATAACAGAATGGTGGTATTGATGTGCATTCATTTGTGCTCTAAGAATGCTTGTAGGAGATTTGAACCTGTGAGGATTAATAGGTGTAAATTCCTCTTCAATTACACTCTCACCATCTTCATCAGAAGATGTGATAGCATGAGTCATTTTGTCCTCAAAGTATGCTTGATCCCTGTAATACCATGCAGGTGTTTCCACAAGTGGTAGATTTGGTGGAGTTTGCTGTATACTTTCTCCCAAATATCTAGAGTTGATCCTGTTGTGAACATGTCTGGTAAAGTCTTCATTATCCTACTCTTCTGGGTCAATACACAGGCGCATTTGATCAAGAACGTTGTTTTCTTCTCTTAACCTTTTGATTTTTTCTAGGTCAAGATCAATATCATCAAAAGCCATTTTGTCACGAGGACGTGAAATTTTGATGCTTTGCTTATGTTTAATTGACATTTGATTAAAGGATTAATCAAATGTGCAATTAAAAGATGTACATCTGAGGTGCAAGCTACTTTCTCACAGTTAAAGGCCGAAAAGGACCCTGTGAAAAAGATGGGTGTCAAAGGCAAAAGTTGTAACAAGTTACACTTGTTAAATTCTAGGTGAATTTTGGTGTCAGTTTGCCCCTAGGACCATTAATTGGCCATTAAGTGTCGGTGATGACACTATAGACTAGGCATTAATTAATGGATTAATGCTTGTCCAAGGGTCAATTAATGCATGGGACCACTTTGGGTTGCAAATGGCCTAGCCAATTAATTTTTGGATGGGCAAGGTCAATTTTCTAGGCATGGATTAAGAGCTTAATTAATTTTCAAAATTAATTAATTTTGAAAATTAATTAAATGGCTGAAAATTGCTGAAAATGGATTAAGAAAGCTGCCACTTGGCAAAACTTTCCCATGAAAGTGGGGAAAAGGCTAAATAGGGCTGAAGAAAGAGGGGAATCTCATTTTTTCATTTTGGAGCTGTTAGAAAGCGGTATTGGACTGTTGCTGCCAGCTTTTGGGGCCAATTCCCAGCCATTGGAGACCATTTTGGTGATGGAGATTGCATATTCTTGACCTTGGGAAGCTAACAATTACTGCTGATGCACTTTCTCCTGAAGACCACAGTCTTTGATGCTCCTATTGTTGTTGGTGCATCCGTTTGGGGCTGGTACAGCAAGGCAGCAACAGATTTTGATCAGTTCTTCGCGACAAATCTCAGAATTTGCTCTCTCTACAGCATTCTCTCATCTTCTTTAGCCTATGCTCAGCCATTCTCAGCAATTCTTAGCCATTCGGAGGAGATCTCAACCATTTTTGGTAGGCTGATCTGTAATTTCTGCAATAAACCCTAATTTACAGCAAAAATTAGGGTTTAGCAACCACCTTGGGCTCAAGGGACTGAAATCAGCAACTGATAATTGAAGATTATCAAGGGAATTCAGGAGCCAGCCCATCCCAAATTGATTTGGGGCAGCATTTGGCCAGCCAAGGGTCAAATTGGAGAAGAAGTCCTAGGTCAATCAAGGGGCAAATGACCCAAAAGGCTTGCTGGTCATTTATGACAGCAAGAGCAATTGGTTAGCAAGAGGAGATTGAAGAATCTCAAGTTGTACTCCTTCCAATTGAATGAAAGCTAAAGAAATACCGCTAGGGGCGCCAATTTTGGGGCCAACAGGGTGTCTACTGTCCAAGAATGTTATGGTAAAGTGTGTACTTCATTTTATCTGCATTTATTTATTGCTGAAATTAACTCTTAAATCAGGTTATCACCACCCATTCCAAGAAGGATGGCTGGTTTCACATTTTGTAGTCAGATTCTAACCAATCTGGAAACATAAATTCCAAGTATTTTGATAAATCAAGTGTTGTTGATCCTGGCTAGATCGAACCTTGGAATAGTGGTGGTTCTTGTGTTTTATGTGACCATGATCCAGTAGGTTGGCAATAAATATCTTGAATTTGTTGCAAGATATCTTCACGGTAATCTGTGTCCTGCAGATTTTCATAACATAATAAATCATTTTCAGGAAGTATAGGTGTGGTAGGACCTTCAGTAGACTTCGAGGTACCTTCTCCTGTGGGTATGATCTCTTTCTCTTTACCCTTGAGAGAAATATGCATATTTAATGTACCAGTTGCTGGAGAAGAAAAGTGTGATGTCCACCCTTTATGTAACCGCTTGTTTGAGAATATGGACCAATCTGTTGCAATGCTTGGTGTCGGCACTATTGCACAAGAAACATGGGTAGAGGCTGACTTTGCAATAGTATTTTTTTGTATTTGCTGGCAAAGGACAAGTAATTGATCCGTGATCTGCTGTAAGGATTCCATTTTCTCAATTATTCCTGTTAATGCCAGGTGTGTCCAATTGACTGCCTGCAATTCTGCTGTCCAAGAATTATTATCCTGAGGTCGCAGAGAAGGCGCTGCCTTATAGTGCTTTTCTTCATATTCAAAAGCCTGAATAGCATTGAGTACAGAGGATGTAGCTTTTTCAATAAGCTTCTTGCAATGTTGACAGACTCCATGAATAACTTGATCATGTGAGCACGGCTGAGAATAAAACTTTAGAATGTTTGCCCTCTAGGAGGGGGAAACCCTCAGTTGTGGTTGTACTACTGCCTTTGATTGTTCTGGAGGAGCATTTGTAAGCGTCTGTTTTTCTAAGAGCAAGAATGTTTTCCCTTTTATATTCTGAATCTTTATAATCTTATAAGGAAGTAATTCCTTCTTTCTAATAGTACTAATATCAAGCTGCCATTCAGTAGGTAACTCAATCTCTGACCAATTTACACATTCGGGTAGAAACCTTTGTGTGACCTTATCAGATTTCATGATGACGGTTTGGCCTTTGTCATTTGCAAAATTTACCTCTTCTATCACTCTGGAGATAGCTAAGGACATACAACGGAAAACCATTCTATATTGGATTGCTAGATTTGCAGAGGATGCTTTCATTTGCAAACCTATAGTTTTGATATGTAGCATGAGAAGTTCTGGAAGATAAGGATCATCAACCGCTATAACATAATTTGGTCTAAGTTCAAAAAATATAGGGCCATTTGACAGTGGTGATACTGCAACTCCAACTATCATATCATGCAATTCTAAATTACGGGTGTCTAAGATTGTTGCCATACAGGATGCATTTAAACCTTTTCTAAAAAGAGAGATAATCCCTATAGCAATATATCCTAAATGTAGGTAAGGATATTTCTTTCTATTTTGTTGCTTTTGTATCTTTGGATAAACTAAAGATAAAAGATTAACATACTGATCTTCTGAGAGAGAGTCTCAGACAATTAAAATACCTTAATTTTCTATGAACATAGTAGAAGCCTTGAACCTGAAAATTCCGTTTTCTCCATAAATTTGAGATGCACCAATCTCCGGTAAGATCCATTTCGAACTTGGTTGAGCTTCATCAACTATGATGGAAGAGTTACCCAGCGACTTGTATCTCTCCGAGAGATGCTTGAATGCAGAGAAGAAAGCATTCGCAACTTGCTTGGAAGCCATGAGGGATTTACTGGACGTAAGAGGATGCAAGTGCTCAAAACGGCAACACGGCAACCCAAAGCCTTAATGCCTCACAATGAGCGATGCCTCGTGATGTCACTTACTACCTCACTTCACTCAAGTGGATGAATGAAACTCTGCTCTGATACTGACTCACAGAGTACACAACAGAACGGACAAAAACACAGAGTAAACGAATGATGCTCACACAGTGGTACGAGATATGGTGCAAAAAAAACCAATAAAGACTGATGGAGATAAAGAGTCAAAGCCAATGAGAAGACTTGGTATTGCTTGAACTTGCTCTCTTGTATTCGTTCTGCTATGTTATGTTACAATGAGAGCCTTATATAGGCAAACTGAGACAGGCAAAAACTTTTCCCGCGAAAGATTGCAGCGGGAGGGGAATCTTGTAAAGTTACATTGATGCCTTTAGGCGAGAACAAAGAAATGGGCTTTGTTAAAGAAAATGGAATATTGTACATCAAGCATAGTTGGCCTTGGTGGTTTTCGAGAAAGTAAATCCGCTACAATGTTTTGGATTCCCAACACATGCTCGAATGTGACATCCAGAGCATCAAAGAATAATGACCACAGGAGTAATCTTTTGTTCCCTATTTCATTGGGTGTTTTTTTTGTCAAGTAGCCTGGTACATGTTTCAAATCAGCTCTAATTGGGAAAGTAACAAATTCCAAAAAAATCCGAAAAGTTTTGATAGCTTTAATCATTGCAAGGATTTCTCTTTGGTAGGAGGGATAGTTCTTCTGAGTGGTTGAGAAAATCCCGGATGCATATCTACAAGGATACAGTGTTGTAGATTCTTGTTCTTCTTCACAAAGACAGACTCCCCATCCAAAGTCAGACGCATCCATATAGAGGATGAGTGGATGGCCAGATGGCAATCTTAAAGGAGAAAGATTGCTAATTAAGCTTTTTATATGTTGAACGGCTAAAGTATGGATATGTTCGCAATGAAAATTATATTTTCTTAGATATAAATCCTTTAAATATGTGGCAAAATTAAAAGCAAATGAGTCTACCCAGTTTAAGCAGCCTAAAAATTGCCGTAACTGTTTAACTGAAGTTAGGGTGTCTGGTATATCCACAATTTTCTTCAGGACATGGTCTTGTAGTTTGATCTGTCCCTGGGTTATTTCAATCCCAAGAAAATCAATTGAAGTTTGAAACATGAGGGACTTTGTAGGTGATAGTACCATTCCAGCTTCTTCTACAGCAGTGGCAACCTACGAAAGATGATGGAGGTGATCTTGGATGGTCTCTGAAAAAACTAAGATATCATCTATGTATGTTAGGCAAAAAGAAAAATTGTCAAAAATAAAATTTGTCCACTCTTGAAATTTTGTTGGCACAACCTTGATGCCAAAGAAAAGAATTGTCCACTGATAGTGACCATGGAAAACACAAAACGTTGTTTTATACATGTTTGCTTGAGGCTTCTTCTCCTTGCCATTAGTAATGGCCCAAAGATCCCCCTTCATCAAGATGAGCTTGATATGGGCTTTTATCATTAGCCTTCAAATGCACAAAAAGGAAATGCAATCAACAATCAAGTTCATGAAGGTGGCCAAAAGCCAGATTTGAGGTCAAACTTACTGAAGACATTGGCTTTTTTAATTCTTTTGAGGAGTAAAACTTTCAAAGGGATAGGATGTCCATGCCCTATGAGATATTTGTTGAGAGGCTTACAGTTTATCACCATTCTCTTTTTGTCTCGCTTCTGTTCCGAATGCTAATTGACATAAAATGCCTGGTAAGCCCACGAGAAATTTGTCAGTTCAATCAAATCTTTTTCCAGCAAAGACTTTATTTACTCTTTACAAAGTATTAAGTCTTCTTCTTTCATTCCTTGATGAACAACCTTTGTTGGTACAGCATTAGGATGGATGGGTAAAGAAATAGCAAACCTTTCTCTTTTATAGACCAATGGATCTTCATGCATGAACTGTTGAAGTCTTTATTTTGTGCTTTTGATTTGGTCTTCATATTTCCTCATTTCTTGCTTTATCCAATATTCTCTTGCTATTGTTTTGTCTGGACTAGTACTGTCAGTTATTGAGTAAACTATCCTATCAATCTTGGGGAGTAAAGGTAGCTCTGCTTTCCTGTCCTGATAAGTGATACCAAATTTATACGAGACAAGCTGTTGTAGAATATCAGTACCGATCAAAAGATCGTGCCTCATTTGGCGCATAAGCTAGATTTCAATTGGCACTTTGATTTTGCCAAAATGAAAATATGCCTGAGTTATATGAATAAGAGTGATATTCTTATTATTTGAGAGCTTTACTATGATTGTGTAGTAGCTTTAATGCATTTTTTGGGAAAAAGCTCAAAAGGAACAATGGTTAAACTCGAACCTGGGTCAAGTAGGGCATCTACATACAAGGAGAACTGTGGCATGTTTTTTAGCTAAACACATACCATGGAAATAAGACCGCCAATATCTAGGGCATTGATCTTGAACGTTCATTCCGTGTATAACCTGATTTGGTTGACTGGGATTGTAGGTTTTGAAGTAGCTTTTCCTTGGGAAGTAGAAGGTATGTCTTGCAATTCTCTTAAGATGTCAGTTGTGCCTTCTGCTGATTCTTTCTAACTAGAGAGAATCCTTCGATATACCTTGCATAGTGAATGGACCTCTTGCTGCATTTGAGTAAATGCCTTTAGCATTTCTTCACCAGTTTGCTGAGTGGCATTTACAATTTTCCCTAAAACATAGCTCTTTGTGAATTGAAAGGAAAGAAAATATAAAAAAATACAACTCGTTTTAGAATAAAATCCGGAGAGAGGACCCTACAAAATTATCTTATAAGTGATAGAAAGGTCTTAACGCATACATAAGCATGGCAAGTGTCTAACTCCAGCTGTTTTTTTTTTAATTTACTTTTTTTAAAATTATCGAGATAAAAATCTCCCCTCAATGTTGATGTCAAGGCATCACAATCAGTATTAATCATTTGCGATGGCATTGCTTCAATGTGTTCTTAAAGGCCCCAATTTGTTGCAGATAGGCACCAATGTGAAAAACCCCGTATTAAGGAAATATAAAGAACTTTGCATCACAATTGAAAACCCCCAAATTTTGGTGAAGAAATTTAAGAAATTTCAATAGAAACCAAAATTCCCCAATCTGCATGTGAACAGCACCTACCAAACAAATGTTGAGCTAAAAATGCATTCGCTTCACTTAAACTGCCCCAGAATATGCTTAATTAATGAAGTAACCTTGTTTATTTAAAAGAAATGTGTTCCTAGAGAGTGTCTATGTCCCATAAGCACAAACCCATTTGAAAGGACCCAAACTTTCAATAAATAAGTACGCTGCCCTCCATTCAGTGTGACAGATCTCGTTTTTGCAAGTTTCACGTATTTTCAGCTTGCTTCCCACACCCCTTTCGCAGAGGACATCGCAGTCTTAGCTGTCCCTTGCTGTCATCTACAGTCCAACACCTATTTCCAACCTTCCACCTGCAGTTCACAGCTGTTTACAGCAGAGCGACTATTGCTGATCACTCTCGAGTTGCCGCCTGCTCAGTTTTCTCTCTCCTCCCTGCTGTCACTGCTTTTTTTCTCTCTCCTCAACCTGTCACGGCAGATTTTCTCTCTCCACTGCCTGCGTTTTTATTCTTTCTCTCTCCTGCACTGTTGTATACATTAGATGCAACCTTCCTTGGCTGCGTTTGCTAGTGTTCGACATACGGAGGTTGCCTTGCTACGATTCAGGATCCGTTCGCAGTATGGCACACTCTCCAGTTCATTACTCTTGCCCTGATCCTTAAGATATGGGAGTTCAAGGTTCAGTATTCATTCACTACAAAGTGTGTTTGCTACATGAGCATTGTATATTCAGCAGTCATATCACTTCATTTATTTTCTGTGTTCATTGTCTCTAAGTTACCCTAACCCTAACTGTGTTCTTTTATCAGACTGTGCTTTGTCGTACGGTTTCTGTTTGTGTTTCTGTGTTAGGGTATTTCTTTACATGGTATCAAAGCAAGGTTCTGTGAGAGAAACCTAGGCCTTGATCTTAAAGCTCTCCGCAGAAGCAAAAACAACAGTAGGTTCAAATGACTTCGAACGCAACAACACCAGTTCAGTCTCCAGATACATCTATGCCGAGAACCGAGCGAAAGTGGGCAGATCAGCTTGCTCCACAAAGCTCCGACATGGTGGAAGACACTTCTAACCACAAGGAGAAAACAAAGTTATGTAAGCTGTCCGATAAAGAATATCACATGATCATGGCTTATAAACAAAAGAAGATTGAGGAGCTTGACCGAAGGATTTCCCTTCAACAAAAGCTACTCAATGAAGGTATACATGATTTTCTCTCTTGAGATTTTATGCGTAAGTCTGATGATGTTGCACGGCCATCAAGACCTCCATCAGAGATGGGCCCCCCTCTTGGAGAAAGAGATCCGGAGTATTTTCCATTCTTTCATCCTCTTTTGCCTACTATAGTGCAATGTATTTTAGATTCGTCTTTTATTCCTTCGTCTTTTACCTCTTCTGTTTTGCAATATGCTGGTAGAAATCATAAGGAAGAAAGAGTACAGCCTGTTGACTACGGAAAAGGTTCTCTGGAGGACCAATTCTTGTATGTTAACACACGTTATGAGGATTATAAGAAAAAGCCAAGTACTTCTTCTTCTACCCTTCCTTCTTTTTGGTTTATTTCTCAAAATCAAAATGATTTTGGCGTTCTTATTCCCTCATTACATGGTGCATCTTCATCATCATCTTTTCATTTTCAATCATTAAATGGGAAAAATGAACAAAATGCATCTTCACCTTTCACTCCACAAATTTAAAACCCACCCATCCCACCATCTTCCTCTATTGCTTCTCCACTTCCATCCACACCATTCACATTTCCATTTCAGACACCTTATGTTGCGCTGCATATCACACCGGGGGGTTATGGAAACATAGACACACCTTTTAGAACCTCATCCTTGCCTCCGCCAAGTGGTGTTCCACCTTCTTCTCACAAACACTTTTGGGATCATTGCAGCCTGGGTATCCCTCCCAATCTCTCCCGAGTTTGGATCGGTCAGTACCACAATTTGCCTCCATGGCCTTCTGGTCATCCTGTTGTGCCCTAGCCAGGGCTACGGTGTCCTAGTGCCTCCACCTACACCGGCACCTTATGAAAACATTCATGTCCAGTGCTTCTGCCTCAATCGGCACTCATAGGACATTCACAATCCATTTCTGTCTACCCACCTCTTCCCCCTCCTCCTTATCAGACCCCTCCACCACCACCCCCATCTTATTCCACCCATCCATCTTAACCTACTTTCCCGACACCTCATGGTTCTACCTCATCTTCAGCCACGCATGCATTCAATTATAAGACTCGTTTCAACAGGTCAAACTTTACCACTTGGTCGAACTTAATGAGACATGTCCTTGACTCACATAACCTATGGGATCTTGTGCAAGGGTTGTAACCCCAACTAGATCCCGCACTTATTCCATACGAGGTCGTCCACTCATGGAAGGCTAGGAATGCCTCTGCTATTGTCGAGCTGATGCAAGGCTTATTGTCTGAATTTCATTCTCAGCTTCAGCATTTTGACTTGGCATCATAGCGATGGGCACATTTGACTGACCGCTATGCGGCTCAAGATAGGACCTGTCGTATCAATCTTGACCATGAGCTTCACAATTTCAAAATCTCTGAACGGGATGACTTGAAAGTCAAGTTGGCTGAGTATCGACGTCTTCTTGCCGAATTCTCCACTATGGTGACTCCCAAGTCCTCTGACGATCAGGTCACACTGTTTCTAAACAAACTCCCCAAGAAATACTTCAATTTTGTGAAAGGTATAGTTTCAAAGCCTACCATGCCTACTTTATATGAATTTGAGTGTCAGTTGTTGCGTTATGCACGGTTGTTTGATCAATTTTATATGAATAATCCCTCAAAGGGGGCTCTTGTTACTCATTCTCAAAAGGGGCAGCAAGGGAAGGGCAAACAAAATCAAACTTCCAATCAAAATCTAAAACAAAATCAATCCGAGAAATCACAAGGAAACTCCCAGTCACAACTCAAACCAGGGTGGCAAAATGTACCTAAAAAGAATAGGTATTGTCAACACTATCAAAAGGCTAGTCATTTTGACAATGAGTGTCAATCAAAGACAAGAGACACAGCACCAAAACCTAAGCATCAAAGGCAAGAGGCAGGGTGATGGCAAGGGGCAAATTATAGCTCATACTCATTGCCATCGGTCAGCCATCTCAGTCAACAACGTTCTCAACTCCAAAGGGCTTGTCTGACTAGTTTGCAACGGCCCCCATCGTCTCCGTAGAGACATTAGATGCGAGTCTCGTTCATATATGTGAGTTGCCTCCTCACGAGGTTTCCGCAGAGGCCCACTCGTCACAACCAAGCACTTCAGCTCCTGTTTGGATTGTGAACAGTGGAGCTACACATCACATGACTCCTATAGAGGACATCTTCCGTACCCGAGCCCCTGCAACCGGGCGGGTCCATGTAGGAAACAACTCCTCAGTCAAGATTCATGCTACCGATTACGTCATTTTTGCTACTGACAAGGGTCCGAATCTGGCTTCGTTGGACAATGTATATCATGTTCCTTAGCCTGGGGCGAGCAGTTTTCTTTACAGTGACCATAGTTGAGGTCCTTGACTCTCAGACATGTTTAGTGATTGCTTGCAGTGAGACACAGCCTAATGGCCTGTACCACATAACATACTTTCTGACCGAGCCAACAGCGGAGGACTCCCTGTTCCATTAGCCACATCTCTAGAGCCTACGAACAATGAGCGTCTTTGGCATTTGAGCTTAGGGCATCTTGGTTATGACTTTCTTTATGAGTTGTCGCGCCATGAGTTGGTTGAAGGCCTTCCCCGCCTAAAGCTAGCTCGCCATATCTGTAAAGCCTGTCAGCTCGAGAAGCAGCACCGTACCCCTTTCCCTCAACAATCCACACATCATGCTGAGGTGCCTCTTAGATTGATTCATGTTGATCTTTGTGGGCTGACACCCACTGCCACCTTAAAAGGCATACTGCACTTCTTTTTTATAGTGGATGATCATTCTAGATACATGTGGGTGTACTTCCTCAAGCATAAGTCAAATGCTTTCACATATTTTTCTGCTTGGATGCTGCTGATTCATAACCAAATTGGACATCGTGTTGGTTGTATGAGGAGTGATAGAGGTGGTGAGTTTATCTCCCACTAGTTTTCCGAGTTTCTACAGCAGCATAGCATCTCTCGTCAGGTCACCTCTACCAACTCGCCCTCTCAAAATTGAGTCGTGCCCTGTTATTTCACACTTCAGAATCTTCGGATGTCGTGCCACACACACACACATAATGATAAGATAGGAAAGCTCACTTCCCAAGTTGATCTCCTTATTTTTGTCCGATATTCCTCTTAAGCGAAAGCCTATCATTTGTTCGGTCCTCGGACAAATAAGCCTATCGTTTGTTCGGTACTCTTAAGCGAAAGCCTATCGTTTGTTCGGTCCTCTTAAGCGAAAGCCTATCGTTTGTTCGGTCCTCGGACAAATAAGATGATCGTTTAAAGGGACGTAGTTTTTTACGAGACGGATATCGTGCAATCCTCTGTACCGAATTCCAATCCGATTCCTCCTTCCACATCATCGGAGATCGTGCCTACTTAGCCTGGTCTACTTCCCGCTCCTGACATTCCTACAGATTCTTCAGCTCCTAGGCCCCCTCCGCAAAACCCGTTACCTCGCTAGTACCAGCAAACCATGCGAGATTCGAGGATCTTACCACCGGATTCCACTTCGGAAGGGGCCTAGAAGATTTGCTCGGCTTGCTTCTCAAGCATCATTTGCATCGTTGTTTACAGTTGATTACATAGCGCATTCTGAGCCTGATACATGGTAGGAGGCTCTTCAACACCCTCAATGGCGAGAGGCCATGGAGAAGGAGCTAGAGAGTATTGACCGAAATGAGACTTGGACATTGGTGGATCGTCCGAGCCACAACAAAGCTAAGAGCTAATGGGACTTTAGATAAGTACAAGGCTCGCCTTGTAGTGCAAGGGTTTCAATAGAAGCATTTTGCCCCTACTGCGCAATTAACATCTTTCCAGTTGCTTCTCGCGCTAACCACTCACCACCATTGGCCGATACATCATATGGATGTCAAGAGTGCCTTCCTGAATGGTTATCTCGAGGAGGAAGTCTATGTGGAGCAACCACCGGACGTTCGTTCTGGAAATCCGTGGGATAAAGTATTCCACTTGTAGAAAGCTCTTTACGAGCTAAAGCAAGTGCCACAGTCTTGGTTCCATAGGATGGATGAGTTCTTACAAACTCAAGATACCATTCTACCCCTTATGACCCAAACTTATATGTTCGATCTACTGCAGAGGGGGTCAACTACATCCTACTATACGTTGATGACTTACTCATCACAGGCTTTGATTTTGCTGCTATCGTACAAATTAAGGTAAAGCTTAGTGCTACCTTTGAGATGAGAGACCTTGGTTTGTTGTCTTATTTCTTGAAGATGGAGGTAGTTCGACTTGGGGGTTGTATTTTTAGGTCACAGCAGAAGTACGCACTTCAGCTTGTGGAACAATACACTACGGATCAGACACGGCCAGTGGCCATGCCTCTTGATCCTACTATTCACTTGTCAAAAGATGCGCTAGATCAGCCCTTCGATGCACATACCTATCCGTCGGTTGTAGGAAAACTTCTTTGGTTGATTCATACTAGGCCAGATTTAGCTTACTCAATTAGCATACCCAGTCAGTATTTCACAGCACCTAGAATGGTACATTGGATTGCATGTCTTTGTGTGTTGCATTATTTACAGTGTACTTATTCTTATGGCCTGACATATAGTTCTGATTTATGTTTGCAGGGGTACACTGATTCTGATTGGGCAGGAGATCCTAACACCCGACATTCCCATGGCGCCTACCTCTTTACCTTGGGCATGGCTCCCATTTCCTAGTCTAGCCCTAAACAGGAGACGATGGTGGCTTTCATGGCCGAGGTCGAGTATGGGGCTCTTTTTTATGGCACCGCCGAGGCCATCTACCTGAGGAGTTTACTGGTGGCACTTTCTTTTTCTTGCAACTCTCCCATCATTGTCTACTGTGACAACCAAAGTGCCATTGCCCTTGCAGCAATCGGATCATCACACCACGGACGCAGCATGTGAAAGTCCACTTCCACTTCTTAGAGAGCAGGTTGAGCTAGGCACTATCCGCCTAGAGTTTGTGTGCTTCATCAAATAATTTTGCAAACATCTTGACCAAAGCGGTCAATCGGCCGGTTCTTCAGTACCTACTACCCAAGATCGGCTTGGGTACACCCTCCCCTACTTCAAATTAACGGAGAGAGGATACTTCCCTCTAGCTTTCCCTTCCAGTTTAAGAGGGTGTGACTTCTTCTCTTGATAGTGACAGTGATGATGCTTACAGTTTTTAGACATTCATTTATTCTTTTGTATTGTATTATGGACATTTGTAACTTCATCCGCACTGTCAGGATTATATAATTGTAAAAGAACGCTTGGGCAAGTGAACAATTTCCCTACGAGGACACTGTCCAAGTGGCACGGTTGCATAGCATTTTGCATGAGCACGACATCTTGCATCTCCCTTTGCATTACCTCATGCATTGGCATTCTGTTCATGTAAACATGCATTTGTGCGCATTTATTCCTTTTCGATCTTTTGGAGTGGTCGACTCTGATTCCACCATATTCATGGCATTGCACATGAGAGTCTCCAAGGCAATTTTTCCCTAGCTTGCTTGCTTGCTTCACTTATTTACTATACCCACATCTTAGTCATTTTCCTTCTTCACCGACACCAAGTAATGGTAGAGATAGTATGCTTGTTTTGTGAAGGTCTTGGGCTAACCATCTCTTATCACTCTTTCATATTGGGGCACGAATACTCAATAGGACGAAAACTGCTTTGCAACCCTCACCTAGCAAATCTATAATTTTTTCTTTAAAAAACAAGAACAAAAAAAGTCCATGACTGATTCCATCCACCTTTGTAGGGCTTGGTAGGCCACTGGGCAGCCGACGTGCACCCTTTGTCTGATGCTCTGTCCTCTCTGGGGTGATCCCTTGGGCTCCCTTGGTAAGATAACCATCACCTCTCTAGTCTTAGTAGGCCACTGGGCAGCCGACACGCACCATTTATCGAATGCTCTGGCTGCTTTGGGGTGGGACACCTTGGGGTCAAAGAAAAGAAAAAGGACTTGGCTGGCCTTCATTCTCATGGCACCGTTGTTGGGCCTGAGAGAGGGTGTTGAGCTAAAAATGCATTAGCTTCACTTAAACAGCCCCAAATCATGCTTAATTAATGAAGTAACCTTATTTATCTAAAAGAAATGCGTTCCTAGAGAGTTTCTGTGTCCCATAAGCACAGACCCACTTGGGAGGACCCAAACTTTCTATAAATAAGTATGTTGCCCTCCATTCAATGATGACAGATCTCGTTTTTGCAGATTTCACGTGTTTCCAGCTTGCTGCCCACACCCTTTACGCGAAGGACATCGCAGTCTCAATTGTCCTCCTTGTTGTCATCTACAATTTGGTACCTTGTTTCCAACCTTCCACCCACAGTTTGCAGCTGTTTAGAGTAGAGCGACTAGTGTTGATCACTCTCCAACTGCCGCATGCTCAAGTTTCTCTCTCCTCCCTGTTGTCGCTGCTGTTTTTCTCTCTCTTCAACCTATCGCAGCAGATTTTCTCTCTCCATTGCCTCTACGTTTTTTGTATTTCTCTCTCCTCACATGTGTTTTTAGTCTTTCTCTCTCCTCACCTACGTTTTTATTATTTCTCTCTCCTGCACTATTGTCTGCATCAGATCCAGCCTTCCTTGGCTGCTTTTGCTAGTGTTTGGCATTCGAAGTCTGCCTTGCTGCGATTCAGGATCCATTCGCAGCATCACGTTTTGCTGAAACGCAATTGTTCTTGGTGCAGGCGACAGCCCACAACAACTTGGCCACAATCTACATTTGCAATTTCAGCAAACACTGTCGTTTTTTGTGCGAAAGCTTCTTCTCCCCAGCCGCACCATCTACACATATTCCACTGCGATCTTGTAGCTGATTTCCACTCTCCAAAGGGCTGTCTACAGCAAACACACGTTTCATCGGTATTTTGCAGGTTAGAGAAGATGTCTTATCACTAGTTTGAAGGCTTTGATGATTCAAAGGATGGGAATTCTCATCATTCCTCTAAAAGGCAGCAAGATTATCACGAGGATTCTTGCAAAGATCATGAAGAATGGAGGTCACCAAGTGCCCCCCATTGCAGCAAGGGTGGAGAAGTTCTGGCAATGTAGCCTCCATTTGAGGCCCAAGGCAGGGTCCAAGGATTCCAAGGCTATATCCACTACACTGAGTCTACCTTCGTACACTTGTTCAAGGTGGAGGATACAACTCTTGCTTCTTCTTCTGAGAAGAAGCCTTGGCTCATGGATAGTGGGGCCTCTTCCCACATGACTTATTGTCAAGATTGGCTTCAAGACATGAGATCCAAAGGGGGATTCATCAACATTGGTAATGTTGAGCTAAAAATGCATTAGCTTGACTCAAACAGCCCCAAAACACACTTATTAATGAAGAAACCATCTTATTTTAAAAAGAAATGTGATACTAGAGAGTTAATATGTCCCACATGCAAAACCCTGATTTGCATACCCTAAACTTTCTATAAATAGGCATGAAGTCCACTACTCTATTAATCTCATTTTTGCAAGTTTTAGGAGCCTTATCTCCACTACCCACACCCCGTTCGCGGAGGACATCGCAATCGGAGCCTTCCATCGCAATATGCTATCATCTCACGCCTGCTTTCAGTCTCTGTATCTATCGCCTACCTTCTAGAGTTGTCACAACATCAAGGATTTTGCGTTGCTACTGCCAAGGCCCATCGCCATCATCTGCATCCAATCGCCATTAGTAGGGGTTTTCGCCATCATCATCCTGCTTGTGTTTGCAATCAATCTCTCTCGTCCAATTGTTGCCATCAACATTTGCACTGTCGCCATCAATTTCCACCTGTCACCCAACACAATCAACTTGCATTTACCTATTCTACACAATCGCTCGTTTTTTGTCTCCTCAAGTACTTGCATTTTTAGTTTTTCTCTCTCCTACACTGCCATCTGCACCAAATCCAGCCTTCCCTAGCTATGCTTATTGGTGTCCAACACATGAAGGCCACTACCTTGATCCCAGAGGTACAAGAGTTCGAGGTTCAATATTCACAGCATAGTATGTTTGTTGCATGAGCATTGTATATTCAATATTCATTCACTTCATTATTCATTATGTTCGCTCTCTCTAGGTTATCCTAGCCCTAACTATGTTATGTGTTTATCAATTTGTGCTTTGTCGTACGATTGGTCTTGTGTTTTTGGCATTTAGAGCATTTCTTCACATGGTATCAAAGCTAGGTACTCTTTGAGAAACCTTGGCCTTTGATCAAAAAGCTCATCCACAAAAGCAGGAATGATAGAAGGATCAAATGACTTTGAACACATTCACAACACCACTCCAGTATCCACAATCAAACATGGACAGAAATGAGCAAGAGTGGACCTCCCAACTTGCTTTTGCCCGATCTAACATGGGCGGAGAACTATTAGACAACCATGGAGTCCACAAATCATATCACATTTTTGCCGGTGAGTATGATCTCATCCTTATGCATAGGGCTAAGCATGAGGTTGAAGGTAAGCCTAAGTTTTCTCCTTTAGATTCAATGCACAACACTAATGATCTTGCAGTACCTTCGGAGTCTCCACAAGGGACTGGCCATTCACAAGTGGAATCTGGTTCAAATTACACATCATTTCCACAATACATCCTTTCTCCAAAGCCAGGTGTGAATTCTATTATTTCAAATTCTATGCCAACTAATTCTGTATTTTTTGTTGAATCCAGGGATGCTTGTCAAGAAGAGACTCTTCAAAACAACCTTTGGTTTTTGAGTAATAATGAAAACAGGTATTTCTTTATGAACTCAAAACTAGGTAAAAAGCTGAAAGAAGAACTTATAAGTATTCCATCCCTTCCTTTTCCTTCACATGATTTTATTTCTCATAGTCAATTTGGAGTAGTTGCATCTTCATCTAATCCATTTAATGGACAAAAGGAACCTCTCATGTTTCCCACAACAACATCTATCCGTCTTTAGGACCTCTACATACCCATTTCTGGGTGGTGTACCAATGATGGAGGCTTGACCTCCCACATACACTTTCAAGTTATCCCTCTGGGAGTGCATCTCAGACATACTTGATTGTGGATCCTTTAGTATCACAGTTTGCCTCTATAGCATTACCTAGTGGACCATCTGGTCATTATGTTGTGTCCCAATCAACATTTGGATAGGGCTATTGTATCCCATGCCTCCACCTCCACCTACAGTATAATATGGACTTATGTCTCTTTCAAGACCTCCGCGACACTTGGCACTCATTGGATATTAGCAACCTATTTCTACCTATCCACTTTTACCCCCTCCTCCTCCTTATCCATCACCACCACTACTAACTTATCCTCCACCTTACCACACTTCTCCCTCTTTACAGACACCTCATGGTTCTAGCTCCTCATCCACTAGGCATGCATTTAATGACACCTTAGAACCTATGGGATTTAGTGCAAGGGTTGGAATCCCAACCTGATCCACACTCATTCCATACAAGGCCATCTGCTCATGGATGGCTCGTAACGCCTCTGCTATTGTCGGCTTATGCAAGGCTTATTGCCCGAGTTTCACTCTCAACTTCAGCATTTCGACTTAGCATCCAAGCGTTGGGCACACTTGACTGACTGCGATATGGCTCGCAATAGAACAAAGTCAAGTTGGTTGAGTATCGACGTCTCATCACTAAGTTCTCAATCACTGGGGCTCCTAAGTCCTCTGACAATCAGGTTACACTGTTCCTTAACAAGCTGCTAAGAAAATATTTCCATTCTATGCAACATGTGATTTCACACCTTAGATGCCCACATTTTATGAGTTTGAGTGTCAACTCTTGCATTATGCATGGTTGATCGATCAATTTCATAACATGTCCTCGATTCATGGGCTCTTGTTGCATCTTCTCAAAGAACAAGGCAAGGGCAAACAAAACTCAAATCAAAATCAAACTCAAAACAAGACTAGTGAATCCCAAGGAACCACTCAATCTACTCTTATACTTGGATGGCAAAATGTAACTAAGAAGAATAGGTATTGTCAACATTGTCCAAAGGCTGGCCATTATGACGACGAGTATCGATCTAAGGCAACACGCACAGAGTCAAAATTCAAGAATCAAACCCCCGCACCCCACTCAAGTAACCCCCAGTAGAGGAAGCAGGGTAGTGGCAACCCCCAACAAGGGCAATGGCGAGGCCAAATCCACACTGCCATTGATGGGCACTCCCCACCAACACTGTGCAGGTGTGTAGATACTGTCAATGTAGTATTACATGGGCGGCTAGACACAAGTACCCATTGAAGAAAGTAAGCCTCCAGTGAAACCCCACGAGCAGAAGTAAGAGCTATGGTGAAAGGAGGGAGAGAGAGAGAGAGAGAGAGAGAGAGAGAGAGAAAAGAAAGAAAGAAAGAAAGTTATATTAACGTCTTCTAAAGACCAAAACTGGCCTATGAGACAAACTGTGATACAACTGATGAGGTCCAGCTATCCAAAATAAAAGTGCTGAATGAAAAGCTAAAAACTGGAAACTGAAAATACGGTGCTGTGAGTGTGATAAGTGTCGTGTATGTGTATGTGCGTATGTAGCTCTGGTACTCCAGATAATGGCTACAAAAGGGGAACAAATGTCGGCTGTGATAGGGGAACAACTGTCGGCTGTGATAAAGTGGTGCGATGTGTATATGTAACAGATGCAGGGAGATATACTATCCTGGGATGTAGTAGCAGTCGTCGAAGTCGCTCAATTTCCAACCTGCAACCCGCCTCCATCTGCTGTCCAGCCATCATCGACTGCACCCACACTATCTTCAGCCTGTCCATTGCTGTAGGCGACAGCTCTCAGCTGCCGGCGACTGCTCTAGACTGCTGTTCAGCCTGCCGTCCATCATCGCCAGGGTCAGCCAGCTTGCGTTTTCAGAATTGCAGGCCCTAACACTCTCCGACACACCTTCTCCAGCTGTCACCCTGCTGTTTACAGCACCTGTGCAAGGTTTCCAACTTCCAATCAGTGGTACACTGCTGCATTTACAAGTTTCCAGCCTCCAGACAGCTGCGTTTTGGTGACCAGCCTGCTGCCATTCACTATTCAGCACTCCTACACTCCAACTGGTAGTCACAGACTTCGGATCCGTCTCCGGTGGACGTCACTCTCCGACTTTGCTCTGCCCTTGGGCACACTATACACTCTTACATTCATTTACAGCATTCATTCACTTCAAAGTTGTATTCTCTCTCTCCTTTCTTCTATTTGTGTTTGAGTTTGTGTACACTGTACACTCTTACATTCATTTACACCATTCATTCACTTCAGAGTTGTGTTCTCTCTCTCCTTTCTTCTGTTTGTGTTTGAGTTTCTGTGTTTGAGTTTTGAGTTTTGCATTTAGGGTTTGAGTTTTACCCTCTACGTCGGTGTCTGTATCTATCTCTTTGTGTTTCTGTCATGGTCGTACGCTCTGTGTGTCCTCAGTGCAAACCCTAGCAGTTTTCTTCACATGGTATCAGAGCCGGTGCTCTTGTAAAGAGTATCCTGCGGATATTGTGGACAGTTAGTCTTTGTGCGAGGCACACAATACGACTCATAACCGAATCACAATGTCCCAAACACCTTCTTCTCCAGTTCCTATGATGTCTTATCAAGCTTCTCCATCATTGGAGGCCCTGAGACAGCATTATGGACTCGATGAGGAGGACAACACTCCACCTTCACCTTCTTCTTCTACTCCTATTCCAGATTTCACTAACATGACAAAGGAGTACTATCGCAACAAGTACGGTGTTGTTTACACCCCTCCTACCAGTTTTGCTACCACATCCGGACCAGTTGGTGAGGCTGGCCACCTCTCCGATCATGGAGGACATATGGCATTCGGAATGTCTGGCGATCCATCACCATCATCTCAATCAGGTCCAATGTCATGTTTGTACAATTCTTTTGTGTTGCATGAACCAAAACCCTCGCCTATTTCTTCTTTTGAGGTACAAGATCCGGATGGCTTTGCATATGTGAACTTCAATAGAGGGGGCTCACAAAGTAGACGGAATTCAGGTACATCTACAGCTTTTGTTTCATTTGAGCATGTCACACACTTCTCACTTCCCTCCCATCCCACCCTCTTCTATATCACACCTTGATCACCTCTCATCATCTTTCCAAAATCTTGGATTACACTCCACATCTGCATCACACACCCTAGGGATTGGATCTTCCATCTCCGCTCCTAGCACCTTTTCCTTCTCCACCCCATTCTCTACCTCTTTGCACCATGCTACTTCGTTAGGGGGAATTGCACCCTTTAACACACTGCCTCTCACCTTTCAGCAAAGAAGCACACCTATAGCTCCTAGGACGACTGTGATGGGCATCCCCCTCACTATCCCCAGCTTCACATCTCACATGACCACTCCAACGCAGGGGTTTCCATCCTCTGCTTATGGTGTGTCTTTCCACTCTCCTTGGGTTACACCTACGCAAGGATTCCCATCTTCTACTCCTTGTGTTCCAATCCCATCTCCTTGGGTTTCTCATGTGAAAACCATGCCCATGCCTAGTCAGCCCATTCCTACCTATGGATCCACCTTGCACACTACTCGCATGCCTAGTGGGCACTCTGGGCCCCTTCCCAAGTGTACTCCACTCCCCCATCCTATCCACACTACACTTTTTCACACTATCCATCTCCAAGCACTACCACAACAACCAAGAATGCCTTCACGGATAAGACACGTTTTAACGCGTCAAATTTCACCACTTGGTCTAATTTCATGCAACAAGTGCTTGAGTCTCAAGTCTTTGGGACCTCGTCATTGGTCTAGAGCCTATGCCAAACCCTCCACTAGCTCACCCTGACTACATGCGTCAATGGAGAGCCCGCAATGCCACAGCTTGAAGTGAGCGATACGCAATGGCAATGCAATATCCTGCAATGAAAATGTCATGTAGAGAGCAAAACGTGAGCAAGAGTACAGAGAGTGAGAGTCAAAGAGAGAGATGCACGATGTTCTTGGGTACAATTTTTGTATGTCCGTCTTTAGGTTTTAGATAGATATATATGAAAGAACAAATGTGCTAAGAGTGTTCACACCCGTGCACATATAAAAGGCACGATGGCCCTTTATTCCCAACAACCTCCTACCTAAAGGCAATGTGCCTTAAGAGAAGAAAAGAATCAACTAAGTCTAGGTATGTACAAAGCTGCAATACATATACCTATCCGACTCCCATCATCTGTCGACAATGAGCAAACCGCTTTGCTGAAATACCCTTCGTGAGAATATCTGCAGGATTATCACCTATATCCGCTTTGACAAGCTCAATGCTCTTACTGTCAAGTACATCTCTAATGAAGTGATACTTCACCTGTATGTTTACATAAAAGACAGGATTCCGTGCTAGCATGATAGCACTCTGACTATCACAATAGAGAATAGATAACTCTATAATGCCAAGCTCTCCCACCAGACGTGAAAGCCATAAAGCCTCCTTACATGCATCAGTGGTGGCAACCACATACTCTGCCTCTGTAGTAGACAAAGCAACACACTTTTGTAGCCTGAAGATCCAAGAGACTGCTCCTCCTGTGAAGGTAAACACATACCTAGAAGTGGACTTTCTGCAGTCCGCATGACCAGCATAGTTTGTATCCGTAAAGCCAACGACAGATGCTTTCTACTTTCCAAAGCAGATGCACAAATCCTTTGTGCCTTTGAGGTATCTCATAATACCTTTCACTGCTTCCCAATGCTTTTTACCAGGGTTTGCCATGTATCTGCTAACCACTCCCACTGCAAAGGCAATGTGAGGACGTGTAGTAACCATAGCATATATCAAACTGCCAACAGCTGAAGCATATGGTATCTTGGCCATTTCAACCTTCTCATCATCAGATGTAGAGTTTCACATATGGAGACAATGGAACCCCAATTGTTTTCCCCCCCTCCATATTGAAACGCTGCAAAACCTTGGAGATCTGCTGCTGTTGGCACTCAATTTTCAGCCTGCAGCCCACCTCTATCTGTTGTCCAATCATCATCGACTGCATCCACACTATCTTCAGTCTATCCATTGCTGTACGCGAAAGCTCTCAGTTGCTGGCGACTACTCCAGACTTCTATTCAGTCTGCTGTCCATCATCGCCGGGGTCAGCCAGCCTGCATTTTCAGCATTGCAGGCCCTGACACTCTCCGACACATTTTCTCCAGTTGCCGCCCTGCTGTTTACAGTACCTATGCATAGTTTCCAGCTTCCGATCAGTAGTACACTGCTATGTTTACTAGTTTCCAACCTCCAAACTGCTGTGTTTTGGTGACCAGCCTACTGCCATTCACTATTCGGCACTCCTACACTCCAACTGGTCGTCACAGACTTGGGATCTATCTCCGGTGGACGTTACTCTCCGACTTTGCTCTGCCCTTGAGCACATTGTACACTCTTACATTCATTTACAGCATTCATTCACTTCAGAGTTGTATTCTCTCTATCCCTTCTTCTGTTTGTGTTTGAGTTTTGAGTTTTGCGTTTAGGGTTTGAGTTTTGCCCTCTATATCTGTGTCTATCTCTTTGTGTTTCTGTCGTGGTCATACACTTTGTGTATCCTCAGTGCAAACCCTAGCGGTTTTCTACACAAGTCGTCATCTCATCCAATACCCATCAACTTCCTACATCTCAATGTGTTTCGTCTTTGCATGAAAGACCGAATTCTTGGCTAACTGGATAGCACTCATAGAATCCGAATGCAATGTAGGAACCACATCAATAATACCAAGGTCTTAATTGGACCTATCCAAAGAGCCTCTTTCCAAGCGTCAGTGGTTGCAACAAACTCGATCTCAGTAGTAGAGAGGGTTGTGCATTTCTACATCCTGGACATCCAAGAAACACCACATCTAGCAAAGGTGAAGACATAGCCAAAGGTGGACTTCCTACTATCTGCATGTCCTACATAATCAAAGTCAGTATACCCCACGACTCCTGTATTCTGGCCACCATAACATATGCACCTAGCTGTTGTGCCCTTCAGATACCTCATGATACCCTTTACAATATCCCAATGTTGTCTGCTAGGTGTAGCTATATAGTATGTCACAACTTCCACTATAAATGCTATATCAAGAAGAGTGGCTATCATGGCATACATCAAACTACCCATTACAGATGCATAAGGAATCTTTGCTATCTCGGTCTTTTGCTCATCAGACTGCAAACAATTGGCTTAACTAAGCTTCACATGAGAAGGTAGAGAACAATCAATAGGCTTATCACCTTGCATATAAAACCGCTCAAGGACTTTCTAGACATACTCCTGTGACAGATAAAGGAGCCCCTTAGAGGGATCACGTGTGATGCATATCCCAAGAATATACGAGACCTGTCCCATGTCCATTTTGTTTTTGTTTTTGTTTTCTGAGCCGGGTGCCTAAACGTCCCATGTCCATCTTAAAGCTCTTCTAGAGCTAAATTTCCAAGGCATCCAGCTCATTATGAGCACTCCCAACAATAAGCATATCATTCACATAGAGTGCCAAAATCATAAGACTATCATCACGAGCCTTCTTCATACATAAACACGGATCTATAACACTACAAATATATCGTTGTGAATGCATTAAAGCATCAAACTTATGGTACCATTCCCTTGGTGCTTGCTTAAAGTCATAAAGGCTCTTTCTCAACTTACACACCTGGTATTTCTTGCTTTTTTCCTCAAAGCCCTTGGGTTGCTATATATAAATCTCATCATGCAAATCCCCATGGAGGAAAGCCGTCTTTACGTCCATCTGATAAAGGTCCAAACCTAGTTAGGCAGCCAATGCTAGTACCAAGCATAGGGTCATCGTTTTGACCACAAGAGAAAAAACTTTATCGAAGTCAACAACATATTCCTGCTTGAAACCCTTACTATCAACCTCGCCTTATAAGCGAGCTTGGGGCATCCAAGGATACTTTTAAACTTGTATACAGACTTACATAGCAATGCCTTATTGCCACTAGGCAAAGAAGCCAAATCCCACATATGGTTAGTATGTAAGGAGTCAAACTCTGACTGCATAGCCCTCTCCTATGAGTGACTATCATCTTTGTGCATGGCCTCATCATACGAGAGAGGCTTGCCTACATCTATCACCATAACATAATCCATGGAGAATGTAAAGCGTTGAGACTGACGTCTAGCTCTAGTAGAGCATCTCAAAACAAGCTAATCCTGCACGACAAGCAGAGCCTAGGCCACTAGAGTATCAACTGTTGCAAGATGTCTAACTGACTATATGAGAGTAGGACTCTCCTCCTGAAATATAACCATGCATACCTCAACGACCAGCTCAAGCTACTTATGCATCTTTTCCTCATGAAAAATGACATCATGATTACGAATAACCTTACAAGCCTACGGATCCCATGGGCGATAGCCCATCTCATCAGCATCCCCATAACCAAGAAAGATGCATTTCACAAACTTAGGGTCTAGCTTATTGCGCTTGTCCTTGGAAACATGGCAGAATGCCTCACAACCAAAGACACATAAATAAGCATAATGATGGAGGTTTCCCAATCCGTACCTCCTTTGCAACCTGGCAATCAATAGCAATGCAAGGAGACAAGTTAATCAAGTTTACAGCAGTAGTAACTGCCTCAGCCCAAAAGTGTAGTGATAAGCCTACCTGGCTAAGCATATTGCGGACTCTCTCCTAAATCATCCAGTTCATGTATTTGACAATACAATTCTGGGGAGGGGTGTAAGGGGTAGTCAACAATCACTTAATACCCCGCTCATCGCAAAACTGCTTAAAAGCTTTCGAGACATACTCACCTCCATTATTTGACCTTAGGCATTTCAACCTATACCCAGACTGCTTCTCAGTAAGAGCATGCCAACGCTCAAAGGTAGACAAGACATCTGATCTCTGCTTAATAGGGTAAGCCCAGATCTTATATGAGTAATCATCAATAAATGTGACAAAGTACTTTGCACCACCGAGCAATTGATAGGGCACGGGACCACATACATATAAACAAAAGCCAAAGGCTCACCCATGCACTTCATGCCAGACTTCTTATGCATACTATGTGTCTCCCTATCATATAAACAATAATCACAAAACTCAAAACACTTATAGTCTAGGGACAGAAGATACTACAAGATGGTAAGCATTTTCATTCCTTACAAAGATGTGTGCCCAAGGCGACAATGCCAAAGAGATTTACATTACACATTTTGGTCACTTGTGAACTCACTTTACGTCACTTCCACAACCCTAAAGTCTAAGGGTTGTACTTTGTACTTTGCACTTCATATTCTATTATACAAATAGTCATGCTGTGACCACTCCCTCTCTCTATCAGTCATGTACGCTTCTTTTTGCTCCATTGCTGTACTTCAATCTTACATTTGGTATCAAAGCTATTTAGCCAGCTGTCTCTCTGCTCTCTTCACTCTCAGCTCAGCCGACGTGCTACTCCTGCCTATGGTGACCTGTGTTTCTGACGCACCTTCTCTATTTTACTCGACCTCTGCAACCTGCCGTGGCTGTTCAAAACAGTCAGATTCTTTCTCAGGCACAGTCCAGAAAACCCTAATTTCACATGCACAGTCCAGAAAACCCTAATTTCACAGGCGCCGTCCTGAAAACCCCAATTTTGCAAGCGTAGTCCAAAACTGCCACATCAGCACCTGCACAATCTAGAACTGCTCCAGATCTGTTCCAACCTGTCACATCAGCAGCCACGCAGCTCAGAACTGGTTTTGCTTGCTCTCGAGTTGCCGCATCAGCATATTTTAAGATCTGCGCAGCTGCTAAAAGTATATTTTAGTATTTTAATCAGAATTTCAGAGCCAAAGCAAAGGGCTTTTGCAGGAGCAGGTCAATTTTTGCTTCAGAAAGTACTTTAGTGCATGAATTGAAGAAATTTGCAGATATTTGGGTCAGAAATTTTGGGGTTTTTGTACTTCTTGGAAAACATTGGCACATGTAATGTGTTTTAAAATTGCACACATTAGACAGTCAAATTTTGGGGCTTTTGTGTTTTTTGTGCTGCTGAGCAATCTTATTGCCTTGGACAGCATGTTGTTTGCTGAAATTGGAAAATTTCAGCACATTGAGGCATTACTGGTTAAGTGTCACACGATTTGGTGGTTCTTTTGACTAAATTTGGTCGATTTTAGCTTGGCATTTGCTGTAATTTCTGGGAATTTGAAGATTTCCAGGTCAGCCAGCTTTTGTAATTGCTCGTTTTGCATCTGATTAAGTGACATTTATCATGGCAGCTCATGGATAGAATGATGTCTTCACTTATGTTTCGAAAGAGAATAGATTGATGGCAACACCTATTTTCTGTGGTCCTTTATGATTAAAATTGTGCTTGTTGCAAAAGGTCTCTAGGATTATGTCGTGGGAAAGAAGTACGTCCTAGTGATTTGGCTCTTGCAACCCCTCCACAAGCAAGAGGTCATGGACAAAGGCAAGAGGGTGTAATAGCAACCTCTCAACAAGTAGCAGGACATGGACAAAGGCAAAAAGTTGTCGCAGAACCACCACCCCAGAGAACAGTTGCTCAGAGGGCTTGGGACACTAGGAATGCCGAAGCATTGTCACTTATTTCATTGGCAGTTCAGCGGTCGATGATCCCACATATTTGTTCTGCTACTACTTCACAAGTAGCATGGCTTACACTTGAGCATATGTTTGCTGGTAAGAATGAGGCACGCATTTCTTCTTTGAAGAATGAGCTTGAAAATGTGAAGATGGAAGAAGGTGAGGCTATGCAAGATCACCTTAATAAAATTTAGGACTTGCATGAGAGGTCAAGGATAAGGAATTCTTGACTTTGGTGCTCACTGGCACATTATGTCATGGACTTTATGAGTTAAATGCTCACTCTGTTAATCAATCAATTTATTTGGCATCTACTATTACTCCTGCTATATCATGGGCAGAGTCATGGCATGCTTGTATAAGGCATGTGAATTATGGCGGTCTGATGCTTATGCAGCATACTCAGATGCTAGAAGGCTTACCTCTCTTAGAGAGACCTCCTGAGCACATTTATGAAGGATGCATTTTGAAAAAAATGCATCGGTTTTCTTTCCCTCATGATGTTGCTTTCAAAGCTAAGGTCAGATTGCAAATTGTGCATTCATATATATGTGGATCCACGCAAACAAAGTCATTGGATGGATGTTTTTACTTCGTTTTTTTCATTGATGACTTTACACATTTTTATTGGGTTTTTTCATTGATTAAAAAGTCAAAAGTATATGATGCATTTTTTGCTTTTACTACACTTGTGGAAAATCAATCTAGTTGTTTATCTCCTACCCATACAGAAGAAATTATATTTCCCTTCTGCCTTGCAGAAGTACCCGATCCAAATCACATGGCACCATAAATTCCATCCTGTATCTAGAATAGGATCTTCCAACACCACAGACGTTGGGCTGTTCAAGGCTTTTTGGGATTTGCGAATTTGATCAAATCTTTATCAAGGATTAGTTCTTGGCATGTTGCAACTCTCCATTCTCTATTGTTAACCTAGTTATTTCCATCATGAGCTGGTCTTGACTCCTATTTGCTTTCTCCAATTTTTCTTCTAGTTATAATACTCTCTTGTTTCGCTAGCTCCATATCTCTTATCATATCCTCTAGTTATTGGGCTTGCTTATTCAACTCATCCTCCAAGTGAGTTTTGCCTTTAGGAAAATCAAGTTTTATGCTTCAAATTGTATCTTGTCTTATTTTTCTATTTTTTATTGCTCCTTTATTTGTGTGACCTTGGAGATGATCCACCCGCGCAAAATATCCTTCCTTAATTAATCCAATTAAAAATCAAGCACAATCAAGACAATCAGCCCAATATCATCTTCCAAGAAAACATTCCTTTATACCCCATAGCAACTTATCAAAACTAACCCCTGCTATGCACTTACCATCAAACACAAGCACTTGGAATAATCATCTAAATCACATCCAACAAAATCAGTTTAATGCAAAAGCATTTAGGACGTTATTAGATCAATCAACAACACAATGATATCCATTTTCAACATTGCAAAAATAGTCACAATAACTTCTTGATACCTAGAGCTCTCCACTTGCCTTTGAAGCTTGGAATTGTAGTTTGTACCTAGCCCAATCCCTGAGTTGGATTGATGAAGGTAGTAGTTATCGGACGGGTCCCAAGGCATCTTAGTCTTTAATGCTTATGATCATTGTCTATACTAGCTAGATACAACATCAAGATTCCCAATCTATCAACATGAGCTATTAGCGATAGCTTGAGTAAAGGTCTAGAGCTTCGAAAATGATTCTCTTCTAGGCTAAGTTGCTTGCCAAGCAATCCTTCGGGCATGTGAGTTGCAACATATACCTTCAAAGTGACGAAAACGCACCTACTATTGGGGTAAAGGCGCCTCCGCCGTGCCGCCCCGTGTATTACTACACTGACAGTACCCGCCAGTGCTTGCACACTGCAGGTGGCGGGCGCCCGTCACGTCACTTTATTCTTTACATTCATTTTAGTGACTAGTAAATAAAGGAAGGCCCGGTCACACATTGTGACTGTTGGAGTTCCCATTTCTTGTCTCTCTCTTTCTTGCTCTTGCTCTCCCGCCATAGCTCGCGTGCAAGCTTCGATCCTTCTCACCTTTCAACTGGTATCAGAGCTTGGCTTCCTCTTGCTCAAGCTCGACTCGGTGCTTCTCTACCTTCGCATCGACTCCCTTCACGCATTGGGTCTCCATCCCGGCAGCCATAGCCGATCTCCCGAACTTTCGACTCTCTCCGGCTTCCCGAGCTCCCTCCCGGCATTGTTGGGCTTCTTCAGGGCCTTGCCCTTGAGGTATTGCATCAGAGTTTGAAGGGCTTCAGTTCTCAGTTTTAAACAGGTGGAAGAAGAGGGGCAGCCATCATTTGAAGCTTCAAAGCTCCATATCTCCCTTGCCCTTTGCTTTGGGCATTCATGGCTTTGTGTATGCCCTCTTTGGGGCCTCTTTGACCCTCCCATCCACACCAACATTGCCACATGGAGCAGCCACTTCCCAGGACAGCCTGCGTTGAATTTGCGCCAGATTTCTGCCTGCCTACTCATCACGTTTTCAACCTATATGCCTTGGCTCCTAAATGAGCACTTAAACAATGGTTTCTAGAAGGCATTTGAGCTACTTTGAAAGCCTCTTTAGGCCTTGTGCTTGGCATTGAAGCTTTGGGGCTGACATTCTCTGATTTGTGACTGTCATTTACTGTTATACAGTACTGGAAACAGGGCAGCCACACTTGGCATTGGCATTTGATGCTTATACTCTACTCCAGTTACCTTGTTTGATGCCCGTATGCGGCCTACATGATGCCTAGTGCCTTGGGAATGTATGCACATGATTATGCCATGATTTTGGCCTAAAATATTGGCTGAAATTTCTCAGTTTTGACAATCAAACTTGGCTGTAATAGCAGTGGGCTGAAGGTACTTTGGATGCTTTGTCACTTACCTATTGGTACCGGATGTATGCTTTGGGATTTGCCATCATGTATCTGACATTTGGGGACGACTTTGAGCTCATGTTTGAGTCTATGGAATGTATTTGAGCTACGCATAAGCTCCGTCTTGGTTGGTATTCACTGGCATTTGGAGCGACTTGGCATGCTCTTGGACCGCTTATGCCTCATGTCTATGCTTGACAGTTAGGCTTCATACATTACATGCTTTGGTTCGTGATATATGCCGCTTGGTTCGTCTATGCTTTACCTACATTGGGAGCTTTGCCTTGGATGTATTTGAGCATTTCCGACTCAGTTTGATCATTTACTTGGTTGCTATCGGATGTCATTGAGTTGACAGAGATCTTATTTTGGGATTATGTATTGCTCGTTGGTTGCTTCTATCAGTTGCTTCATATATGTCATGCTCTTGGGATGCGTATGACGCATTGACTTGGTCACTTGTCATCACTGGTACTTTGTCTTGGGTTGCTTGACCCCTTGAGCTCGTTTGTACGCCTTTTATGCCAGTGGGAGCATCTTGCATGCTTACTTGACCTTGAGCAGGGATTACATGCTATTGGAGCAGTTACATGTATTGGAGCAGTCTATGTCATTGAGCAGTTACAGATGTATTGAGACTTTGGAATTATACTCCGACAATTGGATGTTGCATTGAGTATATGTCTTGGTTCACAGGATGCTTATGAGCTGAGTCTCAGTTTTGGATCCGCTTTCTTTTGAGCAGACATCTATTTGTGTCAGGTTTTGGCAGTTGCAGGTATATTTTGCCTAGATTGTCTGGGGGTGTGCCTCTTACTGGCAGATGCTATTTGACATCTCTCGGTGTTATGCTCATGTATTTTCACTGTCATTTGGCTTTGCTTTGTCCTCTTTATGCCGACTTTGGACCTAGCATTGTTTAGTTGACATTAGATCCAGTTTTGGGACAGTTTGCTCTCATTATTGCAGTTCTGAAATTTATTACAGCAAGCATTTATTGGTGGACTGAGCAGTATTTTTTATGCTGAAATATCCTGATTTGGTGTATCACACCTAGTACTAAGTGGGCAGCATCTTTTGGCACACTTTTCTCGCCATTTGGAGCTCATTTCAATGGATTTTGGGCATTTTCTGCAGTAAAACAGCAAGCAGTTTTAGACTGTCTGTGCATTTCCAGCCTGCATTATGGCGTCCTCTTCGATTGATAATGCCATATTTAACATCACAAAGTTGAATGGTACCAACTACTCTTATTGGAAGAGTCAAATTTGGCAGGTCTTGGTGCAGAAATCTCAGATTAAGCCACTTCGGTTGAGCGGGCAGCAGCCTGCAACTATGAACAATGACGATTGGCTTGAACTTGATGAGCTATGCAAGTCCACGATTGTATTCTCTCTCACTGAACAGGTACATTATAATGTATTTGAGGAAGCACAGAGTGCATGGGATCTATGGAATAAGATCAAGAATCTTTATGATAAGAAAAGTCCGGCGAGTCAGATGTACTGGTTGAAGCAGCTTATGGATCTGCACATGAAGGATAATGCGACTATGTCTGCTCACTTGAGCCAGTTCCATGCTATACTGAAGAACCTGACTTCGCAGGATATCACCTTTGGAGAGGAAGTAACTCCTCTTTTCTTGCTTGGGACTCCAAATGAGTCATGGGATGTATTCCGCACTGCCCTATGTACCTCTAGTGCTAGTCTGAAATTGAATGATGTTGAGAGTGCTCTTCTGCAGGAAGAGGTTAATCGCAAAAACTTGGATGCCTCTCGTGTTTCACATGCTTTGACAGTTAGAGGCAGGAATGACAGGAATGATCGTGGTCATGGCCGTGGCCGTGACTCGCAGAAGGGTCGGTCTAAATCTCGTGGAAAGTCGCGTAGTAAGTCGCATGGGTGCAACGCTAATGTCACTTGTCATCATTGTGGGAAAAAGGGCCATATCAGACCACAGTGTCATGAGTTGCGCAATGAGAAGCACAAGGATAAGGGGAAAGAGAAAGTGCAGGAGAAGTCCTCTGATCGCAGCATAGTACCTGCGAAGTCCAGCGTCAAGATTGAGGAAATTAATGTCACGCAAACCGAGGATTCTGATGGTGGTGATGAGTTCATACTTGCAGCTAGTTCTTCTGATGCCTCACACTTGACTGAGACACCTAGTATGTATGCACAGTGCTAGTTATTGGATCCAGGTGCGTCCTTCCATGTGACGCCTTACCGTGAGTGGTTTCACTCTTACCGTACTGTATCTGGATCAGTCAGACTTGGAGATGACAGGTCTCTTGATATTGTGGGCTGTGGAGATATTCAGTTGCAGTTTTCCACTGGCAGTTCCTTTTTGCTCAGGGATGTACGTCATGTACCTGCGCTTACGCGCAGTCTTATGTCTGCACGACAGTTGGATGATGCAGGGTTTCATGTCTGTTTTGGGGATTCTGCCTGGAAGATTATCAGAGGCAGACTTGTGCTTGCTAGAGGCGCCAAGGCTGGCAGCCTCTATCCTCTTGTTGTATCTGGGTCTTCTGTAGACCATGTTTTGGCAGTGGGTTCTATCCCACATGTATCACTTTGGCATGTCCGTTTGGGGCATATGTCTTTGAAGGGAATGAAAATGTTATCTGGTTTACAGTATCTTCCGCCTTTGGACTATGCATGTTTTAACTCGTGTGATCATTGTCTTTATGGTAAGCACAATATGTCTACGCATAAGAAATCGGGTAGGCCATGCATGAGTGAGCCCTTGGCTTTGGTGCATTCAGATGTTTGTGGGCCCATGCCGTGTATGTCTATGGGTGGCGCGAAGTACTTTGTTACCTTCATTGATGATTTTTCTAGGAAAGTGTGGGCTTATCCCATAAAGCAAAAGTCCGATGTCTTGGCAGTCTTTCAGCGTTGGCTTGCTCTTGTTGAGAACCAGACTGGGTATAGGTTGAAACGCCTTAGGACTGACAATGGGGGAGAATATGTCTCACGTGCTTTTGAGCAGTTTTGTGATGACAGGGGTATTAAGCGTCAGTTGACCGCCCCTTACACCCCACCCCAGAATGGTTTGGCTGAGCGCATGAACAGGACTATTCAAGAGCGTGTCCGCTCTATGCTTAGCCATGCAGGCATACCACAGAGCTTTTGGGCTGAGGCAGTTAGTACGGCAGTGCATGTCATAAACCGATCGCCTTCTAGTGGATTGGATTTCCAGGTTGCAGAGGAAGTTTGGGCTGGTAAGCCACCCTCTTATGCGCATCTCCGTGTCTTTGGATGCGAGGCATTCTGCCATGTGCCCAAGGACAAGAGGAGTAAGTTGGATCCAAAGAGCATTAAATGCATCTTTCTTGGTTATGGTGATTCAGGAGAGATGGGCTATCGCCTATGGGATCCGCAGGCGCGGAAAATAGTACGCAGCCATGATGTAGTCTTCCATGAAGACAAGATGCACAGTCCGCCTAAGAAGGTGGTTGAGATCCGCAGAGTGATCTTTCAGAAAGAGCCTAGAGCTCCTGCACAGCCAGTTGGACAGCCTACAGCTACAGCAGATGCTCATGGTCAGGGTATTGGACAGGCAGCTGGGCAGGCAGCAGAGCCTGCAGTGAGACGGTCTGCTAGAAACAGACGTCCACCTGATAGATTTCAGCCCTCTATGCATTATGTTTTGGTTACAGATGCAAGAGAGCCTTTCACTTATGATGAGGCTATGCGCAGGGGTGACAGTCACTCCTGGGAGAGGGCTATGCAGTCTGAGATCGACTCCTTGCATAAGAATGAGACTTGGGATTTGGTTGCCTTGCCTAAGGGCAAGAAGGCTTTGCCATGCAAGTGGGTGTACAAGCTAAAAAGTACCCTTGGACACCCCAAGCCGGCATACAAGGCTAGATTGGTAGCAAAGGGTTTTAAGCAGGAGCATGGTGTAGACTTTGATGAGGTCTTTTCTTCTGTGGTTAAGATGACCACCCTGCGCTTGGTCTTGGCTTTGGTTGCTCAGCTTGACTTAGATCTATATCAGATGGATATCAAGACGGCTTTCTTACATGGGGACTTGCATGATGAGATCTATATGGAGCAGCCTAACGGCTTTGCAGAACCTGGCATGGAGCACCTAGTGTGCAAGTTGAAGAAAAGTCTTTATGGCTTGAAGCAAGCACCTAGGGAATGGTATCATAAGTTTGATGCCTTTATGCAGTCACAGGGCTACAGCAGGAGTGCTATGGATCCGTGTCTTTACACGAAGAAAGCCCGTGATGGTTCATTGCTTATTTTGGTACTCTATGTGGATGATATGCTAATAGCAGGGAAAACTCATGATGAGCTAGATGCTCTTAAATCTCAGCTGAAGAAGAGCTTTGAGATGAAGGATTTGGGACAGACCTCTCACATACTTGGTATGCGCATTAGACGCAACAAGCATCAAGGACTCCTCTACTTGTCACAGAGGGAGTATATTCATAAAGTCCTTGAGCGCTTCCGCATGCAGGACGTAAAGCCTATTGGCTGTCCATTGCCTTCTTATGTGAAGGTATCACAGGCCGATTGTCCGCAGACAGATGAGCAGAGGGCCGAGATGGCCCAGATCCCTTATGCTTCAGCCGCGGGCAGTTTGATGTATGCCATGATAGCCACTCGTCCAAATATTGCCTTTGCAGTTGGTGTTGTGGCACGCTATATGGCTACACCTAGCAGGAAACATTGGGATGCCGTGAAGGGTATCATGAGGTACCTGAAGGGCACAACAGATATGTGTATTTGCTATGGCAGCCAGGATACAGGGGTCGTGGGGTACACTGACTCCGATTATGCAGGACATGCAGATAGTAGGAAGTCCACTTCTGGCTATGTATTCACCTATACTGGAGGTGCTGTCTCTTGGATGTCCAAGGTTCAGAAGTGTACGGCTTTGTCTACCACTGAGACCGAGTATGTTGCAACCATTGAGGCTTGCAAGGAGGCCATATGGCTAGGCTGTCTAGTTGTTGACCTTGGGATTGATGCTATACCTACACTGCATTTGGATTCTATGAGTGCCATTCAGTTGGCTAAGAATCCGGTCTTCCATGCGAAGACGAAACACATTGAAGTGAGGTATCACTTCATACGTGGTGTCGTGGAGGACAAGTCTGTTGACCTTGTCAAGATCTCCACTGACGAGAATCCTGCAGATCTGCTCACGAAAAGCCTCACTACTGAGCACTTTGCCTTCCTCAGGAGATTGATGGGCGTTGGATGAGATGTTGCCTTTCCTCATCCCTTGTACCTATGTACAGTTGTACTGTCTTTTTTCTTTTCTTTTCTCTCACTGGGGCAGATTCGCCTTTAAGTGGGAGATTGTTGGGGTAAAGGCGCCTCCGCCGTGCCGCCCCGTGTATCACTACACTGACAGTACCCGCCACTGCACACTGCAAGTGGCGGGCACCCGTCACGTCACTTTATTCTTTACATTCATTTTAGTGACTAGTAAATAAAGGAAGGCCCGGTCACACATTGTGACTGTTGGAGTTCCCATTTCTTGTCTCTCTCTTTCTTGCTCTTGCTCTCCCGCCATAGCTCGCGTGCAAGCTTCGATCCTTCTCACCTTTCACCTACTATTGCGAGAACGGCGGGAAGTTGACAATGCTTGAAACCTTATCGCATAGCATCCAAATACAATTAACTTCTCTTGATACACGAATTTGGGGAATTCAATCCTTCAAATACTTGTGATGCAGTTTATCCTTTTCAATGCCCTATTCTCATGCGGCAAAATACAGGTCTAATGCATCTCATGTGGGAATCAAAGCAAGCATTCATCAATCTGGAAATATATTACTTACGACCAGTACCGCATTTGAATAGGCAATGATGTCATCGCTCGAGGCTTTCGTTGCGGGATTTCCATCCACATGTGACATTTTCTGCTTGGGGGCCATTCTTGATCTTCGTCTCCCCTTAGACGCGAATTGCACAAGACTTCCATGCCTTATACTCGATTAGGGGGGGGGGAGGGGGCAATTGGGGAGCGAAATACACTGCGGATAATCCAAGGGGAACAAGAGGGAGGAGAACAGCACATGTGATTACCCTCTAAGGAGGGGAGAATAAGGAGAACCTTCTTGGAAGCTTCTCTCTCTTGCTCTCTCTCTTGCTCTCTGTCACTCCCTCTCTCTCACCCTCTCCTCCTCTCTCTTCTTTCTTTCTCTTCTAACCTCTCCATTTCTCTCCCTTCCTCTCTCTCTCTCTCTCTCTCTCTCAAGCCAACAGCATGGGGGGAAAAGGTGGCAATTCCCTCTCTTCCTTTACGATTGGGGAGGGGAGGGGGAGGGACGTGGGGAGGGGATGGAGTGGTAGTGGTCTCCCCCACCCACCACCTGTCCGATTGCATGGTGCTACGGGGGGATAGTAGGCCCGTGGCCTCTCCCTCGTCAATGTCATCGTTCTCTTCCTCTCCCACTTCGTCATCATCAACTTCGTCTTCTTTCATCACGTCATCGTCTGTGTCATCTTCCTTCCCTCTCTCGTCGTCTGTTGTTTCCTTCTTCCTTTCTTTCCCTCCCCCCCCCCCCTCGCCACTTATCGACGACGACAGAGGAGGGGGGGGGAGGGAAAGAAAATTCTTTTCTTTTTTTTTTTTAAGAGGGAAACTTTTTATACGAGGGGGGGAGGGAGGGAAGGGGGGGGGGGAGAGGGGGATATTACAGATACTCTTTAGAAGAGTACCGGCTCTCATACCATGTGCGGATATGCTAGGGTTTGCACCGGTTTTGATATCATATGAAGATATATTAGGGATTAGAGGTAATTTGCGAGCCTGGGACTCGAGGAAATCACGAAATATCAGAGGTAAAAGTTGTTATAAGTTATGCCACACAAGTACTTGGTGGTATCTAGTGCCAGTTGTTGGCCTAGGCTATTCATTTCGCCATAAGTGTCAGTTGTTGGTAACACTAGAGAAGTGGTGTTTAATACTACCTAACGTCAATCTGATAGTCAAAGATGGTGCAGAGACACTTGAGAATGAAAGTTGCTTGGTCAATTTAATTATTGGACAATCTTTTTTTTTTGCACCAAAATAATTATTAGATTAATTTTTAATTTTAAAGACTGAAATGTAATATTTAATTATGGATAATGCTAAAAAAACCATTTGAAAAAGCTGCCACTTCTGCTAGTAGATTGTTTACTCTTGATGTAAGTTTGTCAAAAATACCCACTCAAGATTGAAAAACATCTTTAGAGGCTGGAGAGAGGCATTTTTAGTGCATTTAGCCTATAAGAGAGAGGGAGGAGATGCTATTGGTCTGATCTGCAGCCATTGAAGGACCTAAGGTAGCCAGGGGCAGGAGAAGATCAATCAACAACAAGTGACAACATCTACAAGTTGTTGAGACAAGACAGCAGCAATAAATGATTGATTTTCTTCAGTTCTTCGCCAAGAAAGTCTAAATTTTCTCTCTTTGGTGTTCTCTCTCATCCCCCAACCTTGCTCTAAAGATTACAGCATTGAGATCATCAGAGGCTGAGAAATTTCAGATTTCTTTGCTTTAAATTCTAATCTAAATAGAAAAAATTAGAGTTTAGTAGCAGCTTCAGGAAATATACCAAAAATTGAAAGCTCCAAGACTTGGATTCAGCAGGGCTAAAGCTATTCTCGGTCAAATACAAGTGGAGAGACCAGCGAATCAATGAATTTGGGGCATTTTCCATCTCTATCAAAGCAAGTGAAAGCCAATTGGCTGCCTGAATCAAAGAGCAAATCGGATTTAAGACTTACTAGTCATTTTGGATAGCAAAGGGAGTTGAAATACCGAAAGAGATTGGAAAAATTCCATCGTACATCAACTTCTTCTTCAATTAAGTTAAAGAAATACCGAAAGGGACACCAGTTTTAGGGCCAACAAGGTGTCCATCGTCCAAGATTGTAAGTAAATTTGCATTTCTCAGTTTTGTAATAAACCTGAACAGCTTTTCACCTTCTGCCTTCCGAGGTACTGCCAAAAAGCTGCTGATTTGTACACTGAAATGATAGACTAGGACCTCATCTTCAATTGTGTGCATTGTAAGAAACATATAGCCTCTATTTTGTTGGTGCCTGTCTAAGCGGCCACGAAAATGTCGTGACTGCAATTTCAGGTCTTATTCAATCCATAACAGCATAGTACCTTCTCCCTCTTGTGCACACACTGCATTGATATAACTCCATAATATGAGGCCTCATTACAGAATTCTCTGTTCATTTTTCTTCACTTAATAGCTACCAAGTCTAGAAATGCTGTTCACAGAAATCAGCCGATAGACTAGCCATGGCTTACACTTACAATAGGTGTCTCGATTAGACTGACATCTGCCCCCAAGCTCATTTTGCCACTATATTTTAAGAAATAGTGCCTAGAACACATAAGGTTTATTCCTATGCAATATCTATGAGGACTGCACCTGGTGACCATCTGTGTGGAACCAGCAAAACTTGAGGATGTGTCACTAAAAGTTGCTTACTCCAAGGGTATGAACCCAAATAGGGTGAAACAGTTAGAAACCTTTCATTCAAAAACATGACTCCTGGAGCCAGACAAGTTGATCTAAGATGCATCCACAAAGGACTATAGCAGACAGCTAACCATTTCTCCCTCCATAGTAAACAGTAAGTACCCAAAATTGAAGATGGAAGGGTAATAACATTTGCAGCAAATAATCAAATTTTTAAAATGTGAATCGGTAAGATGGATCCAGGTTGGAAGCATCAATAGCAATGCTCGTAATTATTGAATAGCAGTGCCATCTGCAGGTTACTATCATGCTGTGAATGATGAAATGTTACATGAAATTCTGTGTGATTTCACAGTGTCAACTTGCCGTAACTGCTTTGCAAATATCTGTGTTTGTTATGTTTATGTGCTCTTAAAACCTCTCATAGCACACACACCAGCATGGCACATGACAAACAGAAGAGAGACAAACAAACAGGTCATTAATGCCTAGGCCCTTCAAAAATTTCACACAAGCTCATATTTCACACCTGAAGAGCACACATATATTGTTTTACAGTTTTAAAACACAAATATGCATACATTCTCAATATTCAACCATAAAGTCAAGTGCAGCACCCGATGCAATATACATTGCAGCTGGTACAATTTAATACGTCTAGAGTTCAATATATCCCAGAGTAAAACAGAACCGATACCGTCTGCAATAGGATTGCATGCAATACCAGTAAAAGATGTAAAAGTAGTTTTCAATCATAACCATTGGAAGACTGTGCATTGAAAAGTAAGCCATCTTTGTACATGTCTATACAAGACTGTCAAAGCGAAGGTCAAATGCAAAGCCAAATGGAGGAAATGCTGCTGGCACCTTCACAAAACCAAATATGGGAAACCGGCTTCCATACTTCTCGAAAAATGGCCAGCTCCACCAGCTCCATGCTTTCTTCTTAAGGCTGTAAACCAGCATTGGAGCCTTAAACGAGGCTATAAAGAAAATTTGGTCACTATCGCTTATACAGTAATAGTGACCAAAGACCAGACACCCAAGGAACTCCCTTGCAATGTCTTGTGGCATTCTGTCCACCTCCCTCCAACTGTCAATACCATTGACGGAGAGGTCAAGTTCCCAAATTACTACTTCATCCTTAGAGGAATGCTTCCCCACTCTCCCCACCAGCAATAGATTCCCGTTGCAATCAAGAACTACTGGTGTTCCAATCACCTCAGGTGTGTCATAAAAAATTGCAGGCATAGAAAGAGAAGATCTCCAAACATTTTCCTCCATATCATAAACCCTGATCTTATACCTCTGGTTTCTCTCTTCATGAACTAGATACACTTTACCTTTAGACACAGCAGTAGACTTGAATTTCCCTCCAGAGAGTGACTTGAATCCTGTGTGTTTCCACTTGCAACTCCAGGAATCGTATAGCTCAGTGGCAACCACAATTTGAGAATCTGATGGAGTTTCTGTTAACACGAGGAGTTTGTAGTGACAGTTTCCATTGTCCATGGATAATATAACAAGATCAGGCATGCGATTGTCATGGCTGCGACAAGGTAACTCTTTCCAACGCTGAGTCACAGGATTGCAGACAATAAAGCCGACAGATTTCAACGACTTTGCTGGCTCGGGCCAGAGGCAAAGCAGGCCTCCACTTGCAGAAACAACTGTATAGTTCATGAACGGGGCCATTGGAGGGGTTGGGAGGAAGCTCAGGGTAATGGAATACCATCGCTTAGCATGCAAATCGTATGCAGCCAGCCATGGCGTTTGATCCTTACGGCTCCCCTGATCGCATAGAAACATAAGCACAGATGATCCGCCATTGTAAGACTCCGAGAAAACCTTGCGAAAATTAGGAGAAGATGTGATCAAGTTCCACCGCTTGGAGACGACACAAAAGCGCACGGCGTCGGGGACATGAAGGAAGGCGATGACACGCTCGATGACGTCGAGAGGCAGTCTACTCCAAATGCTGCAATCCATTTGCTGATCTTGAGCTTGCTCCTGGGGAGGCCAAAGTAGAGGAAGCTCTCTAGTAATCTCCGGAAAGCAAGTCTCGCAGTATGCCTCCGTCGGATGATCAGGTTCTGCGTTCATGTCGTCATCGGTCTGGCAGGCAGGGCCGAGTTCATGAGGGAGGAAGGGATGCACATTGTCGAGCACGTGCGGGAGGGAGAGCTGACCGACGAGGGGCAATTCCTTGAGGAGAGGAGCGCGGGTAAGCATCCATGGCGGATGGGAAGAAGGGAAGCAGGCGGAGGAGGAGCCTCCCCCGCCGATGCAGAGGTAAGTTAGGGACAAATCCATAGAAGGGGGAGCCCGGAGCTACGCCATGGAAACAACGCGAATTTGAGAAGAAAGGCGACACGAGCTGCGAGTCTTTTGTAGGCGCGCGCGGACACGCACACACTCTCTCTCTCTCGCCTAGTCTCGGAGTCTCGGACTCTCGAGTCTCTCTTTTCTGTCTTCTCTCGTGTCCCTCTCGCTGGCTCAGGCTGCTAAAGTCCCGTCCGTCAACGCCACTCTTTTGACCCCATGGCCAACATAGTGACACACGGTACACGCATACACCCCCGGGCCCCCTCCCTTTCTAGACTCTGTCGGTCGGGCCATCCAATAACCCAAAAGGCCTATAGGCTATCGCAAGTGGTGCAGTTTGTTGAAAACGGTACCCCGTGTGCACGTTCACACACAAATGGAGGCCCCCAAGAATGATTTCTCCACCTGAATTTGGGTCCACTTACATCTTTGACAGCCTTATTTGAACTTTTGCTTGCGATTTTAAGACCTCTTTGGACACCTCCATCACCCTACACCACCTTCATGAGGTTTGTGTCTCACCTTCAATTCGAATTTCTATTTGCCATTAGAGTGTCGTTATATTCTACTATCATTTGCGATTGAATATGTGTCTTCATGTTTCTTGCAAGCTTAGGTTCCTGTCACTCCACAACAGACTACAAAGGTGGGATGAAACGATCTCCATGGTTGCAAAATGCTAACGTGCGTCGTTGCAACAACGGTCTAGCTAGGGTAGGTTTGTGTCTTGTCTTCAATAAACATTTACATTTGCTAAGTGTCCAAATATTCTTTTTTCATATGCAATTAAGAGAGACGTCTTCATGTTTCTCACAAGCTTTTGAGATTCCTGTCCGTGTGTGGCAGAACATAGAGTTCATAATGCAAAGCCCTCTCTCTCTCTCTCTCTCTCTCTCTCTCTCTCTCTCTCTCTCTATGTGTGTGTGTGTGTGTGTGTGTGTGTGTGTGTGTGTGTGTGTGTGTGTGTGTGCAATCGTTTTGAGATCTAAAGTTAAAAGAATGATTCAAAGCCTTATCGCATCAACGAATTCTATAGTAAATCTTGTTCTAGATCTATAAGTCTTATTATTATCCCATAGCCATACAAGAATCATGTGCTACTCACATGTCAATGGACACCAGCTTGCTCAAGCTCAAAGTATATAATATTAGGCATATGGCTACTCAAGCTCAAAGTATATAATATTAGGCATATGGCTACTCAAGCTTGTCTTACTCACTTTGTCTTATCATAGTAATGTGATCTTCCCTGAACAACCCACCCTCTTTCATGCACTACAAGGAAATGGGTTGATAGCAACGGTCAATTCCGATGAAAGATATCGACATCGCTATCGGCACCGCTATTAACATCGCAAATTTTAGTTTGCAACACTAATAGTAGCACCGATAGCGATGCTATTTGCAACACCAATAGCGTCATTGCTCTGAGAGAGAGAAAAGACGTCGAAAATCCAAGCACATCATTTTCTAAAAGCATTTGCAAAAGAGAACAAAAGAGAGAGTGAGAGAGCTCAAAGGCTTTGAGAGGGAGAGGGAGAGGAAGATAAGGAGAGGGAGGAAGAACTCATCATCGTCTCCGCCGCCGCCATATGCGAAGAATGAGAATGGTGAAAAGGAAAAGGGAGAGAAGCCGCGAAAGGGAAGTGCAAAGGTTTCGTCTTAAAGTCTTTGAGATAGGTACACATTGCCTCTTCTTACTTTGTTTTTGTGTTTTTTTCTTTTCTTTCTTCATTTTTGTTTATGGAGAGATCCATTGAGAGAGAGAGAGGGAGGAAGAAGAAGGAAAGGGCAAGAAATGAGGGAGAGGAAAAGAGAAAGAGAAGAAGGAAAACAAAGAGGGAAGGAAAGAGATAAATAAAGTGATGGAGGGAGAGAGGAGGGTGAGTGAGAGAAACAATGAGGAAAAGAGGGGGGAGGGAGAAACAAAGAGAGAGGAAGGGAAGGAAACAAAGAAAGGGAAAGAGAGAGAGAAGAGGGGTAGGAAGAGAAATAGAGAGGGATGAGAGATAAAAATAGAGAGAGGAAGAGAGAGAAAGGAAGGGTGAGGTAAAGAGAGAGAGAGGAGAGTGAAAAGAAATTAGAGGGAGGGAGGTCACAGTTAAAGACATGGAAAAAAAGCGAGAAAAGAAAGAGAGATGAAAAATTTAAAAATAGAGGAGAGATAGAGGGAGAGAGAAATAGAGAAACAATAAGAGAATGAGAGAGAGGGGAAAGAGAGAAAAGTAAAGGAGAGGGGGGAAAAGAGAGATAAAGAGAGGGAGGGAGACATTGCTTCCCATTTCTTTGCTTAAGTTTCTTATTTTATCTATATACTTTTGTTTGTAAAGAGATGCCTTGAGAGAGAGAGAGAGAGAGAGAGAGAGAGAGAAGAAGGGAGGGGAAGGAAGAGAGAAAGAAGGAGAGAGGGGGTTTCGTGAAAAATAGAGAGATGGAGAGAGAAAGAGAGAGAGGGATGGGAAGATAGAGATAGCGAGATGAAGGGAGGGTGAGGGAGAGAGAGGGGAGAGAGAGAAAGAAGGGTGGGGAGAGAAATAGAGGGAGGAAAGAAAAAAATAGAGAGGGGGAGAGATAAAAATACAGCGAGGAGAGAGAAGGGGCAAAGAGAGAGAGAGAGAGAGAGAGAGAGAGAGAGAGAGAGAAAGAGAGAGAAAGAGAGAGAGAGAGAGAGAGAGAGAGAAAGAGAGAGAGCTTCATGAAAACTAGAGAGAATAAGAGGAAGAGGGAAATAGAGAGATGGAGGGAGGGAAAGAGAGGAAGGGTGAGGAAGAGATAGAGGAAAAGGAAGGGAGAAGGAGGAAGACACAAATAGAGAGATAGAGGGAAAGAGAAAAATAGACATAGGGGGGGAGTAATAAAGATATTTTCTCTCTTTGCTTTTCTTTGTGGAGAGATGGAGGGAAAGATAAGAATAGAGAACAAGAGAGAAAAGCAGAGAGAAATGGGGAAGAGAAACAATGAGGGAAACAAAAGCATATTATCTGTCATAACATAGAGAGAGATGGGGAAGAGAAACAATGAGGGAAACAAAAGCATATTATCTGTCATAACATAGACAAAATGGACTATGATGATGATCGTGACATTCAAGATCTTGAGATGTATCTCAAATAGCGTGTCTCGTACCTTTGCACTCAATGCAAGCTAATAATTTGATGAAAGCATCATTTGTCTATAGACCATGTGTGCGACACTTTGGTGAGTTTGAATCGGAGATCATTGGCTGACTTCGAGCTAACGGTAGAAAAAATGTGTACCAATCATGCTTTACATTCAAACTGTAATTGAATATCATATATAATAGTATTAGATGTGCCTTGAAAATGTCTACAGAGAGGTGTCGTTCCGTCCCAAGGAATATACCTATTGTAACCCATAAGAAGAGTCCGTGGACGTGCAATAGATAAAGTGCCTGAGCCAATAAACCCATTGGAGGGCATGCCGCTAACTACATCCTGGGCACCAGAAGAGATGGTGGCCCTTTCAGACCTTCCTCCAATCTTGGAGCCCAAGATGGAGGGAATGATTGATGCATTACTTCCCATGGATACTGAGTCATTTGATCCATTGAGAGAGGAGGCATTGTTAACCCCGATGCAAAGAAAGTCAAAGAATATAAAAAAGACACAAGACAAAGTGGAAAAAGGCAGCCCAAAGGAAAACAAGAAGAAGAAAAAGGGCTAAAAATGCAATGAGCAAATTTAAAAGTTCAAGGCGAGTGCAAAAGGGGACACACACATCTTAAATATAAAAATATCCTAAGTCCTTGTAAAAGAGCGCTAGGCTCCCTCCAGTGCAATTTGTTGTTGGGGGTAAAGGCGCCTCCGCCTAGCCGCCCATGTATTACTACACTGATAGTCACCGCCATTGCACATTGCAGGTGGCGGGCGCCCATTATCGTCTCTTTATTCTTTATTCTTTTAGTGACAGTTTGAATAAAGGAAGGCCCCGTCACACATTGTGACTGTTGGAGTTCCCATTTCTTGCCTCTCTCTTTCTTGCTCTTGCTCTTCCGCCATAACTCTCGAGTGCAAGCTTCGATCCTTCTCACCTTTCAACTAGTATCAGAGCTCGGCTTCCCGACTCTTGAGCTTGGTTTGTGGCATTCTCAACTTCCTATTGACTCCCCACTCGCATTGGGTCTCCTTCCCAACAGCCATATCCGACTCCTTTGAGCTCCCGTCACTCCCCGGCTTCCCGAGCACCTTCCTGGCCCCTTTGGGCACCCTCAAGGCATTCCCACAAAGGTATTGCTTCACTCTTTACAGGGTTTACCTCAATTTTTAGCCCTCTTGAAACAGGGCAGCCATTACACTCCCAGCTCTCATTTCATATGTGGGCTGCTCTCCCTTTGCTGGAGCTTGTTTGAGGCCTTCCTTGGCTTTATGGCTTTAATCGGACCCCTCCGAAGTTTGGCTACCATTTTTTGCAACCTCAGGACGAGCATTTACAGTTGGCAGAATCACGTAGCCCTCCCATATGTGTCTTCAGCATTGACAGTCACAACAACAGCTCTCCCCTCCATTGGCACTTGGAAAGGCTCCATTTCGGGCATATGAACATGCTTTATGCTTGGTTTTGATGGTTGATATGTTGGCATAGCATTTGGACTGATTTAACACTTTTTTGGGACTGTCGTAACAATCCATAGGCAGTTTATGACAGTGTTACACTGACATTTGATGCCCGATTGGTCCCGTTTGATGCCCGGATATTAGGGGAATATATGCTTATTGTTTGGCAACCATTTGGAGCTGATTTTGGTGCTGAAATTCTCAGTTTTGAATAGTAAATCACTATTGACGACGAGATTCTCAGAAATCTCAGTCCAAGTCTCGTGGGAAGTCACGTAGCAAATCCCTTGGCAGGAATGCAGATGGTACTTGTCACCATTGTGGGAAAAAGGGCCATATTAGGCCACAATGCCATGAACTGCGCAATGAAAGGCACAAAGATAAGGGGAAAGACAAAGTGCAGGATAAGTCTTCTGATCGCAGCATAGTGCCTGCAAAAGTCCAGTGTTAAAATTGAAGAGATCAATGTTATGCAGCCTGAGGATGTTGATGATGATGATTATATCCTTGCAGCTTCTTCTAGTGCTTTGCAGATGACAGATATACACTCTATATATGCACAGTGTTGGCTCTTGGACTCAGGTGCATCCTTTCATGTGACACCTTGCCGAGAATGGTTTCATTCATACCGTACAGTTTCGGGTTCTGTGCGCTTGGGTGATGACAGCTCTCTTGATATTGTGGGCATCGGTGATGTTAGGCTGTAGTTTCCTTCTGGCAGCAGTTTTGTTATGCAGGATGTACATCATGTACCTGCTTTGACACGCAGTCTCATGTCAGCTGGAAAGCTTGATGACGCAGGTTATCATGTATCTTTTGGAGACTTTGCATGAAAGATCACTCGTGGCAGACTTGTGATTGCGAGAGGTGCCAAGGCTAGTAGCCTCTATCCCTTGATTGTATCAGCTTCTTCCCTTGATCATGTTTTGTTTGTGGGTTCTATCCCACATGTATTTCTTTGGCATGCCCGTTTAGGCCATATGTCTTTGAAGGGAATGAAAATGCTTTCTAGTTTGTAGTACTTACCGCCCCTTGATTATGCATATTTTGATTCATGTGAGCATTGTCTTTATGGCAGGCAGACTAGGTCTACGTATAAAAAGCCTAGTAGGCCACGCATGAGTGAGCCCTTGGCATTGGTACATTCGGATGTCTATAGGCCCATGCCTTGTCAATCTATGGGTGGTGCCAAGTATTTTGTTACTTTCATAGATGATTTTTCACGAAAAGTTTGGGCTTATCCCATTAAGCTGAAATCCGATGTCTTGGTTGTGTTTCAGAGATGGCTTGTATTGGTTGAGAACCAGTCTGGGTATAGGCTAAAATGCCTAAGGATAGATAATGGGGGTGAGTATGTCTCATGTGCTTTTGAGCAGTTATGTGATGAAAGGGGTATTAAGCGTTAGTTGATCCGCCCCCTACACCCCCCCGGAATGGTTTGGCTGAGCGAATGAATAGAGCCATCTAGGAGTGTGTATGTAGTATGCTTAGCCACGCAGGCCTACCACAGAGCTTTTGGGCTGAGGCAGTTAGTACAGATGTGCATATCATAAACAGATCACCTTCTAGTGGTTTGGATTTCCAGGTTGCCGAGGAGGTATGGACTGGAAAAGCTCCCTCTTATGCGCATCTCTGTGTCTTTGGATGTGAGGCATTTTGCCATGTGCCCAGGGACAAGAGAAGTAAGCTGGATCCTAAGAGTGTCAAATGCATTTTCCTTGGTTATGGGGATGCAGGCGAGATGGGTTATCGTCGCTGGGATCCGCAGACGCGCAAAGTCATCCGTAGTGATGATGTAGTCTTCCATGAAGACAAGATGCATAGGCAGCCTGAGAGAGTTGTTGAGATCCGCAGGGTCATATTTTAGAAGGATTCGAGAGCTCCCGCACATCCAGTTGGACAACCTACAGCTGCAGCAGATGCTCATGGCCAGGATGTTGGACAGGCAGCAGAGCCTACTGTGAGACGGTCTACTAGAGACATACGTCCACCTAATAGATTTCAGCCCTCGATGCATTATGTCTTGGTTACAGATGTAGGAGAGGCTTTTACTTATGATGAGGCTATGCGCAGGGGTAACAGTCACTCCTGGGAGAGGGCTATGCAGTTTGAGATAGACTCCTTGCATAAGAATGAGACTTGGGATTTGGTTTCCTTGCCTAAGGGCAAGAAGGCTTTGCCATGCAAGTGGGTATACAAGCTGAAAAGTACCCCTGGACACCCCAAGCTGGCATACAAGGCTAGATTGGTAGCAAAGGGTTTTAAGCAGGAGCATGGTGTGGACTTTGATGAGGTCTTTTCTACTATGGTTAAGATGACCACCCTGCGCTTAGTCTTGGGTTTGGTTGCTCATCTTGACTTGGATTTATACCAGATGGATGTCAAGACGGCTTTCTTACATGGGGACTTACATGATGAGATTTATATAGAGCAGCCTAAGGGCTTTGTAGAACCTGGCAGGGAGCACCTAGTGCACAAATTGAAGAAAAGTCTTTATGGCTTGAAACAGGCACTTAGGGAGTGGTATCATAAGTTTGATGCCTTAATGTAGTCACAGGGCTACATCATGAGTGCTATGGATCCGTGTCTTTATACAAAGAAAGCCCGTGATGGTTCTTTATTGATTTTGGTCCTCTATGTGGATGATATGCTTATAGCAGGGAAAGCTCATGATGAGCTAGATGCTCTTAAAACTCAGCTCAAGAAGAGCTTTGAGATGAAAGATCTGGGACAGGCCGCTCACATACTTGGTATGCGCATTAAACGCGACAGGCATCAGGGACTCCTCTACTTGTCACAGAGGGAGTACATTCATAAAGTCCTTGAACGCTACTGCATGCAAGACGTAAAGCCTATTGATCCCTTGCCTTCTTATGTGAAGGTATCACAGGGCTGATTGTCCGCAAACAGATGAGCAAAGGGCCGAGATGGCCAAGATTCCCTATGCATCCGTAGTGGCTAGTCTTATGTATGCCATGATAGCCACTCGTCCAGATATTGCCTTTGCAGTTAGTCTTGTGGCACGCTATATGGCTACACCTGGCAAGAAGCATTGAGATATCGTGAAGGGTATCATGAGGTACCTGAAGGGCACTGCAGATGTGTGCATATGCTATGGCAGCCAGGATATAGGAGTCATGGGGTACACTGACTCTGATTATGTAGGACATGCAGATAGTAGGAAGTCCACTTCCGGCTATGTATTCACATATGATGGAGGAGCTATTTCTTGTGATGTCCAGGGTGCAGAAATGCATGTCCCTTTCTACTACAGAGGCCGAGTATGTTGCAGCCATTGAGGCTTGCAAGGAGGCCATTTGGTTGGGTCGTTCGGTTGCTGACCTTGGTATTGATGCTATCCCTACACTACATTCGGATTCTATGAGTATTATTCAGTTAGCCAAGAATCCAGTCTTCCATGCGAAGACGAAACACATTGAGGTGAGGTATCACTTCATACGTGGGGTCATTGAGGACAAGTCTGTTGATCTTGTCAAGATCTCGACTGACCAAAATCCTGTAGATCTGCTCACGAAAAGCCTCTCTACAGAGCACTTTGCCATCCTCAGGAGGTTGATGGGCATGGGATGAGATGACGTCTTTCCTCATTCTGTTGTACATGTGTACATGTCGTACTGTATTTTCATTTTTCTTTTCACTCCTCACTAGGGTAGATTCGCCTTTAAGCGGGAGGTTGTTGGGGGTAAAGGCGCCTCCACCTAGCCACCCGTGTATTACTACACCACCACTGCACACTGCAGGTGGCGGGCGCCCGTCACTGTCACTTTATTCTTTATTCTTTTAGTGACAGTTTGAATAAAGGAAGGCCCCGTCACACATTGTGACTGTTGGAGTTCCCATTTCTTGCCTCTCTCTTTCTTGCTCTTGCTCTCCCGCCATAGCTCTCGAGTGCAAGCTTTGATCCTTCTCACCTTTCATTTGTGAATGTAGATGGGCATGGGTGAAGAAATAATGTAAATAGGAAGGGAATAGAGAAAGAGGACCTAGGCTAAAGTGGTCGATCGTGTAAAAAGGGATGGGCGCCCAAAGAGGAGCAGGGCATGTATAAAAGGAAAAAAGTGAATGAAGAAAGCTCATTCTTGTGTGTGGCCAAAACTATCTCTATTTTTTTTCTTCTTATTCTTCTTGCTTGTGCTTCTGCTTGAGAGAGGGAGTGAGTGTGTGAGGGTGAGGGACTGTGGTGGAGAAGCTCTCCATCTTCTCCTCTCTTCTCTTCTTTTCTCTTGTCTCACGCGTGGCAATGTAGATCGTAGAGCTATGAGAGAGCTCATGAGATGAGGCAACTCGCTCACGCATGAAGGTAAGCTCACTACACTCATAGGTATGAGAGTGCACACGGCTATGTGAGACATAGCCATTGCACATGGCTTGAAACATTTGAAACAATAAGCGATCCGTGGGTCTTGGCGATTAAGTGTGAGCTCCCACATTTTGATTTTGTCAACAGGACCAATGGATTCAAGCTTTGAATGCTTGCACACTCCGAATTGAGCATTGAAGCAGGGTTTGCCCCCGAACTAGTGCTTGAGATAGATAGGAAGTGAGAGATTCCGAGGGTATTCAATCTCTTTTGTAAGTAAGTTTGTTGGTTTTTAAGGTTTAGGTGAGTAGGTTGGATTAGCTTAAGTGTTTGCTTGTATTTTGGATGCATTTAGGTAGGAAAAACTAAGAAAAAGAAGGAAAACAAGCAACAGGATTACTACTGTAAAACAGGGTAAAACAAGAAGAAAAAGGGGCTTCAATGTATCAAGAGAGGAAAGAGAGAGAGAGAGAGAGGGAGTGGAAGACCAAAATAGAAGGGGTTTAAAAGATAGAGAGAGCAAGGGGGAGCTCATTTTTACACTTAGGGTTTTAGAGAGAGAGAGAGAGAGAGAGAGAGAGAGAGAGAGAGAGAGAGAGAGCTGGACAGGTTTGTTACAAGGCATCATGGAGGCAAGGAAAGCTTCGATTTGTGCAATTGGGCACATTCCAAGGCTACATCTGAGTTGTTTTGATTGTTGACCCCTTGTTGTTTGATTCTAGAGTTTGTCAGAGACCAGAAGAAAGCATCGAGTGTGATACGTTGGATTTTTGTTGAGTCTATGCATGTTTTCACTGCTACAATCGAGTTGTCAGATTCCTAGAATCGGACTGTCTGATTGTCAAAAGACGTCCGATTTTCATATTCAAACACATCATAATCAAATTGTTTGATCGGACAACATTTGGCTTGCCAAAATTGGATAGCTTTGATCATCGGATTTAGATAAATTAGACTTGGACATCACATTCTGACCAAAATTAGACGCGGTCTAGAGTCGAACGTCCAATTCTGGGAATCGAATTAAAACCTCCAAATCAAACAAGAGAAGATAGCATTAGTTTCTAGCAGTTTTTAACCTTTCCAAATCTTGTAGGCGCCAAATTCTAGCTATAGGACATCCTAATAGATCCCCACATGCGAGTAGATAGGCCAATAGAGCCGATTGACTCAAGGGTTGAGACCCAATAGCGATCACTAACCATATCCCAATAGAGCCGATTGACTCAAGAGTTGAGACCCAATAGCAATCACTAACCATATCCCAATAGAGGTCCGAATTGAAAACTTGAACCCAGCACTACCCTTCAGACTACACATTAAACGTACAGTAGGGACCTAGAGTGGACCAGAATGAGTGGTTGCCACTTGCATTAAACATACATCAGGGACCTAGAGTGGACCAATATGAGTGGCCGGCACTTGTATGGAAGAGCTTCAACTAGCCGAAATTGATTAAAGGGAGTGTGATCTACATTAATTATGATTGAACTCATACACTTCATCACATGAACACTTGAAGTGCACAAGGAAAGATAGAAAGCCTGATTTGATACAAGTCCACTCCACCACTCGCGTGTCCAATCCATATAACATTGCAAACTGATTCGTATAAAAAGGAATAGACAAATAGGGTCTAAGTAAGGAACGAATCCACTAATAATACAAGCAAACCCCATGAAGCCATATACAACATGAGAACCGGAGCCTGAAACGAACAACTATGAATTGTCAAGTGATGAAGAAGGGAAAGAGAACCAACATGATTAGGGATGCAGCTTTACATGATTTGATCAATCTGATCAATATCCTAGTTGCTCAAGAAACTGCATCAGTTAAAAGGATAAGGAGGATATCCGAGACTACATCACCCACGTGCAGAGTCTCTTTAAGAGAATCCCAATGGTAGAATGACTTAACAAACAAGTGGTCTCCACTATATTTATAAACGAAATCCAAAGTGAAGAGCTCTACAAGGCCTTGGTGAGCAACTTGAGCCTGCAAAGGGACATGCTAGCTAGGGTCTTTGAAGAAGCCATATGCATGGATGACTCGCTCAAGGAGAGAAGCTCTAGAACCATGACCCGAGGGCACTGCCTCTAGATCCTCAGAGAGAGCTATGACCGTTAGCAAGAGATCTAGCCAGAGCACACAGGATAAGGGAAAGAGTGTTGTAGGAGTTGGCCGCACATGAAGCTAGAGTTGGCTAAGCTTCAAGAGATGATGAAAAGGTCCACATGACCTCATGTGCAATGTGTACATTGAGAAGGAAATCACCTCCAACTGAGTGCTTGAATCCTAGGTCGAGACCATGTACTAATTGTGTTAGGTTTGGCCATGATGCGATGCATTGTAGATAGCCAAGATGATTTCCATACCCGCAATTGTATAATCAGTCTTATTACCTAGGGAGGAATAGATTGCCACACTTTGAGAGGGGAGCTCCATTAGCTCTCCCAACACCTAGTGACTCAAAGCCAGTTGTCCCTAGGATGGACATCAATCCTATAGGGATACCTAGACCACTTGGACCCATCGTGACCCATCCACTGAGCAATACTTTGATACTTTATGTAAAGGAGCCGAACGAGGATGAAGCATACGTTAACCCTTACGTCTGGACGAAGAGAGCAACCCCATCTTGATGGATTTCAGAACAGTGGTGCCGGTGATGGAGTTAGGCAAGGAAAGAGGCAAAGGTCTAGGAGGACACAACCAAGAAGCCATTGAGTGTTGGACTTGCATAGAGGAGTTGAATGAGGATAAAGGATATGTGAACCCTTATGTCTCATACGACGAAGAGGGCAATCCCAACTTGATGGATTTCAAACTAGTGCCGGTGATGGTGTTAGGCATGGGAAGTGGTAGAGGTCTAGGAGGATAGAACCAAGACCTCATCACCTATTGGACTTGCAGTCACCCAGGATACATCTCATCTTGTTGCCCTAAAAGAGAGCAAGTCAATCAAGACAAAGTTGACTTGAGATGTCTAGAGTGCAGGATCACATACTTGTATGGTGAGTGTCCTAGGCGAAAACCTTCCACTAGTTTAACAATCGTGCCATCTGTACCCTTGGGGCTGTTTGGAGTTGAGACACTTGATGGTGAGGCCACCTCAATTCCATTGAATATCATGACCCAAGCACAAATAAAGCAATTCAATATCTCATTACTCAGACCTAGCAACCTTAATGCAACTTCAATAGGGAAGAAGAGCCATAGGAGAATGAGGAAAAGGGTTGAGATGAAGGTTACACTTAAGGCACATTCAAGAAATAAGTACACTACAATGTCGACTATGACTCACAATGTATTCACCTTACCATTGGCAATGTTCGAATAGTGATGGCTTTCGGTAAGGGCAGCGTGGCTCCATCTAAGGTCACAATGCCACCAATAGAGCAACTTAGTACCAAGTCTAAGGAGGGGGGTTGTGACTGATCCCAACCCACCACAACAAATCGGCCACAACCCCTAGAAAATGCACCCAAAGCCATTGAACAGAAACTCAAATGGGTACCCAAATGACAACGTAGTCGCCTAGAAGCCAACCCACACAAAGTCATAATCCCAAAACCTTACACCCTAGGCCTAGGAGACTAAGCTGGCACTACAGAAGGCGACAAATGATTAAGCCACGATGGGTGCCCAAAGTCCTATTGCACACTCAAGGCTACTAGGAAGGCAACAATTGGATTTGGTTGCCTAAGACCATGAGTGGCACACATGTCCCTTAGCCCACTACCTTCCAAGCCATCTCCATGAGACTGTAAGCCAACTAGGTATGAGAAATAACTTGACCCAAAAGGAACCAAACCCATCGAGCCTCAACAAGTCTATTCACCAAAACCGCAGCCCGTTGCATTTGAACCGACTCAACCTGACACTTCTACTATTCCAACTGCTCCACAAGCAGAAAGCAACATATCAATTGAGACGCAAGACTAATCCATTGCATAAGTGGCTGACAGACGCCCCACTGATGACCAGCCCATGAAGTATGCATCAATAGCTAAGTTAGCTAGTCCAACCAAACCCCAATCTCTCCGCAAGCCTTAGACCTTCCTATGAGCGGAGATCTATTCTTACTTTGGCCTCAGACCTAGTCGTGAATATAGGGGATGACCTGATCACTTGCATCAGATGCTTGGGCGCCACCTTCACCACGTTTGCTAAAAGCTATGAACAGTTGGATTTAGGCCTCCTCGACAAGCCATTAGCAACAGATGTATGCTCCTTGCCATGCACTTTGAAGGAATATGAATTCATTTTCATCAAGATTCCTGAGGCGGCCGAGGACTTGATTGCCAATGGGATTTCTCAAGAGCAAGCTTTCAGAAAATGGTTTCTCACCTCCTATAGCAAGAGTAGTCTCTGCAACCCTAGGAACTAGAAGAGTTGAAATAGTTAGTCGACCCTAACTCTTCCTTTCTACGAAAAAGGTATGCTCTCCATCTCTAATGGGAACAAGAGGGATGCCAAATTATCACCAACAGTAAGTAGAGATGTGCAATCAAAACCTCTGAGTATGATCCAACCTATGTGGCTTCTACCTTGTTCATTTGGATCAGTTCTTGTGAGTGAGGAAGAACTGTGCATTGCTAGTAGGATAACTCTGGTGACTTCCTAATTGATGTCCTGACCTACATTACACACATAGGCATTAGGCCTCAAAACATGGACCATCACGTCCACTTAGAGTATAACCCACAGTTCTATGCTTGGCTCATGAAGAAATAAAGCACATCATGTGCTTAATGCCCTTAACCCTTCACCCTCCAATCCTAGGAAGGATCTTCATCATTCCCGGGGGAGAGGGGGTAAGGTAGAAAAGAAAACAGGACTTGAACTTCAAAACTTCAAACCAAAATTCAAAAGCAAAAAATGATGGATAAAGTGAACTTGTACTTGAGGAAAATTTTTAATGAAATTCATGCTCAAAATGTGTGGGCTGCTTGAAGTAAAAAAAATTATCATTCCATACTGGAACATCGCACAATGCCATAGTATTTGTTTGTAATCTTTTTCTCTTTATGCAAAGATACTCTCAAATGAGCTAATTGTAAGCTATTGTGCCATAAGAGGAACTCGAGATGACATGACAACTTTCATTCTTGGAGGAAGAGCACAATAGGTACTAATTGGCCACACCACTAAAACACAAGTCTACAACCAGCTAAAATACCATAGTGTCAACAATTTTATGGAAGAGCTGGTGACCAAGGAAGACATGATGAAGCAAATAGTTAATCAATGCCATCTCCACAAATACGTAGAGAAGGTTAATCAACCACGGCAGATGCACTGAGTTCCTGAGATCTTTCAATGCAAGAAAGAATAGTGGTACAGTAACCCTCAAGCAAAGAGGCTCACCCAAAAAGATAGAAGTTGTAGTTAGCCCTGAAATAGTGGAGAATGCATTAAGTTTAGCAAACACACAGGGAAAGAGACCAAAGAGGGATATTTAGGCATGCTAAAGATGTCAAAGACAAAGATGCACACCAATGATGGGATTAATTTAGCAGACATCCTTGATCCCACCGTCCAGTCAGGCAAAGATGGTGCATGCCCTTTTCTCTAGTCACAGATACAATGCACTCATGAACCGGATAAAAGTATCAATGCTTATGTATACAAAATTTGAAGTAAATTTGAATGCCTATGTATACAAAATGATTGAATTGTCAGCCAAGGCATTGCCATCAAGCCAAAGACCTATAGGAGATAAGTCACTGGCCACACCACAACTGAATCAGATAGAAAAATACTTGCATTGAAAGCATCCATGAAAGGGTTTGGAGGGGTGCTAATGACCATCATCCAAGAAGCAGTGGGAGAGATGGAAAGGGAAGAAGAAGAAGAAGTGGGGGAGACACAAGAGAGATCTCCTATTCAAGAGCAATACCACTCTCCGGTCACAAATAGCCCATCAATCAGGTACATTCGATAACCCACGATCAACCATCGACCTGGGAGGTCCCATCACCCACTCAATCTATCCTCGGCCTCTGCAACCTCTCATCCATTTTGTTATGCTTCTTCTCCATAGCTAATCTCCCCAAAGCTCCATCATTAACCCGCATAGGAAGCTTTCAACCACTCAAGCCCTCCCCAACAAGTATTATGGGACTGTCACTTGGTTAGGAGGATAATGTTAACCTCGGTGCAAAGAAAGTGAAAGAAAATCAAAAAGACGTAAGACAAAGAGAAAAAAGATGGCCCAACGAAAAAACAGAAGAAAAAATGGGCAAAAGTGCAATGAGAAAATTTAAAAGTCTAGAGCGAGTGCAAAAGGAAAAAGGCACATCTTAAATATAAAAGTGCATCCTAAATCCTTGTAAAAGAGCGCCACACTTCCTCTTGTGAAATTTGTAAATGTAGATGGGCATGGTTGAAGGAACAATGTAAATAGGAAGGGAATAGGGAAAGAGGACCTAGGCTAAAATGGCCAGTCATGTAAAAAGGGATGGACGTCTAAAGAGAAGTAGGTATAAAAGGCAAAAAGTGAATGAAGAAGCTCATTCTTGTGTGTGGCCAAAACTAGATCTCTTGTTGTTGTTGTTGTTGTTGTTGTTGCTTGTGCTTGTGCTTGTACTTGAGAGAGGGAGCGAGTGTGTGAGGGTGAGAGACCATGGTGGAGAAGCTTTGCATTTCCTCCTCTCTTCTTCTTCTCTTCTCTTCTCTTTTCTTATCTCACTCATGGAATTGGACCTTGGAGCTTGGAGCTTGGAGCTTGAGGATCGAGCTTGCTTGATCTCGTACCATGGATCATGGAGATATGGGAGAGCTTGTGGGAGGAGGTAACTTAATCGGGCATGAAGGTAAGCTCACTATACTCATAGGTATGAGAGTGTACATGGCTATGTGAGAGGTAGCCATTGCACTTGGCTTGAAACAATAAGCAGTCTGTGGGTCTTGGTGGTTGAGTGTGAGCTCACACATCTATCCATACCATTGTATGATGGTGCGTGCTAGATATCTTACTTAAAGATGCTACTTGCTCTCCTAAGTGTACAAGCAAAGTATGGATGGAGCAATGCGAGTGTGACCAAGTTATTCAAGTACATATTTTGCTCCTTTGTCTTTGACTCCATTATAAAATGGTTTTTATGCTCTTCAAATATGCTTGTTTTTTTTTTCAGGTTGCTAAAATATCATATATTGTCACCTTGAAAAACCATGCTCGAGTCTCATGATAATGCACGAGTGGTGTTATGAAATTTTGGTATAGACTACAATCGCATTCATGTATGTGTCAATGATTGTGTGTTGTTTGGAGAAGATTATGAGACTATGGAGACATATGTGAAATGTGGCGGTCATAGGTCCCTGAAGGGCTTTGTGCGACAATGAGCTTAGCCAACATGGCTAAAGATTGGCTAGCGTTGGAGGCATTAGTGCATATTTTGGAGTAGTTGTCGACAGTGGATTCAGTTACAGTATACTATGGATGTTGAAGGATGATGATAGACTAATAGGAGATGTGATGGTTGAAAATGGGATAGAAAAGAGGATGGATAGTGCCATGATGAGAAAGTGAATCGTTCTCGTATGTTGCATTGTGCATCCATGGAGAAGTGGTTCGATAAGTATGAGCACGCCATAAGAGAATGGGAGGGACTATGATTAGAATTCCGATATAGCACACATCATTGACTAATTCGATATCCCGAGGGCATGGAGGAGCTGGCACAATTCATGCCTACAAGGTGTTGCATGAAGCTTTAACTGCAGCTTCCCTTGAAAGGATAGAGGTCTCTAAGGAGGAGTGGAAATTCTCGAGGGGATGTAATCCGAAGGTGACCACATGCTTTCTTTATTGTCATATCTAGATTTTATATGTAACAACTAACCTAGTCATTTCGATGTACAATATAAAATCTATAGTGTAGCATGGTCATGCATGCAACATTTTCAAGTCGAACGCATAAACAAAATGTGCTCTACAACGGATTGTGGTGTCATAGTGAAGTTTGAGCAAGAGAGTCAATGATGGGCCACAAGTCTGAATATTGTAGTAGATGAGATAGAGTATTTTGGCAACTTGCAAAGCGTTATCTCAGTGGATTACCATAGTTTCTCCATGATCATATTCGATGTACAGTGGTTTAAAGTGGTATTTGAAGGAGCTAGAGCAACCGGTCAACAAGGTTTATTTGGATTTTTTGAGGTAGATTCCAAGAAAATATGGAACTATCTGCACCACACATTTGTGTTGCTAGGTTATTATGAACTAGTGCATGATATTTTTTGTTAATTTTTCAACAACACAAAATAAACACAAATGTTGATTCACTCTTTGGGATACACTTATATGTGATATTGAACATGTAATCTTCTATCCAAATCCTTAGCAACCTCATTGGTGGTATATTGTGCTATCAACACCTTGGAGCACTCGAGTGTATGATGAAAGCAAAGTCCCCAGCGTGGATAAGGAGAGTATGCAGGTAGAGGGATCGATGTTGTAGGGGGTGGAGGGCGAGGAGGGCTTGGAGCATGTGAAGGAGACAAGCATTGGTAATGTAGATGAAGCGACAAGAGACCAATCAATTTTCAAGAATGAAGTGGACTATCCTTTCTATGTGGAGATCTATATATAGACCTTCCATTGTACACCAAGCCATGCTAAGAGCTTGACATGGAGCCGTAGGGCCGATCGTATTTGCATTCACTTGCTCAATTCGTTGATAATTTACTTTTAAGGATACTTTAGTATATATGTTTTAATTAACATCCTTTTTTACAAGGTTATACTATCTTGCTTTACCTAAATCCTTATATTGATTATTCTATCATCATTTTTTCTGACAAAGCAGGTTATCTTTGACAATACCCAGAGAGCAGAATGAGTCGAGGGATGATAGATAAGGAGTTGAGGAGATATTCATGTTTATGTCTTCGGATTAGATGGCGTGCTTCAGAGATATGGTAGATTAGGAGTTGTCTTAGTTATCATCTTGTCATTCTGTGTGGTCTACCTCAGTATGCTCTGATGCTTTGATCTCTAGTAGGTGCAGTTGATTCTCTAGACTGGCCCCGAAGGGAGACTCTGGGATGCCTCACTCAATTGGTAGAGGGGGTGATTCTAGGAGGTGCTGTGGAGATGTAGATATTATAACCCCACAGTCTGTTGCTACTTCTTGCTCTTGTATCAGTTCCAAAGAGAGTGGCTTAGGTGGGTGTTGTGGAGGCACCAGTGTAGTGTCCCCATCTCGTCGGTCTAGTATACACTTATCACCTCCAAGGTTTATCATACATGTAGGGACATCTACTCTCATGACTCCAGGTTTCACTCACCTATCAGTAGGTGGTACCCCTATGGATGCTACTCTAAGAGATACCATCCCCACAAGTATGCAAGATGGATAGAGGTCTCTTACTTATGCCCAAAAGCATGGTCATAGGTGGAAGAGGGCACACCTTATATATACTCCAGAAGGTATGGATACCTCATGGATGAGAAAATATGTGTCGTGATCATGAATGATGAGGGGAGGAGGGTGATGACTCACATGAGAGAGTTGTGCCAACAAGTATTTAGGAACAATGTTTTAGACAATTGAAAAAATGTATCAGAGGGGAGCAAGGATTATATGGCAGCATCCTTGTACGAGGAGTTCCCAGTACCTACGGGAGTATAGAGGTTTTCCACAGGATGGATGATGGATTGAATGTGTAGAGATGTGCACAAGGAAATCAAGAGTGGAGCTTCAAAGCTTGAGTGGTTGGATGCAAAGGATTGGTAGAGACTTAGAGAGGAGGCCATAGACTCTCCAAGAGGATGGCAGTAATAGCAAAGGCAGTGAGGGTATGATTAGAGGCAAGGGTTGTACATCGTCTTGGGAGTGGTTGCCATCATAGAACTTATTTAGAGGATTTTGTAAGTTTTCTTTTGGTTCTCACTTTCTTATTTGGAATACCACTTGTATTAATAATCTTATTTCTAATAATGCTACCTTGTTTTCTTTGCAGCACTTCATCACAAACCGCGATCTTATATGTTTGGAGACAGTATGCAGAGAGACATGATTTTACTGTACTCATCCATAAATTGTATGCATGCAATGGCCCAATAAGTCATGTCTCTTTCTTGTTTTCAATCATTGGTTTTTTGTTATACATTATGTATTATGGATTAATATTTGGTTTTTTATATTACAGAGTCCATTCAACACTCCATTGCATTAGGACAAGCTCTAGGGATGGTGTGGAACTGTAGCAGTCGCTTGGATTCGTGGAGTGCACATCCTTTCCTTTTTTGGCCTTCTGATCCATACAACGTCTTTCCATGTAGCATTCCTTGGATGCATTTCTCATCCTTTGTATGGACTCACATTTTGTGATATTTATAAATATATTTCTCTATTTGTTTTGGACTCTTCTCTCTATCGTTCCATGTAGTTTTATGAGTTGTCATCATCGATCTTGTACTTATTTAAATAATGAATCAATGCCTCTTTATTTCTAGCATCTCATGATGCATGTGTCTAGATGACTATTGTGTACTCAATTTATAATTGCTTTGTGGAACATTGTTCAACACATGGTATTGGAAGGTGGCAAGCCAGTATATTGCCTTGCCACCTAAATTTTTTTCTCTGTATCCATCACTATTAGCATTGCTAATTTATTGCATGCATCACAGGTGCTCCAAGCGATGGATCTCTAGAGATGTATATATCGACAGGGGCTTTTTTTAGATGACTATTTTTGTCGCTTTAGACGTTGGTATATGGCTTGTATCTTGTAGTGATGCATCATAAATTCTCATTTGCCTTTCAAAATACCATCGTTGCATGCAAACATGAATGCATGCAAACTCATTTATTCTCTAACCAATCAAATCATTCTCTATGCATGCATTCATGTGTACATTCTTGCATGTAGGTAGTAGGCCTTTCAATATGTGTTGCTACTATTATCACCAAGATTTTCTCTAGGAACTTTGTTCCAAAGGGGTTCCACCACCTTTAGTGACAATTCTTCTACCCTAGCACAAGGGTTGGGAACCATCCCTCTTTTAATGAATTGTGAAGACTCTTCTACTAAAGTACTTTATGTTCTCAATTTAGGTTTTCACCTAATCTATTGGTTTGATACAACTAGGAATATGCATGGTCTTTACCCCAACTTAGTTATCATAGTAGATGCATCTACAGGCTATCATGCTTTGGACAAGTTTCTGAAGAGGGTGGGTTTTATAAGCTCATCAGCCTTGCAACATGGACTTCCCATGAGCTTGGGCTAGTTTGGCATGCCCATAATGGGAACTTGAACTTTCACTCCATTCAATGAGCTTCTTGAAAAAAGTTGGTAGTGGGGCTTCTAGATTTCCCCCTGATCAACACCTTGTGTCCTAGCTACATTCAACAAGTAACATTGGTGCCTTAGCCACATGTTACCTCATATAGGGGATCTACTCTGCTTGAGTTGGTTTAAACCAACTTGTGTGAACCCATGAGTACGGTCTCCCTTAGACTAAGTAGCTAATGTTGGTTACTGATGATCTAAGTATATGTGCTAGATCTATTCTTGGAATACAAGAGTGAGGTGTATTCCAAATTTTGTAACTAGAAGGCATTTGTTGAAAAGAAAATTATTTTCATAGTTTAAGGTATAAGAGCCGACCATGGCAATGAGTTTTGCTATAAAGTCTTTGATAGGTTTCCCAAGGAGCATGACATTCAAATACTTTACTCATTCTAATATACCATGTGAGAATGGTGCGATGGAGTGTGCCAATAAGACCATGCTTGGGAAGACCCCTAGAGCATTGTGGCCTCCCTCATTCCCTTTCAGGTGAGGCAATTTCTATAGTAGTTGATATTTACAACAAGTCCTTAACATCATCTTTGAGTGGCATGATTCATATGCAAATTGCTTTGATAAGAATCCCTCCATCTCTCAATTTTACACACGTGGATGCCATGCATGTCTGTGTGGATAAGAAGAAAATGGGCAAGGTTAATGCAAAGTTCAAGAAGTTCGTTTATCTTTGGGTAGGTCCATGAAGGGATACAGATTTAATGAACTGAAGAAAAGAAAGATAAAGGTGAGTTGAAATGTGATATTTGATGAGGTTGTGGCTTTGAATGTTCCCATTGTTGGTGATTCTCCTACAATTGGTCCTTCGAGTGAGATTCTTTCATAATCAGCCCATCCCCTACCTTGAAGGATACCTCTTGCATCATTCCTTTGTCTCCAAGTGCCCCCATCCTCCTCTACTCCTCTTCCACCCTTTTGGACTCCTTCTTCTTCATTGTGTATTAAACTATTAGAGGGGGTTTCATCTTCTTTCCATGAGGGGTAGGTATCTTTTTCTAGTGAGAGGGAATCCCCTATTAAGATAGGTGCTTCATAGGTATAGAAGGCCACTAGGACTTGATTGTAACATGATCTTATCCCTTGGTTGTTACATCAGCTTATGCAAGATTTGGGTGTTACTCACTTTTCCAAAACACCAGTGGCCCCATGCAAATTAGCTTGGGTATAGGCCAAGACAGGTAGTTCACTTTGTATAAACTATGCCCTTATGTTTAGGACTCTATAGGATCATGAGCCCACCATTATTCAAGAGGCTCTTACATAAAATGTTTGGTACTATTCTATGTAGGAGCAACTTCATTCTATTGAGAAAAATCCAACTTGGGATTTGGTTGAACATTTAGGAAAGTAGAATATGATGTGTGTGAAATGGTTCTATAATATCAAATACCTATTTGATGGCACCCTAGACAAGTGTAAAGCTAAGCTTGTGTCTTTTGCATTGATGTCCCATATGTCTACCCTTTTGGCTATCTTGGCTCTTGCAACCCATCACCATTGGCCTATTTTTCAGATGGATGTGAAGTTTTACTTCTTGAATGAAATTATCGAGGAGGAGATTTATTTGATAAACCACATAGATTTCATATGTATGATAATGAGGATTATGTCTATAGTTACAAAAGGCCCTCTATAGCATGAAGTAGGCTCCTAAGGCTTGGTACCAATTGATCAATTAGTTCTTTCTATAGAGGGGCTTCCATCAATTAGACCATGCACCCAACCTTTATTATCAAGTCTAGGGACAAGATGTTTTTTAGTCATCCTTTACATAGATGACTTGATCATTACAAGGAGTAAGCCACATGAGGTGGATTGGACTAGAAATATTTTTTGACAATATGAATAGCTCCTTGATCTAGCTTATTCATACTCAAACAAACATCCCATTTTTTGTGGCATTATTGTCTCCTTTTATGAAGACTCTCATGCAAGCTCATTGGAGACATAGTTTGCATGTGCTGCAATACTTACAAGGGATGAGATCCTATGGTATCATATATGGAGAAGGAACCACTCTTGCTAGATAAAGTAACTCCAATCGGGTTGGAGATATCAACTCTCAATGTTACACAATATGTTTTCTTTTCTCCCTTGGATGGTGAGCTATCTTATAAGTAGCAAGAAGTAGTTTACTATGGCAATATCTTCTATACAGAGGTCCAATATTGCGCTCTTTGCATTGGGGGTAGTTTGGCTCCACTAGTTATTGGTAGAGATTGGCTTCTCACATATAAGACCCACTCAATTGCATGTGGATAACTAGAGTGCCCTAGCTTTGGCCAAGAACTTTGTGTTTTATACTTGTAGAAAGCACATTGAGATCTAGTACCATTGTGTTTGAGGGAAGATCATGGATCTTGAGTTAGCAATGGCCTACTATCCCACATAGCATAATGTAATGGATCTCTTCACAACCACTTTTTTTCAAGCTTTTATGGTTCATCATATGAGATCTTTGGGTCCTTAGACACTCCCCAAGATGTGAGAAGGGGTATTAAACTATACTATTTTAGTCTATCATATATTGATTTGTGAGCTTCTTCAAAGTCTAATAGAGACATCATAGCTTTGACTCTTTTCTACCCATTCTAGAGGTGCATTACACTTTCAATGAGTCTTTTAGTGTGCTTACACTAGTTGAGGTTTGTCTTCAACCTTTAAATTTCTTTTTTAGTGGGTGGTTGGAGGGTGCATTCACACTAGTTTGATGAGGTGTCTAGCTTGTCTAGTAGGCAACAACATAATTTTATTTTATTTTCACTAAGTTGCACTTTGATAGGTTTCCTAATGAAATTTGGTAAAAGTTGCCCATATTTTCCATATTTCTACTATGTATAGTAGTTCCCCATTGGCTAGTCATTCATTCTCTTTTGCAAATTTAGTACACTTCAACTTTTTGGACTCTTGTCCATCTTCCAATGTTGTGTTTTGTCATCAACCGCATTCAGTGCCCTCATTGATGCTTTGGGTTGCATGCGAAGAGTCATTAGTCACCTTGTATTCAACATTCTTTTGGATTTCATTGCAGATTTGCAACTTCCATTCTCTTCTTGCATTGCATCATTTCTCTTCCCTTCTCTCTCCATGTTTGTGTTCTTCCATTGTGCACTCCCACAAAAACTACATGTACTCAAAGACCTTTTTAGAAAGGGGATATCGCCATTGGAGATGCACGAGTGCCGTTATTGGATAGACAATCCCTTGGACAATATTTGCACGAAAAAATTGAGTTGCGGGAAAGTATGATGTGACTTTTGAAAGTTGTTTTGATTTATTGTGAAATATTTTTGTTATGTGCCCTTAAATTAGCATTGATTTGTTTTCATGCTCTTAATTAAGGGTTGAAATCACTAGATTTGTTCATATGCAAGATAAATAGTACTTGATATCAATAGAGCATGATTCCCACTCTTATTGCAATAGAGATCCTAAATGTTAAAAGAAATAATGGAAATACTATACTTAAGTGCAATGCTCATAGATATTAATAGTACTTCTAGAGAAATACTTTTGTCTGAAAATCTTGTTGGATTGTTTGATGTTGAGAACTTTTAGGCAAATAAAAATTGTTGGATATGCAATGTCATGGAAAGGCTACAATATATACTATTGTAGTAGAGAAAGAGATGGCACATGGCATGGAGTTCTTTGGAAAATAATTTCTTCAATGCACCTTATCATGGTCTTCACATTCTTTTGTGGTCTTTGTGCTATCATTACATTCATAAACATCCTCATGACATGTGCATTTGGACACCTACTAGCATATGATTCAAGAATGCATATCTTAGAGAAGCATGGGTTAGAGGGAAAGAGAACACTTTACTCATACACACATGCATACATATGGAAATTAAGGTGCTATAAGGTAGTGCTTCACTATATAAAGGAGATTGTTTTCATAACGTTCCCTCTTGTTGTGGTTAAACTGTTCTAACTAGGAAAGAACTACAATGAAAATGGCTATAGAGACATAAAACCAGCCAAACCACCTCATTGCATGGGCTATCCTTATGTCACAATCATCTATACCTTTTTATAAGTCAACTAGACAGCCCTTGAAGTGCAAAATATGATGTTACATGTTTTAATAGGTATTAGAAATAAAACATGTATTAAGAAAGCTTTGTTGATGTGTATATATTGCAAGCATCTTATAGCCCATAAATGCTTCATTTTCTTTAAAACCTTGGAGCTCTCTAGTGGTTTTATTTGCTTCAAAGGGTTCAAATATTGAACGATTGTAGACGCTCTCTTAGTTGATATAGGTTTAGTAGACATGTTTGCATTGTAGAAGTGTGATTTATAATCTCAATCAATTGGTTGAAAAATGATTTTAAATTTCAAAAGTAGTTAAAGATGACACTATCATGTTGTATTCTTCTCCATCAACGTTCAACATTTCATTGAGAGTACCATGTGTAACATTTATTCCTATGTATGCATTCCATTGTTTGAGGTACCTCAACATTTATTTATCAAATTTCCTACATCAACACTTGTTGCAAGCCTATATGCTAAATATTCTTCTATATCAATTCAGCTTTTACCATTAAAAACATGTGTTTTCTTAATCGATTGTTAATCAATGTGTGTTTTCTCACACATATTAATTTGTCTTAAATGGGTTCTTGAGTGGAATAAGTTTTCCGCCAAGATTGTAAAGGGGTAATGGACCTATTTCACCAGTGTTTGGTGGATCAAGGATTCTTGGTAATGTTGGGGCTATGGCAACACTTTAGAAAAGTTATGGTGCACCTAGCATGAGCTTGAAGCCTCATTACTAGTGGACTCTTATTTAAAACACAAAGGCATAATAGGGACTAGACATCAAGGACTATACAACTATGTCCTTGAATTTTTTATTTCACCTCAAAAAAGCAAAAAAGCAAGGCATGCTAAAAATAGCAAGTCGCACAAAAAATAGCTCTTTTGGGTGGGGAAGGCAAAGCTGCATATAAAGTGTAGAAGTGCTAGGAACACTCCAAAACTAAAAAGAAATTAAAATGGACCTTTAAGAGCTAAAAACCAATCACTACTAAAATTAGTCATAGAAAAAAGAAAATGTCAAAATGTAACATAGAGGTGCCCAAAAATACATTAATCACATCCAATTGATACAAATTTGAAGCAATAAGTAAAAAGGCACTTCAAAACACAAAAAAGCTAAAAATAACATGAATGCATGAAGTCCTTGAAGATAATTCAAGAGATTAAATTTAATGTCCAAGACCCCCAAATATCTATTGTATATTATTTTAGAGTATCATGCTCTTTCTCTTGTAAGTTGTAATTTAAACTTGGACACTTATAAATGCAATGTATGTATGTGAGTCAATGGAATTAAATCTAGCTGCACTTCATGGATCAAGACCCTATAGTTGTATGGAAGAGAGTGTCTAGCCACAATGCCAAAGGTAAGTGGTCCTACCCACATGTAAAAAAATCCATTGCATATTTAAGGTGGAAAAAGATTCAAAGGAAACATTGTACTAGTTGTAAATTCATTGTGGCTTATCTTCCTACTACTCATTCTAGCTTCCTTGAAGAATCTTGCATGTATCTATAATATGTGAGAAGAGAGCATCTTCATCTACTACATCTATTCAGAGAAGGAGAGTAGCTTTTTCTCCACGTGGTTGTTTACTTTTTCATCTTGCTTACTTTTGTTCATCACAACCTGTATATGAGAGAGAGAGAGAGAGAGAGAGAGAGAGAGAGAGAGAGAGAGAGAGAGAGAGAGAGAGAGAGAGAGAGAGAGAGAGAGAGAGAGAGAGAGAGAGAGAGAGAGAGAGAGAGAGAGAGAGAGAGAGAGAGAGAGAGAGAGAGAGAGAGAGAGAGAGAGAGAGAGAGAGAGAGAGAGAGAGAGAGAGAGAGAGAGAGAGAGAGAGAGAGAGAGAGAGAGAGAGACCTTCTTAGCTTGGATGAACTAGTTGCAGAGTTCAATATTTTGCATCTAGATCTTGTGAGGCTCGAGGACCATGGAGCTACAAGGAGACATGACTACTACAATCGATGAGAGCTTTGGAGCTCATCGATACACATACCTAGACTACAACTAGGTGAGTCTTGACCCCATCAACCATCTTGGTCTGATTTGAGAGCCATAATCAAACGTAGATTAGTTTATTGGGTTTCATGGTGTGAGAGGCCGTGAGAGAAAGAGAGAGCATGATCGATATGCTTATGTCCATCTAGATCTAGCAATTGTGGGTTTGTAACCTACTTTTTTTTTGTTAGAACAACATACGAAATCTCTTGTAATCCATGTATTCTCATTGTCAATTAGAGGAATAAGTCATAGATGCAAGTGAGATGGGAGATCTTGTGATGAAGCATCTTTAGTCGAAATCTCATCAATGTAGAGTAGAAGGGATAGATTGGAAGGCAACCAATTTGTGGGTGATTGTAGGTTAGATCAGAGCAGGATTGATTTGTTGATTTGTACATTAGATTAGAATTTCTTTCTTTTTTTAAATAAAAAGGAAAAAAGACTAAAAAAATTAGATTCATCCTTTTGTCTAGCATTGTCAAAATGCATGCTCTTGAATGTGCTATGCAAGAGAGTCAATTCCATGTGTGTGTATTGCAAGTTTTCAGGTTGAGGACTTAGTTTTCAAGCTAGACTTGACTTTTCTCCACACAAAATCTTGATCAAACACAACCGTTTGACTAGTAATGAATTGTAGAGCCTAGTTTATGCCATAGTTTAGGAGTCTTCACATATCAGAGTGTTCAAACTTTTTAAAATTAGAGTTACATTGATTTTTTTAAAAAATTCTCCAAGTATTTGTTGTTTTTCCTTGAGCCATTTTGACTAAGAAGGAAAATAATATTGTTGCCACCCAAGCAACTACTACCATATGTTTGTGCCCTAGACAATATAGCCCTACCCTCTACCTAGCTCAAGTTGCTACATGACCTACCTCAAGCTATTGATTTGAGTTGGTTACATATATTGCAACAATAGAATCTTGCGGATTCTTGAGATCAATGAGTATAAGGAGGGTATGTCCCTATGGATGTACAATTGTGATGACGTTGAGAACAAGGCATAATAAAAAAGCTATATTACTTACCATTCAATGCTTGTCATTTAATGTGTATACAAATGAGATTACTTTTAGGTTTTAATCAAATAGGTTGTGGATAGCACTAGGAATACTCGCTTGATCTCCCTTTTGAGTTTATATAAAAGACATTATAAAGATCTTATACAAAGCTTTGGGAAAAATAGTGTTGCAAGTAGTAGCACACTTATTATTTAGAATCATTTGCCAAACTAGACAAACATGGTCTATGTAATGCTCACTCAACAAAAAGTATTAGCATGCTTCCTTATCAAATGCTTAAAGTAAAAATATTGCTTGAGCTCATGTGGGCGTCTATATTTTTCATGATGACATGCGAATGGAGTATGGCACTCATGATAACACCCCTGAGGAGCACTCTCCACAACATGGCACTTCACATGCTTAGTTGTCCTTTTGTGACTATCTTAGTCCACTACTCAATGTGAGCATGCACTCCTCGTGATGTTTGGGAGTGCAAGATTTGCTAAAACTCTTTTTCTCTTTGGGCTAGCTTGTCCTTCAAGGCCTCTTCTATTGTGTGTAAGTCCAATGTTGCACTTTGTAGTGCCAACAACAAATCATCTCATGTGGCTATCATGCTATGCATTTATATGTTCTTAGTGGAACAATGTATCTCCTTTAATGAGAAATCCACCAGTTGACCCAGCACAAAGTGCACGTATAGCATCTTCAATAGGTACAATGGAGCATTGTGAAGAGGTTGGTTGAAAACCTCAAGAGTTATGTGCTCAGCATTCTCCTTGATACCATCACAAAGGTATATTCTCACTTTTCATCGCCCTTTATTTATCTTAGTATTTGAGCATGGCCATATTGTCTTGACAATTTCAATAGTCATCACCTTGTTAACCTCATTCCACTACACATGAGCTTGAATTAGCTTATTATGACCTATGCATTGGGCCTCCCTTCTGTCCAATGTGATTGGCAAACTCTTCAAGTGCTCATATGCCTTTCAAGCGTGCTCATTGTATGCTCTTTCTTCACTATCATTATCCTCTTTCTTGCATATCACCACCTTCATTCTCAGTCATGTTGTCTCCTTAATGGATAGAGATATTGTGTGATGATTTAACATATTGATAGGAAGATGTCTTCTAATTATGAGCAACTACATCTACCACATAAGGAGGGACAAGTTAGGATAATGAGAGATAGAAAATAAGTTACCACAATGAGAGACAAGCTAGCACAACTACAAACTTTGACTCTTTAATAAATTACAAATGAGGAACTGTGACTTTTTCACAATGAGAGATGGAAAACAAGTTAACACAATGACAAGTTAGCACAACATATAATAAGTTAACATAATGAGAAATAGATTAGTGTAAGTTAACATAACAAATGACAAGGTAGCACAATGAGATATAAAATTTTAGAGGTGCAAATTGCAAACTATGACTCTTCAATAGATTGCATTCCATAAAGTATGGGGTTTAAAAAAAAAATACAACCCATCATCATATTGAGCTTCTTAACTGCATAGGATTCAAAGCTATCTTGATAGTATCTTTTTTCAAGTCGAAACTTCATCAAATATTCCATTAGAGGTATATGCTTCAAATCTATCCCTATACTATCATTTTAAAGCTAAAGTCAACTTAAAATTTCATCAAATCTTTCCATGGCAACAATTTTTGCTTCAAGAATATCTAATGACCATGAAGGGATGTAGTTCAATATTTTACTTAAAGTGACAACGCAATTTTCAATCCGAACAAATTTCCAAGTTATTCGTAACAATTTTTGCTTCAAGAATATCAAAGGACCATGAAGGGTTATAGTTCAATGCATAGCAATCAGTTAAGTATTCCCATTGCTTAGATGTTAGGTCAAAGTGCAATGTAACTATGAGCATGGGATATCCTTAAAATAACAACATAGTTTTCAGTCCGAACAAATTTCCAAGTTATTGGTACCACAAGCAAGAAAGTTTTAAAGAAAAACTTTTTTCTCATACATATGACAATTACATGCAATAGGAAAGTTGGTTACAACCATGCTTTTTGTACCATAGGATTCTTCGCATTTAATTTTTTCATTGTTGAAGCACTACACTTTTCCTCTTAGGATTCTAGGATGTAGTGTAAGAGTTGTTCGAGCCTTGTCCAAAAATAGTTTATCTAGAATTGAAGTTCCTAGGCCAATGATGCCCATGAGATCACCTACTTCTCCTTGAAGTGTTCTGAGAGACATGTTGTGATACCAAATTTTCAATCATGTTTGCATCCCTATTGGCATTGAAGCAACTTTCTTTCTTTGACATTTTCACCTTTCAAGCTGCCTTGGAGACATTTTCACCTTTCAAGCTGCCTTGGAGGTAAACACCAGTATGATTTGTCAAGTTTTTTTTTACTACTGTGAGAACCATATCCCTAAATTAGAGAATACTAGGAAAGCATTGATAACTTCATCGCCTTCATTGTTGGAAATTCATTGAAATATTAAATGTGCATTGATCCTCCTCGGTGTTTTTGTGGAAAAGATTGTATCCACATTGTGCACCCTAACCAAAGTACATGATCAAACCATAGTATTGTATTGTTTTTACTTTCTACTTTATGATTAGCTAAATTGCAAAAGCTAAGTTGCAACAACATTTGATGAAGGGCCTTGGATATTTAAAAACTCCATAAGGGATTATGGTATCATTCATGTTGCCATTTGGTCTAGTTGGTATCATAAAAAGGTATATGCCATGAAGTGAGATATACTTGGTTGTTTCAAACAGGCTCATGTAAATAGGCCCATTCAAGTTGTGTCTTTGATAAGGATGATGCCATCATACACCAATGGTAAAATTTTACTTTTTTTATTGGACTAGAGCTCAATGGTGGCAAATATTTCATCGTATGCTAACCAATCTACCACTTGATGGGGAATTTTCTCTTGCTCTACCCATGAAATGCCTATGGGTTTCAACGCAACTCCCTTGTATGTTTTCCCAGACCGGGTTACCGCATGAACATCGTACTTCATCAATTTCTTGATTTTCCTTATCGTTGCCTTTTCTAGGCATCATATACCCAAGCTTCTAGACACTTAGATCTCCAATGTCCTTCCTACATACAGAAGAAATAATATTTAGAGAATGGCTGAAAATTGCAAGAGTAACCACTTGTTTTTTCGAAATGGGGGGCAATCAACGTGAATATACCATGTGACCATAGTTGGTGGTTATATGCTTGTAAATATACATTGAATAGCCTTAGGGGAATGAAGATGTCTACATATGACCCTTGTTTTTGCAATTTCACCTATGTGGGCATCTCTTATGTGGCATTGAGGAACTCAACATATGCTTCAAAGTAATTCAATGGTAGCAATGCTTTCTCTCAATGTCACCCTTAGGTGAAGGAGTGGTCATATCCAATGTCCTTTTGGGCTTGAGATTTTCCTCTTGAAAAGTTATATTTATATGGGCAAAAACAACCTTTGGTAATTTTTAAGGAAACATGCAATATCTAGTTATAGAATGAGAAGGTTTCTAAGTCATGATTATTAATCATGATTGCATTATCTAACTTAATAACTGTATGATGAAGTTCCATAAAGTTGAACATAAAAGTTCATGGATGAATGTGGATACTGGTGGTGATGGTTCTTGATATTAGATTCATACCAAGTCTAGAGGCCATATAATAGACTATAGACAAAGTAGCTTGCATTAGAATAAACAAGCTTTACAAAGAACTATTGCACATTGCACTACTCCCAATCATATATGTTACTAAAAATCATATATGAAAATTAATAATAATAATACTTATTATAACAAACTAGTTTTAAACACAAATATAGCCTTCACTAATGCCAAGTAGGCATTTTCTTCCAAAAACAAAGGATTTCGAGCAAATGAATCTTTGTGCATACATAATATCATTGCAAAATGACAACGTTGGTAACTTCCTTATTTAATTAAAAAATAGATACATTCAATAGGAGGAGAGGACATGCATGGTACCAATGCATCAAATAGGACATATATTAGTGAAAACTAATACAATAAACCTATGTTGCAAGTGTCAAGGGCACATCCTAGTTGCTATCTATCTCACTTCAAAATGCAAGGTTACCTTATTTCAATGCATGAATGAAGAAGTCTTGAGACTCTTAGTCCAAAAAAAGAACTAGCCATGTTACTTGAGAATGATCCCCTCATTAGCTTTGTGAAGAAAGTTGTGTATGGGGGCAATCTTATGCTAAACACATCTACATATAAAGATAGGAGGAGGTACAAACTTAGCATCATGTGTTACAGTAGCGGGTGTTGTGATATGTACCATAACATGTGATTGGTATAAAAAAGACAATCATAAATAATGATGCATGTAGACTTACCTTCATGGTTTTGTTGCAAGTACTCAAGAATAAAGTAACCTAGATTTGAATAGGTTATCCATTTTTGTGTGTGTATGAAGGGAGGAAACCCTAAGTAGAAGCTCACGAGTAGAAGCAAAAGAGCAAGAGCAAGAGACACGGGATGTGGGAACTCCAATAGTCACAATATATGACCGGCCTTTATTCAAATGTCATTCAAAGAATAAATAATGAAATGACAGTGATGGGCACCTACCACCTGCAATGTACAAGTGTGTAGATACTGTTAGTGTAATGAATACACAAGCAATTAGGCACATGTGCCTTTACCCTCAACAACCTCCCACTTAAAGGTGCATGTGCCCTTAGTGATGAGGAAAGAACAAAAAAAGGTGATAAAATATAAATATACATAAAGTACAACATGATGAGAAAATACAACATCTTATTTGCCCATCGGCTCCCTAAGGAAGGCAAAACACTCTACTAAGAGACTTTTAGTTTGAGTAGATTCGTAAAATTTTAGCTAGTTGAGATCTTAACAAGCTCGATGGACTTGTCCTCAACAACCTCTCTGATAAAGTGGTAACACATCTCAATGTACTTTGTCTTTGCATGGAAGATTGGATTCTTGGTGGCCAACTAAAGAGCACTCATAGAATACGAACACAATGTAGGGACCACATCAAGAATACCAAGGTTTGCCAGAAGACAACGGCGTAACCAAAGGGCCTTCTTGCAAGCCTCAATGGGTTGCAATATAGTCTCCCTCTGTAGTGGATAGGGCTATCTATTTTTGCACCATGGACATCTAAGAAATAGTGCCTTCAACAAAGGTGAAGACATAGCCAATGTTGGAATTCCTACTGTCAATATGTTCTCCATAATCATAGTTAGTATATCCCATGACTCGTGTGTCTTGGCCACCATAACATATGCACATATCAACAGTGCCCTTAAGGTACCTCGTGATACCTTTACGACATCCCAATGATGCTTGCCAGCTGTAGCCATATAGCGTGCTGTCACAACTCCCACTACATATGTTATGTCGGGACATGTGGCTATCATGGCATATATCAAGCTGCCCACTACTGATGCATAGGGGGTCTTGGTGGCTATCTCTACCTTCTACTCATCAGGAGGACTCCGGACAATCAATCTGACTAACCTTTACATAAGAAGGTAAAAGACAACCAAGAGGCTTAATATCTTGCATATGAAATCGATCAAGGACCTTCTGAATGCACTTCTTCTACGACAAGTAGAGGAGTCCCTTAGAGCGATTCCACACATGGATGCACATCCCAAGAATATGTGAGGCTTGTCTCATGTCCTTCATCTCAAATATCTTCTTGAAAAGACCTTTCAAGGCATCCAACTCATCATGAGCACTCCTAGCAATCAGCATATTATCCACATAGAGCACCAAAATCATAAGGCTACCATCACGGGCCTTCCGTGCGTATAAACACGTCCATATCCTCGTATGACTACATGAAAGAATCAAGCTTGTGGTACCATTTCCTAGGTGCTCGGTTAAGACCATAAAGGCTCTTTCTAAACTTGCATACTAGGTGTTCCCTACCTTTTTTCTCAAAGCCATGAGATTGTTGCATATAAATCTCATCATGCAAGTCCCCATGTAAGAACACCATCTTGACATCCATTTGATAGAGGTCTAGATCTAGCTACCCAACCAAAGCCAACCAAAGTCAATACCAAGTGTAGAATTGTTATCTTGACCACAGGAGAGAGAGCTTTATCGAAGTCAAAATTGTTATCTTGATGCTCATGTTTAAAACCCTTAGCAACCAATTTTTCCTTCTAGGCCGCAGGCTTGGGGCATGGGCATCCAAGGATACTTTTCAAATTTTACATCCACTTGCATGGCAAAGCATGCTTTTTGGTAGCCAAAGGAATCAAATTTCACATACAATTTTTCAACTGTGAGTCTCCCAAGAGTGATTATCACCTTCATGGATGGCCTTATCATAGGTAATAAGAGACTCACCAGCATCTGTCAGCATAACATAATTCATAGAGGGTGCAAATTAATCACACTAACGTCTATCTCTAGTAGACCACTACAAAATAGGTTGTGGACATGTACGTCATGTCTAACATCAAGGTCTTGGGTCACTAGCGTATCAACTGCTATATGCTGTCTAGTTGGTTGTATAGTAATATAAGGCTCTTCTTGAAATATCATATTGCGTACCTCAATGACCTGCTCATGCTACTTATGCATTTTCTCATAATGAAAAACCACATCATGGATATGGTGGATGACCTAAGCTCTCATAGGCAATAGCCCATCTCACCTACATCTCCATAACTAAGAAAGATGCATTTTATGGACTTAGGATCCAGCTCATTGTGCTTGTCCTTAGGAACATGGTAGAAAGCCTCACAACCAAAGACATGCAAATGAGCATATCATGGAGGTTTTCCAAACCATACCTCTTCTGCAACCTGATAGTCAAGAGCAATGCATGGGGATTGATTAATCAAATGGATGGCAATATTAAATACCCCGCCCCAAAAGTGCTACTGTAAGTTTACCTGGCTAAGCATACTATAAACTTGCTCCTAAATTGTCATATTTATGCGCTTAGCTCAAAAGTATTGTTGTAAGCCTACATGGCGAACTCACTCCTAAATTGTCATATTCATGCTCTTAGCCATACCATATGGAGGGAGGGGGTGTAGAAGGCAGTCAATTGATGCTTAATACCCCTCTCATCACAAAATTGCTCAAAGGCTTTAAACACATACTCACCGCCATGATCACATTGTAGGCATATTAGTCTATACCCAAATTAGTGCTCAACAAAAGCAAGCCAATCTTGAACTGTAGCCAAGGATTTTGATTTCTACTTTATGGGGTATGCCTAGACCTTATGCAAGTAATCATCAATGAAAGTAAGGAAATACTTCACACCACCTAAAGACTTGGAGGGTATATGCCCACAAACATTAGAATGAATAAGAGCTAGAGGCTCACCCATGCGTGTAATGCCAGACTTCTTATGCAACGTACGAGTCTCCCTCCTATAAAGACAATGATCTCAAGAATCAAAACACTTACAAACAATGGAAAAAATATATTACAAACGGGTAAGTATTTTTATTTTCTTTAATGACATGCATCCAAGGTGATGATGCTATGATGATACATGCGGTACTGCAACCCACTGCCAAAACATGGTTAATAGACCCAAATACAAGTAAGGGATAAAGAGTATCAAACTTGTTACCTCATGCCAGGACAAGATACCCACAGGCAAGCTTCTACAAGGAATCACCAAAAGATACAACAAAACCTACATCATCCGACTCTCTAGCTTAAAGTAGGCTTTTAGTCAAAGCCAAAACATGGTGAAAATCATTCAAAGTAAACATAGTACCTGAAGAAAACTATAGTTGGATATCTCGAATACCAACAATCCAATGCCAATTCATTACCCAATTTGACAGATCCTCTCATACTACGGTATGAGTGGAACCGTTCTTGATGAGGGGCGACATGAAATGAAGCCCCTGAATCAAGTAGCCAACACTGAGTGTAGGTAGACAAGGCATCAGTCAATTGTGAAATATAAATACAAAAAGCTGCAACTATATAGTCATCATTAGACTCAATCTACACGACATTAATCTCTTCAATCTTGATGCTAGACTTACTAGGGATAATGTTATGATTATCATTCTTTTTTTGCACTTTATTATTTTCATTTTCCTTGCACTTGTCATTGCATTTTTTAAGGCACAATGTTTGAATATGAACATACTTCCCACAATAGTGACAAGTCAATATGGACTTACGACCACATGAATTACTTTGAGAGACTGTCCATGTGACTGAGAACAAGACTTCAGTGAATCTCTCCCATGTTGATCATTACCACTCCTAGCATTATTGTCTCTAACTATGAGTGGTGTGGGAAGCATCTACATTATTTCTAATAATCTCTTCATTCAAGAGTGCACCCTCTACATCTTACAATTTCAACCCATCAGCAAGTATATTTGCACACATAGTAGTATGAAATGTGTTCCATGACTCGGGCAATGTAACCAATAAGAAAAATGAAGGAAGATTGTCCTTAAATTCAATTCCCTATAAAGACAAGTGGTTGAATATAGAATGAAACTCCTTTAACTGGACGGACATGAAAATCCCCTTCTTCATATGAAGGCCCATGAGTTGCCACTTAATAAATCTGAGAGGCACGGATTTGCTTATCATAGACATTGTGAATCTTACCCCATAACTCCCATGCGGTCTTCCTGTCAAAGACAACATTATAGAAACCTTCTTAGAGAGTGATAGAACGATCATGCATCCACATAACTCATCCAATTTAGCCCAATCCTTTACATCAATGCATTTGGGCTTGACACCCTCATGTCAATGGCTTAATTTGCAATTTTTATAGTAGAACCTGTCAAATTTGTCCCTTCCAATAGTTGTAGTTGGTACCATTGAACTTCTCAATATTAAAGATAGCACTATCATTCAACTCACTAGTCATAATGCAAGAAATGATGGCACAGTCCAAGACAAACAAGATGTTGTAAATGATAGTAAAAGAGTCCAAAATCAATGCCAATACAATGTCTAACAGAGGAGAAACAACAAAGAGTGAGGATGTCCATTAACTGTCAGTAGAAATGATGGTCAAATCAAAGCATATGCCCTCATAAAGGGTGCATAAACCTACAATTATAGCAAGCTAAAAATAATGACAACAGTAAAACCCAAAGCGATGTGTGACCAAACAACCAATAGAATCCAATTTGCTGCCGACTATATCATGTAAGAAGTGTGATATATACAACCACTAGCACTCATTGAGCATGCAACCGATACCAAAATTGTCAAACTCAATGTGCCAAATAGAGATACATCCAAGAGGCATAATTGCCATGCATATAGCTAGTCTCAAGATGATGAAAGAGAGCAGCTAGATACACGACTAACTGAGCAAGTGTAATGGAAGCTCAATACAAGTCCATATGAGGTGTATGCATCATTGAGAACAAATTGGCAGAGGTAGATGTTGAGCTCAAAGCATAGATCAAATCTACCCACTAAGAAATAATTGAATCCAAATGCACTCTTGTAGCCTCATTTCAACCCACGTGATAACATATCTTGTAATCCAATGTTATTCTAACATTGAGGGGGGATGTTCAGAGATTGGCATGTGAACCCATTGCATTCAAGGATGGATAAGGGTAGATGAGTGTGAATGGGTTGGAGAGCAAGGGAAACTCTAACCCTAGCCATCCAGAGGCTATATAAACAGCCTTAAGGGTCACTCTCACATTGAGCGAGTACCCCAGTTGTACTTGTGTGAATAACTCACAAAGCAAGATTTTGTTCTTATACTTTGAGCTCTCTTCTCCCTCTTATGCACACTTTCCCATACTTCCATTCTGATATTTCAACGATTGAGGACAATTAGATAGAACTTGTCCCCCTACCACATGATTCTTGACATGGTATCAAACTAGCGCCACTCAAAGAGGTTAGTTTTGAAGATTGAAGTAAAGGAGAAGAAGCAAGGATTTGAGCAAGCAAGCAATGGGTAAGAAGCTCTCCCATTCTTCCACTCTTTCTCTTGGATAGTGCTTGTGGATTCATCGGAAGCAGGGAAGAGCAAAAATCTCAGATTGTTGTGAGATTTGGTGTACAAGTAGAGCACTATATAGTCTGCCAATTGGCCCTTTAGTGCTTTCATGCTGTTTTTTTTGCCATCTCATACCATTTTGGGCCTCATTTTAGATATAAATTTTTAGGTGTTTGCTAGGAAGCAAACATAAGTTTTATATACAAAACAAGTTGCAAATTGCATGTACTATTGTGAGCAGTCAGTGAAAAAGGTTTCTTAGTGTATTTTTGTGCACTTGTTGTGAAAGGTTATGGAAAACTTGCTTGTTGTTTTGTATTATTTTTGTGATAATGGTAGAGCACAGTGTAAACCCCATCATTGAGAAGTTGGACAATAACAACTATGCATAGATGTAAAACAGGGATCCCATGATCTCAATGGAATGAACTCAAGCTCAATTACATAAATCCAAAGCTCTTTGTAACATCCAAAGTAGCACAAGTAACTCCCACTAGAACAAAATCAAATGCCAAATGAGCAATGCAAGCTCAAAACATCAAGTGCATGACATCAAAGCATCCAAGATACATGAAGCACAAGCAGGGAGCATAAAACCCAATAGATTCTTCAAGCTCGTAACTACATAAGCCACTAAAGTAACAAAGCATAAGGCTGATGCTCAAATACATGTAACCAATCTCAACGCCAAGGCTTAAAATCTTTTAATAGCATGCCCGAGTGTAGACCATCAATATCATACATGAATACATCCACTAAAGGATCTCACTAGCATCAAGTGGCAATAGGCACATATTTTTTTCAAAAAAAAAGCTTGCTTCCCTATTCATTATAATAGAGAAATAGCTCATATTAGTCCCAAATAATCTTAGTACATCATCATAATGTATTTCACATATCCAAGTGAGCAAGCACTGAGCATCAATAGGAGCAGGAAAGAGGGTCCAAACATTGGTGAAAATTTGTTACAGGCTTATGATAGTAGGTCTGATGTTGTATACAATAATAAGCAAAGTTATAATCACTAGAAGGAGTGCTCCAATGGAATTAAGGATGCCCGGGGAAGTTGCCAAGACTGTGGCCAAGTGCAGGAGAGCTTGAAGAGCTAATTGTGATGGTCAAACTAATTAGGGACAGGAGCAAAGTCTATAAGTGCAATCAGGCTAATTGTATATCTATTTGTTGTTGCCAATGCTGAAGGTAATGGGGTTGAGAAGGCACTTAGGGGTGCTCCAACAAGTCTATTAAAGCTCTGGATCAAGCCTCAACAAGCCTTGAAAAGTGCTAGAGTAGTACAGTATCAATGCATACCTTGTAGGGAAGGAGCCATGGTTGCCCTAAAATGAACTACTATAGGTATTCACATGTTGAACCAAACTGAAAGAAAGAGCTCCTTGATCTTAGCTCTAATATTAATTGAAGGGAGGAAACCCTAAGTGGAAGCATGTGAGTGGTAGCAAGAGCTATGGTGGAAGAAGCAAGAGAGCATGAGCAAGAGACAGAGGATGTGGGAACTCCAATAGTCACAATGTGTGACTGGCCTTCCCTTATTCAAATGTCATTGAAAGAATAAAGAATGAAGCAAAAGTGATGGGCACCTGCTACTTGCAATGTATAAGTGTGTGGATACTATTAATGTAATGAATACACAAGTAGTTAGGCACATGCACCTTTATCCACAACTTTGTGTGTGTGTGTGACAAAAATTGCATAATTGGATCATAATTAGAATCTTTGGAGTATAGATGTTTATTTGTCAACTCTAATCATTGCAACATCAGTTGATACAAAGGGTATTTATATACATAGAAAGGTAAGTATGACATAGTTAAAAAGATTTACTATGATGTTGCTAGTTACCATTAAGGTAAGAAGATCAATAGCCACGATTCTTGCATTTCTTTAAAAACCTTGAAACAAGTCAAGAAAATATAGTCATGAGACGAGGGAATGATCTTGATACCTACAAATCAATGAGTTAATGAAAATTAACACATAACCATGGGTTGCAAGTGCCAATGACCCATCTTGATTATTATTCATATCACATTATAACTAGTACTTAACTTGCTTAGAGACAAAAGTCATGCTTGTTTTGTTTAATAAAATGATAGCCACAACAACAAGTCAAATTGAAGAGCATGAGGGGTGGGAGAGAAAAAGCTTTAAGGACCATCTGTATAGGTGCAACCCATGTATAAGACCTCACTTAAATTTCATCAAAGACATCTTTCAACTTGAGGCTCCAAATTACATAGAAATAGGGCCCTCATCCATACATATGCAAGATAATGAATCAAAATTATGTTCTCATGTATATGACAAGTTAACATGGCCCTCATCCATGCATATGCATGACAATGTATGAAAGTTATGGTCTAAAGTATAGCATAAGCTAATAAAGGATGCTATCATGCATGCATACATTGTGCCATACATGTTCATGATTGGGATACAAAAAGGTATGAGCTAATTTTAAGCATGTGCCATTCAAATGTTTCAATAGTACTTAGAGGATGAAAAGTGAGTTGGTTTTCAACATTAGAAGGTTGTTGAATTGCATAAGCCACCTACTTGTTGCTATATTTATTTGCATTGCATGCCACCATGGCTTGAGGCCTAGGTTTCCAACAATAAGGCTCTTCTTGATGAGGGCTTTTATAGACGATACAAAGGATTGGGCATTGAAATGTGTACTTAAGTGTTGGAGGTGAAATGATAAAGAGGATTGGGGCATGATTTGTCCCCAACACTACTGATTACATATTCCTTTCTCAATAGATCATCGTACTCTAGGATATGGTGGTATAACTCTTGATTATCCAATTAGGCATCCATCCTTATGTGTGCATGTCTCCTTCGTAAGCTCAAGAAAAAGTTCCCTATAGTACACCAATAAAGGTTTTGCTGACATTGTAGATTATGTGCCACAACGTGTGGTCAAACCGTAGGATAGAACTATTTTTGCATTTAGAATTTGTGGCCCAAGGTGTGCTCACCATTTGAGAAATGGGTGTAGAAGTAATTCATATAGCCCTACCAAAATGTAGCATCTTCTTTTCTATCACATTCCTTACGTGTTTTTGTACTAACGCATAATATTCCACGATAATAGCTTGGTGTTCATGCATGAATCCAAGTGTGTGTGTGTGTGTGTGTGTGTGTGTGTGTGTGTGTGTGTGTGTGTGTGTGTGTGTGTGTGTGTGTGTGTGTGTGTGTGTGTGTGTGTGTGTGTGTGTGTGTGTGTGTGTGTGTGTGTGTGTGTGTGTGTGTGTGTGTGTGTGCGTGCGTGTGCGTCATACAAGAATAGAGGCCACATCTTAATGGGAATGGGGGCCACTAGGGTATGTAGTGAAGTTCCATGCTTTGTTGGTTTTTGTTGGGACGACATTTTCCAAGTGTAGTGCATTTACATAGACAAGTTCATCCTCTTTTGCTAGCCACTACATTGTTTCCTAAGAGGTAACTAGGATGTCAACTTCCACTTTAGCAAAGGATAAGGCAATTAGGGAGATACATTCTTGGTACAACGGCTCAAAAAGGGACAAGGATTTCATAGACTTGGAAAGGTTTTGGATTTTCAAAACTTAAGATGGCATAAACCACCATGACTTTTTTTATTGTCCTCTGTTTCTTGAAGTCTATTTTCTACTTCTTAGTGGACCTTTGTTCCATTTCTTTGAGTCCAATTTTGAACTTCTTAATCTATCTTATTAAATGATATGCAGTTAATCTCACTAAGCTCTAACAACAAAAACGTTAGCACAATAGTGTCCAAAGTATAGTTCTCATCTTATATTTTGTTCCTTTTAGCACAAGCATGTCAGTCTGTTTTGAGCCTTAGGCATAAAAGACATTTGCATTTATAGTACTAGACATTGGTACTATTTTTTGAAATAGTGAAATTCTTGAGGTTAAATGTGAAATTTCCATAATTCGAGACCAAAATTGTGGTTTTTAAGTTGAGTTTGAAAGTTTGGACCAAAACTAGGTGGGGCCATTTAAGAATTTTAAATTAGTCAAAGTTCGGTAGTGCCACTAAAATTTTAAATTTAGTCAAAGTTGGTAAGTGCCACTAAAATTTTAAATTTGGGCAGGAAGGCCATTATTATTTACTTAAAGAAGATCACTATGGATGATTTGCATGGCTAGGTGGAAAAGAAAACTTGCCATTCCCTCTCTTTGTCTCTCTCTTTAGGCATGCAAAGATGGAAACCCTTGTGACTTTCTATCATTTTTTAATTGTAGGTTTGACAAGGGTGAATCTAAGGTCAAGGAATGCAAATAATAAGTCTAGTTCTTTACTATCTAATAGCATTATGGGATTTCTAGATAGCATCATTGCTGATAGGTAGCTAATAGCAAATCTAAGGTAAATTTCTTCTTCTCTTTCTCTCTCATGCAACAATCTTGTTGAATCAATGCTAGCTTGAGCTGCATGATGCACTAGATCAATTTGCAATGTGGTGGTCATACTATGATTTTCTGATCAATTAGGATAGTTATTTGCTATTTTTCTTCTCCAAAATCAAGGTTTTGACATGCATGCAAGGTTTTAGTGGCATGAAATCATTGTTTGGGTTGAGAATAGCATCTTGATTTATGTGGCACCTATTAGAGTGAAATTCGGATGTGTGAAATTTCATTATTGTTGAGAGCAATTATGGGCAGATGTAATAGAACAAAGTTAGATTGTTTTGTCAAGCTTGCTCAATGAATTCAAGGCCAAGTAAGTGACTATAGAATTTTACTTTTAGGGTTTAGAGGGAGATTTAAGGGAAATAAAATTTGGATTGTCAAACAAGACATGGAAGCCATTCGTATTCATCAAATTTAAAGCGTGGAGCCATAGTGAGATGTGAATTAGCCATATGTAGTGAAATAGCAAACAAGCTCTATGGGTGATAACCTACATGTTTATGTGCACCATAACCATAGCATCCATGTTGACCTATAGAGTCACATGTATTAAGAGAAAAAAAGGAACTAAAAAAACACAACTATGAAAACAAAGGAAAAATATAAAAATAAAGAAACGAAGAAGAACAAGAAGAAGGAGAAGGAGAAGGGAAACAAGAACAAGAGGAGGAATAAAAAATATATATATTTATGTAACCTCAGTGATAATTAGACAAATATTCTTGCTTAATAAACACTCTATTAACTTTTTTAAAGCATGTCGATAAATTCACATTTAATTGCACATAAATTTCCATAAGCAGTAGGGCTACAATAGCAAATTCTAATGCTATCCTAGATGAAGAAAATTTTGTGCATCTAGAAATTTACTTAGGCATGCATTAATATCTAAAACTTTCGTGTGTGTTTAGAAGTGCATATAATTCTATGTGAGAAGGTTTCATGTCATTGCAAGGATAAACACAAATATTATGACATACTTAAACACACTAGCTTTTTCATGTGAGCCCTCCATGTCTCTACTTATATTCTATTGTACCTTTTTTGCCATAAGGAGTGGCTATGCTAAGCCATCTTCTCTCCTTGTCATGTTATTTTTTGATTCAAGGGTTCTCTTCTTTTTTCCCCCTCTAGATTTGCTAACATTACACATGTTAAAGCTTATAATTATCTTAACATTTGAGAGTTCTAGATGTATTCTTTGCATTATGAAGTCACTTGATAGTCTGTTGTCTTCTTGAATGTTCTTCTAAGGAGGACCTTTTTTTCATATCTTCATGGTTGGAAAGTACATGGAATAGGATATAAAGCTTTAACTCTCAATATTTGTAAGAATTTGGCATTTTACTAGGAGAAAATATGGCTTTACTATATAAGGACTAAGGATTCTAGTGGTTGGTGTAAGTTCTAGTTGACATATTTCAATCCATGCTTCATAAGTCGGGATATTGAAACCCACTTCCTCATTGGTGAGAGCATTCACAATATGCAATCCTTTCGTATGAAGTTAAACCCTAGGAAAGCTAGATGATATTATCTCTTTATCCTTCTAGATCTGGGTTCACAAGTGTGACCTCCTAAATGCAAATCTTTGAGTTCTTAGCCCAATGTTGGATGCCGTTCATGCATAGAGTGGTGACTTTACTAGATGTATATGTGAAAGTTCACCCTAGGACTCCCATTGAGGCTAAAATAGATGTGGTGTGTATGTGGTTGAGATTTCTCCTTTAGGGGGATATGAGGCTTCCATAATTAGTATCAATGGGAAATAGGATGAAAATAAGATGTTAGTTTTAGAAGCCACTTTACTTTTGTTGTTTCATTTCATTATTTATTACCTCTAGAATATTACTTTTTTGTAAAGTTCACAATGTGTGTCATGTAATGCTCAATTATTGTTTGAGTATTTAATGTCAAGAATTGTGTTATTAAAATATTATACTTTAGATCGTAAAATGTTATGACCACCTATAAAGCACATCCATTAACCATTGAGGATTGTACACGAAGAAAGATGGTCCCATATGTGTCTTATGAAAGAACCATGCCTAAATAGTCAAAGTCACCTACAATGTCAAGGAATCCTTCCAAAACATGAAATTTGTCATATTTCATCAAACCTATCAATGTGGGAAAGGTGGTAGCTTTCACAAAAATGGAATGTAGAACAACATGTTATTTGAAGATCTTCCATTCCTATAAATAAAAAGAACATGAATGATCAAGCATAGAGTAGAAATACATGTTATTTGAAGATCTTGAGTTCATATCAATAAAATGGATATCCAATGTTATTTGAAGACATTGAGTTTGTATAAATAAAATGGAGGTCCAATTGTCAAAAATAGAGTAGGACATTCCCAAGGACATCGAAGATGCAAGAAGAAGATTGGTAGCAACAAAAAAGTTACTAGTGTAAGAATGAGAGTGAGGTTTTGACTCTGATACATTCTCATGTTGGATCAAGAACAAGATAGCTTAGGATGGTGAAGTGATAAAGTGACCTCTTTCTAGTCATTCCAAGAAACTTCCGTGTTATATAGAACTAGCTCTATGTATGGTAGATCATAGCTGATAGTATGCAAAATATGCCTTCCGTAGCATGCTTATCTCTCTACATGTTTAATCTAGCTCTAACAAAGTTAGTTGATATCACTAATACAATTGCAATGCATGAGAACAAGTGTCACAATGCAACCTTCTAGGGCAATGAGTTCAGCTAGCATATTGTGTGATGTTGAATTGGATATCCCAAGGCGCTTTTTCTAAAGAAAGAGAGAGGTGGAGCATGAAGGAGGCAATTGCAATGCCACGCCTAGTGAAGCATTACTAGGCTCATGAAAGAGCTAATTGCAATGCTATGCCTAGTAAAAGCCATGTTACTTTGGAGGGACTTAAGGATATGGAGACTTTTAGGATGGAGATGGGATGAGCTTTTACAATAAGGTTGCTAGGAATGGGCAGGGTGGCATCAAAAGAAATTTAAACGAGTCTAACATCGGGAATTTTATTTTGTACATGATTTGTGAGATTGAGAAGTTCATTCTTAAAAGTTTCGGGTCACTACCGACCCGTCATCTTAGAAGCCGAGAACATCATCAAATGAAGCGAACAGTAAAGACGTCATTGATGAATGTTGCATTACTTCCACGTCCTGGTAGGAGTTATGCATGTAGCATTTGGTGACCAACATGTCTCTCGGCCTATCAAGCCTTGAGAATCGACAGTAAAATTGCTGAAATAAGGTCTACGCTGTCAAAACAGGCATCATACGCTGTCAAAACCGTCGTCCATATACTAATAAACCCTAAAATAGAGATAAGTTACATCGATCAAGGAGACGTACCTGTACTTGCTTCATCTTGTACGAGCTCCGTCCAATGTTATTCTGGGGATTGATGGGGTCCTCGATGCAGAGCTGGCAAGCATGATTAGCTTACAACTGATCTACGTCTGAGTCCTTGAAGAAAATGCCTCCTTGGCGACCATTCTCAGCATCCTATAACAAGGCACAAAAATTAACAGTTTATTCAACGATATTGGACAGTTTCCTCATAATTATTCGATCTCCTTACCATGATCAATACTTATTCTGATTATAGTCATACCTACAGGACAACTTTAGATTTTGTAAAGTCGAAGTGGAATCTATATGTGTATAAAAAACCAACCAAAAGAGAACTTTCTAGGCTAGGAGAAAAGAGAACTTTCCATTCTTCTCCATCTCACTTTATGCATGCCAAGCGAGAGACAATTATGGATGGCTAACTAACTTTGATTTTGTGCCATTATAGGGATGCAAGAAATTGAGGACGACTAAGAACAATAGCACCCTACTATGTGATAGTACCATGGGCTTCCTAGACAACATCATGGTCAACAAGTGACCAAGAAACAATTCCTTGCCATCATGGTCATTATCTATGATAAACCCAAGTTGAATTTATGAAATGCTATTAGGACTATTTAAGAAATGACATTATTGGTGAAAGCTATGACACACACGTACGCTAGAGCAAAACTAAACTAATTTGTGAGAGCTTGCTCACCCAATTGGGTGCCAAATACATGATTGATATGTAGCTTCGTTTTTAGGTTTACAAAATTTTATTTCCATTGCTAAAAGAGACATGGGAAACTTTACTCATCAAAATGAAGCCTATAGCCATATCTAACTATGAACCAATGGAACGTATTATGAAGCCAGCTCGTATGAGAATACATCAAGGATGCAAGGTTTACATGTCATCATACTATCATTGTCAAGGCTATGTTGATTTGTAATTCATATTAAGAACTTGTCTAAATGCAATTGAGTCAATTTTGTCACATGGAGGTTGTTATTGTTAATGAGATCAACAATCATTAGAACAAACATATTAAACTCTATGTAAACCCTAGATCGTTAGGAAATTGATAATATGTGCTAGAAGTTTACAAAGTGGACTATAGGGATTCTCATATCCATATCTCAATCTCATCATGGATGCTAGTTAAAACCTCTTCCTATGTTTGCACGCTAATTTTTTAAAAAAAATACTCCAATGACTCTTCTTGTGACATTGCCATCGTACTAATATAACTCTCTTTAAGGTGCATAAATGCATTTCTTGTTTTACAATATGCCCCATCAAGGGATATATAATGGACGTGCTATAATTAGTTGACATGCACACTTGACAATGTCATGCCGCCAAATTAATCACTTTACCAAATCAGAAGAACCATCCCTAATGAATGTCATGCCTCCAAATTAATCACTTTATCAAATCAGAAGAACCATCTCTAATTATGTGTTGCCTCCAAATTAATCACTTTATTGAATCAAGAGGACCATCTCTAATGATGTGCCTCAGAGATCCATCTCTACTGATGTGCTGCCTCCAGTTTAATCACTCCATTGAATCAAGAAAACCATCTCTAATGATGTGCTGCCTCCACATTAATCACTTTATTGAATGCCTCAAAGTGCTTCAACAATGTGTTCTTGATTGGCATTGTTACTAAAGAGTCCTATCTAAGTCTGAAAACCCTCATGTATAACCTTTACTATAGGAAAAAAAGAGGCCTAATATACTGGCATGGTATAACCTTTACTCTAGGGAAAAAGCAGTATAATCTACTGACATGGTAATCCATATAGATAAGAGAGAATTCTAACAATTTGTACCTCCTCTTACTTTGCTATGGTAATTTTTACAACTTTTGAACTGAAAGGCACATCAAATAATCCACATTTAAGCAACTTTGGAGACGGTAATTGATGACGAATGGAGCCAAGATCCTTCTAAAGTACGCATTTCTAAAGATGTGTTTATGCATAGATGCAGAACTGCTGTCCAATTGAACTTACAGGTGCTTCGAAAAGTAGAAAAGAGGATCATAAACTAGGATTGAGGGAGGTGAACTGCTCTTGCCCTTGAGGTTCAGATCCTGCCCCCACGGCCGTGCATGCATGATAAATCATTTTGCTCTTCGTTTTGCAAGATTCAAAATAAAGGGGCTTGTACAAAGACTTCCTGCACACAAAGCTCCGCTTATATGTTCACCATCGGAATTCCTACCACTGAATTTTCTATCTTGGGTGCCTGCGCGAGCAAGCTGCACTTTTTCCCGCATAAAATATACTTAAGCACTTATTTCACTTCCAAGTTCAACAAATTTCACAGCGATTTCCGCGGTAGTTGAAACCCAAAACCTTTAAGGCTCCTCGAACTCATCAGGCTTTACAATGCTTGATAATTTCCACCCACCAATACCTGACGAGCTGAATGCCTGCCAACAATCCAGAATATATCACTTCATCTCTCTCTCTCTCTCTCTCTCTCTCTCTCTCTCTCTCTCTCATGAAATGAGCTCTGACATTCAAACGTTTGTGCATTTACGCAGCCCAGGTTCCATATTGAACCAGAGGGAGAACAGGCCAATAAACTCTCGTTTACCAAACTGGAGGCAAGAACATGATGAGCTGGCCTGCACAAACTGACTCGTTATACAGGCACAAGCCAAATCAATGCATCCTTCCATGAGCTAAAAGACACCAGACATTCAAATCTTTGCCAAAGGAAAAACCACACAGCCAAACCATCTTGATAATTTTTCCTTTCTTTCAGAGAAGTGATCCTGAAAACACAGCTCATCAGTGTGTCTGAGGTCAACCCAGCAGGCTCAGCCAGAGCCAACTTTTTCATGACCAAGCAGACACACACACCAATAAGAGATATTCCACAGCCACCACCAAGTAGTCCCTTATGAGTCACACCAGACTGCCTACGATCTAGAAGCACTGTACAATGTAAACGAATAAGATGCCTACCTCACTCATTACCAGTCACACTAGGTAACCTATACAGGTGTTGAGCCCACCCATTGGCATTGCCTCTTTAAAAGTAAATGTATGCCAAGGAATCATATAGCAATGCAGATAACAACCTAGAAGCATACAAAACACGGGATAAAGATCACACCAAACATAGACCTTTCAAGATATCATGACCCGATGCCTATAAAAACAAGTCAAAGGAGACAACAACAGGTACTTTGACCTTATTTTGAAATTCAAGGGTCAGAAAGCACAAACCAGACATCATAGCTTCTATTAATCCTATCCCCATGGTATAGGAGACCCATCTTTTATAGATCTAGGACAGCAACATTATCACTTGAACCTTTTCAATGGAGCTAGATAGATGACATTAACAACAGCATACCTCTTGCCATGAATGGCCTTGTGTTTCGAGCAAAGCAGCATTGGCAGTCTTAAGCTCCACAGACAGTCCGGAAAATATGCTAGCTGCCTCTTCCCAACCCCGATTATGCCCCATACACCTAGGTAGATTCCCAGGTACATGTCAATCAGGCATAGTGAATTGACCATAAGCAGCTAAAATAGGAGACATCTTACACCAGCATCAGCAAACCAGCTGCATGTAAAGATGTGTAGCAAGATAGTAGAGCAGTGACACACACACACACACACAAAGAGACCAATGCATGAATATGAGCTAAACTGGCTAATCTTACATAACAGTAAGAATGTCATCTCTTGCATATTTGCACACGGTCTCCTGCAAATGCTGTGCAGTTTGGCCATCCATAGCAGCTACAGAATAAAAACTCCCCAAAAAATGAACTTCCACATCTGCCAATTCAGGTATATGCTCCTCCATGATTTCAAGCGTCTCCCGTGTCCTGATTGAGTCACTGTACCACCAATTATAGCAATTTTAGTCTACAACATATAGATAGGAAAAGCGCACAGATTAAATTTTAAGCAAGTGCCCTATTAACTAACCTGCAAAGAATAAGATCAGGCAACCAGCCCAACAGCCGCAGCTTGCTGGCAAGGCTTGCTGAAGCTGAGCGTCCCTGCTCATTCAAAGGTCTGTCATGGTCTGACATTCATCACCTCATCAGCAACTCTATGTAAAATTCAAATTCAATTATTCAAGTGAATACAGGCTCTCTCTCTCTCTCTCTCTCTCTCTCTCTCTCTCTCTCTCTCTCGTGCACGCACAAGCACATGCACATAATATAACTACATACTGTAATTTGTAAAAGTATGGCAAACATTAACAAAGATGTAGTGTACGACAACATGTAGACTGCTGTCCAGGCTGAAAACACAGATGCTGAATATGTGTGTGATGACATCAGCAGCCAAATGACCTCCAAATGTCAGGCACGAAATGCAGGTACAGCAGCTCAATAACAACCAGCAGCAATGAAACGCTGACCTGATCTGGAAGGCAGCAGCTGAGGAAGGTGTCAAGGATGCTGGGCAGCCTGGGACTGGAGTAAATGCAGCAGTTGGAGTGCTGGAACATGTTGTCAGGCAGTACACAGCCTGCAGGAGGCTACACTGCAAAGACCACATGACGGCAGGGGCAGCACTCATGAAGGCTTCAGCAACTGAGATCCTCTCCAGGAAGGAATGTGGACAGCAGTGGAAGGTGAGAGTGCTGGAAGTAGCTGGCTGAAATGTAGGAGATTAAGGATGCACAAACACAAGATTCCTACTTACAAAGGACTTGAGGTGCAATTGCCCTACTAGTAAATATAAAAAGCCTCCCCTTGCTGTTAAATGTACACCATTTCTTTTTGGTAATTTTGCATTAATTGCTTTGGGGGACTGTATTTAGGAGACTAAATTAGAGGTTAATGCACCATAATTATGATTGAGTGCAAACCGTAATATTAGGGGCTCAACACCTCCTCTCGCCCATAAAAGGATAAGCCACACCTCCACCCTCTTTTCATAGCTGAAAGCTCCCATCAAAGCAGCCACAGCATCAGATAATGGTGTTGGGTACAGAGCTTGAGAAGATGACCAATGTCTAGCAGATGGAACTCCATGGAGGGGTGTGTGTGTGTGAGAGAAAGAGAGAGCTTGCAAGTACACTAACTGTAAGAATGAACTGATAATAATAACTGATGGTGAAAGTACAGCAACTAGGGCCTGATTATATGGGCTACATTGTGTACCTAACCTTTTGACCCCTATTTAATGTTGGGAGGTGTAAAATGTGTTCACACCTTTGACACGGATATAGGCAAACATACACATGTAAAGTGTCTTCACACACAAGGCAAATACCTAACAATTCCCTTCAAGTCATGGGTGGTTGAACCCATGTCACGAAACATAGAGGAAAGAAAATGGGAAGGTAAACTTGGAGAGGCAATGTCTAATCCCATACAATGATTCTCAAGAGGAGATCCATAAGTGAGAGAGATGCAACATGAGCTAGGTCATGACATGGTCTACTAAGAAGCTCAAGGAGCCAAAGGAGGATATGGTTCAAAGGCTAATCAAAAGCCAGCATGGGTCAAAGGCACTATGCACATGACTAGAGGTCGAATATGTGGGTATAGCTTTCATGCTTAACTCAAAAGTCGTGTAAAGTGATTACAAACCCCCTGAAATATAATTCCTTTGTGAATCACATGGATAAATAATTAAAAAGAAATACAACTCATTTTGGATTAAAATCCAAGTAGTGGACCCCACACAATTATTAAGTGAGGGATAGGCCTTAGCACATACATGCGCATGGCCAATGTCTAATTCCAATCACCAGAGTTTTTAACTAACTTTTTAATTATATTTTTTCACTTTTAAATATTTTTTAAAATTTTAAGATTTTTTATGGGATTAAAATCTCCCCTCAATGCTATTAAGAAAATCATGAATCCATATCCGCCACTTGCGACAGCATCACCAAGCGCAAGACACTTTCTGTGTCATCTTTCACTTGATGTCAAAGGTGAGGCCCTCCAATTTTACATCCTTCGACATCTGAATCAGCACTAGTAGCATTTGTCACAATGGTTATGAGGTGACCTAGTGCGAATGCACTAAGGGCACTTTGGGTTTAAGGCAGCCAAGTCCTATTTAAACGACTCAAGGCCCTATTGTGCACATTCATCATGTGATTACTACTCTTGGACTCCTGGCCCATTGGCCGATACATCTGTACACAAGATAGTGTGGAGTGGTGGTATGGGATGCCAACCATTGGGTTGTGGTTGTGACTTGGAGTGTGGCTAGCTCCTAGGCTCATAGGTAGGCCCGTTTGGCTCCATAGCTGGGAGGTGAGTATGATGTCCAATCCCTATTATTTGTGGATATGGCTTGTGTCATGTCTCGTGTGCACGTTGGATTCCCTTTAATTTATGGATATGACTTGTGTTGTGCCTTGTGTGCAGATTGGATCCTTTGGGAACATTTTACCAAGACAATTTGATGGAGGTAGGTGCCAATGTGAAAAGCCCAAATTTTTGAAAAAGAAAATTGAGAAATCTCGATTAAAAACTCATGGCAAGAAGTTAGGCACACAAGGAGCAAATGATATGACTAATTCAAGTCATCACGTGGTAGGGCAACTCTACATCCTTAGGCGTGCATCTAATGCATGCCAAACAAGTAAGTTGTAGAAGTGTGTACAGGTTTGATGATGAGGTGGATTTTGGGGCCCGAGCATCTTGTCCTCCTCCTTTTTCTTCTTTTTTAGCTACTACTTTCCTCTTCATCTTCTTCTTGTGTTGTTGGGCTACATGCATAGGGCAAAGAACATAGAAGGACAGAGGCTGCATCATGGAGGATTGGGAGGAGCTACCAAGGCAACGCAAGTGTCGGATGGTGAAGGCAATGACCACGAGTATCTTTCTGTTCTAATTGACCTTTGGATGATCAAATCTAGCTCCAAATTCAATTGGATTGGTTGGTCCTTGAAGTCTCTAGCAACTCCTTGAACTCCACCTGCTAATTCCAAGTAATATGCCTTCAATTTCCTAGCATGAGACCTGCGGTGATTGCTAAATCCTAATTTCTACTGTAAATTAGGGTTTACAATAGCAAAAAACATAGTTGCTATTTAACAGGGCTTGAAAAAGGCTGAGATTTGCTAAGGGATTTCTTATAGAGGAGAGAAAGCTTATGAGAGAAAATTTCTTGATTTCTGTCACAAGAAAGTATAAGGACCAGATATTGTTTGCTATGAAACAAGATTAAATGCTATTTCCCAACAGCCTAGAGGCCTCAAATGGGTGTCACCCAGCCTCACATGGAATCGTCAACTATTGTCTTCTTTGTTGGAGTTGTTGGCTACACTAGGAAACTTCCTGGCTAGCTGGAAATGGCCAAAACTTGCTAGTACTTGCTTAACACCACTCTCTCCTCTATCAATCTCCACAATCCATTGAATGGCTAGAATGACTCTCCACTAGCCTCTAACAGCCTTTCCTTCACTTGCATGGGAAAGTTTTGACAAGTGGTAGCATGTTTTGCCACTTGACAGCCTTCTAATTAGATTTTTTCACAATTTTCAACCATTTTATATTCATTTCCAAAATATCAATCTTGAAAATTAATTGAATTATTAATTGTTGCTCAAAACTAATTTTACTAGCCAACAATTAAATTGGCCCATGCCAATTTGTCATCCAAGTATTCTTGAGCATTTATTAGCCGCTAAACTGGCATTGATTAAAAAATAAATGCCTAGTTCTTAATGCCACCACTAACATTAATGGCTAATAAATTGATCTACACCAAAATCTATCACCAAGTACCATCTAGTACCTATAAGTACAAGGTATTCCAACTTTTACCTTTAGCACCCACTAACTACTTAGGGTTCTTGGCCCATTATTGTGGAATTACTAGCTTGCACATCACATGCAAGTAATACTTAACCAAATGCTAAGCGAAACATCAAAATTTCATGTCCTTGTGACATACCTCCCCCTTGAAATCCTTGCAATCATTCCCAATTGCACCTGCAATGTTACAAAACCAAATAGATACTAAATTGGAAAAAGCAAAGGTATCATAATCAAAGAACATCAGTCGTTGCTATTCTCCTATGCTATTGCCCACCTCAGTGAAATTTCCAACCCACATAACTAAGTCATAACTGACTAAAAAGGAACTCTAACTAGGTGTTAAAAACACTTGGGACAACTCTATAAACTCTAACCAAAAGTGTTTTGACCAAACCACCATAGTAAAGCATAGACTGAGCATCAACCATGGCTGAACTATCAATGGCGTTAAAAGACACATTGCTGTCCATAAAACCAGCTGTATACCACTCAAAACTAATGATCATATTTTTGGATTTTTTTCATGCCTACACTCACACGAGTATTAGTGATAGGGCACTTTTTACTCTCCATAAGAGAGGTTTTTCCCCCAATCACATTATTTTTCATCTCTGTATTTATGTTACACATTTTGGTCACTTAATGCACATTACACATATCTGTGTGTGACTGCACTTTAAGTCACTTAGACAACCCTAAAGTCTAAGGGTTGTACTTTGTACTTTGTACCTAGTACCTCACTAGTAATCAATCAAGTGTCGAATTGTGACAAACTCTCTCTCGTCTGTCGTGTTCCCTCACTCTGAAGCTGAGCTGTTGTCTGTCATCGCCAACAGTTGGTATCAGAGCTGGTTTGCGACTTGTCAGCTGCCCTATCTCAACTGCCACCACCCTACAGTCAACTGTTGCCACTTTGCAGTCAACCACCGCCCTGTGCCTGGCACCGCCAGCAGTTCCACCTGCCAGCTCCACCCGCCCTGTATGCGACAACTCTGCAAGCTGTTCCACCAACTACACCCTGCCATTCCTGCGTGGTCTCTGCAATTTGCAGTCGAGTGCCACGTCAGCATCCTTCCGGCTCTGCAGTCATCGCCTATAAATCTGCTGAACAATCCCAGACTACCACATCTTCAGCTACCACAAGTATATTATATTATTTTATTCAGAATATTAGAGCCAAAGCAAAGGGCTTTTGCATGAAAAGGCCAATTTCTAGATCAGCAAGTGCTTTAGTGCACAAATTACAAAAATTTGCAGGCACTTGGGTCAGCAAATTTGGGGCTTTTGTATCTTTGGCAAACATTGGCACATGTGACTGAAACTATGCACATTGGACGGTTAAATTTTGGGGCTTTTGTATTTTTAGTGCTGCTAAGCACTCTTATTGCATTGGGCAGTCACATTTAGGCAATAGTGGTCAAGTGGGACATGATTTAGCCCATGCAAACAAAGTCATTGGGTGGATGTTACTTCATCACCTTCATTGATGACTTTACACGTATTTCTTGGGTTTATTCATTGGTTAAAAATTCAAAAGTGTATGATGCATTTTTTGCTTTTACGGAACTTGTGGCAAATCAATTTGGCTCTCAGATTAAGACTCTCCATTCGGACTGAGGGGGGGAATATATGTCTTTCTTTTATTGAATAATTTTTTGAAGCAAAAAGATATTGCACATCAATATACTACTGCATATAATCCACAGCAAAATGGGGTTGTAGAAAGAAAAAATCGGTCACTCATGGAGATGGCTAGATGTATACTGAAAGCTAAAAAGTTGCCACAAGCTAAAAAGTTGCCACATGGATTTTGAATGGAAGCAGTTATGTGTGCTTGTCACGTTTTGAATAGGTGCCCTACTAAGGCATTGAAAAACATAACACCTTTTGAGGCTTGGAACAACCGTAAACCTTCAGTTGGTTACTTTCCAACTTTTGGGTGTCTTGCATATGCTCATGTTCCCAAAGTACTAAGAAAAAAGTTGGACAATAAGGCTGTCAAGGGCATATTTGTGGGGTATAGTAGTGAACACAAAGGATACAAATTGTACGATCCTGTTTCCAAGAAATTTTTTGTCAATAGAGATGTGATTTTTGATGAAAAATCAAAATTACATCTAGTTGGTTATGACACATATCAGATTGCAAAAGATGTGTTTGAAGGGTTGCTACTTATATCTTTTGATGATACAACTGGAGCTTCATTAAATAAACAAAAGATTCCGCCGGCTACTCCATTAAATTATGCAGAAATTCAGCCTATGGCTGATCTAAATATTCAACAAGATGTTGAATATTAGGTTCATCAAGAGTATGTATATAATCAGGAGGCTAGATATATACCTAGATGGTACTTGCAGACTCTATAAGACAGTCATTTGGATGCTCCTCTTATTGGTCGTACTCGAAGACAAACATGTTTGCATGATCATGCTAATACTATGGAGTTTGATATGGCAACAAACACACTTGATGATGATGAGCCTGATTCCTTTGAGGATGCACAACAGAGTGTGCATTGGATGGCAACAATGCAAGCTGAATATGATTCTATCATGAAGAATCAAACATGGGATTTAGTTACATTGCCTATTGGAAAGAAAGCCATTGGTACTAAATGGGTCTATAAGCTAAAACGAAAAGTGGATGGATCCATTGATAAGTACAAGGCCAGGCTTGTGGCAAAAGGCTATGCGCAAAAGAAAGGTATTGATTATGAGGCGACATTTGCTCCTACATCCCATATAACCACTATCAGGTGTATGGTTGCGTTGGCTGCCCATTATGGTTGGATTGTGCACCAACTTGACATTAAAACTGCATTTTTACATGGGGAACTTCAAGAAAGAGTGTATATTCAGCAGCCCATGGGTTTTGCAATTAAAGGATCTGAGCACTTGGTATGCAAGCTGAAGAAGGCTTTGTATGGTTTGAAACAAGCTCCACGAGCTTGGTATGCCAAAATTGAAGCCTTCTTACTCAACCAAGGATTCATTAACAGCCCATCAGAGTCTACTCTTTACGTATACAAAGAGGGGGGATCCTTGCTGGTCATTTGTCTTTATATGGATGATCTTCTGTTCACAGGGCCACATGCTGGTCAAATTTCAGTATTTAACAAAAATTTGCAGCAAACTTTTGATATGTCAGATTTGGGGCCTTTGCATTACTATTTGGGCATTCAGTTTATTCATGATACTAGAGGCATTGGATTATCACAGTCCAAATATATTGGCAAACTCTTTGAGAGATTTGGTTTCTAGGATTGCAAGCCAGTAACAGTAAGCACACCGATGGAGACTAGACTTAAGCTGCCTTTGCTTATGACTGATATATTTGGCATTCATATATATGCTACAATAGTTGGATGCCTTATTTATTTATGCAACAGAAGGCCAGATATTCAGTTTGTAGTTTCAGCCTTAAGCAGATATATGTACAGCCCACGCATGTCATAGTGGCAAGCTATGAAGCATGTTTTCCATTACTTGCATGACACTAGGACACTTGGATTGCTTTATGTTAAGGGGGGGCCACTACAATTACATGCTTACAGTGATTCCGATATGGCTCGAGATTTTGATTCACATCACTCTACTAGTGGCATTTGTTTCTTTCTTGGCTCTTCTTGCATCTCTTGGCTTAGCAAGAAACAATCCACTGTTGCCCCATCGTCTTGTGAAGCTGAGTACAAGGCAACTTTCACTACTATAGTTGAATGTGTATGGTTGAGACGTTTGTTGGGTGATCTTGATGTATTTGCCACGAAGCCTACTTCTTTGTTTACTAATAGTCGTAGTGCCATTGCATTGGCATAGAACCCAGTGTTTCATGCATGTACGAAACACATTGAGATACATTATCACTTTGTCAGAGAGGCTACATGTAGGGGATATCAACCTTGTCTATTGTCTTACCAACAACAATGTGGCAGACATCTTCACCAAAGCTCTTCCTCGCAACAAATTTGAAGCATTTCACAAAGCTTTAAATTTGATTTTCTTTGGTGGATGATCCTTGTATGCTGATCACTTATCACTCCAGGGGGGTTTGTTGGGTTTTACTCATGCCTACGCTCACACAAGAGTGCCAATGATCCGCACATGGGACACTAGGAAACTTTTTACTCTCCATGAGAGAGGTTTTTTCCCCCACTCACATTATTTTTCATCTGTGTATTTATGTTACACATTTTGATCACTTACCGCACATTACACGCATCTATGTGTGAATGCACTTTAAGTCACTTACACAACCCTAAAGTCTAAGGGTTGTACTTTGTTCTTTGTACCTAGTACCTCACTAGTAATCAATCAAGTGTCGAATTGTGATACACAATCTCTCTCGTTTGTCATGTTCACTCACTATGAAGTTGAGGTGTTGTCTGTCATTGACAACACATACATTAAAAACCAGCAACTGATAACCAATCTTTGATGATCATAGTCTGATGAAACTATACAATTTCAAACCTGCTATGAAAACCATACCCTTCAGCATACCAACTATAATGACTAGTATACTGAATAGTGATCTCATAGCAAACAATCTCTTAGCAAATAGTATCCTGGATGCATGTTGAATCTATATACTAGACTTGTCCATCACTAAAGGAGTGGAAGTGCCACCTCCCTCTTGTGCATTCGGCAATGCTCTACACCATCTAAAGCTCTGTTGAGCCTAACTGAGTCCCGATCCAAGTTGGCTCTAACCAAAAAGCATCAAGATAAAGCTACAACAACTGAGAATATTCTGCCAACTCTCTCTCTTTGATCCATTTGTATCTATCAATAGGTGAAATTGTTGGTAGTCATGTGTCTTGTATGGTCATCTCCTACCTGTGAATCTTGGCATCCCAACCTTCTACCTCTACTCCAACGGTTACCCATGAGCCAATGTTCCTTCATATTGTTGACCTAAAGGGGCCTTCTTCAATGGTTGGCTCGTCTTCAGAGAGGCCTTGGCTGGTTGATAGTGAAGCTTCTAGTCATATGACTCCACGAGGTAATTTGTTGTAGGATCTATGCCCTTCTGAGGGTTCAATCATTGTTGGTAACATTGCATCAGTGCCTACTTGTAGTGTTGGTACTTTGCCTTTATTTCCCAACCACGCTTCGCGCCTCCTTTCACAAGCCCTTTATGTTCCAGACTTGGTCTTTCCACTCCTCTTAGTTTATGGCCTTACTAGGCTTGGTACCCGGATTATCTTCACCAAGCAAGCCGTTTCTATTGAGGATTCTTCTACGAGGGTTGTTATCGCGACACGTTGGTAGTAGAGTGGGCTTTACATGCTCCATCCCCCTTCTCTTATATAGGGTCCTCCAAGGCAATTGTCTATTGCTATACCCATTTCCGCTTATGCACCATCTATTCCACAAGTTCCTTCCCATCCCCCACCCTCTCCTCCGATGGTTCCCTCGTACCCCCATACCTTTTAGAGGGGGACAATCTTGGTGATACGGCTGTGGATTCCCTAGTCTCCAATTTTTCAGAGGGGATTTCCCAAGATCGTGAGGAGCTTCTTTATCTGTAGTCTACATCAATAGACTTCATCGACATTGATATTCCTCTTGCCACCCCAAGATCGGTTTCTTCCTTGGCCTTGTGCCACATCCAGGATCTAAGAGGGGGTGTTAGAAGTCATGTTTGTCATGCCTTGTCATCTCCTACCTGTGAGCCTTAGTCTGAATCAGACGAGGACTTTAAGAGCTCTAACCTGTCTGTCACTTGTTTTGACGAAGGAGGTAGCTCATTCTAGAGCACTCAGATTATTGCCTTTCAGTGCATTTTCTCCTTCAGTCATGATTTTATATGTGTTTTCCCTGCATACAGCAATTTGTCTCACCTACTGGACATTGTCCACCCTTTCCGAGATTTGTTAAAGATTTTCTCGCATTTTACTAGCATTACACGTTGGTTGGCCATATTTTGGCCCCAGATTTCAGGTCAGCTAGATTTGGGGATATTTGGCTATTTATAGCCTTTCCCACTCAATTGGTAGATCATTCATTCATTCATCTTTCTCCTTCCTTGACAAATGTACACTCCAACTCCGTTATCTTCCTCCATCTCTAATGTTGCCATCATCATTTAGCCTGATCCAATGCCCTCACTGACGCTGTGGGCTGCCTGTAGGGACTGATCAATCCTCCTCCTATATTCATCACTCTTTCCTTGTTCAGTGCAAATTTCTTTCTTTTCTTGCAATCTTCCTATATTTTTTTGTCTGTGTTCATATTCCTTCTTTCGTTGTGCATTCTCACAAATCCTTCGTAATAAGTCCAACTATCCTCATCCTCTCATCCCCTTGCTATCATCTAACACCCATACTAATGTATAGAGCTGCGTGTTGGGGCTGATTGTTGCAACCTTGTATCCTTCAACCATTGCAGTCACACTGTTCCTTCTCTCACCTTCATTCTCCTTCTCTCTTCTCTCCATGTTCACTTTCCTTTCCCTTGGACACTCTCACAAAAACAATACTAAAACTTCACCAACAAGCACATGCAAACTTTACCTCTAATTACACTGGCCACAAAGGCTGCACTAAGTTCCAAGGCATTATTCCTTTTGGATCAAACAAATCCTTGAAACTTTCACATTGCTGCAATTCTAACTTAACCAACATGAAACATCACATCTAGTTGACTAGGCCCTCATGTGGAGCTAACATGCTAGGAGCACTAGATGCATTACGAAACATGTTTGCATACTTTGAACTAGTGCAATGTGACTATGAATAACAGTTTGCATAGCAAGATACATTTTGCCATACATTCTAGGCATTTCTAGCTGCATTTTTCCTCATGCCTAGCACTATGTAAAGCATTTTCATGATTGGCATTAGTACCATGAGTTCCAAACACATTGGGATTAGCAAATGCATTGGGTTTTTCATTCCACTTGCCATACCCAAATACATTGGGCCTTGCATACCATGCATAGGTGGCTGCATACCAAATAAATTTGGTCCTTACATCCCATGGCTGAAGCATTACCAGCCATTGCTTGAAAGATGAAACCACCTTCAAAGTACCCCAAATTACCCACATTGACATGCATGCCTTGCTATCCAAAAAGCATTGGATTGGCACTTCCAGGTTGGCCTTACATATGCATCGATTGCTCCACTAGCATCATTTGCTTATGCTCATTACTCACATTTGGAACATCATGATGGTACATCGCACTATCTTGAAGCTCTAGAAGACTATTTCCTCTTGTTGCTTTTGCTGCCTGTTTTACCCAGTTCAAAAAGCCCATGAATCAAATATCTTTTGCCAATTGCACAAACATTTCAGCTACTATCCTCAACTGATCTTTAAATTGGTCATTGAATTCCTCTTCCTCTTGCTGGTCACCAGCTTAAGGAGGCCTAGAAGGATCCATCTCTCATCCAATTCCCACATTCTCAGCTTGTTGCGCATGTTGCGTGCCATCATGATGGTACATCGCACTATCCTAAAGCTCTAGAAGACTGTTTCCTCTTGTTGCTTTTGCTGCCCACTTTAACAGGTTCAAAAAGCCCATCAAACGAAGATCTTTTGCCAATTGCACAAACATTTCAGCTGCTATCCTCAGCTGATCTTTAAATTGGCCATTGAATTCCTCTTCTTCTTGCTGGTCATCAGCTTCAAGAGGCCTAGAAGGACCCACCTCTCGTCCAATTCCCACATTCTCAGCTTGCTGCCCATGCTGCGTGCCTTGTCCAAGATCAGGTATTGCATTTCCCCAACACTTTGTAAATTTTTCAGATAGAGAGGCATCATCTCTGCTAGATCCCATCTCCCTATCTAAAAACATTCATTCTTGTGGTAATGTTCACTGTTGGCCTATGATGGAGCAATTGTACGATTAATTTAATGAAAAATGAATCAGAATGAAATAATTAATCGATGCACAATGATACTCAATCACAAATAAGAAGCAGTGTATTCATCAGTGAGAAAGAGCACATTGCACAACGCTCAAGGCGATCACACTAAATAATGCCACACTTATGTGCTAATGAGGCACAAAGTGTCGGATTATCATAAAGAAAAATCCTAACGGCTTAACCATCATAGGAAACCCTAAAATAAACCCTAACCCTAGTGTCACTTAGTGCCTAGGACACTAGAGGCAACAACCACATTTAATAATAGTTTAAATGCCTAGGGAGCTTGGATTATGGATCAAAGGGCATCAACGTGTAGGCCACGAGATATCCTACAAACCCCCCCTCCATGAGATGAGCGAATTGATCTGGGAATAATAACAAAATCCTAGAAAATAAAAAGAAATATAAGGTCATGGTTGCACAAGTTCATCCAAGTGGATATAGCAACCTATGACGGTACAGAGTATGACAGATCATGGAACAAATGGAATCAAGTTCAAGGCTTGCCAAAAAGCCTAGATCTTTGGTTGAGGAAGAGCCTTCGTAAAAAGATCTCCCAAGTTGTCTTCAATGCATATATAAGACAACTCTATTTCTCCAACTAACATCCACTCACGAACATAGCGGTAATGAACTTCTATATGCTTTGTGTGGACATGAAACATTGGGTTCCACACAATGGCCAAAGCACTCTGGTTGTCGGTGAAGACAAGTGTCACAACTGTCTGGTGCACATGAAGATCTACAAGTAACTTACGGAGCCAAACACACTCCACTCTGGCTATGAACGTTGCTCTGTACTTAGCTTCACAACTCAAAGTAGCAACTGTAGTTTATTTCTTGCTGAACCAAGAAACAAGAGATGTATCCCAAGAAGAAGCAACTGCCACTATGAGAGACATGAGAATCTGAATATCCAATCCAATCACTGTCAAAATATCCATGCAAAGAGAGTGAAGAATTAGCCTTATAGAAAAGACCAAGATCTTGGGTATCTTTAAGATACTAAAAGACATGCTTCACTACCAACCAATGAAGTGCCAAACAGCTATGCCATTGGGTTCCACACAATGGCCAAAGCACTCTGGTTGTTAGTGAAGCCAAGTGTCAGAACTATCTAGTGCACATGAAGATCTGCAAGTAACTTATAGAGCCAAACACACTCCACTGTGGCTATGAACATTGCTCTGTACTTAGCTTCACAACTCGAAGTAGCAACTATAGTTTGTTTCTTGCTGAACCAAGAAACAAGAGATGTATCCAAGAAGAAGCAACTGCCACTATGAGAGACACGAGAATTTGAATATCCAGTCCAATCACTGTCAAAATATCCATGCAAAGAGAGTGAAGAATTAGCCTTATAGAAAAGGCCAAGATCTTGGGTACCTTTAAGAAACTAAAAGATATGCTTCACTACCAACCAATGAAGTGCCAAACGGCTGTGCATAAATTTGCTCAGTTAGGAGATAACAACCTAAAGACCGGGCCTCATGTGACATAGATAATTCAAGCATCCAACAGCTTACCGATATAAAGTAATATCAAAGGATCCGCTACCATAATCAGAAGTGAATTTGAAACCAAGCTCCAAGGGAGTAGACACGCGCTTCCAATCCTCAAATTTGAAGTGCTGAAGAAGCTGTCCAATATACTAGAATTGTGTCATAATGATGCCCCCCTCAATGGTGGCAAATTGGATACCCAAATAATAGTGAAGTAGACCAAGATTTGTCATGGCAAATGTTTGCTATAAATCAGCCTTAAATGCTGCAATTTAACCAGCATTGGTCCACGCAAAAAGCATGTCATCAACATAAAGCACAAGAATAATAAAATCAAATCCTTGATGTTGGATGTAAAGAGTAGCCTCGATAGGGCTGAAATCCAAAATGTAATAGATGAGAAAGTATGCGGGCATACCAAGCCCATGGAGCATGCTTTAAACCATACAAAGCCTTCTTGAGATGACAGACTTTATGCTCAAAGCCTTTAGCTGCAAATCCTAGAGGCTGAGAAACATATACCTCTTCAATGAGATATCCATGGAGAAATGCCATCTTGATGTCCAATTGATGCACCTCCCAATGAAAGTGGGCAGCAAGGGCAATAATACTCCTAATGGTAGTTATGCAAGAGATAGGGAAAAAAGTCTCCTCAAAGTCAATTCCTTGCAGGTGGGTATAACCCTTGGCAACAAGGCGGGCTTTGTACTTGTCAATAGAACCATCTGTCTATCTTTTAATTTTATAAACCGATTGGTACCTATTGCACACTTGCTGTGAGACAAGTCACATAGCTCCCAAGTGTCATTCTGATGGATGGAATCAATCTCTACCTTCACTGCTTCCATCCAAAGATCATCTGGAAAAGCATCTTTATAACAAAGAGATTCTTCATTGCATATTGTAGCCACCAATGCATATGCAAAAAGATTACCTTGTTCTTTATGAGCAAAGGCTCGTGTGCAAGTAGCCAAAGGAAGAGGCTACTTACTACCTAAAAGAGTGTCTAGCAACCAGCAAGGGACTCTTTAAGGCTACTGAATTTCAGCCCTTGTATGCTCCAACTGATCAAGAATAGGGGGCTGCTCTTCGAACAAGGTATCATGGTGCTTTCAGGGCTATAAATCAAGCTAAATAGACTGTTGTAATGGGTCTATAGGTGGTGGAAATGAGGGCTGAGAAGAAGTATCAGCCATGGGACCATTATGGAAAAGTAGCAATAGACTGTCAAAGATGTCTAATGCATCAATAATAGACTAGTTTTTACAATCCAACAAGGGGTGAGGAGCATTTTCAGCAAAGATAACATCTCTGCTAACAATGACCTTGCTTGTAGAGGATTTATACAAAAGGTACCTTTTACTTTCAGCAATAGATCCAATAAATATGTAGCAAACAGCCTTATCGTCCAACTTATGCCTTTTTTAAGAACGCACATGAGCATATGCCAATGATCTGAGAGTCTTTATATGGGAGAGAAAAGGCTTGGAGCCAGTCCATGCCTTGTAAGAAGTCATGGTGCGTAAAGCTCTTGTGGAACACCTATTCAAAACATAAGAGGCACATAGAATAGCATCGAACCAAAAAGAATTAGACAAACTCTTACTCTTCACCATGCATCTCCATCTCCATGAGTGACCTATTATTTCCTTCCGCTACTTCATTTTGTTGTGGGAAGTAAGCAACAGTGTATTGATGATGAATATCTCGAGATACAAGATACTCTGAAAGCTATTTGAAAATATATCTACCCCCCCCCCGGGTCAATGCGAAGGGTCCGAATGCGAAAGCCACTTTCGTTTTTCACCATGGTAATAAAAGTCTTGAAGCAAAAAAATGACTTCAAACTTGGATTTCAACCCTACGCAAGTGAATCGGTATTTGTCATCAATGAATGTGACAAAATATAGAAATCCACCAATGGATTTGGTCCGTATAGGACCACAAACATCACTATGAAGGAGATGCAAAATAGTTGGCAAATGAACATGAGAATCCTTAGGAAAGGAAAATCAATGCATCTTACCAAGTAAACAACCATAGATGTGTATCATGAAAAGATTCCTTTGTTAATAAGGCACTATCAATAGGATTTTCAGCAAGTTGTTGATCATAAGTGATAGAGGCCTTTAGTGAGGGTGTCCATCAAGACAATGGAAGAAGAAATCATATATTGCACATCGGGGGCCATAAAAAATTATACACATCTTGAAGTTGAAATGGCTGAAATGGAAATAAGATTCTTTTTGATATCGGGCACATAGAGAACATCATGCAATCTCAAAGGAGTACCCAAGACGAAGATTATGGATTGCTAGTGGCTAAAATTTTAAGTCTTAAAGCAGTAACATGTTCTTTTGTATGCACTTGGTGAAGGTCTCAATAATCTTAAGAAATATAACAAGGGGTTGTTAAGAAACCCTTCACTCGCAATTTGCGTTTTTTGCGTTTCTGCGTTTTGTGTTTAGGGTTTGCAGCCCCAAAAAGGGGCGCCATCCTAGACTGACTGTGCCTATTTATAGGCAACTCTCTCATTCATTCCTCACGGCTGATTCATTCAGTCCGTCACCTCTTCTCTCTAGCCTCTCCACTACCCTCACACCCCTTCAGGAGGACATTGTGGTTTGTGGTTCATGGCTGTCTTCATCATCTTCCTTGTGCTATGGCACCCTTGTTCCCTTGTATCACATTCACTACATGATTCAGATCTTCATCATTCCATTCATCAGAGTTTCTTCTCTCTTCTCTTCTCTTCTCCATGTTTGCCGAGTTCATTCCGTGTTCCTCCCCGCAAACCCTACTATCTCGTTGGTACGTCATCTTTTGACATGGTATCAGAGCCGCTTCTGCTCAAACAGTGGCAAAGATCCTCCACTCCAGTGAAGGCAAAGACCGGTGGTGGATTCGGCATCCACTTCTCTTCTTCCGCTGCATCAAAATCTCGTTTTTGCAAGTTTCAGGTGTTTTTAGCTTACTGCCCACACCCCTTTCGCGGAGGACATCGCAGTCTCAGCTGTCCCTTACTGTTATCTACAATCTGGCGCCTGTTTTCAGCCTTCCACCCGCAGTTTGCAGCTGTTTACAGCAGAACGATTGTTGCTGATCACTCTCCATTTAGAAAACAATCTCGTTTTTGCAGATTTCAGGTATTTCAGCTTGTTGCCCACACCCCAAATGCGGAGGACATTGTAACCGGCCTGTTCACTGGGAAGGGCGGTAGTGTACAACCAAAATATATAAATGTTTTCACCCAATTCACAGTCGCCCACTTTACCTGAACTTAAAGACACAGAATCAAGAAGAAATACAGGAAGCTAGAATGCTCCTGTTGCCACACAGACACCCTATTGGCCCCTAAGCCAGGCGCCCCTTGCGGTATTTCTTTATTTTTAAAGTGAGAAAGTACAATGGGCTGTCTTTCACCTATTCTGGGTGAAATTTGCCAGCATAACAATACAATTACTGGCCCAAAACAAGTTAACCAAGAGGGGAAACTTTGCCCAAGTCTGAACCTTCTGGTTGGAGTGCAAAATTGACCATTTCAGTCTGCTGTAATTACTGGTTCAGACCTGTTCTGAAACCTGTTTTCAACTCATATTGTTCCCTGTACTGTTCAGCCCACTGTAATTACTGGTTCAGACCTGTTCTGAAACCTCTTCTCAGCTCATATTGTTCCCTGCACTGTCCTGCATCATCTGTGCCAAGTGCCCCTTGATTCTGACATCAATTGGGCTCTGAATTACCCTCTGAACAGTCCAAAATCTGTACTGATTTAGTGCCGTTTCAGACACTTGCTTGGTGAGGTTACCACCCTCACCTATTCCTGCTCGTGGGCAGCAAGCAACTGCTCCTGTTCCTGGAGAAAAGAGGCTCTTGCCTCATGCAAAAACAGCATATTCCACACAGCTGTACCTAAATCAGAAGAAAGGCCCTTGATTCTACAGCATAACCATACTGTCAGGGAGAGAGAGAGAGAGAGAGAGAGAGTAGGAAGCAAGCTCAAGCCTCTGTGCATCATGGACAAGGTAGGCAAGCGCTCAAGAGCTCTCCATCTGCGGCTATCCTTCTCAAATGAGCCCTTCTAAGCCCAAGAACTGCACGCCAGCCCTCTTTAAAAGAGGTAAGTGCACACATTTGTGCCAAGTGGCAGCATTGTAAGATATTTCCCGTTCTAACCTTCCGGTTTAAAATTCTCCATTCTCGGTGCGAAATTTAACCTCGGCACAAACCAGAGGATTAATCCTCGTGCAAAAATGAAGAAGATGACGTGAACGGATTCTGAGGTCCAAAAATAGTAACTCCCTAAATTTTAGGAGTTGCTTCCATTGCATCCCACTAGTCTTCTGACCATCTTTGCAGACTAAGGCTACATCCAAATTTGTAATGTAGCTCAACTGAAAGTGAATTTCCACTGATGACCCCACATGGACTAATCTCTTGAAGATTTGTCCATCTTCACTTTGAACTAGTCTCTTCCAGGCTAGTTCTTCAACACACTTGTCCATATACACTTTCACAAGTCTCTTCCAGACTTGTCAATCTACAGTGCCATCAGTCTCTTCCAGACTTGTACTGGGCCATAACTGTCCAATCTTGACTCACTAGACATTCCTGTCCGATTCACATACTGGCCATGCAACTCAGGCATTTAGATTTCAAGAGGGATCCTTCCAAAAAGAAAAACCAAATAAAATAATAATAAGGAAATCAGCAAAAAGATAATAGTTGTCACAGTCTTGTGACATACCTCCCTCTCGAAATCGCAAACGTCCTCGTTTGCATGAATGTCATACATGCTTCTAGCTAACCCAGTGAACTTACACTTGGCAGCACATGTACAACACATACATGCTATCAATCAACATCGTGAACTGAACACACTGTTAACACATGTATGTTCTAACTATGAAACATCGCAGACTATCATCATGTGACTCCACATCACTGTTTCCAGATATAGTGGCCGGTACACCACAATGATATCCCCATAGTGGCAGACTCTCATTTGATGACTCCACATCACCCTGACTAGAGATCTAGTGGCCGGTACATCAAAATGATATCCCCACTGAGTCAATTCACAGAATACATGCCCGATCAAGTAACCATTGTTACAACATGTATTCAATTCAATAGAAGTAAAAACTGTATTCTTGCAAGCAATACTTACTTCTTTAGCACTGAGAAAACCATATGGACACAATAAGTGTTAACTTGTACAAAATCTGTTTCTGTACATAATTTCTTTCTTGAGCAATTGTCACTTTGACAATCTATTTTAGCTTAGAGATACAAGGGGTCAAGGTAGGTTGCAAGCGAAATGCTTCACAGTAAAGTTCCAACACATTAGGTGACTCTGCAAGTTCACCTTCGTCCATCCACTTAGCATCTATAGCTGGATAGTTCTTAAACTTAACCAAATACCTTCTAGCAACTTTGCCTTTCACTTTCCTTTCCTTATGTGCCAGTACCTGTTCTGGAACAAGAATTTCATCAAGTTCCTCAACTTCAGGTTATTCCTCAGCTGGCATATGTTCTGGCACATTACCCACATAAGGTCTAAGAAGACTTACATGGAAAGCATTATGAATCTTCCAATTGTCAGGCAATTTCAGCCTATAGCTGACATCACTAATCTTCTCTGTTACTTAAAAAGGCCCATAGTATCGCATACTAAGCTTAGTGAAAAGACTTTCCTTGCCTTTCCGCTTCTTGAAGCGCGCCTTTTCAAACTGCAACAGTACCCAATCACCAAGTGAAAATATCAATTCACGACGGTGATGATCAACAGCTTTCTTTTGCTTTGCCTGAGTCCTTTCAAGGGCATGCTTAACTTTCTGATACATTTCACCCATACTTTGCACATACTGATCTGCCTGAAAGATCTTATCCTTTGTATGCAGAATGGGAGAAACCTTTTTACCACCTTCAACAATTTCAAAAGGGGCTTTGCCTATTGACGAATGCACACTATTATTGTATGCATACTCGACCAAAGGCAAATACTGCTCCCACTTTGACTTGTGCTCTGACACATAGCACTTAAGCAGATCCAAGACAGTAGAATTTGCCTCTTCTGACTGTCCATCTGAGAACTTAAGCGTTGTGCCCATGTTCTCAAATATGCCTCTCCAGAATAGACTTGTCATCCGTGGATCACGGACACTGAAAATAGACTGTGGCATACCATGATACTTGAAGACATTGCACATAAACAAACGTGCCATCTGATCTGGTTTTATCTTCTTCCTGACAGGAATGAAATGAGCCTGTTTGCTAAACCTGCAAATAATAGTCCATATCCCATCATTTCCTGTCTGTGTCCGTGGAAGATCAAAGATAAAATCCATAGCTATGCTTTCCCATGGTTTATCCGGAATAGGCAATGGCTGTAAAAGCCCTGGTGCTTTTTGCCTGTCAAACTTGACCTTCTGGCAAATCAAACACTGCCGCACAAAAGCATCCACGTCTCTTCTCAAAGTAGGCCAATAAAAGAATGTCTCTACTGCTTTGACTGTTGCATCAATACCACGATACCCTGCATACGGTGGAGAATGACTCTCTATCATAACTTTCCGTCTCAATGGCATAGTCACACATAGTCTACCATGCATCAACATGAAACCATCCTTGAGAAGATAATGCTCATGATGTTGTCCATTGACAAGCTAATCAAAGATCCTTGCAAAATCTTCATCATCACCATACTGTTCCTTCATATCATCAAGCTCGTGATGATAAGGAATTGACACAGCTGAAATTTGTGGCTTCCTTGACAAAGCATCAGCCACAACATTCTTTTTGCCTTTCATATGCATAATCTGAAAATGGAACATTGATAAAAAGTTTGCCCAACGCATATGCCTTTCTGACAGCTTAGTCTGAGTTAAGAAATAACGCAATGTCTAATGATCTGTCTGGACAACAAAATCTGCCCCAAGTAGGTAGTGTTTCCGACAAGAAAGCGCATGAATCACAGCCAGCAATTCTTTCTCATAGACCTGCATAGTCTTCTCTGGCCCTCGCAAGATTCTGCTTTCATAAGCCACTACCGGCCATCTTGCATTAGCACTGCACCAATGCTATTGCCACAGGCATCACATTGGACAACAAATGACTTCCTAAGAGTTGGCAGAATGATCACTGGACTAGAAGTCATCTTTTCTTTAAGAAGATTAAAAGCTGAAATCTCTTTCTGTGTCCACTGGAAAGAGACTCCTTTCTTCTGTAAAGCATGTAAAGGTGAAGCAATCTCTGCAAAATTGCGAATGAACCTCCTGTAGTAAGAACACAAACCCAAGAAGCTTCTAACATCATGGACAGTCTTCAAATCTGGCCATGTTCTAATTGCTTCAACCTTAGCAGGATCCATTCGGACACCATCCTTTGACACTATGTGCCCTAGGAACTGTATTTCTTCCAAGAAGAACTCACTCTTCTAGCCATTGATAAGCGACCTATTACTGCAAAGCTCATCAAAGACTGCTTTCAAGTGTTCTCTATGCTCCTGTTCATTCTTTGAAAAGACAATCATGTCATCAAAGAATGTACCAACAAACTGCCTGTATGGATGAAAAATCCTGTCCATCATTCGATTAAACGTAGCAGGAGCATTAGTGAGTCCAAATGGCATTACCAAGAACTCATAGAGACCAAACGTGGCTAAATGCAGTCTTATGCACATCCTCTTGCTTAATCCTGATCTGATGGTATCCACTCTTCAAATCTATCCTGCTGAAAATTGACGCTCCTTCCAAACGGTCAAGGATGTCGTCAATTCTTGGAATGGGGAACCTGTTCTTGATGGTACTCTTGTTCAACGCACGATAATCTATGCACATGCGCCAAGAGCCATCCTTCTTTTGCACTAAGAGCACTGGTGAGCAAAAGGGAGATGAACTTGGCTGAATTAGCCCTTTTTCCAACAGCTCATTCACCTGGCTCAATATCTCTTTCTGTTGGGCTGCACTAACCCTATACGGAGGTCTATTTGGTGGGCTACTGCCTGGCACCAAATCTATTGCATGATCCTCAGACCTCTCTGGTGGCAACTGTGATGGTAATGAGTCAGAAAAACAATCACTGAACTGAGACAAGAAAGCAGACCTGTCTCTATTTAACATAGAGAAATTAGACTCATCATTATCCTTGACATCACGTGCAAAAATCAAGTACGCAGAAAGATGATTCTTTATTACAGATGTAATGGCAGAAGCCGATACAACAGGTACAGACTCTCCTTTAAGCTTCGCATCAAGCACATGAGCCTTTCCCCTATGTTCCAAAGTCAGTGTCTTGTTAAAGGCATCCATCACACCATGCTTTCTGAACATCCATGGCATTCCCAACAAGACATCACAGCCTTCAAGTGGCATGATATAAAATTCTTCTGCATCAACATAAGACTGTACATGAAGACGCAGCTTTCCAAGAATGGGTGTCACAGACTCTGAGTGGCCAGGACATGCCAACCCTGCCTTTGCTGTGTAGCCCATCTCATCTGCTCTGATGACCAAAGTAGAAGCCAACTCTGGTGAGATAAAGTTTGCCTTAGCTCCTGGATCAAAGAAAATGAGTACATGTTGATCCCTAACTTTACCCCAAGCTCTGCAAAGCTCATTAGCATCCGAGTGTGGCTTGTCTCCCAGCATATCTGGCACTAAACCTGCTGAAGGTTTGGGCTTCTTTCCTTTCATGTCCTCTTTATCATCATCAGCTGATCTTTTATTCTTGTCCGGACAATTAGACGCAATATGACCAATCTGCTCACAGATAAAGCACTTCCTCTCAGCCATTAAAGCCTTTCTCTCTTCAAGAGACTTGCGCACAAAAGGTTTCTTCTGGTCCTTTGACTGCTGTCTAAAGGACTTGGCTAGCTTCTTCTTGAACTGCCAAGATTTACCTGTGCTTTGAGAAATCTGAGAAACCTGTTTACCAAATGGCTTCTTTGCTGAAAATTTTTCAGATTTGTCCTGTTTAATGCTGCCCTCAAAACCACTTGACTGTCCCAACAATAGTGCATTTCCTGTAGTGGCATTCTCAATTAACTGAGTCAAAGTGGTGACCTTTGTCTTTGTACAATAATTCCAGAGTTCCTTGGGCAGCCCACAGCAATATTTCTCTATCTGCTCGGCCAATGGCACAACCCTGTAAGAAGTGACTGGAAGTAAAGCCTCCCAAAACTTCTTGTTATAGTCTTCCAGATCCTTGCATTTAGATGCATCCAAATTGTGCCAAGCTGACATAACATCGATCTCAAATTCATTGGTCAACCAAGCAGAAGCAAATACTTGCTTAAAATAAGTCCAAGTGGCAGGAGCCTGTCCTTGCATCAATAGTGTACTCCACCGTTGAGTAGCATTGTCCTTAAGAAAAGTGGCAGCTTCCCGGACCTTAGAAGGTTCTGTAAAGTTCCCTCCTGCAAATGCGGCATCAAACTGCTGTAAGAAAGAGAGAGCCTTAGTCCTATCTTCAAATCCTCGAAAGATGTCAAACCGTACGGCTGCACCACCTTCCTTGTATGGCTTTGGCTTCTCTTGAGCCATCAAAGGGTCCGTAGGATATGCCTGTAACATAGGAACACTAACATGTGGCATGGGAGTTTCCGGACCACTGACTACAAGGCTTGTAGACACAATACTTGCTTGCTGATTTTGATAACCAGCCATACCAAAAGTGCCCTGTGGCATGCCAAAACTGCCCTGAACTCCCTGAAATCCAGGCTGCATGCCTATATTGCCATACATGGGGTTTGGCATAAAACCCTGTGTACCCCCAAACACTGTTCCTGGTACATAAATCTGGTTTCCAGGCGCATAACCAGCCATACTCTGAAATACAAATCCACCTCCAAAGTACCCAGGATGTATAGAGGTCGGTGGGAAAATCTGTGGTAAAGCCTGAAAATTGCTTCCTTGTCCATTTAAGCCAACATTTGGCTGCTATAAAGTGGCGCTGAACTGGCAATGCCTGTGTAACTAGCGTTTCCGCCACCTGTTCCTGGACAGTCGAAACTAATCTTGGAGTCTCCATTGACTCCGCAAGCTGCCTTGGTGTTTCCACTGAATCTGCAGCATGCTTACCCTTATCCTGGACCTCTACTGGATCCGAAATCTTTGCAGATTGCCCAACTTGCTGTAAAGGAAGGGAGGACTGCAAAAATGCCAAAAATCTTGGATTCTGCATCACTTGAGTAAACATACTCACAGCAGCAACTAACTGAGTCTTGAAATGTCTTCATCCATAGAAGAAGCCGTAAGAACTTGTGGCTCAACCATAACAGGAGTAACAAACTCTGGAGGTCTAGAAGACTCTCCCACCTCATGAACAACAGGGATCTCTTGTGATGAAGACGCTTCCTCTTTAGTGTTTTCCTTTCTATCAGCCATAATGCACAATTCTGTGTCTTACACCCAAACAAACCCTGGCTCACTCTTTAGGGAAAAAGTGGTTTGGTCCCGGCAACGGAACCATGTAACCGGCCTGTTCACTGGGAAGGGCGGTAGTGTACAACCAAAATATATAAATGCTTTCACCCAATTCACAGTCGCCCACTTTACCTGAACTTAAAGACACAGAATCAAGAAGAAATACAGGAAGCTAGAATGCTCCTGTTGCCACACAGACACCCTGTTGGTCCCTAAGCCAGGCGCCCCTTGCGGTATTTCTTTATTTTTAAAGTGAGAAAGTACAATGGGCTGTCTTTCACCTATTCTGGGTGAAATTTGGCAGCATAACAGTACAATTACTGGCCCAAAACAAGTTAACCAAGAGGGGAAATTCTGCCCAACTCTGAAACTTCTCGTTGGAGTGCAAAATTGACCATTTCAGTCTGCTGTAATTACTGGTTCAGACCTGTTCTAAAACCTGTTTTCAACTCATACTGTTCCCTGTACTGTTCAGCCCACTGTAATTACTGGTTCAGACCTGTTTTGAAACCTGTTCTCAGCTCATATTGTTCCCTGCACTGTCCTGCATCATTTGTGCCAAGTGCCCCTTGATTCTGACATCAATTGGGCTCTGAATTACCCTCTGAACAGTCCAAAATCTGTACTGATTTAGTGCTGTTTCAGACACTTGCTTGGTGAGGTTACCAACCTCTCCTGTTCCTGGAGAAAAGAGGCTCTTGCCTCATGCAAAAACAGCATATTCCACACAGCTGTACCTAAATCAGAAGAAAGGCCCTTGATTCTGCAGCATAACCATACTGTCAGGGAGAGAGAGAGAGAGAGTAGGAAGCAAGCTCAAGCCTCTGTGCATCATGGACAAGGTAGGCAAGCTCTCAAGAGCTCTCCATCTGCAGCTATCCTTCTCAAATGAGCCCTTCTAAGCCCAAAAACTGCACGCCAGCCCTCCTTAAAAGAGGTAAGTGCACACATTTGTGCCAAGTGGCAGCACTGTAAGATATTTCCCGTTCTAACCTTCCGGTTTAAAATTCTCCATTCTCGGTGCGAAATTTGACCTCGGCACAGACCATAGGATTAATTCTCGTGCAAAAACGAAGATAATGACGTGAACGGATTCTGAGGTCCAAAAATAGTAACTCCCTAAATTTTAGGAGTTGCTTCCATTGCATCCCACTAGTCTTCTGACCATCTTTGCAGACTATGGCTACATCCAAATTTGTAATGTAGCTCAACTGAAAGTGAATTTCCACTGATGACCCCACATGGACTAATCTCTTGAAGATTTGTCCATCTTCACTTTGAACTAGTCTCTTCCAGGCTAGTTCTTCAACACACTTGTCCATATACACTTTCACAAGTCTCTTCCAGACTTGTCAATCTACAGTGCCATCAGTCTCTTCCAAACTTGTACTGAACCTTAACTGTCCAATCTTGACTCACTAGACATTCCTGTCCGATTCACATACTGGCCATGCAACTCAGGCATTTAGATTTCAAAAGGGATCCTTCCAAAAAGAAAAACCAAATAAAATAATAATAAGGAAATCAGCAAAAAGAAAATAGTTGTCACAGTCTTGTGACAGACATCGCGGTCCAAGCTGGCCATTGCTGTCTACAACAGTCTGCCGCCTATTTCCAGCCTATCACACACTGTATGGAGCTGATTTCAGCATATTGACTACTGCTGCTGTTTTTTCTTGCGTTTTTAGTATTTCTCTTCTTGCAGGCTGACTTGTTTTCATTTTTTGTCTTTCTCTCACCTATTGCCTACGTTTTTAGTCTTTCTCTCTCCTACAGGCTGTCCTGCCTACGATTTCAGTCTTTCTCTCTCCTGCCGCCTGCGTTTTTAGTCTTTCTCTCTCCTCACCTACGTTTTTCTACTGGTTGCAACCTCTTACTGTTGGTCGCATCCTCCTCCCACTCGCAGCTCACTTTCAGCCCTTCCACTACCCTTCCACCCCTTGAGGCGGACATTGCAGTTCGTGCTTTGCATTGCCCTCACACCCCTTGAGGCGAACATTGCGATTCATGATTCATGGCTGACCTCTTCCTTCTTCAGCAAGGCACATTGGTATCCATGGCTTCTTTACCAATAGATGACCAGCCTACTAGGTGTTCCTATTGTGGCACGAACGGTCATCCCACCGAAGACTGTCGACATCAACCTTTGCTCTCTACCCCCCAGAGTATATGCATCTTCCACCAAGCACTCCTTGTGCCACCTCTCCTTTCTGGGCCACAGAGATCGTTCTACATCGGCTATCAGAGTACTATGCTCAAGGCAATAAGACACATCCAATGCACAGTAAGTCCTTTCGAGCACATGGAGGATCGATTGGCGCTACGACCTCCTGGAGATCGTCGCAATACCAACGACAATCTTCTCCCACTTATTTTCAGGTACAGTGGCTTCCACGACCTACGGATCTGCAATCCGCTCCATTGAGAGACAGTGATTGTTTGATACCGTCTCCTCGTCAGTCTACTCCTTCGAGAGACAGTGGCTGCTGGACTCCTTCCTCTTCTTCAGCTACCCAGTCTGCTCCACTAAGAGACAGCGATTGTTGCCCACCTCTTGCTCATTCTGAGCCCCACCTTTTTTCACCCTCGACTACTCACGTTCGAGAGGCTACCTCTGGGAGCTCTTCGGCATCCCCAATACCTTCTTTGGCACGACCAACAGCACTTTCTTCATCATCAGACATTTCGGAGTCCGTGATCCATGAGTTTTTGGATTCCCTATCTACTTCAGAGGGGGATTCAAAGGGGGATGTTATTTCTTTGCCCTCAGAGGGGGCATCTACTTCTTCTTCAACTTCAGCGAGGGCTCCTCCACCTCCCACCTTAGAGGGGAAACCTACTCCACATGAAGTTCTTCACCCATCCTCTACTTTCTTGGGGTGGCTGTCTTCGACCAGTCATCTCTTCTACTGATACCCAGGATCTTCAGGTACCATCTAGATCGGGACCTCGGAGGTTCAGCCGCAACTTGGTGACGAGGCCTTCATATTCCTTCCGGCATGGATGTACGGAGCTGGTGGCTTCTCTCCCGAGATTGAGTTTCGGATTCCCCGCTTCACTCTGTCTACTGTTCTTTACCGCAGGTTCCCTTTCCGGTGGAAATCTTAGATCTTAGGGATCCTCTACATCTTCTTCCTCCTCTTCTTTTTGCCTTCGTCCCTTGGTCAGCATGGAGCCACCTCCCAAGATCGAGTACGGGCATATCCTTATGGTTCTCGGCACCACACAAAGTCCGACATTCCTCCTATGCATTGCATATTTTCATCATCTTTGTACTAGGGTGCTTGGGCAAGTAAACAATTTCCCCACGAGGGACACTCTCCAAGTAACACCTGCTGCATAAGCATTCTTCAGCATGTAGCATTGTATTTCCACCTCACTCTTCTCTTGTTCCCCTTTTTGGGCCTGAGAGGGGATATTGTCCCCTTCACCCGCAGTTTGCGTTTTTTGCATTTCTGCGTTTTGCGTTTAGGGTTTGCAGCCCCAAAAAGAGGCGCCATCCTAGACTGACTATGCCTATTTATAGGCCACTCTCTCATTCATTCCTCACGGCTAATTCATTCAGTCCGTCACCTCTTCTCTCCAACCTCTCCACTACCCTCACACCCCTTCAGGAGGACATCGCGGTTCGTGGTTCGTGGCTGTCTTCATCATCTTCCTTGTGCTATGGCATCCTTGTTCCCTTGTATCACATTCACTCCATGATTTAGATCTTCATCATTCCATTCATCAGAGTTTCTTCTCTCTTCTCTTCTCTTCTCCATGTTTGCCGAGTTCATTCCGTGTTCCTCTCCGCAAACCCTATTGTCTCGCTGGTACGTCATCTTTTGACAGGGGTGCCAAGCCTTGGGGCCAAATTGTGCTCTCTCTCTCTCTCTAAGTAGGAGCATTCTAGCTCCCCTTGTGTGAAGTCTTTTATTGCTGAATTTATAGTTGAGTTAATAGCATTGCAAGTTAAGTAAACTATTGTTATTTGCATCTGTGAATGCGTGAATGTGCATATGCATTGGTATGCATGCATGTGTAGATACGTGTATATGATTCCACAACTATTCATTAACAAAAGCACCATTAGTAGGCCCCCCCTAACAACTTCAAACTGCTAACTACTCCTCAACATGTTACCCTCCTTCCAACCTTGGACATCTTCAAGCTACCCATGTGGACACCCATAGTGCCTTAGCACCTAGCTCATCCCTTTAACTCCTTTGAATGGACCAAGCTTTTATGTTGCCACACAAAGTTCCAACTCATCTCACCTACATGATTGACACATCTTGATCAAGCATTGAAGTATTTCTAAACCAATCAATGTCATAGAGGATAAAAATATGGGCTAACACGAGATGGCAGCCAATTCTAGCATTCTACCACATAGCATGTGGTTGTCTCCCATAGCTGCTGCCCATGGTTGAAAAAACTCCTCATCCAAATTTTTGCCATTCTATTGTGAAAACTCTCATACGTAATATATGACAAGTAGTTCTCCCATGTGTTCGTTAACCTGTGGATTAACTTCATGCCTCGACATCGTCATCGTCACCTTTTTTGGCTAGAATCACACCAATGTTGCTGTTGACGTCTTCAAATCTATTGCCCAATATCGTGGATGTTGAGCCTACCTTCAAATCAATTCCAGCTGGAAAAGTGCCAACACACAGATAGCATTGTAATCAAGGCTTGGCAAACGTAGTGTCCTAATCAACAGATTGTGCTACTAGATTTTGATTACTTATTGATTGAACTTTAGATATACTTAACTCTGGATATGCATTGTTTGCAGCATAAAAGCAAGGACATAACAAGGACAAGTACGAAAACCTCGACCACTCTTTTCATACTAGGCAAGTAATTACAAACGGGCAAAACCCACTGACCTTTAAGGAGGGGATCAGACCAGGAACTTTTGCCATGGCGCAGAAGGATCAGGCGTCGGCACTTCGGGGCAGAGCCAGCATCAGGAGAGCTTCCACGGAGCGATGATGTTTCGGTGACAATGCACGAAGATGCAACAAGCTTCCTCGAGGACACGGCCGGCCTCCCTGCTACTCCAGGACGAACAAGCTTCCAAGGAGAAGAGCAAAAAAAGGACGGAGAAGAAGCAGAAGAGGAGGAGGAAGCAGCAGCTCTGATCATTACCTGAGACGTATAAGGACACAACAATGGCGATGGTGCTGCTGACTGGGGGGTCAGATCAAGACGAGCCATTCGAGTATCCATCGGGTAGGGAAACTGTGTGTGGGAGCTATCCGTAGCTTATTATTATGGCCCTGTCCTATTTACCCAGGCTTCAAGCCATTGTACCGCCTATCATCATTCACGCCATGTTGAGAGAGCAGCAGAGGCGAAGAGCTGGCTCTAAGCTCTAGATACTGGATAAGCGTCTTTCTAGAAAAGAGACGTATTATTGATATTATGATTGTTACTTTAAGAAAGGCATTAACGTATTAGCACGAAATGAAAAAATATTTACACCAAATCTTTACATCGTGGCTAAGTATCAAAAGCCTGCTAAGAACTACTAGCTCAAGTGGTAGCGAAATGGTGTAATAAACTCCATTCTCGCGGGCAGCAGTGCAGCATCTTGTATGATGTATGAGTATGATGTATGAGTAAAGAAGTAGGCAATCTTGGATCATCGACGATCTTTTATCTAAGACATGGGACAAAAGAAACCACATTAGACCACGAATGTTATTCCGACAAGTCCCTTGAAAAAGGATTGCATTTCTTTAAACCCAAATGAACCAAATGTAATTAGCTCTAATCACAATCCATGTAGCAGTAAGCAAACCATAGAATTCTCTTGGGACTAATTCCTTCTAGGTAACATAAAGGAGTGATAGTACCTTATTACTTTATTATGCAAGAAGGAGAGAGCTATTTTGACTACAAAGAGGTGAGGTAGGATTTCGATTTCATTGTTACATCTAGCAAAAAAACCGGTGTTAATAGCAAGCTTGTTGGCTCTCCCTCCACTCTAGACTACCTTATGAAGCCTTGACCAAAGAAGAGCAAATTGTTTTGGCTGGAAGATTCTTGGAGGGGTCCTAGCCAATAATCCTACCTTTGATTAATTTGATCTTAGAAGTCGTTGAATTTCAATTTTCCTACAAATGCTAAGGGGAAAGCTAGAGTTCGTTGTGAAAATCCCAAAGATCTTCCCACTAACAAACACCTTTCTTGAAGATATTTAAGGTTGCCCTACTCTATCACCCTTCTATTAGGGAATATGGAAGTTGAGTCTTTCCTAACCCAAGAGAGGATGAAGTTAGGTATCATAGATCAAAGCCTTATCTTAATGTTTAAACTAATCAAATCATAAGCTTTTGGTCAAAGGAGAACACTTTCATTGTTTGCACTTTGCCTTGTGGAGAGCTATAGTCACTGCATTAAGTTTCTTATACATGTATGAAAGCAAGGTAGCCCAATAAGGAGATGAATACTTATAGCAACCCATTTCACTATTAACTTATCAACTAGAACTACCAAATCATATAATCCAACCCCTCTTTTCCTTTTAGGAAGAGTATAGATGCTCCAAGCAACTTCAAAGATTCTAGTTTTGTTGTCATCCCCCCCCCCAAAACCCACCCAAAAAAAAAAAACTATGCATATAGATTCCAACTCCTTTAACCCAACATTAGGAGGTCTCCAACATGAGAGGTACTAGATAAACTTGTGGATCATAATGTGCTTTAACACAATAGCCATGCTAGCTTGGTTTCTTTGAAAGCCTTTGTAGCAATCCATCTTTTTACTCAACTTAGCCATAACCCTCTACCACCTTTTTTTTTAGTAACCATGAATGTTGAGATACCAAGCAATCTAAAAACCTTACCTTCTTCAATTTCTACATACTCCTTCTCCAAAAGCCAAGAGGGGGGGACTAGTTTAGACTGTTTATTCCTATTTTATGAGGGTTGACAACAAAACCAAAATCTTTGCAAATTTTTGAAATGCAATTCCAAAAGGACATACCATAGGAATCATCATTATGAATAGTCCCATTAGTAGCATTAGGAAATTGACCAAGAACTAGCTAATTGTTAGTGCATGGTAATACACTTAAGATTGCTAAGCTTAATCTCACTTGGACCAGCCACCCTAGAGAATTGGCTACTATGGCCAAAAACATGGGAGCAAGGGGGTAGCCCTACATAACAGGTTTCTTAGGAGGAAGGGGAGGGGCTAAACCCCGTTGACAAAAACTTTGGAAGAAGCATTCCTAAAAGTGACTCCAACAAATTTGATGAACTTCCTACCAAGACGCATATCAAAGAGGGACTAAAAGATAAATTCCCATTCTAGTCTATCATAGGCCTCGTCAAAATCAATGTTGAGAAAAACACATAGTCTCGCTTAGTGTCATGAGCGTGCGCCATTCCCTCCCACAAAGCTATGATAGAATCATGGATAAAGATGCTTTTAATGTAACCCTTCTAATCTCTCCTAATCCATTGGTTAAGATGGCCAAAATTTCTTATACATTTGGCAATGGAAGCCTCAAACAAGCAAGTGATAGGCCTCTGATGATTTTTCCTCCCTTTTATGGATAAGCTTAATTACCTTAGCATCAATATTATGAGGCAAAGCCCCATAATGGTTAGACTCTTTCCAAATATTAACAAAGGAGGGGTGAGGGTATCCTTGAAGACTTAGTAGAACTCAATGGTAAAGCACCCAAATTAGTAATTTTCTCTTTTTGAAGGGAATTAATCATGTCCCTTAGCACAAAATAAGAACAATTCTAGTCCAAAAGATAGTGATAGATTCTAGTCCAAATGTTAGAATGATTTGAGCACATTTGGCAAATCTTCTCTCTCTTTTCTAATATTCTTAACCTTCTCTCTCTCTCTCTCTCTCTCTCTCTCTCTCTCTATATATATATATATATATATATATATATATATATATATATATATATATATATATATATATATATATAAAATTGTGAAACCCACTAGGCTTAAACAATTTGATAGAGATGGTGAACAAGTCAATAGCCAAAGAGATCAACGTCCTTCTAAACTTTAAGGGAGTAGATAATAGCAATGGCCAATAGCTTGAGGGCATAGAAGCTCTATGTGATGTTGCTAGGTCATCCCTCTAATCTACATCAATCAAGTTGTGGTAGATATTTAACTTAGTCCAATAATATTTTTCCTTACCACTGATCACTAAGATTGATATAAGTCCTTTCCACCACCCTAAAATCCTCAAGAACAATAGCAGGACATAGAAGAAGTCTATGAGAATTCCAAAATCCTAAGAGAAATAATAGAAGAAACCTTTTAAATGGGCATTAATCCAATAATCACTATAATATTTACCAATGTGTGGAGGCAATTATGGAACAAATACCAACATTCACCCCCCCACTCCTTGATATATGATAATAAAATGCCAATTGTAATCAATAGAGATGCAATTTAGTTTTGTATGCAAATGGTTTCCAGTGATGTTGACTTTTGGAAGACAAATGATGCTAGGAGAGAAGTTATTCTACATCGAGCAATTCTTTATCACATGAGCTCTTGAGAGGAATCAACCCCACATGAATAGTCTCTTCCATTCCTACTTCTTAGTCATATTTTGAGTTGTTTTGAATTATCTCTCTCTATTTTTCATCCAATAATGTTAACATTAAGTTGACAACAAGTCAACCATAGCATGAGCACAATGGCTAACAACAACAACTCAAATTGTGTTAAAAGCTAGTTAGCAACAATAAGCAATGTTTTATCAATCATAGCCAAAGAGTATGTAAAAGTGTCTTGTCAACTTGGGATGCTTAGGGCTTAATAATACTTAGATAGAGAAAGAGCATCCTCTCTCTCTTTAATGTATAGAGAGAGAGAGAGAGAGAGAGAGAGAGAGAGAGAGAGAGAGAGAGAGAGAGAGAGAGAGAGAGAGAGAGAGAGAGGCTTGACTAAAGAAAGACAATGGACATAGTACTCTCACAATGTGGGCAAGCAGAAGCACCTTTTTGTGTGTGTGTGCACACATGCACACATGCATGCCTACACATGTGCGCACACGTGTGTGTGTGTTGTTATTGTATATGTATGAGTCTCTCTTAATATCCTCTTTTGTAACATTGCATTACATCGAAACTTCTATGTTTGTATACACAAGGAGATGTATGTGTGAGTGTTTCCTATTATCCTCCTCCCATAATGTTACATTGCATTACACATAGGTATATACTAGTGATTATCAAGGGGACCTTTCTTATCATTGCTTGTGAGCAATGAAGCTACCACGTCTTTCATCAAGCAAGGAAAAATGATTAGCATAGAATGCATAGAAGTGAAAAAGGAGTTTTCTCTTTGGTAGTGACTATGAAGGGGACTCCCTTCTCGTTCATTTAAACATAAGGTCACCTCATCTTTTTTCCATTGCATAAGGAGAATATGAGATCACAAGGCCACCTCCTCTCTTTTCATTGTATTAGGAAAATATGAGATAATGAGGCCACCTTCTCTTTTCTCATTACACAAGGAGAATATGATTAACATGTAGAAAGTAGAAGGAAAAAAAGGGGATTTTCACTACAATATTTACAACAACCTGCAATATTAGAGGGAGAGAAGGGCCCTTCTTAGAAACCTCTACATCAAAAGAGGAGAAGTGCAAGACAAGTGATTGTTCAAAAGCTTATCATTGAATCGAGAAAATTCTAAGTTGAGATGCTTACCAAGGGGACAATGGAAGTATTGCTATATTTCACAAGCTTGATCAAAGTTGAGAAAACGTATGAACATTATTGTTATGTGTAGGTCATCTTGCAAGGTTAGTGGTGTTCATGTAGATAAAAGGATGTGTGATTATACTCTTAGTTTAGGGAAGAGTTTATAGAGTTGCTTAAAATCAATCGACCTGAGGATATGCCCTTATCCAACTTGATTGAAGAGAGATTTGAGACTTGCTAACCACTAGCTTATGTACATAAGTATGCCGAGGTTATGATGATGCAAGGTTTGCATCATTGGATGAACTTGACCAAACTATAAAAATTCCTAAATGCGGTAAGAATGACCAAGTGGAATAGTGAGACACCTTTGAGCATGACAAGAACCCATGATAAAATGCCCTTGTACCAAACAAAATAGATAGTGTTGCCTCTCTCTTGAGGATTTCCTTAAATAGATACATTAAAAAAAGCCAAACTCTTTAGGCTAAGCAAATGTATAACTAGAGAATACAACAACTCAAATGTGGCATGTAGAAGAAAGGAGCCCCTTACAATGCAAAATATCAAGCACATTGGGATTCAACACAAAATGGGGCTATACCAAATGGTGCCACCCCATTTTTACAAACAGACTTAGATAACAATGGGTGAGTCAAGAATTGGGCTTTTCTAATTTCCTGTTTTTGCAAGCTTAGTCCTTTATGACCCAGATAATCTTACACTTAGATGGATATAAAGGAGTATATGTTGTTAAAAAAACTCTATCCAAAATAAGACATATGTTGATTAACCCTCAACAGAATGACGCATGAAAACCCTACACTAGAAAAGAAATTGTGTGAAGTAACTCTTTTATTTTGAGATGACCTCTAATGAAGCCACAACTGTAGATACACCTACTCATGCGCAGATCTTTTTGCTTCCACTATCAAACAGTCGTAATCTTACAACAAAAAGTATGGAGAAAATATTTGATTGCATATTGTTATAGTACACAGAATCAATTTTATTGTGCAAATCAAGCTATTGTAAAGGCAATGGGTGAAAGAAGTAGAGGAAAAGTATAAAGATCTAAGATACAAGCTTGATCTATAGCAATAAATAAAGGATCACATTCAATCCAAGCATCATGAGATTAGGCCACTTGATTGGCAAGTTATATTTGGAAAAATAAGATATCTATGCATATTTTCTTTGGAAATTATAGCTTAATTTACTTTTTATCTTGCTTACAATGCAATGTTTTTTGTAGAAATCAAGTAATTCTATCGTTGGAGAAGATAGTAAAGATGATTAGGAAGAAGTCAACAGCTTTATTTCAAGACTTCTATTACCTCTTTGAAGTAATGTTTTCTTAAATTATGATTTTGATGATATAATTGTAATGATACAAGTTGTACTTCTATTATTTTTGTATATTTTTACATTGTAGCAATCCTAAGCTTCTACCAATGAAGAAAAGGATGATTTGAATCATAATACATGTAATAGGTTAGAGGTTTGTCAGCAAAACTATGATGTACATCATTGATCATTATTTTTTGTAACATTTATGCATTTTATTTGACTTGTTTTCTTTTACAAGATGGAGCTCCATGCAAACATGATCTAAATCATATAAAATTTGATGAGAATTTCGATATCGTGAGTATGATATTTATAATCATGTTTAATTAAAAATTTTGGATCATTCTACTAATATATTTTATTTTTCTTTAAGGATGACATGTTCAATAAGTAGAAGTCATTTACGAATCTTCTTGAAAATGCTACGTAGGTTAGTAGTCTTTCAATGTTTTTTGGAAATTAAGCATTATCACACATTGCAAATGTTATTAATGTTTATTTTTCATTATAGATCGAGGACAACACTATGTTGGTAAATAATGTTATAGTTCTAAATTGAAAAAGCAAACAAACCCCAAAGATAATTTCTCTTTCTTTTAATCTCTATAATTTGTATTGAATATTATTTTTGATTAACTAATTTATTTTTTAATCTTTTAGTGGAGCAAAAATACCAAATATAATATGAAGAAAAAGAAGATAAAAGCTTCAAAGGATAGAGTGAATCATAATATATCCAAAGTATCTTGAGTGTCTTTTAAGATAAATACACTCAAATATAATAGATGTATTTATTTTGATAACTTCTCTTTTGTGATACTTAATAGGGGATTGAAAACTCCAATGCACTTGTAAGAAACCATGCCACATCATTTGATAAAAGTCAATCATCTCAGGTTATATGCATTGTGTTTACTTAATTTATCTGTGTATTGTTAATTATGTAAAATATAAAATGTGTATTACTTAGTTTACTTATTTGTGATCGTAAGAGTATGTTGAGTGGGATGGATAAAGAAATAATATTGTTAAAATACTTGGCTATTGCTATGTTGGATGAGCTATGTGCATCAAACGGCTATAGTACAATGGCTCGTGGTGCAAAAACAAGTTATAGTCAAAGATACAATGTCACACTGTAGTATGCAAGGTAGATTGGATTTCACATTGTAGCATGCAACTTTTCTACTATGGACATTGACAAAAAAATTATTATCCAGTTTTGTTCTATTAAAATCTATTTTTACTTCCTAGATATTAAAACATCATTCTATAGATTTTACTATGTCACTATATACAATTATATAATGAACTTACTACTTGGATAATCTATGTTATAATTTTACTATATAGTAACTTTTTAATGAAGTTACTATATCAATAATGTGTATTTTTAATGTCACAATATAGTAACTTTTTTGATAAAGTTACTTTATAAATATTTGTTATAATAAACTTCATATATATTAAGTTAACTAGAAAAATCAAACTTTCTATATAATATCAACTAAAAAATATATTTCTATATTCAAATCTATCTTTCTAGATTGACAATCTAGTAAAGTTTGATTTTGGCTAGATTAGACTTTTTCTAGTTATGTGCAAAAGTGACTATCAATTTTTATTTTTATTTTGTATACAATAAGCGATCTAGAGTTTGTTGTTGGTATCACTCAAGTCTCATTCACATGGTGATGGAACACCCTTTTGACCTTTTTATCTAGTATTAAGGTCTATTTGAAAGCTACAAATAGAAGTAATTCTGAATTATAAGTGTTACTTGTAGACTATGATTGACATTATGTTAATGTAATGTGAAAGCCCTTGTTTTGCATTTGTGTATAGTTTTTTGCTAGAGTATGGAGAGACCATAGCAAGGACTATGGCTTATGATCTATGTTGCAACTAGAGAACAATGAGCTTCATTGGTAGAAGATGCATTTTCTTAGATGATGAGGGCATTGAAGGCAACCAAAACGTATAGGGTTGTGCTGTGTATGCCCTTAAGATTGGAGGGGAAAATACATAACTTATAATATATTTCTATAGAAATTATCTTCCTTGACATTTTATTCCTTGCATCCCTATGCACATAATCATCAATTTGCATGGGGAGTGATGTAGACTCAAACGTCATTATAGTAATATCCAAACTCAAAGTGGTTTGTAGTTAAACAAATCATAGCACCTTCTAAAAAATAAAGGCAATGCAAAAAGATAGTCCTTTCTGAATTAATTTTGGGGTGATGTGAATTTTCTTGACTTGCATCCTTCTTTGCCATTTGCAAAAAATTATCCCCTCTTAGACAATCCCATGGCACTCATCATCATATGTAGCATGCTTTAGTGTGGACCAAATACATAAAATGCTTGGGATGCTTGATCATTGTCTTTGGAGAGTGGTGATATTTGTTGATATGGAGTCTTGTTGGGTACATGGTAATTGGTGGTGGTGGTGGTAGGTGATTGAGTTGCTAATGAGCTTTACAGATATATGGTTATACCCTTGGATAATAATCCCCTTAGGTTGGATAAAATTGAGTAGGTATAGAAGTAAAATTGTAGGATGGGAAGATGGAAGAGTTGGGGCTAAAGTGCTAGTAGTGGTGTGACAGCCTTCACATTCTCATGTACCTGTAATAGGAAACCTCTTGTTCTCATCTTTGCTTAAGGGAAGTGCTAGTTCTTTTCTTTCATGCATAAGACATGATTGGCATGTTTGGGAGACATGTCAAATTGTAAAAAAATTTGAGGACCCAAATAATGCATAGTTATTGTACAAATACTTTTGTCAGTATGCATGCTTACTTAGGTAGAAGACGATTCCATGGTTCTTTGCAATGAGTTGGATGATGGAGTTAGGGTAGTTGGATACTGGAAGAATTGTCACTATTGATAAGAAGGACACTTGAGGAAGGTTATGGAAAGACATTGTTGGTTAGTTTGTCATTGATGCAGGATAGAGACTCCTACGGTCATGATTGCGAGTGTATGTTGAATGCTAAAATGACTAGGTTTTTTTTGGATGATTTTTGTTGTTTTTAAGGGTTGAATGGTTGATTTTTGATGAATTTTGAATGATATTTAGTTGTTTTGGAAGTGTTTGAAAGTTTTTTGGATGAGGTTGATTATGTTTTGGAAGCTCATGATGTTTTTCAGTAGAGATATGAGGCTATGTGATGTTCTGATAGGTTTTGTTGAGGTTTTGATAGCTTCTGTTTAACTTTTGTTTTGTTCTATTTTTCTTTTGTATGAAGCATGGAGTAATGATTGATGAAGTTTGAGGTTGTTTGAAAGCTCTATATGTCTCTGTAAGTGTTCTGTGGAATGTACGTAAGATTTTGGAAAATTTTTCTAGCCTTGAAAAGAGGTGAATGTAAGTTCAAAAGAGCTAAAGGAAGTGGAAGAAGCAGCTGCTAAAGACTCAAGAGAAGACTGGAGTGAAGTGACAATGATGAGCTATGAAGAGTCACTATAGTGGCTCTAGTGACCTTTCATATCAGACACACCTTTTGGGAGGGGCATCCACGAGCAAAGAAGGATTATTATGAGTGATTATTGAGTATTGTAGTGAGGAGATGATGTACTATTGATAGATAGATAGATAGATAGATAGAGAGAGAGAGAGAGAGAGAGAGAGAGAGAGAGAGAGAGAGAGAGAGAGAGAGAGAGAGAGACAATTCTATGCCAAATATCTACATATGAGAGATTGTGAGAGAAAGCCATAAAATATTTGAAGATGAATCATATGTGATATTTCTTAATTCAAAGTGGAGTATTCTTTTGTGTTTGGAGAATTGTTTTTATAAAGCTACATGAAGATCTCTTATTCCTGGTGTTGTTTTCTTTGTTGAGATCATATCAAATATGAAAAAGATAGTTGTTGATGTTACAAGATAGATGTTCTTATAGTAGAAACCCTATTTCCTTGGTGTTCCTTTTAGGGCTCCATGTTTTGGTACGCAACCAGGGAATCTTGCCATCAACAAGCATCTGAAGAGGCTGAAAATGAAGAAAATGGCATTGCCAAAAAGAGAAGAATTCAATGGATGCTTGCAAAGTTCCTTCTACCATTGAAGAATTGGAGATTCTCATTGTCAAAGCCACTTTCCGCAAGAAGTTCATCCCCCAATGGTGGAAACATATTACCATCATGATGCAGGCTCTATGTGGTGGATATTTCATCTTTCTGTTGAAGCAACAAAGATGTGCATCTTGGTGGCAAATTGTTTTGGAAACAAATTGAAGTGCAGAAACAGAGAGAATGACCATCCATGGAAGATTTGGCATTCATTGAGAAGTTTTCAGACATCATCAAGTGGGAGATCGTGAAGAAGCTTCAAGAGTCATCATCAGTGGAGGCTCATGAAAATAAGAAAGAAAAGAGTTGGAATTTGTTCGTGGATGCTCAACAGCAAGACATGTAGGATGCATGGTGCACTGGCAATCTCCTGTTTGTCCAATTAGCAACCCAGTCAAAGTTGGTGGATAGAGTATTCTTCACAACATACACTATTGAAACCATCAGAAGCCGGCATTACTATGATGATGGCACAACAACAATCCTTAGAAGAATGAGTTTTAATACCTTCAGAATAGAATACTTTCAGGTCTGTAGTGGTTTGAAAGCTAAATTCACAGACGTAGAAAAGCAAGAAGTAGAAGAGATGTTCGCTAGAGAATCCTCTAGAGACTGAAGTGCCCTCTGACCTCTGACTTTGTTTTGTTGAGTACAGACCAACTAGGTGAAGTCACCCCCCTGATGAATGATGCAATTAAGATGCAAGCACTAGAATGAGTCCAGAGGTATGTGAGAAGAGAGAGGGAAAAATAAAGGCCGAGAATGAGCTTGCAATAGAAGCCTCCTTTGACGCCCTAAAAGCACTCTTTATAGAAGTCCCCATGGCGACTCAAGGTCCCCTTCCTAATCAAATCTGTCTCGAAAATATTGATGACAGGCTAGCAAATGTAGTCCCATTGCCCATTTTTAAGGGAGAGTATAATGAAGATCCCGATCTTCATGTAGCAGAGTTTATGGTAGCATGTGTGGCTAACAATGCCAAAACCCCTAAGCATTGGTCAACAATATTTCCCGCCACTTTCAAAGGCATGGCATGTTAGTGGTATGAGAGACAAGCAGCATGAACTTTTGGCACATGGGATGACTTGAGGTTATCTTTCCTCAACTTAATTTAAACGTGAAGGTTCTGAAGAGCGGATACGAGAGGAGTTCATGAATCTAAGTGAACGAGTAGAAGCCTATGTCTCACGAATGAAATCCATACTGAAGAGATGGACCAACTATCATTTGGATGAAGGCATTCAGAAGGGAGTTTTCCTTAGAGGCCTACAACTAGAAGTTTGTAAGTTCGTGGAATTGAGAAGACCAATAAATCTGCAACCTATAGTGGAAGGTGCAAGATTGTATGACAAAGTTGAAGCAAGGTTGTCAATGACCTCGGGAAGAGGCGTCTTATCTCCTCCCATGCTAGGAATGGTATACTCACCAAATGTAGTCCTAGGGACACTTCCCTACCCCTACCCCCAGATGCAAATAGTGCTACAGTACAATGCACCTAATCCACAATGGCTGCAGACGATAGTGCCTCAAATGATGGTTCAATCACAACAACAATGGCCTCAAATTGTTCCTCCAATGGCAACTCAACAATAGTGGAACCCTACCTATTGGAATCAACAACCCCAAGTCTCAATAGGAGCTCTGAATTAGAACCAAAACAAAGGACCCTCTGGATCAATCGAACCAGGGTATGCAGCGATCACATAAGCTTCCCAAAATTCTACTACAAGCACTTCAGGAGGTGAAAATATGAAGGACTACCTATCCAACTCAGTCGCAAGTTTCAAGAAAGAGCTTACGGATGTAATTTTAGAACAACTACAGATGCTAAAGGTGAATACTACTCATATATTCACTTCTGCACAGGAGGTGGGAGAGATTTGATGCGTTGGGAACATTTAGCCACTGAATGTAGTCAAAAACCAACCATTCTTGAAGCCTTCTCTTCATACTATTTGAGGAAGAACCATATAGAGGATATCTGCTCTTTGAAAAAGATGCACGAAAGAAGAATACCTCTTTGTTCATGGGAGAATACCTCTTGCTTGAACCCTAATTGACTTCTAAAATCACCTCCGAATAGTGAGATAGAAGCATGGATGTATTGTTCTCCCTATTACATGGCAATCGTCGCAGAGACAAAGAAAGAGACATGGTAGAAGCAGAAGACATACCAAAGAACTTGTTCTTCTCTTATAGAGCCTCCACAGATGTAGAAATAGAATCTAAAGAGGACAAAAGTGTTAATACAAATGAAGACTATGAAAGCGAGCTAGATGAGTTTGTCTTCCTCGCAGAAGGTAGAGATGAGAAAGAAGTTCCAGGGGTTCATGAAGCCTCAGAAGCAAAAGATCCCTTTCTATTAGACATAATGATTATGGTACCCTTTGGATTGATTAATGAGTCACGTCATAAGCAAAGCCTCTATAAGAAATGGATTAAGAAGAATAGACTTTCCTTCAGCACTAGCTCTTGTCACCCAAAGTTACCCTTTCTAAGAGAAGATGATGATGATGCAGCTTGCCAACAACCTCAAGTTCGGCAATTCAAACAAAACACAGAAGGTTCCTATTATGTGACGTTCTTGGATGCATCCTCAAAAGAGGAATCCTCGAGCCAAGAAGTAACTCATCCCCAACCCAAACCCGAAACTGTAATGATACCCTTTCATCTTCCCAAAGAGCGAGCTAAGCCTCCATTAAAAGAGGACATCAGTTCCAGTGAATTATCAAAAGAAGAGACCACTCCCTTGAAGGAGTCAGATCTCTACCCAGAAGCAGTCCGTGGGACATTCATCAGCGAAGTGGAAGGTGAAAAGCAGTTGACATTCGTGGATGCTAAAGGTACTGAACATCACCTGAAGGTGGGTCTAAATCTTCCAAAAGAAGAAGTATTGGTCATGCGAGACCTACGAAAGGAGAACTTAGACGTGTTTGCATGGTCATACAAAGATTTAAAGGGGATTGATCCCACACTATGCCAATATCACATCGACCTAGAGCCTGATGCCAAACCTGTGAGGCAAAGACAGAGGCGTATGAATCCAAATTTACTCTACCTTAGTAAAGGCTAAACTACTGAAGCTCCTTGAAGCTAAATTTATCTATCCAGTGGTGGCTAACAATGAATGGGTTTCACCCATTGTGGTAGTATCCAAGAAGAACGGAAAACTATAAATATGTGTCGAATTCCAAAAGCTAAATTCCAAGACAAAGAAGGATCATTTCCCTTTCCCTTTTATAAACCAACTGTTGAACACAGTGGTAGGCCATGAGCTCTATTCCCTCCTGGATGGATTCAGTAGATACAATCAAGTCCAAATCACAGAAGAGGATAAATCCAAAATGACCTTCACAACAGAATTGGGAACCTATGCTTACATAGTGATGCCGTTTGGGATATGTAACACTCCTACTACTTTCCAACGAGTGATGATGGCTGCCTTTTAGAACCATCTACATGATTTCATTGAGGTGTATCTCGATGACTTTTGTATCTATAGCCTAATCCGTGAGCATTGGGGACACTTAGAGCAATGTTTTGACAAATGTTGAGAGTATGGGATTTCTCTCAACCTCGACAAATGTGTCTTTGGCATCTCATCAGGAGTTCTTCTAGGCCACATTCTCTCTGCACAACAGGTGGCAACAGATCTTGCTAAGATTGAGAAGATTGCTACCTTAATAGCCCCAATCAATCTTAAAGAATTGAGGGGATTCCTTGGTCATGTGGACTACGATAGAAGATTCATTGCGCACTTTGCGACAAAGGTAGCCCCTTTGCATAAATCCTAAGAAAAGATACAGATTTCACGTGGATAACTGATTGTGACGAGGCATTTAATACCTTGAAGTAGTGTTTGATTGTAGCACCCATCCTGCAGCCTCCTGATTGGATGAGAAGGAGTTCCATGTGCACACTGATGCATTAGTTGAAGGCATAGGTGCAATTTTATGCCAAAAGGGCCCCTCTAAGTTAGATCAACCTATCTATTATGCAAGTCGGAAAGTAATCAACAGAGAGCGAAACTACACAGTGACACAGCTTGAGTTAGTAATGGTGTTTGCCTTGAAGAAATTCCGACACTATCTACTGTCGACACACTTCAAATTTTACGTGGACCATGAAGCCATGTCCTTCTTAATGAACAAGGCTGATGTGAAGGGAAGAATGATAAGATGGCTTCTTCTGTTTCAGGAGTTCGACTTTGAAGTGGTTACCAAACCTAGTCGCTCTCATGTTCTGGCTGATCATCTATCGTGAATCCCTCAAAGCAATGATCAAGAAGAGCAAGATAATCCAGACCTTCCTATTGCTTCTTTGTTTCTAGTCGAAACTGTTACCCCATGGTACATAGACATAGCCAACCTCCTTACAACCCAACAGTATCTCCCTAGTATCTTGAGCTGTGAGAAGAAGAAGCTTCTGTTGGAATCAGCTCCTATATCCTGTTAGGAGGTGCTTTGTATAAGAAATGCAAGGGCGAAGTCTTGCGAAGATGTGTTGCAGGAGAAGAGATTGAAATTGTTCTTAAAGCATGCCATGATGAGCCCTGTGGCAGACACTTTGTAGGAAAAGCGACAGCTAGAAAGGCCTTACTTGCAGGATATTAGTGGCCGACCCTCCACAAGAATGCCTATGATTATTGCAAATACTGTGATGCTTATCAGCGAATGGGGAAGCCTACCAAATCTAGTGCCATGCCCTTGCAACCTATTCTTTCCCTAAAGTCATTTGAGAAGTAGGGAATTGATTTTGTGGGCCCCATTGATTCGCCAACTAGAAGGAAGTAGAATAGATATATCTTGGTATGTATAGACTATGCAACCAAGTGGCGTGAAGCTAAAGCTCTGAAGCGGGATGATGGTAGTAGCATGGCCTTGTTCCTTTATGAGAACATCATCACCCATTTTGGTAGTCCCCTAGAGCTCGTCAATGACTAAGGTACTCACTTCCTTAACAAGATCATGAAAGAGTTGATAGAACTGTACAAGATCCATCATCATAAGTCCACACCCTATTACCCTAAAGCCAACGACCAAGTTGAAGTTACCAATCACATCCTCTGCTCAATTTTGACAAAAACAATAGCCGCACATCGTCATGATTAAGATGATTGACTTATTGAGGCCCTTTGGATGTATAGAACCTCCCATAAGGCGGCTACATGACAAACCCTTTTCTAGTTGGTGTATGGAACAGAAGCCATCTTTTATGTTCAACTCGAGCTACCCTCTCTACACATGGCCATCAAAGAATGATTGGGACCCCGTAGTCCAAGATCACCGAGTCTCTAGCCGAACTCTTATAGATGAAGTTTTCAAGCCACCTCCCTTGGTGCGCTGGATCCTGTAACCTCATCATTTTTCTTCCGATTCCTACAATAGATGAAGTTTCCAACACGCTACCCAAGCATCGAACTTGTTGGCTACCTCCCTAGGTATGCCTCTTCATCAACCAATCCACGTTGATAACATCAACTAGACGAAGCCGATCTTCATCAACAAACTTAGAGCGTTGTGAGCTTTCATCCTAACCGGATGGGGATGTGAGTATAGACTACCCTATGTATTCATCTCAACAAAGTGTGAGACAAAGGGTGGGGTGAGTGAGCAGTCCTTGTTCTTTATATCCAACTGAGAGGTGAGATATGTGAATTGAGTGTTGCATGCACGAGATGGGTCTCTCAATGCACAAAGCACAAACTTGTTCCTATGCACGACACTACAAGGCTTCGTGGCCTTCCTTCTTGCATTGTATGTTGGCACATGGTGGGATGCACAGTTGCATCATCAATTGCGCACAAGGCATATACCCTTTGCACACGTGACATTGAGGATAGCATCAATGGATTTCAAGAACAGGCCATCCTTCTATATCTATCAATAGAGCGTGAGACAGAGTGGGGGTTGAACGTGATTGATGTTTTCTCAAACACTTATTGAGAGGTGTAGATTAAGGGACGTTACGATACTTGGCGTTAGGTACATTCTCATTTCCCTATGCACATATAGGATGGATTTTTGCCATCACCCCACGACACATCACCCTGTTTTGTACATTGCAGTGCCAGGCTCCCTAGCCTTCCTACTTGCATCTATGCCAAACAAAGGTGGGATGCACTAAGGCACCATCAACTTTGCACATTGGCATACTCCCTCTGAACCATCTCCCTTGTTGATTTCTAAACTGGGTGTACAATTGGGTTTCCATCATTTTTCAATCGAGTGATGTCCATGGTGGAGAGAATGACTATTCTTTCATTCCATTTGAGTTAACGTGAGCTGAGTGCAATATCTTTCGCCATCGACGGTCTCCCACGATTCCCTCAACAACTCTGTCTCCCTAGATGTTCCTGCATAGTCCTTGCCATATTGAACATGTGCAGTGAAGACACTTTGGTACCTCTCGCAGAGCTGACCGCGACACAACACATGCCATTGACAATCAACTTCAATCCTCGGTAATATGGGCCAAGTGTTTCTAACCCTACACCTTCTGTTTCTTAGTGACGCGATCATGTTTTAAGTATGGGGATGTCTGCAGTTGGTTTGATGTGTGGTCTTAGGTCAGTGTTGATCAATTCACCCTTCCTGGTAAGGTCTTAAGTGTGGGGACGTGTCCCTGCGCATCTATGTCGCATAAACTCATGCATATACCATGATCTGATCGTGCATATATGCCATGTCTGGATTGTACTCTGATGGTGTCCCTCTCCCATCCCCTATCCTCTTTTACCCCGCTCTCGAGATTGTTCTTTCTCTGTTTTTCTTTATCCCTTGTTTTGCAGTTTTTTCATGTGAATGCATCTTACGTTCATCAGAACCCACATCCAATCTTATAGCCTATTTGTCCCTTCAAATTAGCCACTTTTCCTTTTTACAATCCCCTATTCTGAGCCAGGATCATGAGTTATTAATTTTTGAAGCATTTTCTATCCAATTAACATGTTTCTACGCCAACATGCTTTTTTCACTTTGGAACAACAATCTGATGTGACAGTCATAACCTACACCTTCCCTTGGACATTTTTTCTTTTTACTTCCCATCACTCTGATGTAGGGTTGGCTATTATTAATTTTTATGTAATTTTGGGTTTTTTTATGAGTGTTTTTGTTCATTTTTTCATGTGAACTAGCCTTACTTCCCTTGGAATTAAAATTTGATTACATAGCCCTCTCCGGCTTGGTTCCCTGCCTAGATTTTTTTTTCCCACCCTGATCTCGTCTACATATTTTATTTTATTAAATTTATGTGCTTTTTAATGCTTTTTTAATCTATTTTTTTCCATGAGAACACCCCCTAATGCCATTGAAACTGCGATTTGACCTAATGCCCCTATCCTACAAGCTTCCTCTTACATTTTTCCTTTTTGTTGCCCTCTATTCTGATGCATGGCTTTCTCCATATTAAATTTTGACTTTATTTTCGGAACGCACCTTACTATACTCGATACCGCACTCGATCCTACCTATTCTGTCCGAACTATTCTTGTAGACAATTTTTGTGTTCACTTCACTAGGTTTTGACCACTGAATCTATCCATATTAATATTTCTTTCCAGTTTCGGGTGTGTTTTTCTGGTTTTTTTTCCACATGAATGGGTCATCTTTATGTCGGAATGGCATTTTGATGTGATAGTCTTGTCCGGCAGGTCGTCCTGCCCACTTTTCTTTCTTTCTGCACTTCGTTCCAGTGGACGAATTTTTTGAAATTAATTTGCATATGATTTTGTGTCCCGCTGTCGTGCGTGTTTATGTGTGCACACCTCTGTTTTTATCCTTTGATGTGCATAGACGCGTCTATCATGCCGTCGTCTGCCCGCACATGTGCCCAGACACCCTCTCATTCACCCAAACACAATTTTTTTTACCCCCACCCCATGCACGTGCGCAGGACAGAGAGCGCTTTTTTTTATTTTTCTCCTTTTATTTTAACTAAAACAAACAAGAAGAAAAACAACCCTATCTATCCACCTCCCTACCCCATTTTGTACCCCCCCATCTAATGCTCAACCCCCCTACCCCATTTTCTACCCCCCTTAATACCCCCAACTCTGCCCATTCCCCTCCTTCCCATCCTTTCCACCCCCAACTGGCCCCTTCCCACCCTCCCCCCCACCGGTCTCCTCCCTCCATCCCTTCCCTCTCTTCTCTACCCTCCTTCCTCTCTCCCCTCCCTCCTCCTTCTTCCTCGGGCCACCTTCTCCTCCAATCTCCAATTCTTCCTCCTTCTCCTCCCCACCCTCCTCTCCTTTCTTCGAAGCGCACTCCCCCCTCCTACTTCTCCCTCCTGAAAGGGAGCAACGGATCGAAGGTTGGACTCGAGAGTTATGGCGGGAGAGCAAGAGCAAGAGCAAGAGCAAGAAAGGAAGAGACTAGAAATGGGAACTCCAACAATCACAATGTGTGACCGGGCCTTCCTTTATTCAAACTCTCACTAAAAGAATAAAGAATAAAGTGACCGTGACGGGCGCCCGCCACCTGCACTGTGCAGTGGCGGTGACTGTCAGTGTAGTAATACACGAACGGCTAGGCAGAGGCGCCTTTACCCCCAACAACCTCCCACTTAAAGGCGAATTTGCCCCAGTGAGGAGTGAAAAGAAAAAGAAAAAAGACAGTACAACATGTACATATGTACAACAGAATGAGGAAAGATGTCATCTCATCCCACGCCTATCAACCTCCTGAGGAAGGCAAAGCGCTCTATAGAGAGGCTTTTCGTGAGCAGATCTGCAGGATTCTGGTCAGTCGAGATCTTGACAAGATCAACAGACTTGTCCTCAACGACCACACGTATAAAGTGATAGCTCACCTCAATGTGTTTTGTCTTCGCATGGAAGACCGGATTCTTGGCTAATTGAATAGCACTCATAGAATCCGAATGCAGTGTAGGGATAGCATCAATACCAAGGTCAGCAACTAAACGACCCAACCAAATGGCCTCCTTGCAAGCCTTAGTGGCTGCAGCATACTCGGCCTCTGTAGTAGAAAGGGCCATGCATTTCTGCACTCTGGATATCCAAGAAACAACACCTCCAGCATAGGTGAATACATAGCCGGAAGTGGACTTCCTACTATTTGCATGTCCTGCATGATCAGAGTCAGTGTACCCCACGACTCCTGTATCCTGGCTACCATAGCATATGCACATATCAGCAGTGCCCTTCGGGTACTGTAATATTCCCATTTGAAAAATATTACTAAACCGACCTCCCGCGCATCGTAAACTTGTGCAAAGATTATCTTCAGTGTCGGCAGTTAATCTATAACCGCACGCGAGAAATGGAGAACACCGTCTTGGCAAAACAAGGCCGGGGATTCAAACCCGCATAGCCGCGGGGAAGCATCATCTTGGGAGGAGGTTAAATGGATAAATATGAAATTTATTGCGAAATTTTTTACTTATTTTCCCCCAGCCGATGCATGGTTGAGGGAAGGGGATGGCTAGGTGGGAGAGGTGGTAACCAAGGGGGAGTTGTGGGCTGCATGCACAACCCACGTGGGGGAGGTCCCCTCTCCCCCCTTGACCTATAAAAACCCCCCCCTAGGGGGGGTAAAAAAGGTAGAGGATAAGCTGCAGGAGTCGTACGAAGGCTAGAAGCTGCAGGGAAGAGAGGGTAGTGCTATGTGGGAGGAGAGGGTAGCCGAGATGCCGTGTGAGGCTACCGTCCAGCCGGGAGCCACCGCCACGCTACAGAAGAGGCTGCCATGCTGAAGGCAAGAGCTGCTGCTGCCGGCGAGCAATCCCGCCTTCAGACGCCAATTGCTAGATACTGCCGTTGATGCCCACGTGCCACCATCAAGGCCTTTCAAATCGTCGTCATCCTTTCCACGTAGCTATTATCCTCCCTCTTTCCACGTCGGAGCTGCATGCTTTAGGAAGCCTCTAAGGGGGCTTTCCTAAGCCCCCTTCCCACCAATCATCCCTACCCTCCCCCCTCGGGTCTTTGTAGAGAAGAAGAGGGGCCTCCTTAAACCCCCTTCCCACCAATCATCCCTACCCCCCGGGTCTTTGTAGAGAAGAAGAGGGGCCTCCTTAAACCCTCTTTCCACCAATCATCCCCCCCCCCCCCCCCCGGGCCGGGATTTTTATGAGAGAAAGAAGAAGTTCATAAGCCTCCCTTTCCCACCCACAAACCCATTCCTAGCCTCGGGATTTGAAGAAAGAAGTGGAAGCCTATAAAGCCCTTCCCACCAATCACCACAAGCCCATTCCTAGCTCGGATTTAAAGTCCCTATTTCCGCAAGGCCCTTCACAAGAACCCTTTCACGAACCCCCTCTTTTCTGAAATAAAAAAGGCCAAAGCTTCAAACCCTAAGGCCTTCCGTAAGCCAAATTCCGCAAGTCGGTACTTCTGTCAAGGATCTGTACTTCAAAGGGAATTTCCACGTACGAGGAAGACGAGCAAAGATTTTAAGGCTGCATACCAAGGCGAGTAATTTGTAGACCGCAAAGGCAAACCAGAAGCCGAAATCATGTCTACAATGGCCCCTAAAAAGTCACAAGGTGCATCTGCAGGAGGATTATCTCCTAGTATTCATGTGGATATTTCACCAAGCCCACAAGTCCAGGTTTTCTTCCTATTTTTGATTTCACGTAGAAGTATCGAAATTATGCATGGTTATTTCATGGACTAGAATGCCCTTATGCTTGTCAAATCCACCTAGGTAAATGCGATTGAAATAAATTGGCTATTTGAAATTGACCAGAAGTAACTTACGATATGAAGTTAGTCATTGGTACTTTCAATGGAACGGACGAAGAAAACATAAGGTGTCTATGCATTTTAGTACCTTATTAGCAAGTTGCCTTTTGTGCATTGCAAAGTGACGAGTCTAGAGCAACTAATAACTATCATTACAAAGTCGAAATTATTGTAGTACACCTTTGATTAGGCATGGAAAGATTAAATCGCATGTCGCATTTTTAGACAAATCTTCTTCGGAATGATTCATTAAGGAAGTCGTTATCAATCGTAGGAAATAGCAAAGCATGGAAAAGATTCTAAGGGTTGCATGAAGTAGGTTAACTCTAGCTTCAATTGGCATGAGTCTCATTTAATTATGTAGTAGTTAGGAAAGGTTGCATAATGCACATTCATCGTATGAATAATTTCATTCATTAAGAGATGTAGTTAGGGAAAGGCTACATGGTTCATTTAAGCATAAAATCTTAAAAGCTTAGTGGCATGAATCGTGAATGCATGTCCTAGTAGTATCAATGGAAGTTATGCCGAAATTTAACATGCGCTTTGGTCTTAACAAGAAAAGTTAGGGTTTGTGAATCTAATCGTACATAGAGGCAATGAATCATGTGCTTACGAGAATTGTGTCGTAATGCAACTAGCTTTTCCCCTTTCAGATCAAGACAACATCTTTAGGAATGGTTCGTCCTTGTCGTAAGACAAGTAAACTGGATCTCTTAAGAATTAGTAGAGTCTTTGCTTTGTTGGTTACACTATAGGTGGCATTGAAAAAGTTTTTTCATTTTCAAATATGAGATGTAAGTTCTCTTTCGTAAGCATGGATTGGTGTATAAACATGTTTATATTTGCATCTATTCCAAATAATCACTAAACATTTTTCTTTATACATGGCTCTAGCAATCACATTAAACATTGGTTAAAAAATAAAAACTCATTATTAAGGCTTACACATTTGTAGATTATTTATTATGGTCGTAAGAAGGGATGTTGATTGGTGAAAATAAGTATAAATTTGATGTTTAATCAATATGCTTAATGAGAGAGAGAGAGAAGAGAAGAGAAGAGAAGAGAAGAAAAGAAGAGAGGAGAAGATGGAGAGCTTCTCCTCCTCGATCTCTCACCCTCACACCCTCACACTCTCACACTCCCTCTCTCAAGCACAAGCTCAAGCAAGCAAGAAGAAGAAGAAGAAGAAGAAAAGGAGAGCCACTTTTTGCCACATACAAAAATAAGCTTCTCATTCACTTTTCAACTTTATATACAAAACCCTAAATCCCTTTTGGGCGGTCATCTCCTTATCCCCTTTTTTACATGGCCGGCTAGGCCCTTTTTCCCATTGTCCTCCTATCTTCCTAGCCTTCTTTCCACCACTCGTCTACTTTTATAAATATCATGGGTGAGAGCCCGGCACTCTTAAAATAAATCATGGTGCGCCTTGCCCTTTTTTACAACAGTATAGACTCGCACTTTTTCTCATGCGCCTTTTTCCTTGATTTAGGATTTTTCTACACTTCTTGTGTTTCTAGATTCTTCTTGGCGCACCTTTGTCTTCTGTTTCACTTTTGCCTTGGCCTTGTCTTCTGTTTTAGATTTTCCAGCTTTTCCACCTTGTTCATTTGAGGGTTAACATTATCCCCCTCCTAAACGAGTGCCAATTCCATGTCACTCACAGTCGTAGGTAGCACGCTTTAGCATGCACCGAAGACGTGGGTGGTAGGGATGTTTGTGGTTGCCTTGGAGGATTTTCGGCGGTGGACAAATGAAGGTTGTTGGGGCCACATTGTTGGCGTGGGTGGCTAGTGGTAGGGTGGTTGGAGTTGGGGGTAGGGCTGTTCGTTATTGGGAATTGTGCTAGGGATTGGCACAGGTGGTGGTTTGTGGGGATTCTGCACAGGCTAATTGTTTGGTGGGCTTGCATGATAGGAATAGTCAAGAGGTCAGAATTGAGTGATGATGAAGAGCTGACGATGCATTTGATGGAGTCTTTAGTGCTTGCGATTGAAAACCTCTTATATGTGGTCTCTCCTTGGGGGTAGTGCTAGTCCTCATATCGTGCACAAGACGTAGTTTGATTAGTTTGGGAGACAGGTTGAACTCTAAGCAAGCTGAGAGTATTGTCCTGCACTTAAGGACCCAAATTGTGTATATATTTCGGTGCAGATATGATGTGAGTGCTTGCATACTTAGATATTACATAGTTAGAAGACCGCATGTTTGGTTCCTCGTAACAATGTGTGGATGAAGCAAAGTTGTCCATGTTGAGGAGAAGTATACATGAAGTTGTATGAGACATCCTTTGCGTTGTGACAACACGATGTAGCATAATTGAGCACATTGACACTGAACTTTCAGTAGAGCTGGTAGCTATTGGGTTTGCTCGACGAGTATGGTGTACTTTTCATGGCCATTCGTGCGATGCTTACCACGATCGATTGTAATGATACTAAGGCGGAGTGCAAAAAAGAATCGTGTAAATGGGTCAGGGTGACAAGTCTAACCATAGACGAGACAAGCTCCCTAGGTATGTCCTACCCTTGATGTGCCCTGAATAATTGTGGGGGATGTGTAGAGGGCTAGGGGACGAGGGACGGAGCCAACTGACCAAGGTCACTAGACGTACCTAATTTGAGGACCCCTAGGTGTCATGCTGTGATTGTGAGTGCTTTTTTCTTTTCTTTTATTTTTTTTCCTTTTTTTTTCTTTTTCTTGTTTTCTTTTCTTTCTCACACTTTTAATAAAAAAAAGAATAACATGAGTACAACCATTGCAATACGTTGAGGCCACAGCCTTTCAATTCGATCAGGAAATGTCGAGATTCAAAGGCTGCGAAACTGGATATTACAGCGATGATTGTGTTCCAGACTCATTGCTAGAGGAATAGTTGTTGAGATGGGGAGATACACTAGAGATTTTGCAAAACCTCTTTGTAACGTGTGATGTTGATACAATTGAGGTAACAGCTACCGTGAGTGCCAGGTGTAGAGTTTGACCCAGAAAGAGAAAGTGGGCACTGATCACGCTTTGGGCCATGTGATGTGGGTGATCGGCAAGGGTGTTTTTCATTTGGCGGTGTGGCTTCATCATGGCTCTTTGTGAGGTTGGTGGTCTTGCGGTGACTTGGGCATTGAACACTTTCGTACAAAGACCTGTGTCATCCTGCATCCACTTGACACTTCGTGAGAGTACATGCAAGTCACATGCATCAATTATAATGAACAGATGCAACACAAAAAGATATTACTTTATCAAAATCTTATGGTAATGACTGCGATGCAGACGTGACATATATTAGTAGTAGGTAAGGGAGGTTTATACAATTGGGGAGCCTGCCCCTTTAACCACTTAAGGACAAAAAGTCATGACAAAATGGCGTTTGGCAAGCATCTTATAGGCCTATTCTATTTGTATCAAGTGTGGTGAATTTGGGTGATCAGATGACAGGGGCTGTGTTGGTGGTAGACTCCTGTTAGGTTGGGTGGGAAAGATATCGGCCGGGACTTGAATGGTGTAGTCCTTGGCCATAGTTGTTTCCAGAATGCTTTTAAACAATTCATCAAATTCCCACTTGTCCCTAGCCGCCTTCTCCTCTTTCGAGCACATGGTGCTAGAGCGTCTGGTGGGAGCCTGCACGACCGATGTTGCCACACCCCGAGTGCTCCCTTGAGCCTTCATCCTCTTCACTTGGGGAGTTTTCGGCCTACGTCTTGGGTAGTGTCTCTTGGGGCCTCTTTTTAGTGCATACCTCTTAAGGTTAGGCACATATTGCTCTGGTGGAGGCACTTGTGCCTTATGCTCCCTTCTACGGAGGAGAGCTTCCTTGCATGCCAGCTGCATTGTGTGCTCCATGATGGCTACTGTGGAAAAATCTGCAAAATGTGAATCAAGGTTAGGATTTGAGACAGGATAGAATTATTTGCATGAAAGGGATTAAACAGTGGATTATCAAGCGCATATGAGGAGAAGGGCCGAGGTGAGGCATGCAGTGTTTGTTGTAGAGGGACGGCCCCCGTGATGATGTTCGTCCTACTTGGACTGCGGGGCGTATTCCAACCATTAGCAGATCTTGGCTTATGCTAAGTTGCATGGACTGGTTTTCATGGAGTGGAGCAGGGCTCGTCCTCGGAAGGATAGACCGAAATGGAAAAAGGTGTATAGAAGGGGACAGTGCCTCGTCTACGCCATCAAAGATGTTGGTCAAGGCTTCCTATGGCAGTAATGAGGGTTGCATGCCCTCCACCTGGAGACGGGAATGGTCACACGCCTTCTAGATGTGTGGTGAGAGGAGGACCTAAGGAGCTCAGCCTGTCAAACCCAACTCTTCTCCTTGCGCTTGACTGTCATTGCTTGTGTATGTTGATATTATCTATACATGGTCACTCATTGTTTATTTATGTATATATTTACGAATCCATGTCACTTTGTGAGGATAAAAACCAATTGTAGAACTCAGGATTGTACTAGAGCGTGGCACAGGCATCCAGTACGCATGGCAGCTTACTCAATAACAGTAGATATTTTGCAACATCGAGTAGCATGATACCTTGTCTGAGTCTACTAGCAACATGTAACTCCTCCTTAGTGAGAATCTTATCAGCCAAAGAGTTCTCATGGCTAGTTCCGGCTAAGTCCATACCCCGAATGGCAGTCAGTACTCGAAAGGAAGTAGGTGCTAGATAGGTTGGGTCTCTTTGAGAATGCCATTTAGCCAATCACTCCTCTGAGACTGTCATAATTTGAGCTCCTAGTTCGGCCATTGCAACATAGTTTTCAAACCAATTTTTTTCAAATTAACTTTGACTCTCTGACTGTCGCTTTAGTTGCTCTATATCTAAGAGATTTGGTTGGCAGAGCACATCTTTAAAGTTACAGTTAAGCATAGTTCGTCGGCTTCCTCGTCAGAGGTGAGTCGCATGCGTTCATGCAGGAGCCTATCATAGTGCTCGTCAAGGTGTTCTTGCGATTCCCAGGATAGGGGAAATGGCAAGTATTCCCCAAGTTGCTTCTTGGGGGATGCACCCATGTCTGCAAGGACGTAGACATCTGCGAATACTTTGAGTTTAGCATCCAACTCAGTTAAGCATTCTGCAAGACTTCTATGTTCAACGAGGGCTTCCTCGGTTGCTATCGCATGCAAGGTTCTAGGAGTTTCCCTAGGCTTTAGCATAGTTGGGAGCTCAGGCCTAGATGAGAAAGATTGGTCAATGCTAGGATTGCCTATGCTCTCGTGGTTTTCATGTTTCTCATGAGGCCTTGCTGCTATTGTGTCATGGTTCTCCTTGGACATGACTGATATAGTCTTGTCACCTTGTTGTGACAGTTTTGTATCCACTCTTGATTGGTCAATGTGAGTTTTGTGGTCGGTGGATTGAGTGTTGCAAGCAACCGTTGATGGTAATGGTTGCTTTGATTTTTCAGAGCACATGGATGTGTCTGATGTTTCACTGTTGTTAGGAGATATGGCAGTGGGTTCATTCATGGGTGGACTCGATGCTTTATTCCTTAGCTCATTGGCACTCTCGATCTCAATCTTCTTAGGGTCTACAACCACTTGCAACTGCCGTTGTTGTTTTCGTTGTTTTCTCTTCTCTTTCTTAGGCAATCGAGGTGTATCCTACAAGACTCAGGACCTTGAACTAGGTCAGTCGTTGATGTGCTTGGTTGGGCCTCAACATTCTCTTTCTCTAGTGTGTCCTCATGGGGCATAGCTACGGCCTGCTGAATAGCCTCGCTAGGTTGTGAGGGTACAACTGCCGCTCTTTTTGGAGAGCCTAGCTCTTCAGCTAATTCCCCTCTGTTTAGCTCCTCAAGCCTAGGCTTTAGGTGCTTTGGAAGTGTTGGAGTTGTCAAGGATGTTGGTTGCAACACCTCCTCCACATGTGAATAGCTAAGGACTTGTTCCGCAAGGGGCATTGTCACGGCCAAGGGCTGTGACTGTTGTGATCCTTGATTGGAAGTAGTAGTAGCTAGTTCAATTGACTGGCTACTATTGGTGGATTGCGGTGTCAAGTCCTAAGGCCGATCGGAAGTGGTTGTGTCTTTTGTTTCCCTTTGACCATTCACTTGTGTAGATCAAGCATTGGTTGTTCTAGTGACATTAGGTTGCACAGTCATATCCTTGGGCCGAGAGCTACGGGTGGTGTCATGTTTCACCTCTTGGACATTTGGAAGCTTAGCTGGACTAATGCTAATCTCACCCCTTATGGAGGTCAATCCTACATGCTATTAGGAAAGTGCAAGGTTGCAGTTTCTATTGAGTCTGAAAGCGTGCTGATAATCTTCTATGTGTTGCCAACACTAAAAATGCATGCATGGAATCGCTGTTAGGACGAACTTTCAAGAAGCAAACTCGTTGCAATGTCGACTATCAGTCGCAGTGTATCCACCTAGCCATGGGCAACGTTCGTATACAAAGATCAAAGCTTTTATCAATGTATATTCTAATGGTAGGGCTTGACATTTTAAAACAATTTCACACATATTCTTATCTTAGATTTCATCAATATACCCTTCATATATTACGATGACCTTCTTTTAGAAACAAGATGTTTTTCATATTTAAAGAATATATTTTTTACATCCAAGAAAAAATGACCTTGAAACAAAAGGTAACTTAATATTTCAAAGAAAATTCTTAGATTAAAATCTTTTTTTTCATGGATCTAACTATACTTCTATATATGATCCAACCATAAAAATATATCATACATACTAGATCGTATAAAAGGAATTGTTAAAAATAATTTAGAGTGGAATATAATATTCATAATTATTATTCTAATAAATATCAACCTCATTAATTGAAAAAGATATAAAATAATTTATTGCTAGAAATATATAATGTTACTCATCTTTATGTCTTTTTTTAGGCATATGTTTCAAAACAAACATAATATTATGTTATAAGTATAAGAATAATATTCATGAAAACTTAACATATAACTAAAATAGAACTCAAGTAACTTCTACACTATAGAACACTATTAAACACTATTAAAAAGGCATGATACCTTTTAAAGAAAAATCAATGAAACATTATCAAATCTATTACAAATTTACATCAATATACTCTTAGAACGTATTAAGAAATTGATCAAAATTAAGTCATATAAGTAATCTATCACTACATGATCCTTAGTTATCATATACTTTCTTATGTTGCATAATTGCAATGACAGTTTGAAAAGCCATACTTAGTGTTTTTTTAAATTCATGCTAAAAAATATCAATACTCTACTAATATAGCATTGAATTAACCATATTTTTAGTTTTTAATTTATATTTTAATTTAAATTAATTATAGTATGTATAAAAATGTGATTATATCTAGTTTATTTCTTAACTTGATTTTAAAAATGTGGTATGCGTTGACGATATTTAACATGAATATCAACTATCACCAAGTAGCAAAATTTTATATGAAATGCATGTAATAACAAACTCAACCATTAAAATATCAACAATGTACTAATGCAAATTTGGATTAACCATATTATAACATTTTTATTTATACTTTAACTTGAATTAATTTTAATATATAAATTTATGGGAATGTATCTATTTAATTTCTTAACTTGATTTAAAATATGTGATATGCATTAAGGATATTTAACATGAACAATCATAACAACTCGCACCAGTATGAAAATTTATATCAAATGTATGTAATAACATTTAGCATCATGTGAAAAAACAAATGATCAACTTTCTAATGATTGAATGTTGAAACATAAAATCCACAAAAAAATAGTTTGCTTTTATGTAATCAATTTACGTAAACACAAACAAGGTTAATTTCAAAATTATATGGGCCTAACATTTATTAGGCAAACATAACCAAATGCTAAAAATCATAGATTGCTTATAACCACTTAAATTTCCAATTTCTTTATAATCGTAACCAAAATAAAATTTTAATCAAAGAAGATGATGACATAAAATTACATGTAAGAATATAATTAAGCATATAAATTTACACTCAAGATTGCCAATTAAAAATAAATAAATACTAGTAAATTTATTAAATTAGTATCCAAATTGAACATAATTGATTATCAAATAATTTTATGACCTCAAATATTAATATTTTTTAAATTTTAAGAAAATAACATTCGACCAATGTAATAAACACAAATTACTTTTCACATTTTCTCAAAAAATTACATAAATGATAGATATTTATGTCTCTATCTTTGTTTTTCTATACCTCTCTTTATCTCCCTCTAAAATCTAAGTAGCAAAAGGAAGTAATGGAAAAAGAGGCAAACTCATATATTCTAAGCTTCTCAATTTAAAGACATGTTCTTATCAACTCTAGATGTCCAATGCCACTTTTTTTTTAACATTTTTGAATTTATATCCTCATTTTTATGGTCCTTCTCTATAGAGCAATATAAAAAATGGGAGTAGTGCCAATTCCAAGGTGATGTTACATGTATACAAAAGGAATATGTTTTGTATATTACTTCATGAAATAAACACATGTTATGAAAAATCATAGTTGAATCTTTTGTGGAAATTTAGTAAAATTAAGCACAAATTTTGGATTAAGATGCAAGGGTCTTTCAAATGAAAGAAGTTTGACCTTCATAAAATGAGTGATAGAATTTTCAAGTTTGTGTTAAAATAAATACATGATGGGCAAAAAGACAAACAAATAAAAGAGGATGGATGGCACACTGTCAATAAGCAAATGAATGAAACTCCGTATAACAATGGGATTTGTTTACCCATCACCCATCCGCAACTTCTAGAATAGGGTCACTATTCCAGAGAATAACAAAGGAAGAGCTAATGCCTTTACAAGAATCAATCAAATACTACAACTTGACCAAGAATATCAAGGGATCAACACTAAATTGCAAACTGTTTTAATGCATGGGGATATTCTATCCCATAATACATGGAGATTGGACCAATTTATGACATATAGAAGTGCAAAGGGCTTCAACCAGAATAAGCATGGTGGGAGGAGCTGGTTCAATGAGCAAGCAACATTGGAGAGAAGTGAAAAAGGATTTAAAAAGAATTTCCACAACAAAACTAGTAATGATGGAGATATTGTACAACATTCAGCTAGTAACACTTAATGTTAAGGGCATCATGGAGATGCCAAGAGAGGCCTCTTATGGAGATGGATTTCATGTAATAATTTTGATGAGGTCTATCTGCAAAGTACAATTTACACTCAAAGAACGGAGATGTATTTTATCACAAAGATACGTCTACTTCATTGCTATGCAAAAACAGGGCATGTCAAGTTGCATAACAATAGTCAAGGAGGAATGGCAACATAAAGTAAGCTATAATGGAGCTAACGAGAGAATGTTAATCATCCAAGTGGATTAAAAGGGGGAGCTTTTGGAGTTAATCAACATGTAGGGCTATAATGATACTAACCTTAAAAAAAACTAGTGGGATCAACTCATGAAAAGGGAGCTAAAGAAGGGGCTTCTGGTAGCGGATTTTAACATGATAGTGAAGGAGGAAGACAATTCAATGGGAGTTGCAAGTATTAGCACTGAAGAATCTGAGGTTGGAGAAGCAGTAGTAGATAAGCATGGCTTTAAGGAACACATGTAGCTAGAGGAAGGACACATGATCTATAACTCCTTAAGTCACACTACTAGGCACGACTCTACATATGGTATTATATCAAATTAAGAGAATGGTTCCCCTAAATTATCGAGATGATAATGGACTTCTCCTGCCTCGTTTTGGATCATGTTCCTATAATACTCAACTTAAAGTCATTCACCTTCCATGGAATCAACAAGGAACACAAATGGTTGGTCATTAATGCTCGACACTTTAGAGAGGCCACATTCAATTATATGCTAAAAGGGGCATTGAAAAGGGAAATAGTGGCACACGGCACCTATGGCACAAGTTTCTAAGAATTAAGTAGCAATGTGTCAAGGTGCAATGATTGTTGCTCTACACAAAAAATAGATGAGCCACATAAGGCATGCATCCATGGTTAGGGATGCTAAAAAGCTAAGTCTACTTTTCAGAAGGAGACATCTGAGTGACATGCGATGCATTTCACATGATTTTGTTAAAGGATTAAAATAAAAAAGGCAAAGAAAAGGCTTGCAGATTCTTGAGAAGATGGCACTTAGATCACAAACCAAAGGGATATCGCTGAGATTTATAGAAAACTGTTTCACAGACTATACCAAGAGAACATAACAAGCTATAGTTGGGCAACATAAGCAATACTCATGTCAATACAAAGGGTGGTGATGCAAGAAGAAAACATTGCCCTATCATGGATGTTTATAGAAGAAGAGCTAGAGGTCACACTCAAGAGCCTAGGGAGGAATAAGTCACCGGGCTATGATGGTATAATGATGGAAACTATGATCCATTTGTGGCCATTAATCAAATCTAGCATGGATAATTTGGCCAACCACATCTGGGAAAAGAAACAAATCCTGGCATCATGAGCAAAAAGTTATCATATCATTAGTTCTTAAGCAAAAATAGTGCACCCAACTGAGCCATTGGTAGTCAATTTCTCTCGTTGGAGTATTATATAACATATTTGCAAAAGCAATGGCTAAGATTCTTTCCCATGTGTTGTAGAAACACATCAACCCACATCAATAAGGGTTTGTCAAAGGAAGAAGCTAGACAACATCCTAAATGTTTTAAAGGCGACCAACTCAAAAAAATGCATCGGGTAGAAAGTGATCATGGTATCGATCAACATAGAAAAGGCCTTTAACATAGTCAAATGGGAGTATATCAAGAAAACTAGGCAACGAATGGGGTTTGATTTTTAAAAAGTGTCTAATTTGTCTTTTATATTGGCACAAAGTGCAAAAGCTAGCATATCCTTCAATGGAACCTTGATGGAGTCATTCCAAGTGTGTAGGATCATCATTAGGTAAGGATGCCTACTAGGTCCCATGCTATTGGCTTTGGCCATGCACCCATTATTTTGTATGTTGGACAATATGGCCAAAGAAGGGGAAATAGAAGGCATATGATATAAAGGAAGGCAACTGGTAGGGGAAGGGTTTGTAGATGATCTTCCCATGGCCCTCAAGGCCAACTAGGAGAACTTGGACAAAGCATTGGAGGTGCTAAAATTGTACAAATTGGCATAGCAAGCTTGAAGGTGAGCTTGCAAAAGTTGTTGTTGATAAGACTAACTAAAAAAGACCTACACCAGTTAGAATGTGGAGTCAAAATAGTAATAGAGGCCATGAGGAACTAGGGCAAGCGAGGCACAATAGAAAATTGGGTACTTGATAAACTCAAATCAAAAATCAACTCATGGAAGTTCACTACATGGCCCTTCCATATAAAAATAAATATATTGCGTTGTTTCACATACCATGTACTTAGGTTTTACTTATCTTTGCTTTTATGGAATCAAAGATTGGACAAGAAGCTAGACTCCTATATAGGTAGCTTCATATAAGCAAAAGTAGGAAAATATAGATACCTCACACTCATTAGCCTACAAACATTGAAAGAGGGAAGTAGAAATGCACTAAAATTGGGCAAAACTTGTAAGGTATTGTTGGGTGCAAATAAAGCCATGGGAAATAATCATAGTAGAGCTTATAGCAACTAAGAATAGGAAATGGTGTACAAGTTGGGACCTTACCCTAATGGACATAGTTCTCACCTAGGTAATCAAGGAAATGAAGGCTCTTGGGATCATGCAAAGCATCATCAATTCATGGAGTAAATCACTAAACCATGCATAGCAAGAAAAATGGGAGCCAACTATAGAAGTCAAAGACAATATCTTTTGGAACTCAAGTGCAACTCCACCACTGGCTAAGAAGCTCAATAGGAGAGGTCTTATGCTTGCAAAAAAGGGCTCGAGCAAAGTCAAGATCAAGAGAAGTGATTGAAAGGGGATCCCACCAAGGATGAGAATGAAGTAACTTGGCAAACCACAAGAATGAAGGTAGCCACCAACACTATTGGGGACAAGTAGGTGGAGTTGAAGAGGGCCTTCACATTGAGTTCACATTCGTGAGAATAGGAGATAGACGCATAGAGGAAGCTTCACGGGGAGAATAAAAAAGGAGCACAAAAGCAATGCCATGGTCGTTGGGGAACCACTATGGAAGGATTAAGAAAGAGTGGGGAACCACTCTGGAGGAAATCAAAGGGAAAAAAATTACGAAGGACATATGTGCAATGAAGTTACCACTACTAGAGAGAATGTTCTCATGGAGAATCGCAATATGACCATTCCCAATAGTGGAGAAGCTAAAGATAAGGAATTTTCCAAATGGTCTTTGCACATGTGGGGAGGAAGAAACGATCATGCATGTCTTTTGGGACAAGTGCATGGTGTTGAAAGCATGGAAGATAGTCTAGCTGCACCTATGCATGGGGTTAATGTATGGACCTAGTATGCAAGTTTGCATGTTCGGGGGAACAAAAATCAAAGGGAAATCCAAGAGTTTAGTGGCCTACTTGATTAGGACCTTTGCTTGCAAGAGCTTTGGAGCATTAGCAAAATACACTTGTTTCAACAAGAAAGAGTTGAAATTTACTCACATGCTATTAAACCCAATGTAAACAAATTTATAAATATACCATGTATGGTAGGGAAAATTGAACAAGAAGCTTTGGCTAAGTTCTGGCTAAGTTCAACTTGTATAACAGAAATAGCCAAGCTTCAAAATTTGTATGTAGTGGACTTTCGTTCATGGTGAGCAGATTGGATGCTGTATGCGCGCGTAGAGAATGCCGAAAGGTCCCCAAGAACAAAGAACTCTACAAACCTTCATAAAAAGCAAAAGAGAATTTGCATGACATGAGACAAAAAGACAAATTGGGTGCAATCTCCCACCATGCCTTGTGTGAGTGCTCCACAAGGCATGTATTCATAGATTTAGTTATCTTTAAGCTAAAAAATAGCCCACTTTACAAATAGCATGCTTATGGCTTTTGTGTTTGCTTTTGCCCAAATATAGGATAAGGCGTTTGGGCGTCCAAAAGTCGAGCTGTGTCCAAATACAAATATCGAATAATGAAATATTTAATCAAGCACCTATGCGCATACAATATAATAAATGTTTTATCAAGCACTTAAATAAATATTAGTGCCACGCCTTTAGTGATAAGGTGCGCACCCATCAAAAATAGTAATTCTTCTAGACATTTGGATTCACGTCATCATCCGATGCTACCCAACTCCATCGCCGCCTGCTCTACACATCAACTGAAGCATTCATAATTGTTAGAAAATAATTAGATAAAACCCCACAAAAGTGAATACCTAGTAGTCTTCAACTAAAATAATTAAATATATTGGAACTCTGCCCTAACCTTAATTTAATTCGATTGCGCACTCTAAACTCATAAACGTCTACTAATTTGATATGTATTTTGCAGAATCACCCATGTGTACATTAAATTAATCTCATGCCTGAAAAGGATAGGCATCCCCATCAACTTCTCGCACAAGGAATCCACCTTGTGTATGAGCCCCAATAAATAAATATAATCATAGAATCCACCGTGGAATATGCCTCCTAGCATCATACCCCTAGGGTGGGATAGCAATTGTCCTTAATTGCTATTAGCTCAATGTGGAGCGAGCAGTGAGGGGTAAGCACTTAGGTTGTGGGCATGCATCCATTAAGCCTCTTCAACATGATGATTTTAAACTTAACCAAATATCTAGAATATCTACGACCAGTTCTAGTGATCATAAAGTCAGTGTCTAGAATAGTTTCAGGTGTTCAAGGATTTCAATTTCTTCTTCTAACAAAGGAGGATTTTCATAGACAGGGTGGACAGGTAATTGGGCTCTAAAAGGTCATAGCAAATTGATATGAAAAGTATTATGGATCTTCCAATGTTTGGGTAGTTCTAATTTAAATGCATTGTCATTGATCTTGTGAATTATTTTGAAAGGTTCATAAAACCTAGGTGCTAATTTAACAACTGGGTGTTTCTCAACACTTTGCAATCTTCTCTTTTCAATGCGTAATCATACATAATCACCAACATTGAAACTCGTGGCTTTTCTTTTTTTAATTAGCTTGTTTAGTGTATGATTGCTGGGCTTTCGCAATAATATCTTTAACTTGAGTAGTAATAGTAGCATGCGTATTAGCAATATCATCAACAGCTTTAACTTTGTTCAACAATGATGTGACATGTGTAGGCAATCTATGTCCATAAATGATTTCAAAAGGTGCTTTATGCGTAGTTGTGTGTGGTGTATTATTGTGTGCAAATTAAAGTAGGTGCAAATGTGTGTCCCATGTTTGTGGTTTTGAAATTGTGTATACATGCAAAAGATCAAGAATTGTACTATTAGTAGCTTTTGTTTGCCCATTGGTTTCAGGATGGAATGCAAATGAGAAATCAATCTTAATACCCAAATTAGCAAACAAAGTAGTCCAAAAATGATTACAAAATCTAGAATCACGATTAGAAATAATAACTTTTGGCAAACCACGATTAGTGAAAACAATCTTCAAAAACAATTGTGCAACTTGAGATGGAGTTAATGTTTTCTTGCATGGTACAAAATATGCTTGCTTACTAAATCGATATACTATAGTCAAATCATATCATGATTAGCTTGTGTATTAGGCAACTAGTTATAAAATCCATTGAAATATGTCCCCATGGACGATCGGGAATTGGTAAAGGCATTAACAAACCATATTGCTTACCATGGTGTCGCTTGACTCTTTGGCAAATTAAACACTCAGAAACAAAGATAGAAACATCAGATTCCATTTGTGGCCAATAAAAATCTTTAAACCAATGTTCTTAAAGTGGGAATAATACCTCTATGTCCTTGATATGGAGGACAATGAATTTCATGCAACACAAATTATCTAAATTGAACAGTGACACACAATCTTTTCTCATAAAATATAAATCCATGAGAATAAGACAAAGAATCAATTGGAATCCAATTATTAACTAATTTGTTTCAATCAGCTTGAAAACTGGGGTCATGGTCATAGGTATCCTTCATAAGAGTAAGGGAATCAAAAGATATAATGGAAATATTATGGATACTTGGTCTTCTACTCAATGCATCGGCAACAACATTCTCTCTTCCTAGTTGATATTGGATAAGCGGATGAAAACTTTGAATGAAAGCAGCCTATTTAATATGACCGTCAAAAATTTGTAGCTGACTAAGGAGATGTTTAATACTTGGATTGTCACTTTTAATCATAAATTTAGATCTCATCAGATAGTGTTTCCATTGAGGTAAGGCTTGAACTACAGCTAACAATTCTTTATCATAGGTGGAATACTTCAACTCAGAAGATTTAAGTTTACAATTAGAATAGGCTATGGAATGTGAATCTTGCATGAGGATAGCTCCTATTCCTGATCCATTAGCATCAGTGACTACTAAAAATAATGATCGATTAAAATCAGGTAATTACAAGACAGTTGCATGTGTTAAAGTATGTTTCAACAAATCAAAAGACTTTTGCTAGTTCTTAGACCAATGATACACAACACCTTTCTTTAATAATTTCGTCAAAGGCAATGCAAACAATGAAACTTTTCTCACAAATTTTCTATAAAAGCTAGCAAGGCCTAAGAAAAAACGTAACTCGTGTACATTTTTAGAGATTGGCCAATTCAAAATTTCCTCTATCTTTTTAGGATCAACACAAATACCATCTAAAGAAACAATGTGACCTAAGTATTCAATCTAGGTTTGGAAAATTTCACTCTTGTCAGGGTTAGCATACAATTGATTCTCTTTCAACCATTTGAAAACTAAAGATAGATGTTCACAGTGCTCATTCTCATCCTTAGTGAAAACCAATATATCATCAAAGAAAACAATCACACAATTTTGATACTTCAAAATTATACGATTCATCATACTATTGAATGTAGCTGGTGCATTGGTCAAACCAAAAGGCATAACAAGAAATTCATAATGACCAAACTGAGTTCTAAATGCAATCTTAAAAATGTTAGGTATATCCAAATGTACTTGATGATATCCAGATTTGAGATCTATCTTGCTAAAAACAGTGGTCCCTTGTAGTTTATCCATGAGGTCATCTATTCTAGGGATATGATATCTATTCTTCACAATGATTTTGTTTAGGGCACGATAGTCAATGCACATCCTATAGGTATTATTTTTCTTCTTAACTAATAGGACAGGTGCACCAAAAGAAGAACTACTGGGCCTAATGAGTCATTAGTTCAACAGTTCCTCAACTTGTGCTTGGAAATCTTTTTATTCAATCTGATTGTGTCTATAAGGTGTCTTACATGGTGGTTAAGAACCTGGGATTAAATCTATTTTATGGTCTTCAGGACGTGTAGGTGGTAAACCAGGTGGTAAATCAATAGCAAAACAATATTTAAATTATGAAAGAAATTGTGCATGCCTAGGATGCATCTGATTTTCCTTAGCTTCAATTTCATTCACCCATACTAAATATGATTTACTACATTTTCTCAATGCATGTTTAGTCTGTGTATGACTAAGCAGTGGAAAATTATCAAAGGTGTGCAATCCATGCAACGTAATTTGGTTTCCATTAAAATGAATTTTCATGGAATATGTGGAATAATCTATGTCAAGGTTATATTTGTGACGCCAAGGCATTCCTAAAATATCATGAACTTCTTGTGTGCCATTATATCTAGTGCCTAAGAATGCAGCCTTTATACGATAATGAGTTGGAATAGAAGATAAATTCAATTCTTTCACCAACTTTGCGAAAATAAAATCATGCGTGCTTTCATCATTATGCAAAACAATCTTTTCTTGACCATGCACAAAACATTTCATTGTTAATAACACATGAGGATTTGGTATACTTTGTAAAGTATCTAAAGCATCACCGATATCATCATCATCTTCAGTAAAGTCTAGCATATCTTCATGGTCCTCATCATCAATTGCTCCCAAGTAATTGATTTGAATAGCTTGCTTCTTGGACTGACAGTTTGCTGCTAAGTGTCCAGGCTGATGAAACTTGTAGCAAACCATAGGCTTTGCTTTGGAGACATTATTGATCAGGGCTGAAAAATTGGGTATATTGGGATTTGGCTAAAGAAAAGGCTTAGGGTTTGAATTTGTATTTGATGGTAAAGCAAGAGATCGAGTCCAAGGTTTGCGGAAAGAAGAAGGAGCAAAGTGATTTTGATTGAATCTTTAGAAGTTAGAATTGAATTACTTTGTATAAAAGTTACCATTAATAAAAAATTGTTGTGGTCGCTTTTCTCGTCCACAAATTTTATCCTCTGCATCATGCGCTAAAGAAATCACATCCTCCAAAGTCTTTAGCTTGAACATATTCACTTCCGCATAGAAGTGACCAAGTGAATCGAACATATACTTGTGCTTGTGGGTCGCCTCAGGAACATCTTTAAGCATTTGAAGTTAAGGCACTCCAGAAATGCTCAGCGTATTGCGGGATGGATTCATGATCTCTTTGTTGCACGAGATCCCACTATTTGATAGCTTTCTCATGGAATTGAGGTGGAAAGAGATTCTGCAAAAAAATCTTTTGAAAGGCTTCCCAAGTAGAGGGACAATCAACACTCTTACAGATAATAGTCCACGATAATGATGCTCTGTCTGCTAGATGGTTAGTGATGCATTTAAGTTTATCTTTTTCAGCATATTGCTCTTCATGAAAATAGTCGTCAAACTTACTGATGAAAGCAAGAACAAATTTGCCATCACATTGCCCATTAAAAGTACTGAATTTGAAATTTCTTTTACTTATCTTGGCGTTTTTCCTAAGAGCCTATGCATCGAGTGTTGCATCAATAGTTCATCGAATAACATCTTCAGGTTGCACTCCGTCTTGATCGACAGTGGATTGTTGAAGTGTAGCCAGTTGTGCTTGCAAATTTTGACGTGCCCTTCGCTCTTCTTGAAGCTGCATTATGATTAGATCCAATTTCTGCTCCATAGTCGGCTCTCGCAAATCGCCTTCACCCATAGAATCGTCCATATTATGATCCGACATCCGGGATTAGATTCGTCACTCGTCTTCTAGTCATGTATGAAGAAGCTCACTACGAACTTGCTTTGCTTATTAGGATGTCTTTACTTTTACGATCTTGCTTTTCTCGACAGGTACGGTAATTGAAAATAGTCATTTTCCAAGCAAAATAGTCTTCCGCATAGACTGTGCATGACAACCTTCTTGTTGTAAATCTGCTCTGCCAAGTTGCAGGTGGGAACATGGGCTTGCTGGAACTTCAAAATTGGTTCGAAAATATGACAGTCTGAACACCCATTATGGAGAAGATTAATAATTGAAACTTTCAGCTTTAGTTAAGGTTAGTAACTTTAAGCTTTGTAAAAAAAGAGCTTTAGTAAATCACTGGTAGCATGCAATACGGTGGCATCTTCTTGACGGAATCGACAGTTCATGCCGAATTACTGGCGTGAGGCATTAGAGTTGAAGCTTTCTTTAAGCTTAAACAATAAGCTTAACAATTCCAATAAATCAATTGCTTTATCGCTAAGAAAAAATGTCTTGAAGAGAAGACTTCCTGAGTGGTCCTCCGCCTCCTGGGAGAGGTCATTCGCGATCAGAGAGTACAACATGGAGTTTTTCACCACCAGGAACATGCTTGTATTGTCAGTTCATTGCGAGACAGCTTGTAGAGCCCGTTTGTTCCAGGAGCTTCGCTTCGCGCAAGATGGTAAGTGATTGGAAGCTTTTGATCTCAGCTTCACTCTGATACCACTACTAAGCAAATTGGATGTTGTATGCACGCGTAGTGAATGCCAAAAGGTCCCCAAGAACAAAGAACTCTATCAACCTTCATAAAAAGTAAAAGAGAATTTACATGACATGAGACAAAAATACAAATTGGGTGCAATCTCCCCCCATGCCTTGTGTGAGCGCTCCATAAGGCATGTATTTATATATTTATTTATCATTAAGCTAAAAAATAGCCCACTTTACAAATGACATGATTTTGGCTTTTGTGTTTGCTTTTGCCCAAATATAGAGTAAGGCATTTGGGCGTCCAAAAGTCGGATTGTGCACAAATACAAATATCAAATAATAAAATATTAAATCAAGCGCCTATGCACATATAATATAATAAATATTTTGTCAAGTGCTTTAATAAATATTGATGCCATGCCTTTAGTAATAAGACACGCGGCCATAAAAAATAGTAATTTTTCTAGGCATTTGGATTCACTTCATCACCGAGTGCTACCCAACGCCATCGCTGCCTGCTCTACACATCAATTGAAGCATTCACAATTGTTAGAAAATAATTAGATAAAACCCCACAAAAGTGAATATCTAGCAGTCTTCAGCTAAAATAATTAAATAGGTTGGAACTCTGTCCTAACCTTAATCTAAGTCGAGTGCGCACTTTAAACTCATAAACGTCCATTAATTTGATATGTATTTTGCGGAATTACCCGTTATGGAATCACCCACGTGCACATTAAATTAATCTAACGACCAAAAAGGATAGGCGTCCTCGTCAACTTCTCACGCAAGGAATCCACCTTGTATATGAGCCCCGGCAAATAAATATAATCATAGAATCCACCAAGGAATATGCCTCCTGGCATCCGTTCAATACAATTAATCTATTAGTGTGTAAGAAATATAGAATAAAAGATTATGCGTATACATTTCTCAAATGAAATGGAGACATTTTATGAAAACTTGCATTTAGATATTACTATAATAAGAGGTTAATATCATATTATTACGAGAAATCTTTAAATAGTATACTTTGGTTATCCATTATAATGACTAATAAGATATTGGCCATTAAGGAATAAAAAAGTGGCTGGGAGAGCTAGTAATATTGAGATAGATGGTACCAAAGGCAATATGAAGTAATTTGATGGATGTTTCTATTGCATCAAATAACATCATATTTGTAAATTTATAAATATATAAACAATACAATAGATAGTAAAAGTATTGAGAAAATTATGCTTCAAAATACATATCCAAATGATAAAGTTGAGCATCTATTTGATATGTTGCACATGTTAAGTGCAAGTACTACTAAGGTATCATCAAGTGATGTATAGAAATTAGACCGAGAGGCTTCGGAACATATGACAACCATGTTGAATGTTACAATGACAAGAGTCACTTGATTATCTTAAGGTGGACAAAAACTCTTGTCACACTATTTTACATTCTAGAAAGTCCTATTATGCATGAAAAGTTGTCAATAAACCATGCACTTCTCAAATGTGTTATATGTGCCATCATAAGGAACTTTGCATATCTTGGTTCAATATATGATCAAGCACAAAGGACTACAAGTGACATTTAATATCAATTGTTTGTATGAGAAGTAATATAGGGAATTTAGACTCAGGAGCATCAAAACAAATGGCCAACCATGTTGAATGATCCAATGATAAGAGATACGTGATTATCTTGAGTTTTGGCAAAGTCTCCCTTGGTTGGATGCTTGGGATGTTAGTATACCTATTGTAAGCTATTATGCCTACTTCGAAGTACTAGCACCTTTGGAGTTGTGGAATAAGCACATTGGTCATATAGTGTGTGATGGTAAGATCTACGATCTTAAGAAATCATTGCAAATTTTCAACTTTCAAGCTTGATAGTATGCATACAGTATATTCAACCTATCAATTTATGAATTGGTTAATGCATCTATTTTTAAAAAACCCCTAAAGATAACAATAGTTAACACTTAGAGACATTGAATTAATGGACAATTGATTGAAGAAAAGTAGGGGTTTATTTTGTGAAGAGAACAAAGGTGTTTCTCAATTTGAAAGTGCCAGGGTTATACTTGAGATTGCTAGTAGTATAAATATTAAATGCTTATAGTTAAATGGTGGGGAATATGCATTTGTCGTGGGTTCAATGATCTTCTGAGTATGGATAAGGATGCACTTTACATTGAAATATAGAATGTAAATAATGGTTTATCTCTATAATCCAATGAGATTTCACACTTAAAAATTCATGAGCTAGAAGCATAAACAATGGAAACATTGTAGACCATCTTTGATAATTTATTATTATGTATTTTTGTTTTTGAAATAAGCATAGATTAGGAAGCACGTACATCTATGAGGCCATAACATTGAAAACTTGAAGATTAATGAGCTAGAAGAATTAAAAATGGAAACACACTAGACCATGAGCTTTGAGAACTTAACGGTATCAATTTTGGTTGCCTAAAGGGTAGACCATTATCCTTCTTGGTTGAAGTACTCATTGAAGGAGGTGATTGAGAGATAATGAAGATCAGTAGTATTTCTTGTGTAAAGCATACATGGAATGCTAGGCCACTTTACAACATTAAGTTTGTGTTACCATGCGAACTTGCTGTCAGGTGCAAGGAATGTGGTTGCTTTATGATCATGCAAACCTACTGTGAAGCAAGATTGCAAAAGAGTCAAAGTTGTCATATGGACAACTTAATTTTCCTTGATTCTTCCTCTCCATTGCTTCTCACTCCTCTTTTATTCTATTCCATCTCTCTCTCTCTCTCTTTGTCCCTCTCTCTCCCCATCCTCCCTTCTTCCTTGCCTCTCCTCTCTCTCTCTCTCTCTCTCTGATGTTGCCTTGTGCCTCTATAACTTAGTCCCAAACCACACAACTGGGCATGTTGCTCTGCCATGCTTGTCACTCCACTTGTCCGCCCACATGCATAGACCACACTATGTCTCGCTCTGCTACATGTTGTAGCTCTTGCCCCTATTGCTACCTCCTATCCACTCCCCACCATTGCCATTTGATGTAGGTCATCTTGCTTGCACCCATGCCTTTGACCTCACCAAATCCTTTGTTTTGCCAACATTGCATTTAACCGCTCCAACTCTCACATCCCACCATGCTCATTGCTGGCATCACCTCGCAAACATTAAAAAAAAAGGACACTATCGCATGGAAGAGCAATACCCTTTGAGAGAGAGAGAGAGAGAGAGAGAGAGAGAGAGAGAGAGAGAGAGAGAGAGAGAGAGAGAGAGAGAGAGAGAGAGAGAGAGAGAGAGAGAGAGAGAGAGAGAGAGAGAGAACCCTGTTTTTGAATTTCTAAAATAAGCCATTCTTTCTCCAAACGCAAGATATCCACAACATATTAAGGCTAAGTGGACCACTTAGTCGAAGTTCATAGGCAATTTTTTAGGGACATATACCACCTTGTCACCACACCATTGCACAAACATATGTAGCCATGCTTATAACAAATAAACCCACATTTGTAGTAGGGTCACATGCTTTAGCACCGTCTGTGCCACTTGTAATAGAACTGCTAGTGCTTCCAAATCTGCACAACCGCTCACCGCTATCTTCAACCTTCAAATTTGTCACTCAAGTGCTGCTACTTTTTATCTACCACCATCCTCTTACAAGCTAGCCACGACATCAACGCTCTAACAACTTAGTAACTACATCCCACTTCAGTCCACCTTGTTGTTCATTGCTCCTCTCTTAGTAATCATAGTAATCAACATTGCAACTTCTTGCATCTACTCTATCCAAAGTGGTCTACCAACATGTTGTCCATGATAGTATGTTGCACCCTCATTACACTTGCAATTGGTAAGCTACTTTAGGAGTTTGTCATCCAATTGCATGTACATGTCTGTCACCTCACTTCATACATCTATTGTTCATATTGTTGTTTGGTTTGGAGGTTTAAGGATCATTGCGGAGGTTCGAGAATCATCTAAGCCACAACCAAAATGATAATACAGTATACATGATTAAGAATGATATTGAGCACTAATAGATAGCTTAACAAAATGGTTGAATAATCAAATCAAGAGAAGTTTTGATCTAGGCTTTAATGAAATTGCACAACGTTGTGTATCTAAAGTAATTTCAAAAAATTGGCACAAAAATACCTTTGTATCCACCATAAAATTGACCAAACATGTCAAGCCATTTGTATATAATAGTTTCCATTTCTTGTTTGATATTGAGTACAAGCATATGTCTACTATTTTAGGTTATAGCTATTTCCATCATGGAAAATACAATAGTAGCACATGGAAGTAACTTTTTACATTTGAATCTCATTTGGATTTATTGCATGTACGTTTGTACCTAATGAGCCAGGAGAGAAGTTGCACTTGAACATATACAAATGCAAATTTTATTGTGTAGTCACTTGTGTAGAAAAGGTATTGTTATTTTAACCGTATCACATGAAACATTTGATGAAATGAGTACTAGGCGCTCTGCGCCTAGACTCGCCCCGGCGCTTCGCACCGGGGCGGGCGCGATTTTTGCAGGGGGCGGGTGCTGGACGCGTGGCACCCACCCCCGCGTTCTCTTTTTTTTTGTGGGGGAGGTGGGGGGCTGCCACGTGGCACCCGCCCCCACCTCTCCTTAACTAATAGTATAGATGAACAACTAGTATTATGGAAAAGGATGAGAAAAATGACATGGATATGTAGAATATGCAACAAATGTCACACAACATTACTAGATCAATGGAATCTTTAATAAGGAGTGGTTCTAATGAAAATATGATTATAATCACATGAGACTATTGTAAGGATTGAAAATTTTTGTCCAATTCACATGATATACATGAGGGAAAAGAGAAAGTGAGACATCTTTGAAATGCATTTTTTCATGGGATTAGAATGGGTTAAAGTGCCTTATTGAACTTTTAAAGAGGAATATGTATATGCTATAATTTATAAGCTCATCCATATTGATGGATGTAAAACTATACATGCTACTTTTTAGTGTTCTAAGTGTAATTAAACCTAGATCTCTATGAAACATTATTTCTAATGTTATAAATCATTTTTTTGTCTATTTTCTTGAACCAAATGATAGACAAGGAAAGGGATATATAATAACAATGCATAGTCTAAACTGTGTAATAACTATCACCTCCAATTGAAACTGTATATCAAATCATGTAACATATAACATTAAAAGAAAAATACACGATCACTTTCTTGATGATTTAGTACGTGCATCTTAATGACTCTTGGTGTGCATGTTTGTGTCTCCCCTTCTTCTTATGTCCCTTAAGTGAAATAACAATCACGATACACATTGAAATTTAATACACATGTGCACTCTCTCTCTCATCTCACCTCCTCTCTCTCTCTCTCTCTCATACCCCTCTTATTCATCTTCATCATCAACATAAAAAGATATCTATAAAGAATAAAATATAAGTTTACATTCTCTCTTGCTCTCTATGCACCTTCACACACACACACACACACTCTCTCTCTCTCTCTCTCTCTCTCTATGCTTGGCCATACGAGAGCTTCTGCTTAGACTCTTGTAGCTTCCCTGCATGTTATCTATAATCGGAATTAGGGGCACATTCTTGCTTGAACTCTAGTGGGGTTATGAGTACATGAGCAGATAGAAATCAATCAAGCAAATTGAAGATAAGTAGCATAACATGGTGAGTGTTGGTTAGATATTGGAGGATGCTAGATCCTTATGTGCATGAGCATTAGGGGATGGTTTGATACTTTGGTCTCCTAGGTTTCTCAACCCTTTCGCTCATCTTTCTATCTATCCTAAGCCCTTTTGCTCACCTTTCTATGTAAATTGTGCCTAAAAGGTTGCACATGCTTAGGGTGTTTTTCCTCTCACTTCATCATCTTCGTCTTGTGCTGGCCTGTAATATGAAAGAGAAGACAACATTTTTACACATAGATTTTTTGAAATTTAAGAATAAGGGTGCATTATTACACAAGCATTGCCATTGTGTGTGCGTGTGTGTGAGCAGCCCTTTTCTTTAATTTTCTAAAAAAACCATTATTAAAAAGTAAGATATCCACACACACAAAGCTTTGAAGTAGGCCACTTAACTAAAGTTAAACAAGGTGTAAATTTGTTGGTTTTTGGGATACACACCTCCTACCACCATACCATTGTATAAACATATGCCCTAAAGGGCAATGCTAACAAACTAAAAAAAAACAAAAATCAAAATGACTTTTAAAGCTCGATGTTAATTGTGGTCCTGCTCTAAAGAGCAAAGGGGAAAACAATAAACTACATCTACAGCAACATGCAGGTGCTATGAAGGACAAATGAGCACATAAGTAGAGAGGCAAAGGAGAAATCGAGCGATCCGCCTGGTCACTTATAGCGAACGGCGCCACAGGAGGTTGGCAAAATTGCAGACGGAAAGCCACGATTGGTAGAGGAGACACAAACAGGTTGCTATGCCGAGAGAGAGAGAGAGAGAGAGAGAGAGAGAGAGAGAGAGGTCCATTTATTCATTCATTCAGCCTGCGTGTGGCCATGCATTATTTTGTGCCATTCGAATGGAATTGCAGGGTATCAGGATAGGTGATCGCTGGAAAAAGGGGGAACGGTATTGGGAGTTCTGAGCTTCCAAAGCTGTTCTGATCAAGCGGCTCTGCTCTTTAATCAGAAGTCCCGCAGAATTCATCTGGATGTGATTGGCACGCTGATGTGCTGAGGGGTGAGGAGGAGCTGCTGGGCGTTAGTCTCTGAGAAGATGGCGACCACGTCCGGCATGCGAACACTGTTCCTCGCCCATCAGCAGCCTGGTCTTCCTCTATGCCGTTGTGCACGTCCATTCAACCTGGCCTTGCGTGCCTCTCATTGCCCTCGCTCCCTCGACATTACCTCCTCTCACAGCGTTTCGCAGAAGGTTATTTCCAAAGGCTCTTTGAATCTGCTCTCACCCATTTGGAGGGCACCCTACGCAGCTCGTTTCTATTCCTCATCTGTTTGCAGTGGGCGCCCAACCGCATCTTCACTTCGCGGCAGTCCTGCCAGAGAACGACGTACCTCTAATTCCAAGCAGAAGGAGCGCAACAGCAAATTGGCTAACATCAAGTCTAATAAGGAGGCAGTTTCGAAGCCCAAGAGAAAGCAGACCTTTACATTAAAGGAGCCCATTTTCAACGTTCCTGTGATCCTTGAAGACTCACTTGATGCCACTCCTGAGTTGGAGGTAAATGCATCAACATGATGAGAGGGAAATGCCCCTGCATGTTATTTTGTTCTGTTAAACAAGGATCAGTTCGTTGTATTGTTACCTCAATTGCACTTTTCTCAAAGATGAACCCTTGCATGAACAGAAGCATTCCTATGTTGCAATAGAAACATCAAAGCTAGGACCAGCCCTTTGTTTCGTCTTGGGAGAATTTGACTTGTTTGATAAGGACATGAACATATTTTGTTTTCCTTTCTCAACTGCTTTTAAAAGGTAAATGAGCACACAACAAATGGAGTGGTCTTTCATTGAGGACTGGCAAAACCAAGTTGATATATGGCGAAATTTTTAAGCTCATAGTGTTGGGATAGTTTTCCTGTGATCTATGTCAGTGATTTACTCAGGGCGCTATACTTATCAGAAAGTGGTGTGCTTGTCTTAAAACATACAAAACTTGCATGAGGATGTGCCTTAACCTAGGGTGTAGACCTTAAATTGAGTTAAGTACACTAATGCATGTGACAGAAATTTAAAACAGGTTATCATTAGAAGCACTTCTTCCACAAGCCTTTTTAAAATGCCTATTTACCTATTGGGACCATACCTTTGGTGCCCATTTCAACCCATACAATGTCTTCCTAAGCTTGGAAACCTTGTTTTCTTGAGTAGGCACCTCAAACCTTGGCGTTTGAGATGCATATACCTCCTCCTTGAGGTGCTCATTTAAGAATGCAATTTTAAGATCTATTCAAAAGATTGATTTTAAGATCCATTCGAAAGATTGGCCATTACTTACGAGTAGCCAAGGCAAGTATTACATGAAATAGCTGTCACCTTTGCAAAGGTCTCCCAAAAATCAAAGCCATGCACTTGTGAGTAGCCTTATGCAACAAGTTGGGCCTTTTACTTCTCCACTTACCCATTTGGCTTATACTAAGTCCATGCCCATTTTGTACAAATGACTATTCTATGTGTTGGCTAATCCCGAGGTCCAATTCTGGGTGTTGTGATATTGCAGTGGTGCTATGAAATCAAGGAAATAGTTACACTCACTTTTTGTTTTCTGTTTTCAGATCAACGAGTTTTGGTATTTGAATTGTTAAGGCCATATTGACAATGTGTTTAAGTTAATCTATGCTTATCTACCCTCTTTAACCTTTGAAGACTATACTCATAGATGACTTCTCTATTGTTCAAGCTAGTTTCTTCTCATTTAAGAGTTGCTTTGATAGTTGGGGAAGTGTCCTCTCCCAAACACGTGGTCGAGGAATTTCATCATTTAAGAGCTTCAACAAACAAGATGGGTTACTCCTTTGGCGGATGATAATTTGGATGAGCTCTTTTCCTCCTTTGCATGTGGCCGTTCCACAAACACTAGTTTGTGGCTAGCAATGGTCCTCAGTCTCTCAATCATCTCCGTCTCTCATTCATACAGCTGGTAAGCCTTAGATTCCTAATTGTACTCAAGAATTATATAAGGATACACTCCATGTTATTGGCTTCTAGCTTGGTCCTATTCATATGTGGGACATGAACATAATACTCACATGGAAATGATTTGAAATGTGTTGTGGAAGGTTGCTTGCTAGAGTAGATGTTGTTGTGAGATATTTTGCCTTCGAGTGGTTATAGATGAGATAAAATAGGTTGTCGGTCTGATTTGCAAATTAGAGTTTTTGCAGTCGAACAGGAGAGAGAAAATAGAGGAAAAAGAGTGTGTGAGTTGCATGATCCATCTCCTAGCTGCACTATGATCTCATTTTATTAATTAATGATCTTGGTTCTGTTAAGTTTGTGCATGTGTGCCACTTCACCAATTTATTTGGATCTAGCCCGCATGCATATTAGTTGTACACCCTTGAACCTTGTATGTGTATGTTCTAAATACACTTATGTCACATCTCTTTAAGGTGTTTCCCTATAAGTATCACATTAATTAATTAACACTCCCTTACATGACACTTCTACCCCTTAAGAATTGTTTTTGTTGTAACGCCCTTAAGAATTGCTTTTGTCCTCGAAAACAAGATTGGGAAGGTCTAATTGGAAAGTGGAAAACCTTTTTTGGATAATGCTTATATGCTCCCATATTTCAACTCTTTTGAATAATCCTTCTACTTTACCAATTACTCTTGTTAAATCGTATGCTTGTCTACTACAAACATCTAAAATCGTTTTGGGCTTGTGTGGAAGAGATTTCTCATCAAAGAGCTCCACTATCTCATCCCATGAGATGAGATTATTAGCTTCACCTAGTTTTTTCCCCTTAGCTTACTTACATGAAAATCTAGACATACCTTATTTGTGGCAAGAAGTTGGAGCTTGCAAGCTATTTCATATTATGTTTTTCACTATTGTAAATGGACCACAATACCTAGGAGATAGCATTCAACATTGTCCCTTTTTTATAGTTTTAGATTATTTAGGTACCATTGGATACATTTGCTCTCCCTCAAACACCAAAGACCTTCTATGCGTGTCACTATAGGCTGTGGCTCTATCTTGTGCCTTCCTAAAGTTGCTTTGTGCAAGTTTTAACATTCATTTGTATCTTCTAAAAAAATCTTTGGCTGCCTAATTAGAGCCCATGCTCTTCCAAAGAGTTCTTTGAGGCTTTCATGGATTGCTTGCTTTGTTCTTGACTGCACTATGCATTACATGCTGATTCACAATGGATCAGACCACTCTATCTTCGGATTCTTTGATGTTTTCTTAGGCTATTGTTGCGACGGAGGCTTTGGTGAGGTATTATGGTCTTGACTCTTCACAAGGTGCATCTCAGTTGGAGCTCTCTGCTGACGAGACTGATCACCTTTCAGTTGAGGAAAGACTATCCACTTTGGACACAACCAAAAGTTCAAGCTCTTCACAAACAATCTTGGTAGTAGGCTTATACAATCCATTTTTGTGTGAGTTCGATTATGTCTATATTGCTACTTTAGTTTTGTAGAGATTGATTTTAAGTCACCTAGGAGACCTAATTCCGTACCAATATGGATTAGGAGAAAACTCTATGATTATAGATGTTTCACAAGGTAATCCTTTCTATTTCATTTGAGTTTGAGTCTTGTGCCTCACAGTCACCTTCACCTGTCAGTTATGTAGGGACTGATTGTAAGTCACCTAGGAGACCCAATTTCGTACCAATATGGATTAGGAGAAAACTCTATGATCAGAGACGTTTCACAAGGTAATCCTCTCTATTTCATTTGAGTTTGAGTTTGGTGCTTCACATTCACCTCCACCTTTCCCACCCTTTCCTCTTACCCTCACTTCACAATTAGATTTATCTATATTCAATCTAGAGCCCCTATTTCACACCTACTATATGTGATCCTTTCTTAGCTATGTTGTCTTTGATGTACATTTAGGTTTGTTGTCATGACTGCGATCCGCACACTATCCACCTATATATCCGCAAGTGTGTCACTTTGTCCTCTAGTCATGTTGTGTAGGGAATCCCCCTCCGGCACACTGTACCATCCTCCCTGGTTGCTCAATTGCATGAACCCTTTTCTTGTGCTGATGAGCTATCTCCTTCATTGAAGGATCGATGGAGTGGAAAGGGATCACCTATCCATTTAGACCATGTCCCACCCTCCCTGATTGACCCTAAACATGGACCACATTCTGATGTAGATGTTTAGTCTCCTTTTTTGACGGAAATAGGGAGTGGTAAAGTCCAAATCTCACAAAGACCCTCCTAGCATTACTTGCCTAAAAAGAATAGGTTTTGTACATATTGCTAGAAACCTGGCCATGTGGATGACATTTGTCGCTCAAAGGCCAAGGGTATGAGACCCACACCCAAAATCACCCATCCACCTCTAATGGTATTGTAGTCACATCAAAGCTGAATTTTCAGGGCCATTTACAGCAGGTATTTGCTGCTGTCTAGCGGGCTTTCTTTGCTGTCCTATCACTACATCTTCTCGGAATACAACCCTTCCGACTTCCTCAATCTTTTCAGGCTGTTTATGCATGCCATCTTCCCAAAAGATAACATCATTGTTGCGTACAATTTTCCTTTTTTGGGGATCCCATAACCTATATCCCATTTCACCCTCATCACCATATCCTAGGAAAATACATTTCCAGGACTTTAGCTCAAGTTTGTTGTGTTCTTCCTTGCGAATGTGCACAAGTGTCTCACAGCCAAACACCCTCGAGTGAGCATATGAAGGTGGCTTGCCTTCCCCCTCCCCAAAGACTTGTTTAGTGACCGATTAATGGAGTGTACGGCTATCATACAGCCTCTGCCCATAATCCATGAGGTAAAGCAACATGTGATAGCATGGTACAGACCCTATCTTGAATGGTCCTATTCATACGCTCTGCAACACCATTTTGGGGTGGATTGTGAGGGGCGGTGAGCTCCCTTTTAATCCCTTTGCTGGCACAAAGGTTTTGAAAGGCTTTGGACACAATATTCCCCACCATTGTCGGAGCGAAGACACTTAAATGTCTTGGTGGTCTGATTTTCAGCAAGTGTCAGAAATTTTTTAATTTATCCAAGGCCTCGTCTTTACGATAGATTGGATAAACCCATACTTTGCGTGTAGCATCATCAACAAAAGTAATAAAATACTTCTTTTTCCCTAGAGATAACCCTGGCATCTGACATACATCTAAATGTACCAACTCTAAGGGTAAAGACTTTAGAGAAAGAGATTTTTTATGTGACATTTGAGCATGCTTACCATAAATACAATGATCACATTGTTCAAAATCAGCATACCTCTAAGACGGCAAATAACCCAAACGAGAAAGCACTTTCATTCTGGTTTGACTCACGTGTCCTAACCGGCTATGCCACAAAGAAACACTTGGCTGCTCAATTATGGCGACTACATGGTCACACATGCTAGATACATGCAAAGGTTACAAAGTATCACTTTTGGAGCCCTTGGCAACAATGCGAGAGCCTTTACAAATTTTCCATTTGCTGTCCTCAAAGGTGGTGTGATAGCCTTTGTCATCTAGCTGCATGTGCTTATCAAGCTCTTCTTAAGTTGAGGAACCGTGTTGAAATTCCAATTTCACACCATGAATTCCTGCAATTTTACATGCACAATCATCCCCGAAGTGGACAACACCACGTGCACCACCATTGTGGTCAAAAAACCACCCATGATGTGGTGTGACATGAAAAGACGCACTTGAATCAAGTATTTAAGTGTGCATGTCATCATTAGAATCTGCAATCAATGCATGTGTAGTCAAAGAAGAAGCAAGAAGTACATCACCATCACTGTCATTCTCATGAGTGACTACATTTACCTCTATCTTCACACTGTTTTTCTTTGCAAGTTGGCTATCCTTTTTCTCAGCCCTGTTGACTTCAGTGTTTTTGCTTTTGCCTTTCTCTTTCTTCAATTGAAAATAGTTCTGTTTGTAGTGACCTTTCTTGCCACAATGATGACACTCCACGTTTTTGCCATGAGATTTGCTGCGTGTTCTATTTTCAGAACTGCCCTTTTGCTGAAATCTGTCCCTAGTGTGCAATGCATTAGAGGACTTGTTTGCTGAATTATTTTGCATGTTGAGTTCTTCCATCAGCAAAGAACTCTCCACATCATAATATAACAGCCGAGCATTTGAGTTACTCAAGGCTGTCCTGAAAGTATCCCAACTTCCAAGTAAAGTGCATAGCAAGAAAGTAGCCTTGAACTCATCATCAATGTGGAAATCCAAAGCAATCAGTTGACTGAAAATTGAGCTGAACTCGTTCAAATGTACAAACATGGCTGTACATTCCTTCATCCAAAGGTCCATCAACTTTTTCAGCCAATAAACCTTGCTGGCTGCACTTTGCTTTGATGGACAAGACATTGTAGCATTGTTTTTGCCAAATTGCAAAATTGTGTGCACCCTCAAGCTTCTTGATGTGCAAAAGGTTGCTACTATCATTGTTTCCAGCCATGATTTGCAGCCCTAAATTGACTCAAATATCAGCAAATGCAAGCCCAAATGTTACACTAATGACCACGGTAGGCTGAAGTACCAAACAGCAGTGAAAATCAAGAAATTGCAGAAATTTCAGATCTGCAAATTGATTTCCAAAATTAGAGAATGTTTGCTACTGCACTCCACGATCCAGATTTACAGACCAGTGCACTAATTACGTGTGAAATCCCCAAAATTCTGCTGTAATTTCTGCTCCAAATGCATTCTCGAGCACAAATTTGACGATTGCGGTCAAAAGCCCCAGATTTTCAAAGGCAAATCTGCTCGAATTGCATCAATACATGTACCCAAGTGCATATACCAAGCAATTCTTGCACAAATTGATGGAATTCTGCCAAAGCCCTAATTTTCTCGGGTCCCCACCAGTGTGCACAAATTTCAATGAAATTGAAAAAATTTCACTAAAATGTGAAAAGCCCCAAATTTCCCGAGCAAAGGTGCACCAAATTTGCAATTTTCGAGTCATATTGTCATTCTCTACATCTAAATCCCCAAATCTGGGAAAAGCCCCAATTTTTCGGATCAAAGTTGCACACTGTGCGTGGGCATGCAAACACCCATCAGTGGGAGGAGAACAAAATTGCAGAAAATAATTTAAAAAATGACAAAGAATGTCTGTTGAATGTGAGCGTCGTGATGGCATTGACTTGCCGCGTGTCGCCCGCTTGCTCGGAGCTCGTCACCTGCTCCCAACCCGTCGCCTGCTCCCAGCCCGCCTGACCAGCCCATCACCTGTTGGATATGCGTCCGCTGGACCTGCATGTCGACTGCCTGACAACCTACTCACGTGCTGCCCACCTGGTCACGTCGACCTGCCTGCAACATCGACTGCTCGCCTAGCCTGCAACTGTCCAGCTCACGCCTGTTCACTGCGCCTTAAGAAGCGTGCACTCCTAAGCTGCCTCTTGCCTGCTCTGATACTAGTTTGATGTCAAGTGCGTGAGGATCGAGACAGAGTGCTCGCGGCTAAGGTATGCACAGTGAGAAAGGGAGTGAGTGCAGAGTAGAGAGTGAGGAAGAGAGTGAGAGCTCAACACCGAATGTGGGTACAATAACTAAGTGTACCACTTTAGGTTTTTGATAATATATATAAAGTACATGTATAAGGGTGCGTGCACACCCGAACACCGTAAAAGGCACAATGAGCCTTTATTCCCAACAGTGGCTACCTCGACTTCTCTTCGACACTTGCTCAATCTGATGAAGTTCTGCAAATACTGATCTCCATGGCCGTATAATAGATGCAGAAAATCTGACCTCAAAATTGTTCCCAAGCCTTGTAGCTTGGATATGCTGAAATCACCAATGTGAGGCTGCCATGGTCCTCCATGAGCAGGAGCAATGGTCTCTAATCTCCATAACAGTAGCTTCTTCCATGGCTCCTCGCTCGGAAGAAGGCCTCTCACGATGAGTTTTACCATCAATGCTCTATTTTGACTATCTGGGTCAATAACCCCTAAACCACCCCTAGATCTAGGATCCCAAGCTACCTTAGCCCGTGCAGAACTACCATCTCCACTTGACCAAATGAATTCATGATGAGTCACTTCACTTGGCCAATGCATGACGTAGAGTACCACATGGTGGCTAACAAAACCTGATTTGCAACCACCACCCTGCCTACTAGTGATAGCCTTGTGCTCAATATAGTAGCTTTTGTCTTATGCTAAGTAATAAGGGTGCCAGCTGCTACTCTAAAGAAATATCAATGCCTACATGGTAGCCTAGGTATCTAAGAGATGTGCCACGAGGGACCCAAGTAAAATTCTCATGTGGTTTCTTGTCTATGTGCGGAGTATCACAAACCCAAAATCCATAGGAATTGTGCAAATCAATAAGAGCTCCTAAAGCTTTGCAGAAGACCTCCATCGCAACTACAAAGGCCCTAAAATTATCCTCATCCCCATCCAAGTAAACAAATGTGTCATCTACAAACTCTACATCCAGCAACTCCTCGACTCTGGAATGGGAAGTCTAATGCCTCAAATACCTGTATTCCTATGCCTCAGGAAGGAGCTCATAGACTTTGCAACAAATAAGAAAAGAAGAGGTGCAAGGGGGCATCCCTATCTCACTAACCTCTTAATACTAAATCTGGCACCTCTAGTCCCACCAATGAGAGCCTAGCTGTGAGCTTATGAATATAGAGTTGATACACCTCTGATCCATTGCTCTAGGAAACCCATCCTCAACATGGTGCCCTCTAGAAACTCCCAATCAACTCTATCATAGGCCTTCTCGAAATCGAGAAGTAAAACAATGAGATTTTGTCCCCTGGATCATACAAGAGCTATGCATTCCCAGAAGGTGAAAATATCATCAAGGATGCTATGCTCCCGAACAAAACCGTTCTAGGTGGAGTGAATTAGGTCTAGCATCAAGAGAAATAGTCTAAGATTGTCATTTTGATTAGGATTTTATATGTTGTTCCAAGCAAAGTGATTAGTCTCCACTAGGTGATCTCCAACCTGTCTCCGTTGCCCTCTCGGATGAGGTGAATCAATCCCTCCGACATCCTTTCCATCATATCTCCAAATGCCATGATCTCCTAAAATGCTGCTAAAAGTCATGTGCTGATCACATCCCAATAGCTGAGAAAGAAAGCCTCGTCCAATCCATCATCCCCTGGGCACTTCCCTGATGGTAGTGCTAGCAAGGCCTTGGCACTCTCCTCCTCTAAGAACGGGGCCATCAAATGTATCTTCATGCTCTCTGTGAGACCACTCTCCTAGTACTCTATCCCTCCAATCCTGGAGGCCTCGTCGTCGTGCCCAACAAAACAATGTAATAATCTATGGCCAGCTGACCAACCTCTTGTGGCCCTTGGGCAAGGGATCTATCTGCTCTTCTACTAACACCCTATCTAGAGTGTATGGGACCCATGGTGCAAAAGAATTCTTTGTTCACCTTATCTCCTACTTGTGTCCAAAAAGAGGCCCTTGCATGGTACTTATACTCTGATGTGGCAGCCTCTATAACATCTATTTCCACTTTGGCTACATACATCCTCTCTCCTACCACCCACCTACATCTTAGTTGTCTTCTCTCCTCCCTTTGAAGTGCTGCCGATGAGGCTCTAGCATCCCTCACTTTCTCTAAGAGAACTTCCCTTAGGAAAGGAGCTCACCTCCTGCAAAGTCTCATCCAAGTCTCTAGCTACCTTGCCTGCTGAAAATGACTTGGCCCTCCAGATCTTGGTAATATCCTCCTCCAATTCCTCATCATAATACAAGTGTAAAGGAATGTTGATGTTGGTAGCACTTCCTATGGCTGCCTCTATAAGAACCAACTCATTTTGCATGTTATTGTCTGCATAATTGTGTTTGGCATGTTTGTACATTCTGTGTTTTCTCAATGCAAACCCTAGCATATCTTCACACTGACACCCCTTAGCCTAAATAGCCAAAGGAGAATCAGCCATCTAGTGTGCGGAACATGCCAACACTCGATTGGAGAGGGCTTTGGTATTGACCAACTGATGTAGGGAAGGTTGAATCTCAACCTCAAGAGATAGCTCCAATGCTAGTAGAGAATTGCCAAGATAGCAGTCAACAATGCAAATGGATCGAAATGGATGAAGAAGAAAGACATAACACTCCCCAACTCGAAGAGTGAGGGAACAGTCGATCACCAAGGTAGTCAAGATGTCCCAAGACTCAATCCCGAGATATGGCTCCAATGCTGACCAAGTGTCATAAGCACAACCACCAAAATAGCAATCCACCTAATATGAAAACAAAAATACACTAGTGTAATAAATGATGGTAAATGGGAAAAACACCTCACTTAAAAGAAAAGAAAGCCGGATGCCAAGGGAAAAGGATGTCTGATCTTGAGAGAGAAGATACTATCCCCATCTCCATGTTGATAGAGACAATACTCACCAGGGCAAGAACCGCAAAAACCTTCAACACAATTAGGACTGGTAAATACCTACAATGTTAACCTAAGCTGAAATACAAAACTAGAAAAGAAGCTTACTTTCCAAATATTTACATTGGCATGCTTTGGATATTGCACTAAGAAAGAAAGAAAGCTAAGTGAGTGTTAGATGTAGCAAAAGTGAATGAAAGGTAGGTAACTAGGTGTATATCAAAAGACTTGAAAAAATGGAAGTACAACTAAGCCTAAAGGAAATGCAAGCTAACTAGCATAAGGTTCCTAAGGATAGACTAGGACTTCTAAGAGACTAGCCTAGTAGGAGGTAATGACCGAACTAGCTAGAGATGCCACAAGGCACTAAGGGGGAGAGCCAAGATCCATTGCTCCTGTGGTGGCCAACAACCGATGGACACAAATACCATGATAGAGAAACTGCACTAACTCCCTGGGAAAGACCCCCTCCTTGGAATGGCACTACCAATGTTAGAAGGGGCTAGGGTTGGTTTGGGTATATCAGAACACAAAGAGAACCAGATAGGTTTGTTCTTGGTGTAAATTATGTGGCTGATTATGCTATGTTGATAGCCATCATGCTTCAAGGAAGCAATGGACAGAAAAGATAGCAAGAAATGACATAAGGCTATGTTGTTAGAGATGGAATCTCATGAAAAATTGCACTTGGGATTTGGTGCATTTGTCTAAAGGGTAGAAAGTGCTACCATGCAAATGAGTTAACAAAATGAAAGTTACTTTTGGTTCTTTGCTAAGGTACAAGGCACGACTGGTTGCTCAAGGGTACTAGCAAGAACATGAAATTGATTTTGATGAAATTTTTTCTCCTGTAGTCAAAATGACTACTTTGTGTGTTGGGATATAAAGGCCCGGTAACCTCCGTGTATATAGTACACGCACATTACATGTGAATGCACCCTTTACGTGCCCTAAGTATAAATACATTTTATTCTTTGTGTACCAACACATTGTTGGTACACTCTTATCGTCTCGGACTTTTCACTCTGCTCACTCTCTCTCCAGCCGTCAAACTCTTATGCTCACTCTTGCTCGATCTCAAACTCTCTCAGTTGTGTCCTTCCAGTTTCAACAACTAGTATCGGAGCTTAAGGTTCTGTGTACGCTTTCCAACTCGAACGCGACCTTCAGCACGCGGGGGACGGGTAGAGTTGATTGGTTGCAGATGTGTAGACAAGACCAGGCGGCACTGGGCAGCGGGCGTGGATCAGGCGCCTGCTGCTGCGCGCGGTGAAGACGTGCAGGCGATGACTGGAACGACGCGACGTGCAAGCGACCTTTGCGGGCGGTTTCCGTGACGGGTGACAGGCAGGGGGCACCGGCGGGCAAGCGTCAGTCAGACGTAACGGGTCGCGTGACAGTTCGCGACCTGGACAGGCGGGCGACCTGATGCGATGGGGGTCAACGGATCCCCCCTGTTAGTTCCTTCTTTTTTTTTTCAAAAACAAATCAATTTTTTCTCTAATCCCCTTGGCTGGTGTTCACACACCAAAGGTACAATTTCAAAATCTGTGCAAATCGGGCCACAGAATTTGGGGCTTTTCCTAGATTTGGCATCATTCATGCCTGTCAGTGACTTTTGAGTTAGAAATTGCAGACATCGCGAGCGGTGACCTCAATTAAATTGGGGATTTTGCAAATTTTGTCGAAATTTTACATTTTTTAGGTAAAATTTCCTGACATTGGATCCCAGAAATTTGGGGCTTTTCATGTATTGGCAAAGCTTTACTCAGCTGGTCAGATTGATTGACATTCATGCAAATTTGGACTTGAAATTTTGGGGATTTGCGCAGAATTTGCTAAATTTCTGCATCTTTTATCCGTGCAGTGGTTGGTTAATGTACAAATAGCGGAGATTTATTTCTGGTTGAGGAAAAACAGTAGGGCATTTTGTTCCTGAAGGATTGTGAGGATGCTTTGCAGGAAGATAAACCAGCACTAATGTCTGATGCAGATTGGGCCAGAGTGAATAAAAAGGCTGTGGCTTACATAAAGATGGGTGTCACTGATGACATTCTGACAGACATTAAGGGTTTAGACACAGGTTATGCAATATGGGAGAAGCTGAAGACTACTTATGAGATCACCACACCTGTTAATCAGGTGCATTTAATGGGCAAGTTGGTGAATATGCGACTGGATGAGTCAAAGCCTGCAGCTGAGCACTTGAGTGCATTTACAAGGATTCTAAATCAGCTCAAAGATGCAAACTTGGACTTTGATGATAAGTTGAGGGCGATCTTTTTGATCATGACACTGCCGTACTCGTGGGAAACCTTGGTGGTTTCACTCAGCAATAACCCCAATCTCTCATATGATGGGGTAAGGGGTTCTATCTTGAATGAAGAAATCAGACGTATGTCTAGTGGAGAAGGCAGCAACTCAGCTTATAATGTAAGAGGCAGGGCTGAAAAGAAAAATGCATATGCAGGGCAGAGAAACAGGAGCAAGAGCAAAGGAAAGGATAAGAGTGACATTACTTGCTATCATTGTGGTCGGAAGGGCCACAAGAAACCTGATTGCAGGTACTACAAGAAGGAACAAGAGAGAAAGAAGAATGCAAGAGATAAAAAGAAGAAAGGAGAAAAGACAGATGCATTGGAGACATCCAAAGGTAAAGAAAAGGCCAATGTGGCCTCTAGCGTGGCCATAGAGGAGCTTTCAGATATATAGAGGCTGATGTATTATGTGCAGTTGATTATGATGCCCTTGTATGTCACATGCAGGATATGCAGATTACCAAGGCTGATGTGATTGATGCAGTCTTGTCTGTTGATAATGGTGTCACTCAGACTTGGATTGTAGACTCTAGTGTCTCTTTCCATGTAACTCCTTGCTTGGAGTGTTTTGCTATGTTCAATGCAGGCAGTTATGGAAAGGTGTACCTTAGAAATAACCATGCTTGCAGCATTGATGGGATTGGTACCGTACACTTGTCTTTAGACAATGGTCAAGAGCTTGTATTGAAAGATGTCAAATATGTGCCTGGCATTAAAAAGAGTTTACTGTCTGTTGGTCAGCTTGACTTGCATGGCTATACCACACTGTTTGGTGGTGGTTTGTGGAAAGTGAAAAAGGGTTCCATGCTGATTGGAAAAGGAACCAAGAAGGGCACATTGTATTGTTTGCACTGTAAAGCCTTGAATGGCAAGTTTCTTGTAGTTGCTGAAATTTGCAGCCACTTGGAGTTATGGCATAAGAGATTAGGCCATATAAGCCAAAAAGGACTTGATGTCCTTACCTCTCTGAAGAGGGTTGATGGAAAAGGCTCTAAACTTGATTTTTGTAACGAGTGTCAGTTTGGAAAGCAAATAAAAAATTCTTTTTACTTTGGTGTCTCTCGTAAGTCCAATGTCTTGGACTTAGTGCATTCTGATGTATGTAGTATGCCCGTGAAATCATTGGGTGGTGTTGCATATTTTGTCTCCTTTATTGATGACTGTTCCAAGAAGATTTGGGTGTACTTTCTGAAAAAGAAAAGTGATGTGTTTGCTGTTTTTAAAACTTTTCATGCATTTGTGACCACTCAGACAGGTAGAAAGTTGAAATGCTTGCGAACTGATAATGGGGGTGAGTTCACATCGATTGAATTCAAGTCCTTTTGTGACTTGCATGGTATTAAGAGGGAGCTTACAGTCCCTTACAACCCTTCTTCAAATGGGGTGGCTGAAAGATATAACAGGATTTTATGTGAAAGAGTGCGGTGCATGCTGTCCACTGCTAATCTCCCTCATGCATTTTGGGGAGAGGCACTCAAAACCGCGGTTCACATTTGCAACCGCTCTCCAAACAGGTCCTTAAATAATGGCATCCCTGAGGAGGTTTGGTCTGGCAAATCGGCCTCATATGACCATTTACGCATTTTTGGCTGTGATGCCTTTGTGCATGTTAGGAAAGAACTGAGGAATAAACTTGACCCAAAATCTGCAGTAAGTGGGAGCTAGCTATGCAGGAAGAGATTAAATCTCTATATGCAAATGATACTTGGGATCTTGTGTCATTACCAAAGGGAAGAAAGGCACTTCCAAACAAATGGGTGTACAAAGTCAAGACAGTTAATGGAAAACCCAAGTACAAGGCAAGGCTAGTTGCCAAAGGTTATGCACAAAAGGAAGGGATTGACTTTTAAGAGGTCTTCTCACCTGTTGTGAAGATGACCACTTTACGTGTGCTTTTTGCTCTTACCGCTGTTTTGGATTTAGAGATGCATCAAATGGATGTAAAAACAGCTTTCTTGCATGGTGACATTGATGAGGAAATCTACATGAAACAGCTCGAGGGCTTTGTAGTTCTTGGAAAAGAACAGATGGTGTGTAAGCTAAAACGCAGCCTGTATGGGCTGAAGCAAGCACCACGGCACGCTCCAAGCTCCATCACGGTGAGCAAGAGAAGAGAAGAGAAGAGAAGAGAAGAGAAGAAGAGAGGAGAAGATGGAGAGCTTCTCCACCCCACGGTCCCTCACCCTCACACACTCACTCCCTCACACTCTCACACTCCCTCTCCCAAGCACAAGCTCAAGCAAGCAAGAATAAGAAGAAGAAGAAGAAGAGAAGAGCCACTTTTTGCCACACACAAGAATGAGTTCTTCTTTCACTTTTCAACTTTATATACAAAACCCTAAATCCCTTTTGGGCGGTCATCCCCTTTTCCCCTTTCTTACATGGCCGGCCGTTGGCCTAAGCCCATTTCTCATTTCCCACCATTCTAATTTATCCTATTCCCAACTAATGCATACAATTTGCACAGGAGCGAGCCTGGCACTCTTTTACAAGGATTCGGGAGCGCTTCCACATTTAATGGTGTGCTTTTTACTCTTTTGCTTTCTCAGGGCAACACTGAGACTTTATTGCAGAAGTTGCACGCGCCTTGATTTCTGAAAAAAATATGCCTAAGCATTTTTGGTCTGAGGCTGTTCATACTGCTGTTTATATTATGAACTGAACCCCCACAGCTGCAGTTCATAGTATGACCCCCGAAGAATATTTTACAGGTAAGAAGCCTGATGTTTCACACTTGAAAGTATTTGGCTGTATTGCGTATGTTCATGTGCCAGATGAGTTGCGGAAGAAACTGGATCCAAAGGCTGAAAAGTGTGTCTTTATTGGATACTCTTTAGAGCAGAAAGGGTATCGCTGTTACAACCTTGTCACATGTAAGTTCAGAGTGAGCAGGGATGTCATCTTTGATGAAATGAGCAGTTGGTATGCATCTAGTGGTGATGCATTGGATGATGATGATGATCATGACACTCATGTGCAGGCTGAAAAGCAAGAATCACGAACTCTTAGTGGACCAGAGACATCATCTGGTAGTCCTTGGTCTGGGAGACTAAGGAGTACCTCTACATCTTCGAGTGCATCTAGTAGCACTACAGGTAAAGACAAAGGAAAGAATAAGGTGTCAGAAGGCATTGATGTAGTTCTTGATGGAGACTCCAGTGGCTCAGAGAGCTTGGATGATGAGCTTGGCATTCCTTCAGTGAGGACTCCAGGTGTGCAGAGAGCACGCGTTAATGCAAAGACTTTACAGTTGCTGGTGGGGCTATTTCTTGGTGTTCCAAGTTGCAAAATATTGTTGCACTGAGTACCACTGAAGCTGAATACATATCAGCTACTGAAGCTTCTAAGGAAGCTATATGGTTGAGCAGACTTGCAGATGATCTCGGCATGTCTATGGGTATTGCAATTTTGGGATGTGATAGCCAGAGTGCTGTGTATCTGGCTAAGAATGCCATGTATCATTCACTCACAAAGCATATAGATGTGCGATATCACTTCATCAGACAGATTCTGGAAGATGGTCAAATCACATTGACGAAGATTAAAACACAAGATAACCTTGCAGATGTTCTCACTAAAAGTCTAAGCAGAGCTCAACACGAGCATTGCATTCGACTAGTGGGAGTTGGTTAGCTAGAGGTTCATATCGGACCTTTAAGTGGGAGGTTGTTAGGATATAAAGGCCCGGTAACCTCCGTGTATATAGTACACGCACATTGTATATGTGCCCTAAGTATAAATACATTTTATTCTTTGGGTACCAACACATTGTTGGTACACTCTTATCGTCTCGAACTTTTCACTCTGCTCACACTCTCTCCAGCCGTCAAACTCTCATGCTCACTCTTGCTCGATCTCAAACTCTCTTAGTTGTGTCCTTCCAGTTTCAACATTGTGAACCATTTTGGGCTTGGTTGTATCTAAAGATATGGAACTCATACAGATGGATGCAAAAACAACTTTCTTACATGGTGATCTGCATGAGGAGATCTATATGCAGGAGCCTGAGGGTTTTGTTGCACAATGGGAAGAGCACATGGTATGTAAACTCAACAAGAGTTTGTATGGGCCAAAACAGGCACCACGAGAATGGTATCATATATTTGATACATTTATGCAATCTCAGGGATTCCATAGATCTCAAGTTGATCACTACTTATACACAAAGAAGGCAGTCTTCTTCTCTTGGTTTTGTATGTGGATGACATGCTGATTGCAAGTAGGGATGTTCATGTCTTGGACTCCTTGAAACAAAGCCTATACAGTAGCTTTGATATGAAGGATCTTGGTGAGACCAATCGGCATGCGTATACTCAGGGATAGATCACACGTTCTTCTCTATTTGTCACAATAGAAGTATGTTACTAGGGTTTTGCATGATTTCAATATGGAGGGGGGGGAAAGCCATTGGTGTACCGTTGCCTCCATATATGAAACTTAGTGTAGATGATAGCTCTACATTTGATGGTGGAAAGGCTGAGATGGCCAAGATTCTTTATGCTTCAGCTGTTGGTAGCTTGATGTATGCTATGGTTGCTACACGTCTTGACATTGCATTTGTGGTGGGAGTGGTTAGCAAGTACATGGCATATCCTGGCAAAAAGCATTGGGAAGCGCTGAAGGGTATCATGAGATACCTTAAGGGTACAAAATACTTGTGTATTTACTTTGGGAAGTAGAAGTCATCTGTTGTTGGCTCACGGATGTAGACTGCTACTTTAGGATATGTGTTCATGTTCACAGGGGGAGCAGTCTCTTGGATATCCAGGTTGTAGAAGTGTGTTGCACTGTCTACTACTACAGAGGCAGAGTATGTGGTTGCCATTGAGGCATGCAAGGAGGCTTTATGGCTTTCATGTTTGGTAAGAGAGCTTGGCATTACAAAGGTTCCTATCCTCCACTGTAATAGTCAGAGTGCTATCATGCTAGTATGAAATCTTGTCATTCACGTTTGGTGAGAGAGCTTGACATTACAGAGGTTCCTATCCTCCATCGTGATAGTCAGAGTGCTATCATGCTAGCACGGAATCCTGTCTTTCATGCAAAGACAAAGCACATGCAGGTGAAGTATCATTTTATTAGGGATGTACTTGACTGTAAGAGCATTGAGCTTGTCAAGGTACATACAAATGATAACCTTGCAGACCTTCTCACGAAGGGTCTTTTAGCAGAGCAGTTTGCTCATTGCCACTAGATGATGGGGGTTGGATAGTATATGTGTATTTCAGCTTTGCACATACATAGACTTAGCTAATTCGTTCCTCTACCTTTAGGCACATTGCCTTTAAGTGGGAGGTTGTTGGGAATAAAGGCTTATCGTGTCTTTTACGGTGTTCGGGTGTGCATGCACCCTTACACATGCACTTTATATATATTATCAAAAACCTGAAGTGGTACAAGGGTGTTAGGCTTATCTTGTATCGGGGTAGGTTGTGAGTAGGACTTTCATGCTAGATTTCTCACAAATTATATGGACTCAAGGGCATTGTCACATATTATTGCTTGGTACAGATGTGTCACAGAGAGAGAGAGAGAGAGAGAGAGAGAGAGAGAGAGAGAGAGAGAGAGAGAGAGAGTATGTAACCAGCCTTCCTCCTCGGATAGGGTAGTAAATCCTTGATTACAACTTAATTACAACAACAAACAATAAATGCAAATTTGAAAATACAAATTTACCTATTGATCTTGGACAATGCACACCTGATTGGCCCCCAAAATTGGCACCCTTTTCGGTATTTCTTTGGCTTTATTGAAGAAAAGTTGATTTACAATGGGATTCTTCCAATCCCCTTCGCAATCCAAACTCCCCTTGTTGTCCAAAGTGACCAGCAAGTCTTCAATCTATTTTGCCCCTTGATTCGGACACTTGATTGGACTTCACCCACTTCATGGATGATGGAAATGCCCCAAATTCAATGGTTGGCTAGTCCTCCATTTGAATTTAGTTGAAATTCACCTTCAGCCCTGAAAAATCCAAGTCTTGGAGCTTTCAATTTTTGGCACGCTTTCCAAGGCTGCTACTAAACCCTAATTTTTGCTGTAAATTAGGGTTTACAGCAAGGAGAATTTACAATTTCTCAGTCTCAAGGGTCCAAATGCCGACATCTTCCGAGCAAGACTGTGAAATGGTTGGAAGATGAGAGAGAAAGCTATAGAGAGAAAATTTAGAGTTTTGTTGCGAAGAATGACTGAAAATCAGTCAAATGCAGCTGCTGCCCTACCACAACAGCTTGTAGATGCAAAGAACTCAAGAAAATCAGTCATTTACTGCTGCTGCCCTGTCTCAACAGCCTGGAGATGTTGTCACCTGCTGTTGATTGGTTTTCTCTTGCCCCTGATTGCCTTGGAAGGTCCTCCAATGGCTGAAATCAGACTAGCAACATCTCCTCCCTCTCTCTTGCAAGCTGAATACACTAAAAATGCCTCTTCAAGCCTCTAAAGACGTTTTTCAGTCTTGCACGGGCATTTTTGACAAGTGGCAACCTTCCCAAATGGTTTTTTCAGCATTATCCATAATTAAATATTAATTTTCAGTCTTTGAATACTGAAAATTAATCTAATAATTATTTCGGTGCCCTGAAAATTAATCGGACTGGCCAATAATTAAATTGGCTAGGCAACTTTCATTCTCGAGTGTCTCTGCGCCATCTTTGACCATCAGATTGGCGTTAGGTACCATTAAACACCTCTTCTCTAGTGTCACCAACTGACACTTATGGCCAAATGAATGACCTAGGCCAACAAGTGGCACCAGATACCACCAAGTACCTGTGCGGCATAACTTATAGCAACTTTTATCTTTGACATCCTGTGATTTCTTCGGGTCTCGGGCTCATAAATTTACTTTATCCCCAGTTGCACCTCACATGTGCAACATTTACTTAATCATGTGATTAAAAATTAATCCACATGTTAAGTGAGGTTTCAAAAATACTTGTCCTCATGACAGAATATGCAATGAAGAATGTTGTATAAGGAAGCAGATATGCACACAGGCATAGAGTGTATGTTTGTGTATGTCTCCACCTCGAAGATCTCACCCTCTGTGAACTTGAGGGATAGTCTTCATGATCAATAGTTTAGAAACCTGAGATCAGAAGTTTGAAAGTGTGTGTTGAACCAGGCAATAAATAGCTTGCCAAAAAATAAGAAAAAATATGTTGTTGGTTGCATTTAATGCAGCTGATTGTATTGTTTGACTGTACTGCTAGACTGCCACGTGTCCTGCATTGCTTGTTGCCTGCTGACGTCACCTGTATGGCGAGATTGCCATGTGTGACTGTAGAAAACTGCTCATGAACTACATGTCTTGGCAATGCCAATTTCTAATATCCCCTCTCAGATCTTGGACAAGGTAGAAGGCCAAGGGATCTAGAGTGCTATTGAAGTAAAGCTTGAGGAAGTGCCTTCGTAAACAAGTCTGCAAGATTGTCCTCTATCTTACACTAGACTAGAGCAATAGCCTCATCCAGAATCTTCTCTCGAATGAAATGGTACTGGATCTCAATATGCATTGTCTAAGCATGAAACATAGGGTTCCGGGCCAAGGCAATGCAACTCTCATTGTCGCACTGAAGAACAGTAGGACATGTTTGAGGGCAACCAAGCTCATCCAAGAGCCTGCGAAGCCACACTATCTCACATGTGGTAGAAGACATTGCTCGATACTCTACCTCAGTCAAAGATAGGGCAATTGTGGGTTGCTTCTTGCTGCTCCATGAAACATCACCACCACCCAAGGTAAAGCAATAACCTGTCATGGACCTTCGATGATCCACATCGCCAGTCCAATCTGAATCACTCCAGCCTATAAGTACCAAGTCTGCATCACCTGTACTTGCTAGATAATAGATCCCAAGATCAGGGGTCCCTCGTAGGAACCGCAAAATTCCTTTGAGTAACTTGCCAATGCACTATCTTGGGTTCACTCATGAACTCGGCCAACACACCTATAGCATAACATAAGTTAATACGAGTATTGACAAGCCAGATCAAGGAGCCAACCAATTGCCTATAACAAGTAGCATCCACCAAAGAAGAATTGAAATGGGTTGTAGCCTTCCAGTTCGGGTCCATAGGAGTTGTAAGAGACCCCATCTCTCCATCTCACATGTAGTCAAGAGATCTTGCACATACCGTTGCTGGGATAGAAAGATCCCCCTCGGAGTCTGATAGATTTCATGACCTAGAAAGAAACGAAGCAGTTCCATATCCATCATCTCAAACTTGTCATGAAGTGTTGGCTTCGTCTGCTCAACCATCTTGGAGACCTTTTTATTAAAAAAAAGAAATATGGCCACACATTCAAGGTGCCACATAAAGAACAAACAACACACGACCTCCACCTGAGGTGTGAATGTAAAGCTGGGGGTGGGCCTTAGAATGCTGATATCCCAATCTCTCTTGGAGGACATAGATCTTCACATCTAGCTAATAGACAGGCCATCTCCTATGGCTAGCCAAGGCAAGAACTGCACGAATAGTGGCCATCCAAGTTGTAGGGGCAATAGTATCATGGAAATCAATGCTTGGGTGTAGTGCAAAACCTTTAGCAACAAGGTGGGCCTTGTGCTTGTCTAATGTGCCATCACTATGGTACTTGGTCTTGAAGACCCATTCGACTCCAATAATCTTCTTATGAGAAGGCTTAGGCATAAGGTACCAAGTGGCATTCCTCTCAATTGACTCTAGCTCCTGCTCCATCACGATCATGCTGTAAAGCCTCCTTCATAGAGGTGGGCTCCTGATCTTGCATAGCATGAGTCAAACAGTGATTAGTGTACAAAAGCTCAGTATGTTGTGCCTAGTTCCTTCGAGAATGACGCGGCCGATGATGTGGAAGAAGGAATTGGCCTGGTGTAGAAGACTATACAATATCCCTCTTGTCAAAGACGACATCCCGCCTAACGATTACCTTGTTTGTCCGAGGATCAAATAAACGATAGGCTTTCGCCTCATAGAAATATCCCACAAAAATAAGGAGATCAGCTTGGGGAGTGAGCTTTCTTATCTTTTCATCAGGCGTGTGTGTGTACGCACAACACCCGAAGACTTTGAAGTGGAAAATAACAGGCCGAGAGCCAAAGAATGCCTCATACGGGGTCTTTTGAGGAAGAGCCGCAGTCGGTACTGGTTAAGGATGTACATTGAAGTGTTAACAGCCTCGACCCAAAGGCGCTTAGGAAGCTCTACTGCGAACAGCATAGAGCGTGCCATTTCCATGACTCTCCGGTTCCTATGCTCTACGACACCATTCTGAGAAGGGGAGTTGGTAGAGGTGAGCTAGCGAGAAATGCCATGCTGCTGTAGAAGCTCGGAGAACTCGTGGGAGATAAACTCACCACCACTATCACTCCTCATGCAACTGATACGACGACCAGTCTGGTTATGAACCAGCATCACTCAAGTAGAAAAGTATGTGAAAGCATCGGACTTATACTTGAGGAAGTACACCCACATGTATCTAGAATAATCATCCACTATTAAAAAAAAAAGTACAGTGTGCCATTCAAGGCAGTAGTGGATGTTGGTCCACAAAGATCAACATGAATCAATCTAAGAGATGCCTCAGCTCTATGTGAGGTCTGCTGAGGAAATGGGATACGGGGCTGCTTCTCGAGCTGTTAAGCTTTACAGACATCTCGAGCGAGCTTCAGGCGTGGAAGGCCCTCAACCAGCTCATGGCATGACAACTCATAAAGTGAGTCATAACCAAGATGCCCTAAGCGAAAATGCCAAAGATGCTCATTGTTCGTAGGCTCCCGAGATATGGCTAAGGCTTGGAAGCTATGAAACACGGAGTCTCAGCTGTCAGCTCGGTCAGAAAGTGTGTCATCATGTGGTATAGGCCATTAGGCTGTGTCTCACCGTGAGCAATCACTAAACCAGTCAGAGAGTCAAGCATCTCAACTGTGGTCGTTGTAAAGAAAACCGCGTGCCCCAACCAGCAAAGTTACTGAATAGATAACAAGTTCACCCTAAGTTGAGGGACATGATATACATTGTCCAGCGTAGCGAGATCCGGACCCTGGTCAGTGGCAAAACTGACGCAACCTTGTGCCTGAATCGTGACCGAGGAGTTGTTTCCTACGCGGACCCGCCCGGCTGCAGGGGCTCGGGTACAGAAGATGTTCTCTATAGGAGTCATGTGATGTGTAGCTCCACTGTCCACAATCCGAATAGGAGCTGACGTGCTTGGCTGTGTTGAGTGGGCTTCTGCGGTAACCTCGTCGGGAGACAACTCATAGATATGGACGAGACTCGCATCTGATGTCTCTATGGAGTCGATGTGGGCCTTTGCAGACCAATTAGACAAGCCCTTTGGAGTTGAGAACGTTGTCGACTGAGATGGCGGTGCGGTGGCAATGTGAGTCTGACCTTTAAACTGCCCCTTGCCATCACCTTGCCTCCCTTGCTGGGGGTTGCTCGACTGAGGGGCGGGGGTTTGAGACTTAGGTTTTGGTGTTGTGCCTCTTGCCTTTGATCGACACTCCTCGTCAAAATGGCCAGTCTTTTGACAATGTTGACAATACCTATTCTTTTTAGGTACATTCTGCCATCCAGGTTTAAGGGATTGGGATGTTCCTTGTGAGTCCGTGGATTGATTTTGCTTTTGAGTTTGATTTTGATTTTGAGTGGAGGTTTGGTTTTGTTTGCCCTTCTCGTGTTGCCCTTTCTGAGAATAAGCAATAAGAGCCCCCTCTAAAGAGGAATTCGAATGAAACTGGTCAAACAACCGTACGTAATGCAATAGCTGGTACTCAAATTCATAGAATGTAGGCATGGTGGGTAGGTTTTGAAACTATGCCTTCCATAAAATTGAAGTATTTCCTGGGAAGTTTATTTAGGAACAATGTGACTTGATCGTCAGAGGACTTAGGAGTCCCCGTAGTGGAGAATTCAGTGAGGAGACGTCGATACTCAGTCAACTTGACTTTCAAGTCGTCCCGGTCAGTGAGTTTGAAAAGCTGAAGCTCATGGTGAAGATTAATACGATGGGTTCTATTCTGAGCCGCATAGTAGTTAGTCAAGTGTGCCCATCACTATGAAGCTAAGTCAAAATGCTGAAGTTGAGAATGAAACTCAGGCATTAAGTCTTGTATCAGCTCAACAATAGTGGAGGCATTCCTAGCCTTTCATGAGCAGACAACCTCGTATGGAACAAGTGCGGGATCGGGTTGGGGTTCCAACCCCTGCACAAGATCCCATAGATTCTGGGAGCCAAGGACATGTCTCATCAAGTTCGACCAAGTAGTAAAGTTTGATCCGTTAAAACGAGTCTTGTCATTAAATGCATGCTTGAAGATGAGCTAGAACCATAAGGTGTCGGGTAGGTAGGGTAAGATGGATGTGGGGGATAAGATTGTGGAGGGTAAGATGATGGAGGTGGATGTGTCTGATAAGAAGGCGGAGGAGGGGGAAAAGATAGGTAGGTAGAAGTAGGTCGTGAGTGTCCAATGAGTGCTAATTGAGGCGGAGGCATTGGAACATGAATATTTCCATAAGGTGCCGGTGTATGTGGAGGCACTGGGACACGGAAGTCCGGTCCAAAGTGAGGTTGGGACACAGTAGTGTGACCAGAAGGTCCACTAGGTAAAGCCATGGAGGCAAACTATGGAGTCAACTGATCCACACTCGGGAGAGACTGGGGGGTTACCCAGTTTGCAATGATCCCGAAAGTGTGTGTGAAGTAGGTGGAACACCACTCGACAGAGGTAAGGATGAGGTCCTAAAGGATGTGCCTATGTTTCCATAACCCCCGGTGTGATGTGTGGTGCGATATGGGGTGTCTGAAATGGAAATGTAAATGGTGTGAATGGAAGTGGAGAAGTAGCATAAGAATATGGTGGGATGGGTGGGTTTTGAAAATGTGGTGTGTGAGGTGGAGATGCATTTTGTTCATTTTTAACATTTAATGATTGGAAATGAAAGTGTGAAGATGATGATGCACCATGCAATGAAGAAAAAGGAACACCAAATTCATTCTAATTTTGTGAAATAGACTGAAAAGAAGGAAGGTTAGAAGGAGAGGTACCTGGCTTTTTCTTATAATCCGCACGACGTGTGTTAACATACAAGAATTGGTCATCAAGAGGACCTTTTCCGTAATCAACAGACTGGACTCTTTCTTCCACAGGATCTCTACCAGAATATTGCAAAGCAGAAGAGGTAAAAGAAGAACGAACAAAAGACGAATCTAAAGTACCTTGCACCAGAGTGGACGAAAGAGGATGAAAGAAAGGAACATACTTCGGGTCTTGTTCTCCAAGAGGGGGGGCCTGTCCTTGATGCAGGTCTCGACGGCCCTGCAACATCATCAGATTTATGCGCAACATCTGAAGAGAGAAATTCATGCATACCTTCATTTAGAAGCTTTTCTTGAAGAGCAATCCTTCGATTGAGCTCCTCAATCTTCTTTTGTCGATAAGCTATGATCCGTTTGTATTCTTCAAAGGTTAGCTTGCCTAGCTTTTTTTCCATGTAATCAGAAGTGTCTTCCACCATGTCGGAACTTTGTGGTGCAAGCTGATTGGTCCACTCTTGCTCGGTTCTCAGCATAATTGATTCTGGCAATTGAATCGGTGTTGTTGTGTTCGAAGTCATTTGAACCTACTGTTCTTCTTGCTTCTTGTGTAGAGCTTTCAGATCAAAGGCCTAGGTTTCTCAGATAGTACCAAGCTCTGATACTATGTAAAGAAATGCCTTAAGAGAGAAACATAAACGGAAACCGTACGACAAAGCACAGACTGATAAAAAAACACAGTTAGGGTTAGGGTAACTCAGAGACAATGAACATAGTAATAAATGAAGTGATATAACTACTGAATAATACGATGCTCATGCAGCAAACACACTATGCAGTGAATGAATACTGAACCTTGAACTCCTGTATCTCAAGGATCAGGGCAGGGGTAATGAGCTAGAGAGTGTGTCGTACTCCGAATGGATCCTGAATTGCAGCAAGGCAGCCTCCAAGTGCCAAATACTAGCAAACGCAGCTATGTAGTTGGATCTGATGCGGACGGGCAGTGTAGAGAGAGAGTGTGCATCAAACGCAAATATCCGACTGTGTGGATGTTAGGTGAGGAGAGAGCAAAAGCTGAAACGCAGTCTCGTGATGCTGGATGACAGTGTGTACATGCTCCAGAGGTGAGAGAAGATGTAAACGCAGCAGAGGGAGGAGAGAGAAGGTCAGGGCGGCAGCTCCAGACTCAAAATGCAGCCTCCTAAGTGATGGAGAATGCCAGGCGACAGAGGAAAACAGCAGATGATGATGATGATGCAGTCGCCAGGCAGTGAGAACCTCCAGGAGCAGTTGCCAACACCAGAATGAGATGGCTAGGCTGCAAACGCATTGTGGAAGAAGGTGGATCAGCAAGGTGATAGCTGAATAGGGCAGATCAGCAAGAAGGGGGCTGCAAAAGAGGCACCAGCATGTAGTAGACAATGTGGGGCAGCCTTGGCTGAGATGTCCTCCGCGAATGGGGTGTGGGCAGTAAAGCTCTAGCATCTGCAATATGCAAAAACGAGATCAGAGAAGAGTGGAGGTGTCACAAGACTGTGACAACTATTACCTTTTTGTTGATTTCTTTATTACATATTTTATTTGGTTTTTCTTTTTGGAAGGATCCCTCTTGAAATCTAAACGCCTGAGTTGCATGGCCAGTATGTGAAACGGACAGGAATGTCTAGTGAGTCAAGACTGGACAGTTAAGGTCCAGTACAAGTTTGGAAGAGACTGATGGCACTGTAGATTGACAAGCCTTGAAGAGACTTGTGAAAGTGTATATAGACAAGTGTGTTGAAGAACTAGCCCGGAAGAGACTAGTTCAAAGTGAAGATGGACAAATCTGCAAGAGATTAGTCCATATGGGGTCATCAGTGGAAATTCACTTTTAGTTGAGCTACATTACAAATTTTGATGTAGCTGTAGTCTGCAAAGATGGTTAGAAGACTAGTGGGATGCAATGGAAGCAACTCCTAAAATTTAGGGAGTTACTATTTTTGGACCCCAAAATCTGTTCGCGTCACTATCTTCGTTTTTGCACGAGGATCAATCCTCTGGTCTGTGCCGGGGTCAAACTTTACACTGAGCATGGAGAATTTTAGACCGAAAGGTTGGAACGGGAAATATCTTCCAGTGCTGCCACTTGGCACAAATTGGTGTACTTACCTCTTTAAAGAGGGCTGGCATGCAGTTTTTGGGCTGAAAGGGGCTCATTTGTGAGTAACAGCTGCAGATGGAGAGCTCTTGAGAGCTGGTCTATCTTGTCTATGATGCACGGAGGGCTGGGCTTGCTTCCTACTCTCTCTCTTTCTCCTTGACAGTATGGTTATGCTGCAGAATCAAGGGCCTTTCTTTTGATTCAGGTACAACTGTGTGGAATATGCTGTTTTTGCATGAGGCAAGAGCCTCTTTTCTCCAGGAATAGGAGCAGTTGTTTGTGCCCACAAGCAGGAACAGGTGAGGGTGGTAACCTCACCAAGCAAGTGTCTGAAACAGCACTAAATCAGTTCTGATTCTGGACTGTTTAGAGGCTATTTCAGAGCCCAATTGATGCCAGAATCAAGGGGCATTTGGCCCAGATGATGCAGAATAGTGCAGAGAACAAAATGAGCTGAGAACAGGTGTCAGAACAGGTCTGAACCAGTAATTACAGTGGGCATTGACTGTCCTTTATGAACTACTAAAGGAGAATTTGAATGTGTTTGCTTGGTCTTACAAAGAGTTGAAGGGATTGATGCCACAGTGTGCCAACACCACATTGATATGGTTACTGATGCAAAACCAGTAGGCAACGTCAAAGGAGAATGAATCTAAATTACTTACTCTTGGTGAAGACAGAGGTACCGAAGCTCTTGGAAGTTGAGTCCATCTTCCTAGTTGCCAAAAGTAAATGGGTTTCGCCCATCGTGGTTGTACCAAGTGTAGTTCACAGCCCAGTAAGTCTTGGAAAAGAGCCTGAAATCAGTTCTCACACTCTTGAACAATATTGCTATAATCAAGCCCTGAATTCAGTTGAGAGCAAGGCATTTGTCTCAATACGATCATCCAAATCCCAACCTTCTAGACCAGTGCAGAATGTTTCTATAAATGCTCCCTACCAAAAGCGGTCTGAAATCAACTCTTTATTCTAGTCTGCACTTTACAATGCACTGAACTGAAGTCTGCACCTTGGCTTGAGGCAACTAGCAAGTATCATGTCTACTGGTCCGTGAGAAAGGTGTTGAGTTGTAAACAGGTTTCAGAACAGGTCTGAACTAGTAATTACAGCAGACTGAAATGGTCAATTCTGCACTCCAACCAGAAGATTCAGTCTTGGGCAGAGTTTCCCCTCCTGGTCGGCTTGTTTTGGGTTAGTAATTGTACTGTTATGCTGCCAAATTTCACCCAGAATAGGTGAAAGACAGCCCATTGTACTCTCTCTCTTTTTAAAAATAAAGAAATACCGCAAGGGGCGCCTAACTTAGGGGTCAACAGGGTGTCGGTGTGGCAATAGGAGCATTTTAGCTTCCTGATTTTCTTCTTGATTTTGTGTCTTTAAGTTCAGGTAAAGTGGACGACTGTAAATTGGGTGAAAGCATTTATATATTTTAGTTGTACACTACTGCCCTTTCCAGTGAACAGGCCGGTTTCAGGAGGGCTGGCTACCTATTTATAGAAAATTAGGGTTCTAGATCCTCTCCCACTTAACTGTCTCGATCCGCTCCCCATTTTAGGGTTCTGGCTAAAATAAGCCTAAAATAAGCATGTTTTGGGGCTGTTTAAGTGGCTAAGTGCATTTCTTAGCACAACAGATGTGGGCTTTTGCAGGCTAGTCTAACATGCCCTTTGGCATTGAGAACAATGTTGACTGTGATGGCTAACATTTGGTAGCGTGGGATTGTTCTCACCATTGTCCTTTTTGGGGATTGCATCACCACCTTGCCTCCCCTATTGACTTTTGGTAGCGTGGGATTGGCCTCACCAGTGTCCTTTTTGGAGATTGTGCCACCACCCTGCCTCCCCTACTGAGGATTGCACGATTGAGGGGTGGGGGTTTGAGTCTTAGCTTTTGCTGCTCTGCCTCTTGCCTTATAAAATGTCTTTTTATAGAAAATATTCTTTTTGGAACTGTTTTTGTGGAGCTAAAATAGGATTTAACGCATAGTAATTGTGTGCTAATGCTGTCCTTAATTTTGGTTGCTCAACAGCCCATGCTTGTGTGGAGTATAGAGTGTCAAAAAAAAAAGGTATGCTCCGATACCATGCCAAAATAAGCAGTGCAGAGAGATAGTAGGGTTTGCAAGGAGTAACATAGTGTGTGTACGGCAAACACTGAGAGAGGAGAAACTTAGAAACACAAGAACACGGTGATGATGCACTGAATCATGCTATGAGAAGAAAAGTTGATACAACGGAGTCAAAGCTCAAAAGATAATTGCACTGTCCTGTTTGAATTAGGCGGCAAGACCTGTGAGAAATTTGCATAATGAAGGGAGCAAATGCAATCCTCCAGGTAGTGGGCTAAATAATCATTGGAAGGTGAAGGACAATTGTTGAGGGAGCGGACCCTAGTTCGGTAATGCTGTTAGAGATGTGGAAGATGATCACCAATTGTTGAGGAAGCGAACCGTTGTTTAGCGAGTAGTGTTTGACGAGGATTGTCACATACAACCCAAAAACGAGACGATAAGGAGTGCTAGTTAGGGAATTGACTTTGTCTAAATACACTCTAAGACAATGTTTTCAACTCTAAAATATCAACACACTAACACAAACGATTTATGATGCCTTTGGTAGCTTAAATTTCCAAAATACACATGTACAATATGGTGCTTCAAAATTTTTTTACAAACAAAACACACAAGCTTTGATTTAACAACTTGGATACAATAAACATACCTTAAAGGTTTGTGATCTTGCAGAACTTCCAACACAACAAGTCCAATAGCCTTGGAGCGACCCTCCTCTCTCTTTTCTCACACGATGCAAGTTTGATATTCCAAGGAGAAGGGCCCCTAATACAGCACTCTTCCCCCTTTATGTAGTTTTTTGTTTCTTCCCTACACGTGTGTTTTTTGAAAAGCTTAATTACTTTTTAAATGTTTTAAGCTTTCAACAAAGCTTTTTAAGCTTTTATCGTTTTGCACAATGGGGCCCACAGCTTCTCGCACATTTTGTTCATAATAGATGGTCGATTTGTTGTCTTTATTCGGGAAGGTATCCCATTTGTTAATTACACAACCCTTCCCTTTTTGTTCAGTTCTCTCCAAGCTCGTAATCCTGTTCAGTAATACAGACCATGGCATCAATCACCAATGCCACTACATCTGATTGCTGTACTGCACGAAATGCCCGATTCCAGAAGGTTTTTTCTATTATTTCTGCCAGTAGAAGCCACAGCTGTTTTGCGCCGTATTCCAGTGGTATCTCTCGGGCCATTAAACTTTCCATCCGATCTGATAATTTTAGTATTGATGGCATCCCGAGTAGTTCCACTGATGGGACTCACAATTGCGCTCTCCTTTCCTTCTTTGCTATTTCAAATAGGTTGCTGGTCTGCACATCTGCTTGGTCACATGTTGTAAGCAACTACAATGGGTTGTTTCTTTCCTGGAGTATCATCCGATTCATCTCTGGCCCTCTTTGTTGTTCTTCCATAGCTTCTTTGAAAAAACCCAAAGACTCATGCAATCAAGCTTCCGTCTCGGGCATTTACATCTATGTTAGCCAATTCTTCTCCCCGCTACTGCAAATCATTCCATAACTGCCCCACACTCCATGTTTTAACAGCCCTTAAGTATTCTTCAGTTGATCAAACGGAACATAGCAACCCTTAAATGACTACGCATGTTGTCACAATCTTCATAGGCCTGCAAATGATCTCCATAAGATAACCTCCCATAGATTCATCAATAACAAATCAGCAGCACTTGTAGAAGTTATGCTGCTCTCATTGCAATGCTGATCAAGTTCACTCAGCTTCAAATGTCCAAGGTCCATCTTACTCAAATGGTTTTATGCTTCTGAAACATTCTCCAACATGGAATCCAGGCATCCTGATGATGCTTCATCCAGAAAACCATCAGCATTATCTGAATCCAACTAACCTAATTGAACATTTGACTCCAAATTGCGGTCTCTGCTGTTGTTTACATCTGCTGGCATGCTTTCTGCATTCAATTGAGCCTCAGAGAGGCCAGAATCATTCCCAGAATTGCTGGTCGAAATAACCAAGTGGCCATTTTGCTGAGATTCATCACAAGGTTGGTCTTCAGTTATAGTCACATCTTGATCAGATGATCTCTCTTCTATTCCTACTGTATTTGTGTCAGCTCTTGTTGCGCTTTTATACCATAAACCCACAGAATGGAAAGCTCTTGTAAACACTTTAAGTGCCTTCAAAACTGCATTAATTGATTTTGGTACCCTCTGGATGAGCTGATCAAGATCATTCTCTTGGAGAGTACTTGTCAACGATTAAACCAGGCCAGAATCGATCATAACTTGTGCCATCTTTATTGATAATGGTCCCTGACCAAGCATGAGGACTTCATCACACTTTGCTCTCCCTTTGATATGTCCTTTATCTTTATGATCTTCCACTTCAGTTTCTGGAGCAAAAAATAAGGAACAGCCTCTACTCCTTCCATAGCATCTACTTCATTGCATTCTTCTTCCTCTTCCTTGACATTGTAATCATCATCCACCTCCAAAAGAGCTTTCCATAAATCACACAAAGTCAACTTCGAATATGGTAACCAATGTCACCAGCACCAGCCTTCATAGGAAAATTCTCCTTTAAGATCAATAGCTGTGGCTCATGGTAATTCCCCCCTTTGAGTCTTCAAAAACTGATATTTTCTTCATATGTAACTGATTTTGTTCATGCAATGTGTCCTAAAGAACATGCTTTAAAAAATGTACATTGTGCTCAATCAATCATGATTTGAGAAGAGATGCATTGTCAGATCCATGCTTTGTAATCAAACAAACAATGCTCCACACAAAAAGATAAATGCACTCAAAAAATTTGTGCCTACCCTATCTTCATGTGTCCACATACCGATGCAACATGCAAACACAAGTCCTTGATTAAATTAAATCCTTAACCTCACCTCTCAACACTCGGGAAAATATTGTATTCCACTCCTCCCACCCAAAATCTTACAATCTCTCAAAAAGATAATGGCCCTCAATATGTTGCCAAGAAAAACAACCCATCTCACAATTGGCGGTGTCCTTCACACAATTAGTGGTGGTGATAAAATCAAGAGACGACCCTTGAGTGTAGTGTATCTGACAAGTGCAATGTGAAGTGCTCGTGAACCCATAATTCTTGTGATGTGCAAGAGTCTAGGCAAGAAAATATACGCGTTCCAAGATATTTGGCAGCTACTAGCAAACTCTAGCTCCAATTTGTCCAGAAAATTCCAATCTTGACCAAGACTATCAAGTTTCCATACTCAAAAATCCAACAAAAATAATAGAAACAATTTCAAGACAAACATAAAAAATCAGCTACAAAATAATAAATCAAACAATTCGCACAACATCTTGACTACAAACTAACCTATCTATGTAAAGTTTTTCTAGGGGGTTTTAGTTTTCGCGAAAATGCTTGACACCGTAGTCTTTTGATGCCGGGGAGTGATTTGGGCAGCAAAATGCAAATCTCGGAGTGTCACAGCTGTCAAATGCAGGGAGAGTAGCCCAAATGCATGCCATGTGGATAATGATGACACCAGATGATAGAGGATGAACCAAGTTGCAAAAACTCAGGTCCCAACAGCCTCTATGACAAACAAGTGATGCCAAGTGATGGAGAAGGAGCCAGGTTGCAAAAATGCAGGTCCTAGCAGCCCTTGTGATAAACGAGTGACACTAGGTGATGGAGGAGGAGGCAGGCTGTAAAAACGTAGGTCTCAGTAGTCCTTGTGATAAATGAGTGATGCCAGGTGATGGAGGTGCCAGGCTGCAAAAACGTAGGTCCCAGCAGCCCCTATGATGGACGAATGATGAAATCATTGATGCTTGGTGATAGGGACTATCGTTAGAGGCTAGGATGTTGATGCCAAGTTGGAGATGATAATGCTAGGCAAGAAGAAGATCTTCACACTGAAAAACGTAGGTGAAGGTGGAGCCTGATGGAAAAGGGTGCTGACTCCAAGCAGATGATGGTGACGCCAAGTGGAAGATGCTCCAATCGCAAAGCGTGATGCTTGAATAGGGCGCCGAAAGTAGAAGAGGAAGGGTGAAGGCAGCCATGAGCCACGAGCCACGAGCCACAATGTCCTCCTGAAGGGGTGTGAGGGTAGTGGAAGGGGCTAGTGAGAAAAGGGAAGTGGTGGTGGTGATCGAAGGTGGTCAAGAATGATTGAAGAGAGAGAAAAATTTATGAAGTGACTGCCTATGGCATAAACTGTCTAGGGTGGCACACCATTGTGTGGGTGCCCACTGAAAAAGTAACCGAAATGTGGACACCAGCCCTTTTTGGGGCTGTCAGTGCAAAACCCTAAATGAAGTGTGTAAACTGGAGGAGTGGTTTCTCAACATAGAGTGCTTATGTGAACGGCCTCCACGTGTGTTTCCATATGGAGAAGCTTCATGTGCATTGTGAAGTCATGATAACTTTAAAGGATTTTTTTTGTTTGGGGGGGGGTGTGGGTGGTGTGTGTGGTTCCATGTGACGTCCGGATAACTTTAATTAAAGTTTGTAACACACACACACACACACACACACACACACACACACACACACACATATATACAACCATACATACATCTGCCTTTGTTCTATTGATTAAATGTTTAGGTGATTATCTTATGGTTGCGTCTGCTCCCACTTATGTTTTTGTTTGTTACAGTATGTTGGTGCATTGGCTTGAGAGGATTTTTTGGCAGATTGGTATCCAAACCTGTGCTTATCAGAGATTCTCTTGACATATCGTGCTCTTTCTGCATCTCAGAAAGTATAAAAGCTGATTTGAGATGCAGTCCTCTCTTTTCAGTTGTCGTATAAACTATTTTTTTCTAGATCACAGAAAGTATTAAAGCTAATTGATTGCATGGAAATCTTTGTTTTATATGGATGTGTGGAGAGATTCTCATTCCTTTGTTGCTGGTTCTTTTTGCCCTACAGGGTTTGCTTGAGCAACTTGAAAAAGATGGTCCTTCAGCAGTGAAACTTGCTGTTGAGGGTTTGGACCATTTACCACCATATGAGACAGCTGAGCTATCAGTGGCTATATGTGATGATGCTTACATCTGCAAGCTTAATAAAGATTGGAGGGGAAAGGACTCTGCAACGGATGTGTTATCTTTCCCTCAGCACCAGCCTCCAGGAATGATGTCCACTGTAAGGATGATTGCTACGTCTGATTGTTCCTCCATAAGCAGTAAGCTTTTGGCAGATTGAAGTTGGATATGTTACTCACTTGCAGTTGCTACTGGGGGACATTATTATTTCTATAGATACTGCTGCAAAGCAAGCGAAAGAGAGAGGTCACTCTGTTTTAGATGAACTACGCATTCTTCTGGTACATTTTTTCATGTATTTTAATGAGATGACAAGAAGTTCTCTATCTGAATTCATCTGCTGAAGTTGGTGGCATCAATGCTTGTGTTCAGGTACATGGACTGCTTCATGTCCTTGGATATGACCATGAAACATGTGAAACAGATGCAATCGAGATGGAAAAGGAAGAGGTGCGGATACTTGGAAGTCTTGGCTGGAATAGTAAGGGTCTTATTTCTGCTTCAGTGGAGGACTCAGACAAAGTGACAGATTCACACTCAACTAATAGAATTCATGGTAAGAGAAAGGTCGAATGTTTCAATCAAGAAAGGAGCCTATATAACTTGTGTTCCCTTTTTCAGCTGTATGACAACAAACTGGAATAATGACTGTAATGATGGCGGTATATATGTGAAGCTTTTCTGACATCTGGGGCTAGTACTACAGATAGTTGTTTTTTATAGTAGTTTAAGTTGTGTGACCATAGAAAGTTTTTACTTGATTTGGTTTGATCCACAGTCTGTCAAAGTGGAATTCTTCACTTTGTTTTACTGACCTGTTGACTTACATTCAAAGAGGTCCTATTCAGGTTCTGATATGAACCATATTTGACACCTCCTTCTTAGATGCATCCTGTGCACATTACATAATGACATTGAGTCTGGTAGTTTATCATTGAAATGCCACAGCCTTTAAGTGGCCTGGAGCACCTCTACCTTTGATTGGATGGCATGTTCTCTGACTGATCGGTGTATTCTCCGCTGGAATATTACAGTTTTGGCCAGTGACACCTCCTCCTCAGATGCATCCTGTGCACATTACATAATGACATTGAGTCTGGTAGGTTATCATTGAATGCCACAGCCTTTATGTTGCCTGGAGCTCCTCTACCTTTGATTGGATGGCATGTACTCCGACTGATTGGCATATCCTTTGCTCGGAAATTACAGTTTTGGCTAGTTTTCGTGTGTGTCTTTGACTGGTATGTACCTTGCCAATGCGCTCTATCTTTTCTTGTATTCTCGATAACTGATTCCTGATCTCACTTTTATGCATCCTTCTTTCAGTATATTGATCTTTCTTTTGTAAGAGAGAGAGACTGGTAGAAGTTTCACCTTGTGCCCTTTTAAGCCACATATGTAAAGGCCACTGCTATTGTGCAAAAGTGCCTTGATGCTTAAAATGCTTTTGAAGTCCACATAAAATATTGGGCTGCACTCATACACACATCAAGAGGGTGCACTGCAATCTACACCACTGTTACAGCCGCTAGAAAATCTCCAAAGAACAAATTAGGTATTGTAATCAAGGTCTGATCAGCAATAATTTTCACAGGCAGTTAGAAGGGCCAAACTGAACCGTGCAGCAGGACTAGGAAAAAAAAAAATTGAGAGGAAGAGGAAACAGCCAGCTAACTTTGGTGCCCTCTTCTTCTCTGGACATTCCTTCAGCAATGTAAAAAGTCTCAAGATGTCTACAAATGAAGGGAAACAAAAACGAGGCAGGGTTTTTAAACTTTTGAATTCCCACACAATATTTTAAAACTAAGCTTCAAAAGTTGTTAACCTGCACAGGTTGTTGAACAAGTAAAATTAAGGCCTAAATTTATCAAAAGATTTAGGCCTTACTAAACTCCAAAAACAGCCCCAAGAATAAATATTTCAAGGGAACAATTGCAGGACACATGGCTCAAAAAGTCTCAAGGGTTCGTCGTGGGCTGCCACTCATCATCCCATCATTTACATTCCTCGTCAGCCATCATCTCCCCTTGCTATGTTGCCTTCACCACTCTGCTTGCAATTGTCAGCTACACTTTCTCTTGCTGTATTTTCAGCCCTGTCCTCCTGATGATCGCACCACACTCATCTCCTTTACTCTAGAGAGAGGACTTACTGCTGTACATGCTGTTGCTGATCAGAGATGTTGCTGTTCGGGATGTGCTCTTGCAGGTTGAGGCTGTCTCTGCCCTGTGTTTGCTGCCTATGAACTGCTGCTGCCCTTCTCCTTTGATGTGTTATTGTTTGCTGCACTTGGTGCCTGCATTTTTCATCAAGGGCGACTGTTGCCATCATTTCTAAGTCTCCACAGACTGACAAGTCATCATTGGTAGAATGCTGATGCCATGGTTCGGATCCATCTTGGGAATGACACTCTCTTGGAGCTGTTTTTGTGGTCTACATATCCTTCTTCAGCTCACCTCCAGCCCTGGTTTTTGATACAGGGAGGCTAGAGGCTCTCTCTTACATCCTCATTACTCTATACATCCTCTCTCATTGAGCAGCCATCAGATTATGCGTATCGCACCTGTGATGCAATATCATTTTCCTTGGCAAAATAGTTACTTTTTGGTGACGTAAAGAGTTAGAACCCTGTCAAAAATGCTCCTAGACCATAGATACATAATTGAGCACAGTTCTGGACATGTAAAATGGCCCTAGATGGTTGTTTTGGTGGTCAGAAGGAGAGATGTAGTGATTGGCTGATTTTGTTTTTATTTTGAAAGTTCGGTCTACTTTGTAATCTATTTCAAGAGTTTTGGGCTATTTAAAGCAACTGTTGGTCCTTAATTGAGGAATCAATATCATCAACATTGAGTCTCCTCTTCTCCTCAGGATGATCTGATCTAGAGGGATTGAGATTGAAACCAGCTTCCCTTGACCGAAAGGGTGGTAGATCCTTGATTTACAAAGTATTACAGCAAGCAAATTCAACAGAAATTAAATAAAACTGCCACTTTACCAACCCAACACCTATTGGCCCCAAACCCTTGGTGCCCCTTGTGGTATGTCTTTATGCTTTATTCTAGAAGGTGAAGTTTTACAACGGAGATGAGCCAAAACTCTGAATGATAACCTAGCTAGGATCGAGACTGAGTGCTATGTAGACTGAGTGCAGAAAGAAGAGTAGAAAGCGAGCAGCAGGAGTGAGAGCACGACACAATGAGTATTTGGTACAATGACAGGTGTACCACTTTAGGTTTAGATAATATATAAAGTACAAGAGTGTAAGAGTGCGTTCACACCCGAACACCGTAAAAGGCACGATGAGCCATTATTCCCAACAACCTCCCACCTAAAGGCAATGTGCTTGAATGTGGAGAAAAGAATCAGCTAGGTCTATGTATGTACAAAGCTGAAGTACACATATACTATCCAGCCCCATCATCTGGCAGCAATGAGCAAACTGCTTTGTTGGAAGACCCTTCGTAAGAATGTTTGCAGGGTTATCATCTGTATGTATCTTGACAAGCTCAATGCTCTTGCTGTCAAGTACATCCCTGATAGGGTGATACTTCACTTGTATGTACTTTGCCTTTGCGTGAAAGACAGGACTTCGTGCTAGCATGATAGCACTTTGACTGTCACAATGGAGGATAGGAATCTCCATAATATCAAGCTCTCTTACCAGATGTGAAAGCCATAAAGCTTCTTTGCATGCCTCACTGGCAGCCACATACTCCTCCTCTGTAGTAGATAATGTAACACACTTTTGCAGCCTTGATATCCAAGAGACTACTCCACCCGTGAACGTGAACACATACTCTGAAGTAGACTTCCTGCAGTCATGATGACCAGCATAGTCTGCTTCACAGACAATGGATGACTTTTGCTTACCAAAGCAGATACACAAATCCTTTGTGCCCTTAAGGTATCTCATGATACCCTTTACTACTTCCCAATGCTTTTTGCCAGGATATGCCATGTATTTGCTAACCACTTCCACCGCAAATGCAATGTCAGGACATATAGCAACCATAGCATACATCAAGCTACTAACAGTTGAAGCATAAGGAATCTTGGCTATCTTAGCCTTTCCACCATCAAATGTAGGGTTGTTATCTGCGCTAAGTTTCACATATGGAGGCAACGGTACACCGACAGCTTTCCCCCCTCCATATTAAAATGCTGTAAAACCCTAGTAATATACTCCTACTGTGACAAATAGAGAAGACCGTGCGATCTATCCTTGAGTGTACGCATGCCAAGAATACGATTAGCCTCACCAAGATCCTTCATATCAAAGCTGCTGTGTAGGCTTTGTTTCAAGGAGTCCAAGGCATGAACATCCTTGCTTGCAATTAACATGCCATCCACATACAAAACCAAGAGAATAAGGCTGCTAAGCATATGAAGGTAGCTTTCCTGACCATGCTTCTTGAGAGACTTCCACCCCCGCACCCCCACAAAAAAAGAGACGTATTTGGTGATTGATTAATTACGTGTACGGTTGTCATAACAGCCTCTGCCCAAAAGCCATGAGGTGAAGTAGCATGTGACAGCATTGTACGGACCTTGTCTTGAATGGTCCTGTTCATACGCTTTGCAACACCATTTTGGGGTGGATTGTGAGCGGCGGTGAGCTCCCTTTTAATCCCTTTGCTAGCACAAAGGTCCTGAAAGGCTTTTGATACAATATTTCCCACCATTGTCAGAGCAAAGACACTTAAATGTCTTGCTGGTCTGATTTTCAGTAAGTGCGAGGAATTTTTTTAAATTTATCCAAGGCCTCGTTTTTGCGACGAATTGGATAAACCCATACTTTGTGTGTAGCATCATCAACAAAGGTAATGAAATACTTCTTCCCCGCTAGAGATAATCCTGGCATTTGACATACATTTGAATGTACAACTCTAAGGGTAAAGACTTTAGAGAGATTTTTTATGTGACATTTAAGCACGTTTACCATAAATACAATGATCACACTATTCAAAATCAACATACCTTAAATATGGCAAATAACCCAAGCAAAAGAAAGCACTTTCATTCTAGTTTGACTCATGTGTCCCAACCGGCTTTGCCACAAAGAAACACTTAGCTGCTCGGTTATGGCGACTACATAGTTACACTCACTAGATAAATGCAGAGGGTACAAAGTATCACTTTTAGAGCCCTTGGCAACAATGTGAGAGCCCTTACATATTTTCCATTTGCTATCCCCAAAGGTGGTGTAATAGTCTTCATCATCTAGCTGCCCTATGCTTATCAAGCTCTTCTTGAGCTGAGGTACATATCTCACATTATGCAAAACAAACACGGAGCCATGCTGAAATTCCAGTTTCACATTGCCAATGCCTTCAATTTTACATTCATAGTTATTCCCCAAGTGGGCAACACCAGGTGCACCACCATTGTAGTGAGGAAACCACTCATGATGTGGTGTGACATAAAAGGATGCACTTGAATCAAGTATCCAAGTGTGCATGCCATCCTCAGAATTTGCAATCAAAGAAGAAGCATGAAGTACATCACCATCATTTTCATTATCATGAGTGACTACATTGACCTCTTCTATTATCACATTGCTCTTCTTTGTAGGATGGCTGTCCTTTTTCTCAGCCTTGTTGTCTTTTGTTTTTTTTGTTTTTGCCTTTCTCTTTCTTCAATTGAAAACAATCATTTTTTGCCACAATTATGGCACTCCACATTTTTGCCATGAGACTTGTTGCATCCTCTATTTTTAGAACTGCCCTTTTGCTGAAATCTGACTCTAGTATGCAATGCATTAGAAGACTTGTTTGCTGAATTATTTTGTCTATTGGGTTCTTCAATTAGCAAAGAACTCTCAACATTAAAATATAACAGGTGAGCATTCGAGTTACTCAAAGCTGTTGTGAAAGTATCCCAACTTTTAGGCAAAGTGCATAGCAAGAAAATAGCCTTGAACTCATCATCGATATGGAAATCCAAAGCAATGAGCTGACTGAAAATTGAGTCGAACTTGTTCAAATGTACAGACATGGTTGTACCTTCTTTCATGTGAAAGTCTATTAATTTTTAAAGCCAATAAACCTTGCTGGCTGCACTTTTTTGAGCATACAATTCTTGAAGTCTTTGCCACATTGCATATGCTGAGTTTAACTTCTCAATGTTAAAGAGCACGTTGTTTGACACTGAGAGCTCAATGGTAGAGTGGGTAAGCTCATCCAAGTCATCCCACTCGTCTTGTTCCATGTCTGCTGGTTTTATTTCCTTTATTTTGATGGGTTTCACGTGTTTCGTCTGCACCAAGACATTGTAACACTGTTTTTACCATCGTAAAATTATGTGCACCCTCAAACTTCTTGATGTGCAAAAGATTGCTGTTGTCACTTTTTCCAACCATAATTTGCAATACTAAATTAACTGAAAAAGTCACCAAAGGCAAGCCCAAATGTCACACAAGTAACCACGATACACTGCAAGTACCAACTAGCAATGAAAATCCCGAGATTGCAGAAATTTGAGATCTGCAAATGAATTTTCAGAATTAGAGTGTCTGTTGCTGCACTCCTCAAGCAATTACTGACATGTTTAGAGACCAAGGCACCAATTACATGTGAAATCCCCAAAATTTCACTGCAATTTTTGCTCCAAAAGCATTCTGGGTACAAATTTGACAATTTTGATCAAAAGCCCCAAAATTTCAAAAGGAAATCCGTGCAGATTGCATCAATATATGTACCCAAGTTCATATACCAAATAGTTGTTGCACAAATTGAAGGGGTTTTGCAAAAGCCCCAATATTCTTGGTTCCGGAGTGCACAGATTTCAGTGAAATTGAAGAAATTCTACTAAAATGTGAAAAGCCCCAAAAGTTCTCGGGCAAATGTGCAATTTTTGAGTTAGATTGTCTTGTCTTGTGTTGAAGTCCCCAAATCCCGGAAAGGCCCCAATTTTCTTGGTCAAAATTGCACACTGTGCTTGTGTATGTGAATGCTCGACAAAGGGGAGAAAGAAAAATGGCAAAAATTAAAGAAAATTGAGGAAAAGGAAAACAGGTCAGTCTTGGCATTGACTAAGACCTGTCTCCCGCCGGTCGGAACCTGCTCCTGTGTCGTCCGCCTGGCGCTTGAGCAGTCAACCAGGTCCAACTTGTGTGGTGCATGTCTGCCTGCGACTTGGTCGATGAACCTGCGCTGCGACTTGCCCGACAAACCTGTGCTATCGGACTACTCCCGCAACCCGATACCTGCTCGCTTGCACCCTGCTCTGATACTAGTTTGATAGCCTAGCTAGGATCGAGACTGAGTGCTATGCAGATTGAGTGCAGAAAGAAGAGTAGAAAGCGTGAGTAGCAGGAGTGAGAGCATGGCACAATGAGTATTTGGTACAATGACAGGTGTACCACTTTAGGTTTAGATAATACATAAAGTACAAGAGTGTAAGGGTGCGTTTACACTCGAACACTGTAAAAGGCACGATGATCCTTTATTCCCAACACTGAAAGTAGGAGATAGGGCTGAAACTTGAAATCCCTCCAAGATCTATCAATTGAAATCTTCTTTGATTCTTGCAAGTCAAGGCTTAAGCTCTCTCAAAATTGGATCAGCTTGCTGTATACAACAACCAACAGCCCTATCCTCAATTTGCCCCTTGATTTGGGAGCTCAGGTAGCCAAATTGATTCTTCTCCAGTTGCATGCAACCCAATATGCACCTATCTTGAGGCAGTATGGTAAAGAAATACCCTAATGCAGAAATACAAATACAATGGTACAACAAAGCACAAACTGAATAGAACCTAGTTAGGGTTGGGGTAACTCAGAGACAATGAACACATGAAGATTAGAAATGAATGAATTTGTATAGTACAATGCTCATGTAAAAGACATACGATGTAGTGAAGGAATACTGTACCTTGAACTCGCGTGTCTCGAGGACCGAGGCAGAGGTAATGAATTGGAGGGAGTGTCATACTCCAACGGATCTTAAAACGTAGCAAGACAGCGTGCAAAGACATCTAGTAGTAGCATCTAACAAACGGGTAGAGGAGAGAGGAAAACACCAAATGCAGGGTTTTGATGATGGTGATAGCTAAGTGGTCACAGTAGGAGCATACTGCAGTAGGTGAGTGATTTGGAGTATAGGGCAGCAGTTAGAAGGCTCAAACGTAGCAGTCAGGAGGTCACTAGGGGCCATGATTGTTAGTCATGCAAATGCTCCGTTTGGTATTGGTTTTGATGTAAATTCAGCAATTGCACCCTTTTTGCAGCTAGTGTATGATAACTTGATACCTAAAGGGCCAACGTAAGACTATGATGAGGGTGGAAAATCAGTGAAGTTTGAGTCCTTCAGCAGTGCACAAGATAGGCTGAAATCTTTGACTTTCATCCAACAGTTTGATGTAACCTATTTAGGGGGAAACTTTACCGAATTCTCAAAGATTAGAAAGGTTGCCGCTTTCTTTAAGGGGAATGCATTGCAGTGGTGGTCCACGCTTTGATGCAAGGTAGAGCAGTGTCAACATGGGTACAATTCATTGAATTGGTTGACAAGTAGGTGGATATCATGACAGCTTGGGACAAGCTAGATGCTAAGGAACGCAAGAATTTGGAGCAATACAATAAGAATTTTTGGGATGCATTGCTAGCCCTCACTCCTTATTGCCACGTACCCCTTCATGGGTAAGTGGAAAAATATGTTTGTGGGCTACTTGAAGGAATTATGGATTTTTGTATGAAATCCATAGTGTCTAGCATGTCTCAGCTCATAGAGATTGCTAACACAGGAGATGCTTTACTGCATGGAAAGGATTTAGGCTTTCTAGAGAGTGGGGAGAAGCCAAATAAAATGTTGTTTAAGGTTGAGAAAAGGGAAAAATGTGAAAATTAAACTAAAAAGAGGCCAAAACAACAAATAAAGGGCTTGAGAACATTGGCACAATATAGGGAGTTGATGGCTGCTAATAAATGCTTTATTTGTGAATAGGAGATTCACATTGCAAGGGATTGTCCCAATAGGCAGCAAGTTGGAAAATACAAAAATCATGGAGATCCTAAGGAAAGAAGCCCAAAACATCAGTGGGATAGGTGCTTGATGTTGTTAATGATCAGCCCAATGATGATGCTACTGAGTTGTGTAGAGCATGGGACAAAATTAGGAATCAATACGCATTGATATTTTTTTGATAATTGTGCATGAGCCAACTTCATCTTTGTAGACATGGCAGCCCGTTTAGGCATTAAAGAGGATGAGATGGGATCCATGGGGGAACTTGGGATGGCATATAAGGGTTATGCAAAGCTTATCACATTGCTCATTGGAAAGCTTTAGTTGCATATATAGGGATATGTGGAGAGCAGAGAGTTCTTCATTTCTCCACTCGAGGGTTGGGATGCGTTGCTTGGTATGCAATGGTGTCATTGTATGTATGTAGTGATTGATTCATGCGTAAAAGAGATCACTATTTAGCACAAGGGAAGGACTCTCACACTTGATGTAAAGTTGAAAGGAGAATTTGTCCCTGTTGTATTTGCGAACTGCTCTTTTGAAAGTAATGAAAAATCATCTTTCAATGTACTTGGTTTTTACCGAGGATAAGAATGATAGTGAGAATATTGGGAATATGTCTAAGTTAGAGAAGAATTGTATGTCATTAATGAAAATGCCAACTTACTGCTTCTCTCAGTCATTTCCAAGGCAACTGTTGCTTGAAAGGCCTGAAGATCATGGCATAGATCTTATCTCTGTGAGTAGCCCACCTAATAAGCCACCTTATAGAGTTAATGCAACCCAACAAAAGGAGATTATTAGTTAAGTGAATGGGCTATTAGAAAAAGGGTTGATTCAGTCCAACTCATCTTCTTTTTGTTCTTTAGTGCTTTTGGTGTAGAAAATGGATGGTTCATGGCGTATGCGCATTGACTATTGTACTTTGAACAAGATGGCGATAAAAAATTAGTTTCTGATCCCTTGGATCGATGATGTGATGGATAGATTGTAGGGGGAAGCCATATTGAAAAGTGGATATCATCAGATACACATTAGATTGCAAGATGTGTATGAGACAACTTTTAGGACATCTTTTGGATTGTATGAGTCTCTTGTCATGCCTTTTGGACTTATGAATGCTCTTGTTACTTTCAATCGGATGATGGATCGCATCTTCTGCTTACATAGGGCATTTGTGTTGGGTACTTTCTTTGATGACATAATTGTCTATTTAAAAAATGAGGCAAAGCATAGAAAGAATTTGGATATTGTATTCAATGAGCTGGGTAAGCATAGACTAGTTATCAATGAAAAGTGAAATTTTTTTGCACGAAATCAACTTTTTGGGGCACATTGTATCAGCTAATGGTATTCGCATCGACCCTGCAAAGATTGAGGCAATATGCTCATGGCCACCTTTAAAGCATGTACATGAGATCCGCAGCTTATTGGATTTGTGTTCTTATTACAAGAAGTATGTATAGGGATTTGCTGAAATTGCATCTCCATTGCATGCTTTGCAAAAGAAAAATGTATCATTTAGATAGACAGCAATAGAAATTTCATCATTTGAAAAATTAAAGGAAAAGATGGCTTTAGATCCTATACTTGTGATGCCTGATCTTAGGAAGTCATTGTTGTTTAGTGTGATACAATTGGTGACAACATTGGGATTGTTCTTATGCAAGATGGTCATGTTGTGGCTTATGAGAGCCTATTCCTCCACTGTGTAGAGAAGAATTTACAAGTCTATGAGAGAGAACTCTTGGCTGTAATTTATGCAGTCTATTTGGAAATACTATTTGTTGGGGGCTGATTTTACAATGTAGAAAGATCATCGGACTTTGAGGTACTTTGTGATGCAGACAAAGTTGTGAGAGAAGCATATGAGATGGGAAAATTTTCTCTGTTTGTTTCATTTTCAGATTGTACACATTGATGGTAAAAAGAATGTTATAGTTGATGCACTGTCACGTAAGCCACAAATTTCAGCCATCAGCATGGTTTATCACACTGAGTTGGATGCCATAAAAGAGCAATATGCTGTTGATTCAAATTTTGCTAATGTTTATAATCATCTTTGCAATGGCTAGAGGCATGAGCACTTTGTGCTTATAGATGGATTCCTGATGATGCATGGACTAGTGTGTATCACAAAGCAGTTGAGGCCTCGAGTTATGAAAGTCGTGCTCCTTTGCATGCAGGACACAGAGGTATTGATGTGACAGTCAAGGGAGTGGAGCATTTTTTTAATTGGCTTAGAGGCATGATATAGAGCAGTTTGTTAGGACATGCATTTTATACGAGAAGGTTAAGCATAATAGGTAAAAGATGCCAGGCTTGTTGTAGCCCTTGCCTATTTCAAACAGGCCTTGACAAAGCATTGCTATGGATTTTATTTTTGAGCTTCCTAGAACATCTACTGAGAATGATGGGATATGGGCTATCATTTGCAAGTTTAGCAAACATGCCCATTTCATTTCGGTGAGGAAGAAAATAAAGGTTGATAATATGACACAATTATTTTTGTAGCATATCTTTAAGTATCATGGTATGCTAGAGTCGATCATCAGTGACTCTTGGATGACCAATTTATTTTGGAAGGGTTTATTTGAGAATATGGGTACCATGCTCAAATTCTCATCATCCTTTCATCCACAAACAGATAGTCAGTTTGAGGAGGCAAATTCCACAATGTTGGATTTTTTGAGGCGCTGTGTTTCAAACCACAATACACAGTGGGAGCAGTATTTGCCATTGGTGGAGTTTGCTTACAACAACATGGTGCATAGTTCCATTGCCAAAGCTCCATTTGAGGTGGTTAAGGGTGGCAAGAAGATACCACCTATCTAGTAGACCAAGGATAAGATCTTTGAGACCGATCATTATATGGAAAACTTGGATGCAGCCTATACAAAGATAAATTATGCACTTTAGAGATCATAGGAAAATTAAAAGAAGGCAGTGCTTTGTAGTTTGTAGAGAGCGATTATGTATTGCTGTGTTTTGAAAAGGCAAGGCTGAAAAAGATGAAAGGAAGAGAGAGATTGTATCCGTAGTTAAGTATGAGATACTATTGCCCTTTTAGGTGATAAAAAAGATCAACGGTGTGGCATATAGTTTGAAATTACCACCACATTGGCGGATACACAATGCCTTTCATGTCCGTTTGTTGAGGCCTTTTCATGGTGATGTGCTAGAGGATGTATTTGCAAAAATTCAGCTTGAGGGGGATGAGTTGTATGAGATCTTGGTACTCCAGCAGATTTTGGCATATAAGGAAATAAAGATTAGGGGTAAAGTTTTGAGGAGATATGTAGTGAAGTTTAAGAACTATTCACCAATGGATGCAAAGTGGATGGAAGAGGATGACTTGGCAGACCATCCTTAGTTGTTGTAGCTTTATCTAGATGCCTTTTAGTTAGAGCCAACTTTGGTTCGGGCTCAGTGAGATTCAGCAGAGCAGGGGTTGGGAGTATTGCCTTAGTTGTTGTAGCTTTATCTAGATGCCTTTTAGTTAGAGCTGACTTTGGTTCAGGCTCAGTGAGACTCAGTAGAGCAGGGTTTGGGAGCATTGCCTGATGCTCAAGGTAGAGCTAGCACTTCCACTCCACCAATTGTGGACAACTCTTGTATGTAGTGGGTTCTCCCATGTATTCAGCATGAATCCAAGACACTTTGCTGACAATATGTCTGTCAAGGGGTCTCTACTCAGTGTACTAGTCACTATGCAAAGTATGCAGATGAGCATGAGTTTCACCCAGATAGTGAAACTGTATTTTTGTATTAGTTTATGATTAGTTTGGCATAAGTTTTTGTCTTAGTTTTGAGACAAAATTTTGATAAGTTTTAGCCTAGTTTTTGATCAGTTTGAGAACCATTTATGATCGATTACCTTTGGAATTAGTTTTGCATAAGTTATTACTGATCAATTTTTGCAATCAATTTGTGATCAGTTTGGGGTCACATTTGCAGCAGTTTGTGATCATTTCTAAGATTAGCAAGTGATCAGTTTATGGCTAGATTATGCTCAGTTTTCAATGGTTTACAATTGGTTCCATGGGCAGCAGCATGTTAGTGAATGCTATTGACAATTTCAACCATGGTTTATGCCGAGAATATGCATTACTATGGTTGCAAAGTTAGAATAGTTGAGAAACATGAGTTATGGATGCATCCAATGTTTATAGGAATAGTTTTGGAATGTTTCGAATTTTATTTGATCTTTATGCTAGCTAGAAATTTTATGCAAGTTTTGGGGATATGACATGGTTAGACAATAGTGGCCAATTTTGTGACTGTGATGCCTTATGAAAATTCTAGTGTAGTATGCTTTTTTTTGGCACAATGCAGTGTAATTGAGGATGTTTTTGGGGATTTCAAGGGGGAGGTTTGTCACAGGGATGCGAACTTTTGAGATGCTTTAATCTTGTTGATAACATTTATTAGGTTACTAATCAAATGTGCAAGGTTGTTAAGCACATATATTGCACATGGGAGTTATTTCATGGTAACAAGCCAAGGACCTCGATGATGTAGTGGGTGTCAAAGGCAAAAGTTGTGACAAGTTACGCTAGCTAGGCTTTAGTGGTCAGTCAGTGTCAGTTTTGACTCTAGCCCACTTGTTTGGCCAATAAGTGTCAGTGATGACATTAGGGACTAGCATTAATTAATTAAATAATGCTAGTCTAAAGGTCAATAGAGCTTGGGTATCACTCGAGGTTGCAAATGGCGAAGGCAATTTAATTATGGATGTGCACATTTAATTTTGGTCAGGGTCGGAAGGATTGAAATTAACTTTTAGAATAATTTAATTTTGAAAATTAATTTAATGATTGGATAATGTTGAAAATTGGGTTTAGAAGGCTGCCACTTGGCAAAAATACCCATGCAAATTGAGGAAACATTTTTGGGGCTTGGTCTTAGCCGTTCATATTAGTTTTTAGTTGGAGGAGAGAGAGAAGGCGGTTGGTCAAATTTTTGAGCAAAAAACAACAGATTATAGTAGTTGACAGCCATTTGAAGCTATCAATAGTCAGAGGCCATAGCAGGGGCTGGAGACATCATCAGCTAGATGGCGACAACATTCTAGTGCTCCCAGGCTGCAGGCAGTTTATCCAATTTGTGTGTTGATTGCGTCAGCAAGGGGCTTTTGGATGAGCCAAGGAGATTGTGGAATCTTAGCTTGTACCCAACCCAGTAGTCAATAAAGTTAAAGAAATACTGAAAGGGCGCCACCCTATCCGAGAAGGAAGGTTGGTTTCAACTTATTAGAAAGGGCAATGTTCTTGTATCTTGAGCACCCAATACACCATTTCATATTAGTTTTTTTTTCAACTGACACTTGATTTTGTGATGTATTAGTAGAGGAATACCTTTTGATAGAGGAGGAAACTAGAGAGCATCCCATATCTTGTGTGTAATTTGATGTCATTACAAACATTTCATATACATTGTATGCAATAGAGTTCTGAATCTTAATAATTCACTGATATGAAGGCTTCTATGCAGGCTTGAATGAGCTTGCTGCTAAATCCAAGGTGGTGCGAAAAGGCAGGTCCCCTTTTCGGGTGCTATTTTGTGACATGGATGGTATGTCCAAACAATTCAGTAGTTTTAAAAGTTGTAGGTAGCAAGGGACTGCAATAGGAGGTGTTACATACCTTGTTATTGTATAATTACAGGTACTGTACTTAATAGCAAAAGCCAGGTTACACAAAAAACAGCAGATGCCTTAAAAGCAGCGATTGCACGTGGGGTCAAGGTTATCATTGCAACTGGAAAGGTGTAGTGTTGTCTTTAAGATTGTTTCAGGTAACATTCTCAGGATGATATTTAAGTCTTCTGCGTTGGATTTTTGTGTGAAATGTAGTTTTACTTTGCAGACTCGGCCTGCAGTAATGACAGCATTTCAGCCAGTTGGATTGTGTGGTGAGAATGGAGTAGTTTCAAATATGTCCCCAGGAGTCTTTTGTCAGGTTTGTCTGCTACTTCACTTGTTCCTATGGGGGCTGAAATGGTGCTAATGAAGCTACTGGGTGAAAGTTGTGGCATAAAGACAACCCCTTGAATAAAGAAGCCCTGAGTAGTGGAACTCAACTTAATTGAGATTGGACGAAGCACTTTCTTTTGCCGAGGAAAGAAGATTCTAATAGTAACACCTTGGAGATAAACTTCTTGAAGGTAGATGGCATCGCTATATGTTGCTTTTCTAAGAAAAGAAGATTATTTGCAGCACACGACTTGCACAAGCATGTGATTTTTTGGACCTCCTGTATAGCGCCTATGTAACATGTTTTGAGTTAATTCCTTTGTGTTGAGATGCTGGCACATTTCTAAGTATTTAGGGTACAGGTGGAACAATCTCCTCCTCTCCCTATCCCTTTTTGGAAAAATGTTGTTGCTGTTTTTGTTTTTGTCCTTTATAGATTGAGTTGAGAGTGGCTTTTTTATCTTTAGGACAAGAGATGCAGACAGTTTGATGAGATCCAAGGCAGGTTTTATTGCATTTGGAAAGCATGCCACACAGTTTTAGGAGATTTGGAGATGAGAATAAAGTAGACTTGAAAAATTACTGTATGATATTTTAATGAAAGTATATAGTTAAAGGACAATGTCTTTAAGGACAGTGAGAAGGTCTAGAACTTGCAATCATGATGATTGATGAGTTGAATAAATCTATGGGAGCTTTGCAATTGAAGCACAAACCATACAATTCAAGGACCAAAGTATGTATCTAAAAGTTACGCAGACAGTTTGATGAGATCTGAGGCAGGTTTTCTTGCAAGCAGAGCTTGCATTATTGCATTTCAAAAGCATGCTGCACAGTTTTAGAAGATTTGGTGGTGAGAAAGTAGGCTTGAAAAATTACCGTATGATATTTTAATGAAAGTATATAGTTAAAGGACAGTGTCTTTAAGGACAGTGAGAAAATTTAGAACTTACAATCATGACGATTGATGAGTTGAATAGATCTATGGGAACTTTGCAATTGAAGCGCAAACCATACAATTCAAGGACCAAAATACATGTCTAAAAGTTATAATATTAACAATTGACGTATTTGATACAAGCGTGGAGTTTGAGTTTTGTCTTTTGTTTTGGCATTTGTATATCTAGGATCAGGACATCAAAAGATGGGGTTAGGCTATTTAGTCCAATTGTTAGGAGGGTACTATGTTTGGGAGGTGACTCATGGCAAGCGAGTGACGTTTTTAATTGCAAATTATTGTGTAATCTGGTAACTAAGTAAAATATGCAGCTTTGATATGCTCCAATGTTGTGTATTTCTGCTGGCAACGTTGCATAGTTAAAGGTTTAATACAGGTTTGACACACCCAGACAAGATGGCCCTACTATTTTTCAAGAAGAGCCTTAGCTTTTTCTCCATCCATATAATATGGTGCTAAATGTGAAATGAGAAAGCTACAAACATCATGTACACCAGTAGTTCACGCCATTAGGGTCCTTGAAGTCAATGTCTCCCTGAATCCCCAGTAATAGTTTTTGCAAGGGAAGAATTTGCTCCTCTTTCCATCAATGTGCAACTTATGCTTCTTCAATTTCTAAAAATTTTCTTCAACATATTTTCAATGTTCTTCCACCTTGCTCCTCAGCTCTCCCCCATCTCAATCTGCTCCACCTCAATCAAGAAGAATACATAAGTTCAGCCTTTGCACCTCGTCCTCAGAACAATTATTAAAGAAGCATCTGTGCTTGTCTTTAACCCTGCTCTTTCTAGAGCAGGTATATCAATTGATGCGTTTGCATTTGTAGCATTTGGATATCGATCTTAGTCTTAGATCTAGCGTAGAGGGAGCACTTTTAAGTTCTGGTTATGTGTTGTTCTTAGCTCTTTAACTGCTTTTAGATGCGGAACCTGCTGGGTGATCTTTCTCCCATAGTGAACTTGTGATTATAAGCTTCCCAAGACAAACTTGTGATGATACATTTTTCCCAATATGTCTCAATGAAAAATGAAAACTGAAGCAAAGAGTGTATGTTGAGGGGATAGAATACAATCCTTATATGGGGTCTTAGGTTGTTGAAGAATTGGGCGACTCCTGAAAAACCCATCTGGGACTTAGGGGCTATCTGCAAAGTAAGAGTTGTCAACTGTTTTTACTGCATGCTTGGCTACCTAGCTAAATGTGTTCAAACTAAAAGCTACTCCTACCTAAGGCTTGGGAAATGGATCAAAATTGTTAGCCCTTAAGACTCTATCAGGGAGTCTAATAAATGAGCAAATTTTTGGATTTGTCAAGTTCTGAAGACTTTGGGATCTTTTTTCTGTCCAGGGGATAATCTGCTAGTATCATTGCCCAAGTTGGGAAAAAGTTGGATGTCTTTATGCATTGAGATGCTGCACTTTTGGTGAACCGATGGCAGTGAACTTTAACTTGCAGGCACTTAGTCTTAAATACAAATTCAGCAACGGAAAAACAATTCAAATGGTGGATCTAGAATGCTCGTGCACCCAGACAAGATGGCCCCAGCGCGTGGTGCCTCTTGTGGTAATTCTGTCATATTACTGAACTGCTGGTACAACTGTTCAGAAGCTGTGATCACTGGATTTTCAAACTCAGCCCTGGCTATGACTTCACAGAGGCACAAGAAGACCAATTTGGCTCAAGCCTCACATAGGATCTTGTTAGATAATCTCTCTAACAAAATCTATAATATTTCTCCCAGGACCTGGACATGACAAGAAATCACAAAACCATGTAGGAAAGCCTGTCACAGCTTCAGAATTCCTGAGGCAGCTCCAAAACTGCGTTGCCCAGCCTGGGACAGCGTTGTCCACATCAGAACAGCCTTCACTCTGCATTAGACTTCAGAGATTGTTTTCGCCAGCCCTAAAACAGCATCATCAGACTGTAGAACAGCACTGACAACATGGACATCATTGCCAGCATGAAGGACAGCTTTGCTAGCATGAAGTGTGGTACAATCAGCACCAGATTGGGCCTGACAGCAGAGGCGTGCACAGATTATGATTCCCTTTATATAGCCTCGTGTGTGTTAAATGTGCATGTAAGCATACACCTCAATCAAATCATTATCAATTGAATGTGCGTATAACATTACACTCCAACTGAATGGTTGCTAATTCACAGAACCTTAGGAACTGATGGACTTGCCCATGTCTTACATACCTATGTGAAACAACAAAAGGAGAAGCAAGAAACACAAGGGACGAACCACGAATGTGTGAGCGATGAACAAAGAGAATGTGCGTGGAGAAAGCTGCATTTTTACATTGTTTGTGTGCTTCTCTTGCTTTCCTTGTATACTACCTTCCTTCTAGTTAAATATTACATTCTAATGTCAAAATTTCACTATTCAGCTATCAGTTTATTAATCTCTATAGAGGATTAGGGTTTTGCTCATTTTATCACGAGGACGTAAACTTTTATTGTTTTGCTTGCTTTTATTCAAATGTGCAAATGTGACTTGCACATGTGAGGTGCAAGTTAATTATTTCACAGTTTGGGACCTAGCACCCCGAGATATCAGTTGGTGCACAAACGTTGTAATAAGTTATGCCTAATAGGTATTAGGTGGCACCCGATGTGTCAGATTTGGGCCTAGACCAATTTATTAGCCACTAATGTCAGTGGTGACATTAGAGACTAGGTATTAATTGATTAATTAATGCCAGTCTAAGGGTCAATAATTGCTCAGGGATACTTGGGAGACAAATTGGCTTTGTCAATTTAATTATTATCAGGCGAAATTAATTTTGTGAGTACTAAATAATTATTAGATTAATTTTTAAAATTAATATTCTAAAAATTAATTTAATAAGCTGGAAAAAGGGATTAGAAGATTGCCACTTGGCAAAACTTGCCCACGCAAGCGGTGAAAAGACTATTGGAGACTGGGAGAGAGTCATTCTAGCTGGTGGGACTATTGTGGATGTTAGAGATTTATTCAGTCCTTGGACAGGCATTGGCAAGTTATTGTTGTACAGTTAGGACTCTTGGGCATAGTTACACATTTCCTATTTATCAGATCAGACAATTCTATGCAGTCTACAGGCAATTACTAGCATTTTCAGACAGTCGAGCATGCTAGACAGGCCATGTAGGGTGCCATGTGGCAGCTCGCATTTATTGTGCAACATTTTATTGAGTAATTGTACTTGTACAGTAGTTGGTCAATTTTTTGCTATCCGATCTGATTATTTTATTGCTTTTATTCTTGATGTTTTATAGGCAGCCTGCCGTGGTTATTCCTCACTTGTCATTTTAGGTGGAGAGAGGGATCTGCTTGCAAGATACTTCAATTGTCCGTGTATACATTTGCCTTCTTCAATACATCATTTATCTACTATAGATTTCTATGTTCTATTGTCTCTTTCCCTCTTCTCTGCCTTGTATTCATTTTCTTTTAGTTGGATCATACGCTTTTATATTTGCTGCACTTTGACATGGCATCAGAGCAACGTTGAAAGGCTGATTGATCGCGGGCAGACCTAGACAAGAGATTTTAGTGTGACAAACGTTTACATTTTTAACATTAAAAGGCTGAGGTGAATAGATGCAATGTGGGAAAGGAGTGAAGTTGCTGTTTTTTGGCAGGTTTTTGCTATTTGTGAAGGAGAAAAGGCTGCATTTTTAGCGTGTTGGAGCAAATTTTGAGTTTTCATCACCTCTAGCGGTTGAAATACGTTTGAGATGAGTAGAGGAAACCCTAGTTGGCATTGTTTGCGGAGTTAGAGGGGGCTGCCCTTGTTTTTATATAGGTTACTTAGGTGACAATGTCTTCTGAGATCGATGTGGAGGTTTAGGCTATTATGGAGTGTAAGGTCCTTGTGTTACCGGCTCTTCCTTTTGATTAGAAGCTGGATGGGGAGAATTACTACATTTGGTAGGTAATGATGCTTGCCATCTTGGAGTCCTATGATTTGGTAGAGCTCTTGACCAAGGCTATTGTCCGTCTTATAGCTCGTGATACCTCCAAGCTTTTTGCTCGTGAGAAAGCTGGGCTGCTCAAGGTACAAGCACATTGGGATATACTGAATGCCCGCATCTACTCCTCTCTCTCTCTATCTCTCTCTCTCTCTCTCTCTCTCTCGCATGTGCGCTCCAACCATTATAGCTCACTTGAAATATTTGACTGTTGCTCGGGAGATATGGTGAGAATTAGACTAGTTGTACAATCGGATGATTGTGATGAAACGGGTGTCTTTGGAGGTAGAGATAGGGGCATTGAACCCGTTGAAGTTCTCTTCCATACAAGAGTATACTAATAAGCCTTCCATACAAGAGTATACTAATAAGCTGGCAATTGCAGATGCCATAGTTGCATTCATACTATGTACAGACTAGTTCGTTTTGTACCGTTCGTACTGTACCGTACTGTATAATATATATCGATACCAATTCGTACAAAAAAATAGGCTATTTTTGGTCTATGAAGACTAGACCACATAATATCTTTTAACTCCTAAGCCTTATGTTTATTATCACAATTTCAAGTCTCTCTCACACACACACTCTCTCTCTCTCCCAACTTCCAAGTTGAGTATGCAATTCCAAGAGCATCCCCTTCGCCCCCCTTCTCTCTCTCTCTCTCTCTCTTTCACTCTCTTCGCCCAAACTGCTAAGCCTCTCTCTCTTACACACACACACACAAAAGAATGAAAAGCCTCTTTGTCCATCCATCCCACACTTTGCTTTGTTGTATGATGTATTACATGTACACTCCCATCTATCTTCTAGTAGTGCGTTACGCATGTTGTGCATGAGGTTTTACCTTGTTACCCTCATGTATTCATCCTATTAACTCAAGTGACATTGCTATTTTAGCTTTGAACATTCGTTCTATTATCTATTATCCAAAATAACCAAGTTTTTTTTTCATACTAATATCGTACCGTATCTTATAAAATTAGGAGGTACCAATTAGTACCGTATTTTTCGTACCGTATTGTATCGTATCAACCCTGGCAGATGCAGGTCCAGAAGGTAGGGAAGTTGATTATCTCGAAAAACATGGCGATAACTCTTCTTTTGTACTTAACTTTCCAATTTAGTGCTTTCTATTCTGCCTTGATTGCTTCAGGATGACAAATCCCTTAAGTGGGAGGAGTTGGTTCCGTTGGTCATGGACCAGGAGGAAAACTCAAAGGTCAGAACGTGTACAAATCGGAGGCGTTGATAGAACAATCTTTGTAGATTATTCAACATAAGGACAAGACCCATAATCTGGATATAAAGTTGGAAGGGAAATTTGTCTCTTTTGTATCTGTTGTTGCCATTTCCAAAGTAATGAAAAATCACCTTTTAGTGTAGTTGGCTTTACAAAGGATAAGGTTGATGATGGAAATGTTTGGAACATTGGCGGGTTAGAAAAGGATTACATTTCATTTATGAAAATGTACGCTAGTTGCTTCTCTTAGTCACTTCTGGGATAACTATTGCTTGAAAGGCTAGAAGATCATGGCATAGATCTTATCCGAGAATTAGTCCACCTAATAAGCCACCCAATAAGGTAAGTGCAGCCCAATAGGAGGAGCTAATGAGTCAGGTGAATGAGTTGTTGAAAAAGGGACTGATTTAGCCCAGCTCATCCTCCTTTTGTTCTCTAGTGCTTTTGGTGTAAAAAAAGGATGGTTGATGTCATATGTGCATTGGGTATGGTGCTTTGAATAAAATCATGATAAAGAACCAATTTCTGATCCCTCGGATTGATAATGTTATGGATAAATTGCAGGGGGCAGCCATATTCAGTCCTATAGATTTGAAAAGTAGGTATAATTAGATTTGCACGAGGTTGGAGGTTGTATCTAAGACAACTTTGAGGATATCTTTTGGGTTGTATGAGTTTCTTGTCATGCCTTTTGGACTAATGAATGCTCTTGTTGCTTTCAATTGGATGATGGATTGCACCTATAGGCCACATAGGGGATATGTGGGCAACTTTTTTGATGATATGATTGTCTAGTCAAAGAATGAGGTAGAGTAGAGAAAGCATTTGGACATTGTGTTTAATAAGTCGTGTAAGCATAGGCTAGTCGTTAATGACAAGAAGACTGAATTTTTCTTCCATTGGATCCACTTTTTGGGGCTTAATAGTGTCAGCTGATAGTATTATATGGACCTTGTAATGGTTGAGGCAATACGTTCATGGCAACTTTTGTGGAATGTACATGAGATCAACAACTTTTTGGGTCTATGCTCCTATTACAAGAAGTATGTGCACTATTTTGCTGAAATTTCATCTCCATTGTATGCTTTGCAGAAGAAGGGTGTGCCTTTTAAGTGGACAGCAGTGGAAATATTAGCATTTGAAAAGTTAAAAGAAAAGATGACTTCAAATCTTGTGCTTATATTGCCGGATCTAAAGAAGTTATTTGTTGTTTAGTGTGATATACGTGGGAACAACATAGGGGCTGTTTCAATGCAAGATGGCGGAGTTGTGGCATATGAGAGTCGTGTTCTCCATGATGTAGAAAGGAGTTATCAGGTTTATGAGAAATAATTACTTGCTGTAATTTATGCACTTTTGGAATGGAAATACTATCTTTTAGGGGCTGATTTTATAATGCAGATTGACTATCAGACATTGCGCTATTTCTCAACTCTGACTAAGTTGTTTGAGAAGCACATGAGTTGGATCAACTTTTTATCTATGTTTCACTTTTAGATTGTGCACATAGATGGGAAAAAGAATATGGTGGGTGATGCATGTCTCGTAAGCCTTAGATTTCGGTTATTACTATGGTATAGCACGCTGAATTCGATGCCATGAAAGTTTAGTGTGTTGCTAATTGTTGGGAATAAAGGGCCATCGTGCCTTTTATATGTGCACGGGTGTGAACACACCCTTAGCACATTGTACTTTCATACATATATCTATCTAAAAAAACCTAAAGTGGTACACTCGTCATTGTACCAAAAAACGTGTTCACTCTCTACTTTGCTCACTCGCACTCTCTCTGTCTCTCTCACTGCGCGTAATGACTATCTGTCTCGATCTCCGTGCCTAATCGATTCCTACAAACTGGTATCAGAGCGTAAGGTGCTGCAGACGGTCGTCAGGCTGAGGCAGAAGACCAGCGTGGTGACGAGAGCTCAAAGGCGAGCATCAGAGTCACAGGTGTAAGGTGCAGGTAGTGACAGTCGACTGCAGCAGGCGTGGACCAAGCGTGCGACGGGCTATAGCGTTGATGAGTGAGGAGGTTGCTGTTGCGTGACTAGTCGAGCTGCGCGACAGGCGACAGGGAACAACGGCCAGGTGAGAGGGCACGCGGGCACCAAACAGCCACGCCAGCGACGAGGCGTCACGGGATGGCGGTCAGGCAGGCGCTGTGACGCGGGCAAGTCATGCGACCCGCCCCATAGGTCAACGGGGCCACAATTTTCAAAATCTTCTTGAATTTTTTTTTTCCTTGGCTTAACGGGGGGGTTTGCGCGCACAAGCACGAAAGGTCGAATTTATGCAATTTTGGCCCTAAAAGTTGGGGCTTCGCCAGATTGAGCATTGTTTGTGAAACATCGAGGCATCTGCGTTGGAATTGTAGACATTGTGCGGATTTGATTTGGGGATTTCGCCAAAATTGTTGAAATTTTGCTCATTTGAGTGAAATTTCTCAACATTTGACCCACAAAATTTGGGGCTTTTCCCAGATTTGGAGAATGTGATGTAGGACAAGCAAATTTGTCTCAGAAATTGTAGGAATTTGTGAAATCTTGCCTTCGACATTTGGGGCTTTTAATGTACATGCACAAATTGGGCTGAAATTTACCCAATTTCTTGACATTGAGGCATATTGGACCCCGTGCAATTTGGGGCTTTTGCAGTTTGGGCAAAATTTGTGCAGCATTTGGTCATTTTATGTACATGTAGGTTGAATTCCGCACAATTTGGACATCAACACCTGGTAAAATTTGGGGTTTTGCTGAAATTGCTATATTTTGGCAAAATTGGACAGTCCTATGCATGACAGAGGAAATGCAGATGTGTGTTTGACGCTTTGAGCACAAAATTTTGGGGCTTTTGACCATTCATGTCGAATTTTATGCCTGTGGGTACATGTACAACAGAAATTGCAGCTGAAATTTTGGGATTTCTCATGTAATGTGATGCACATGCCCTTTTGGAACAGCTGTAATCAGTTGGATAATGCTGCAGCACTTGGTTTGGTGCTTTTGAAAACTTAATTACAGATCTGAAATCTGTACTTCTGCGTGGTCATTTATTGTTGATTGATACTTGTTTGTACCTTGGTCACTTGGGTGACAGGTTGGACCTGCATTTACTAGTTTTTTGGTCACATTTGGGCTGAAAGCAGTTACAGTTTCAGCATGGCTCTGTCGTTACACTTCAGCATGTACGGCATGTACCTCAGCTCAAGAAGAGCTTGATCAACACAGGGTAGCTAGATGATGATGGTTTTCATACCACCTTTGGTGATGGAAAATGGAAGATCTGTAAGGGATCTAGGGTTCTTGCCAAAGGTTGCAAGAGTGATACTTTGTATCCACTTCATGTATCTAGTGTGTGTGACCATGTTGTAGCCGTGACCGAGCAGCCAGGCGTTTCTTTGTGGCATGGCCGGTTGGGACACATGAGTCAAACAGGAATGAAAGTGCTTTCTCGTTTGGGTTACTTGCCTTGTCTTCGTTATGCTGATTTTGAGCACCGTGATCATTGTATTTATGGCAAACATGCATAGACTTGTCACAAAAAGTCTTTCTTTGAAATCTTCTCCTCTAGAGTTAGTACATTCGGATGTATATCAAATGCCAGGATTATCTTTAGGTGGAAAGAAATATTTTGTCACCTTTGTCGATGATGCTACACGGAAAGTATGGGTTTATCCTATTCGTAGTAAGGATGAAGTGCTTGACAAGTTTAAAATATTCTTGGCATTGACTGAAAATCAGACAGATAAGACACTTCAGTGTCTTTGCTTTGACAATGGTGGGGAATATGTGTCCAAAGCCTTTCAGGCATTTTGTGATAGCAAAGGGATAAAGAGAGAGCTCATTGCCCCTCATAATCCACCCCAAAATGGAGTTGCAGAGCGTATGAATCGGACCATACGGGATAAGGTCCGTACGATGCTGTCTCATGCTGCATTACCCCATGGTTTTTGGACAGAGGCTGTTATGACAGCCGTTCACTTGATCAATCGGTCACCAAACAGGTCTTTGGGGAGGGGGGGAAGTTCCCCAAGGAGCGTGGTCAGGGGGGGAGTTCCCCAAGGAGCGTGGTCGGGCAAGCCACCTTCATATGCTCATCTGAAAGTGTTTGGCTGTGAGGCTTTTGTGCACATTCGTAAAGAAAAACACAGCAAACTTGAGCCAAAGTCCTGTAAATGCATTTTCCTAGGATATGGTGACGAGGGTGAAATGGGGTATAAATTGTGGGATCCCGAGAAAGGGAAAGTAGTACGCAGCAATGACGTTATCTTCCGAGAAGATCGCATGCACAAACAACCCGAAAAGACTGAGGAGGTCCGTAGGGTTGTATTCCGGGAAGAAATACCTTTTGGATAGCAAAATGTGCCCACTGTACAGCAGCAAATACCTACTGTAAATGAACCTGTAAATGCAGGAAATGATGCTGGAAATGATCAGTCAGCTATTGCCCATGAAAATGAGCCTTTACATGTGCAGGAATAGCCAGGACAACAAGCTGTTAATGTTGATTTGCAGGCTGAAATGCCAGGACAGCATGCTGAAAATGGAAATTTGCAGGAACAGTCAGCAAACAATGACCATTGGGTTAGGAGATCGTCTAGGGCTACTAGACAACCTGACAGGTTTGGTCCTGGTGCAATTAATGTGGCTGATTATGTCATGCTGACAGACTGTGGTGAACCGTCTTGCTTCAAGGAAGCAATGGACAGACAGGACAGGAAAAAATGGTATAAAGCCATGCTGTCAGAGATGGAATCTCTTGAAAAAAATGGCACTTGGGACTTGGTGCAGTTGCCTAAAGGGCAGAAAATCCTTCCATGCAAATGGGTTTACAAAATGAAGGTCACTTCTGGTTCCTCACCAAAGTACAAAGCAAGATTGGTTGCAAAGGGATATAAGTAGGAGCATGGAATTGACTTTGATGAGATTTTCTCTCCTGTAGTCAAGATGACTACATTGAGAACCATTTTGGGCTTGGTTGCAGTTAAGGATATGGAGCTCATACAGATAGATGTAAAGATTGCGTTTTTACACGGTGATCTGCATGAAGACGTATATATACAGCAACCTGAAGGGTTTGTTGAACAAGGGAAGGAAAAAATGGTATGTAAACTTAAAAGAAGTTTGTATGGGTTGAAACAAACACCAAGAGAATGGTATCATAAGTTTAATACATTCATGCACTCCCAAGGCATTCATAGAAGTCAAGTGGATCACTGCTTGTACACCAAGAAGGCAGCAGATGGCAGCTTGATTATCTTGGTTTTGTATGTAGATGACATTCTGATTGCTGGTAGGGATACTCATGCCTTGGATTCATTGAAGCAAAGTCTTCATGGCAGCTTTGACATGAAGGATCTTGGTGATGCAAATCACATTCTTGGCATGCGAATACTCAGAGATAGATCGAAAGGCTTACTCTATCTATCTCAGCAGGAGTATATCTTCAAAGTTTTGCAACATTTCAATATGGAGGGGGGGGGGGGGAAACAATTGGGGTTCCATTGCCTCCATATGTGAAACTCAGTGCAGAGGACAGCCCTACATCTGATGATAAGAAGGCTGAAATGGCCAAGATACCATATGCTTCAGCTGTTGGCAGTTTGATGTATGCTATGGTTGCTATGTGTCGTGACATTGCTTTTGCAGTGGGAGTGGTTAGCAAATACATGGCAACCCTTGGCAAGAAGCATTGGGATGCAGTGAAAGGTATTATGAGATACCTCAAAGGCACAAATGAGTTGTGCATCTGCTTTGGAAAGCAGAAGGCAACTGTTGTTGGCTTTACGGATGCAGACTATGCTGGTCATGCGGACTGCAGGAAGTCCACTTCTGGGTATGCGTTTACTTTCACAGGAGGAGCAGTCTCTTGGATCTCCAGACTACAAAAGTGTGTTGTATTGTCTACTACAGAGGCAGAGTATGTGGCTGCCACTGAGGCATGCAAGGAGGCTTTATGGCTTTTACGTCTGGTGGGAGAACTTGGCATCTCAAAGTTACTTGTTCTCCATTGTGATAGTCAGAGTGCTATCATGCTAGCACGGAATCCTGTCTTTCATGCAAAAACAAAGCACATACAGGTGAAGTATCACTTCATTAGAGATGTACTTGATAGCAAGAGCATTGAGCTTGTCAAAGTGCATATAGATGATAACCTTGCAGACCTTCTTACGAAGGGTTTTCGAGCAGAGCAATTTGCTCATTGCCGACAGATGATGGGAGTTGGATAGATATATTTATTTCAGCTTTGTACATACTTAGACTTAGCTGATTCTTTTCTCCTCTTAAGGCACATTGCCTTTAGGTGGGAGGTTGTTGGGAATAAAGGGCCATCATGCCTTTTATATGTGCACGGGTGTGAACACACCCTTAGCACATTGTACTTTCATACATATATCTATCTAAAAAAACCTAAAGTGGTACACTAGTCATTGTACCGAAAAACGTGTTTACTCTCTACTTTGCTCACTCGCACTCTCTCTGTCTCTCTCAATGCGTGTAACGACTGTTTGCCTCGATCTCCGTGCCTAATCGATTCCTACAACTAATTTAGACATTGGAAATGTATATGATTAGCTTTGCAATGGCTAGAAGCATGAACAATTTGTTCTTAGGGATGGTTTTATGATGATGCTTCGATGGTGGTTGTGTATCACAAAGTAGTTGAAACCCAAAGTGATCACTAAGAGTCATGCTCATCCTCATGCACATAGAGGGATTGTTGCTATAGTTAGAGTAGTGGAGTATTTTTTTATTGGCCTTTTTTGAGACACAATATTGAGTAGTTTGTTAGTACTAGCAATCATGCTGTGCCTTGTGCGGTGATCTCCTACCTGTGAGTCTATTTAGGCACTTTAGATAGAGGACACATTAGTGCATTTTTTTTTGGGCAGCTATCTTGGGTGCCCATATTTGGGCTTGGCCACTTATTACTAGTTATGGCCTAAGTTTGTCTATAATTAGACGACCATCTAAAACCAACCTTTCTCCTCACATAGGGTGTTAAGTAACATGATTAAACACTAATTACAGCAAGCATAAAATTCACGTAAAGTGAAAATGCACAGCTTACCACTTTAATCATGGACATTGGACACCCTTTTGGCCCTGAAATTGGCGCTCTTTTGGTATTTCTTTATCTTATATTGCAAATGGAAGCAGTACAATTGGGATTCTCTGATCTCCTCCCCTAATCCAAGTGCCTCTTACTATCAAAATTGACCAGCAAGCCTCCAAACCAATTTGCCCCTCAGTTTACTTGAAGATTGGACTTTACCCTGCTCCTTGAAAGACTAATTCAGTCCCAAATCTAATCTTGGCTGGTTGGCCCTCTTGAATCTCCTTGAAATTCCTCAATTTCAGTTGTTGGAATTCAAGTCTTAGGCCCTTAATTGTGAGCATGTATCTTGAGGTGGCTGAAAAACCCCAATTTCTGTTGATAAGTAGGGTTTATAACAGAGATTGATTGAAATCTCTTTCTCTAATGGCTCAAATTGCTGGAAAATGCTGAGGTAACTTGAAGATGGCTGGGAGATGAGAGAGAATGCTGTAGAGAGAAATTTCAGAGTTTCATTGTGAGAAACGTTAAAAAGCTATTGCTGCCCTGCTCAAACGGCCACAAAAGCTGTCACCTCAGCTTAGGACTAGCATAAACACTACTGCGGTGTCATCTGCTCCGGAAGGACCTTGGCTATTGTTACCTGCTCTTGGAGGGCTCCAAATTGCTGTCACATGTAGGATTGATCCTTGGTGGTTACAAATCACATCAACAGTCTCTCCTTGCTCTGTAATAGCCTCCTCCTCTCTCACAATGGCTAGAGTAGACTTCCACCAGCCCTTAAAAAACGTTTTTTTCTCTTGCATAGGCAAGTTTTGCCAAGTGACAATCTTCTGATTTCATTTTCCAGCATTATCCAGCTTATTAAATTAATTTTTAGAATATTAATTTCGAAAAGTAATTTAATAATTATTATTGTGCTTAGAAAATAAATTCCACCGGCCAATAATTAAATTGGCTAGGCTAATTTGTTGTCCAAGTATATATGAGGAGTTATTGACCCTTGGATTGACATTAATTAAACAATTAGTGCCTAATCTCTAATGTCACCATTGACATTAGTGGGGCCAATAAATTGGTCTAGGCCTAAATTTGACACTAGGTACCTCGTAGTACCTCTTAGGCATAACTTATTATAACTTTTTCCTTTGGCACGAACTGATATCTTGGGGTCTTGGGTCCCACACTTTGAAATAATTAACTTGCACCTCACATGTGCAAGTGACATTAGCATATTTGATTAACTTTTAATCAAATGCTAAGCAAAGCAATAAAATTTCATGTCCTCATGAAACCTGCCCTTTCCACTCTTATTATCCATCATTGATCCTTCATGATTAGCTAGCCCTTCTCGTTCTCTGATCCCCCTGCTACCATCTAGTGCCCACACTGAAGTGTAGAGCTGCGCGTTGGGGCTGACTGTTGTAGCCTTGTATCTTCAACCATTGTGGTCACATTGTTCCTTCTCTCACTTACATTCTCTCTTTGTGTTCACTTTCTTATTTCAATTGCATACTCTTAGATGGTATCAAAGCCACGTGTAGGAGTTGGAGATCTCGAAGAGGAGTGTGCTGTCCGCGACAAATCCAGCTAGGTGCCATCCACACATGCTGCAGACCTTGTGTTTGGCATCCTACAGTGCAAGGCAGTTTGTTTCCAGCCTATAGCGAGTTGCATTTGGCATCACATGCTGCGTTCTACATCAAGACTCCACCTCCTAGGCTGGGCTGCTTGTTTACTGCCCATTCAAGCGTGCGTTTTGAAGGGACAGTCAGTCTGCCACATTTTGAGTCTACTGGACTAGGCGGCATATTTGCTGCAGGAATATGTGCCTTTATCACTTGTGCGTTCTATGCAGGCAACACACTTGCATCTATCTTTTATGCAGTGCTGTTATCAACCTTGTGTTCTTTGTGAGGGTGGCCATTACTTAAGATTTCAGACTAGGTGGTTACTCCCAGACCAAGGCGGGGCCTATTCAGACCTGGGCGGTCCATTTTACAGCCATCATAGGCTCTTTTGCTGCAGGTCTTCTTGATACATTCGCATGGATAGATCTTCCTATTACTGTGTTTCTTGGGACAATCATTTTCTTGCTAGGCAGTCCTTTTTATAGTTGGGTGGCAAGTTTTCTTACTTGCTTGAATCATGCAAGTCCTACCCTCTCTACGCGCATTCGACAAGCTAGATGGAACAAACTACCCTGTTTGGTCTTGCTGTAGGAGCGTTTCCTCGACGATTGTGACGTTTGGGATTTTGTTACTATCCCTATACCCTGACCTTCTATGGATCCTTATGATGGTGTGATCATGGATTCTATAGCTTTATGGGATTAGTTGAACGCCAAAGCCCACTCTTTTCTCTTTTTGAGTTGTATAGATTTTGTGCTTGTGCATATTAGAGGTATCCGCACCGCTCCAAAGATTTGGAGGAGATTGGCATCTCTCTTTCAGATCCAAATACGCATTGATTATCTCTTGAGTTGAAGCTATGAAAACTTTCTATTGCAAATTCCCCTACAACGAGGAATCGCATTCAACGGATAGAGGAGCTTTGGGATGAGCTTGCATCCCTTGGTAGGGACATTTTTGTTAGACTTCAAGCTCATCTATCTGTCTTCAGTTATGACTGTACCCGATACTTAGGATGTCCTGCTGTACCACACTATGCGGACATTGAATAAGTCGGTGTTTTAGGACTTAGCTGTCTTTGGTGTGAATGGTCCTTGAGACCTTAGGTTGTACTATTCACTTTAGTAATGTGTGAGAATGGATAATGGAAGTGAGAGAGAGCACACTGCTCTACACTGATACTCCAACTCTCTGTCTCTGAATTTGAACATGGTATCAGAGCACCCATGACTGGGTTCTGTGGAGTGAAGCATTCGGGAGTGAAGACACAGGTTCTTGAAGTGAAGAGGGCTGACTGCCATTGACTGTCATTGTTTGTGCAACAAGGTATGCATTTTGGTCAGATGGAGTCTATGCTTCATGTTAGTGTTTGAGGCTTCTGTTGGAGCTTTGGGGAGCACCCTTGAGCACATCCACGTGCTCATCTTTATCATCATCATCAACATATGCTGCTGCCATCAGATCTACTGCCTGCGTGATTGTGCTTGGTTTTGCTGCTGTCATAAATGTCTGAAAACTATCACTTACACCATTCACGGACTGATATAGAGCTTGCCTATGCTCTTTGAGAGGTTATTGAAAGCTTGGACATGTCAGTACTTGGTCAGGGACTCATCAATGAGCTGAAAGGACTATTTGCAGGTCTGGAAATATTCACTGTCTGCTGTATACAGGGTACATACAGCATGTATGCATGTCAAACATGAGGTTGGAGCCTTCAAACATGTCCAAAACAATCACCTGAGCTTCTGTACATGCAAAGAAGACATACGTATTGAATGCCATGCTTATAAACTGAAGTTTGGTGTCAAAAGAATTCAGATTTGTGAGTTTTTGACAGGCTGAAAACTGTCATTCACAGTCTATAACAAGCATTCATCTACACTGGAAGATTACATGTTTTTTTTGTTGGTCTTGATGACATGTATGACATTGGATATGTCTGCAAAATTGTTTGAGGATTGACATGAGCATTGGATGCTCTTGGAAACTGAAGTTTGGATCAGAAAACAAATGCTTTGACACTTTATTGGATGGTCATGAAGTGTGAATGCATTGTTTGATATTGCTCTTGAAGACGGGACAACTTGGAAGCAATTAGGCTCATGTATTGGATCCCATGTATGGTGGTACATGTCTATGATGTTTTGAAGAGTTTGGTGGACTGAAATACACAGTCATTGACTGTGACATTAATGTGACATTAAAGTGATATTTAATGTGACATTAAGGTCACAAACATTGAATGTGACATTAAAGTGATATTTAATGTGACATTAAGGTAAATCAAGGGGAATATGCACGAGGATGACCGTCCGGGCTCTTGGGCGCCCGAACGGGGTTTAGGGGAGCCTAGAACTAAAGAGAGTCCAAGAATAGTAGGACTCACCAAGGTTTGACGGCTGGCAATCGGATCACGATGGTCTGGCCAGCAATAAACTAGGCAAGGCTGGGAGGTGAAAGAATCACTGGTGCTCATTCATCCCGACTGATTTCTCTGGCTTTATGGTCTTCTTCAGAGTCATCTATCATTGGTATCAGAGCCGACGGGTCGTCTTGTGGATCTGTGAAGTTCTTCGACGAGAAGGCAAAGTCGACGGGTCCCATTAAGCTACTCGTTTCAGTCAACGACAACGGGTCCCGTTAAGCTATTCGTTTCACTCGACGGGTCCCGTTAAGCCATTAGTTTCCGGCACCTGGTGACACGTCATATTAAATTTGACGTGACGATTAACTGCACTACGCCACGTATTTTATGGCGGGGGAGCTATCTTTTATATCGAACGTTGTATGCTGGATCGCGCGCCGAATTCTGGCTGGAGCCCGTCTTTAAACGCATCAACGGACCAGACGCCTTGTTCACCTTTCCGCAGGCTGGTCCTTCAGTTTCGTGAAACTGAAGCTATTTTCTGGTTCATGTGTGATCAGTCGACTGCACGCTCTGGAAATTTCTCTCGCCAGCCCGATTGCACTTGCATCACAAGTACAAGCTCAGCAGAGAACAAGTTCAGGAAAGGTGCATTGATGGCCTGCGTGAGCATTAAGAAGGGGGCTGAATACTAGTCGTTTCTGCAAAGAAGCTCCATTTTCTGCGTGACCGACTTTGTTCGAAAGATAAAATTTGTTCCTTACTCTTCGGGTTTATTTACAAACCAGCAACAACTGCCTGCCATTAAAACCAGGGAAGTACTTTACTTTGTATGCAAATTTCGTATCTTTGCTTTTCAATTCCAGTGTATTAATGGCAGAAAAAGGGAAAGAGAGAGTAATGGAAGGTTCTAGTTCTGGGGACCATCCTATGGTAGATCCCCATGAATCGGAAATGCAAGAGGAACAATGGGAAGAATTTTTTGCTACACGAGAACAATTTGATGATCTTACTGCTCGTGTACAGGCTCAGGGGGTTCAAATGGAATTTTTAACCCAAACACTCACTGAAATAAAATCTCAATTAACTTTATTGTTAGAAAGAGATAAAAATAAGATAGAAACCTCGCATGTCCCATCTTCATCGAAAGATTTAGATGTGACCATGCGAGATCCTAAGGAACCCCACCACAAATTGAGGGATAATCCAGTTCTAAAGGATATGAAAACCCCTCAGTTTCACGGGGAGGAAAAAGATAGAAATAAAGATACAATCTTTAATTTCCTCTAAAAATGGGAAGATTTACATAAACTTAAAAATACCCCACCACATCTCCAAGCACTGGAGGCTAGTTTAACTTTGGGGCCCAAAGCATATAAGTGGTGGCGAACTTTAAAGGAGGCAAATAAAATACCTGAAACTTGGGCTCAATTTGAATCCGTCTTTTTGAAAGAATTCATTCCTGAAAATGAAATGGAAAGAAATTGGGAAGATTGGGATTATGTCAGACAAAAGGGAAGACCCCTGCTGACATATTTGGAGGAATATCGTGAGATAATCCTCAAATTGGAAGGAATAGATGAATTTCAAAAGACAAGAGGATTCATTAGGGGACTAGATAAAGCCTGTAAAAAGGAAGTAAAAAGGAGTTCACCTAAGACGCTGTAAGAGGCAATTAAATTTGCATTAATCAATGAAGATAATGTGCGTCTAGGTACACTCACTAGTCTCACTGATACGGAGCCTAAGTCTAAGGAATTGGAAACCTCAAAATTTGTGGGCAAATTTAAAAGAAAAATGCCATTCTTTAAGGGTAAAAAACAACCTTTTGAAAAGAAACCATATGTGAGGCCAAAGTTAAGTCCTGATGACTTTGATAAGGCCAAAAAAGAAAAGCTGTGTTTCAACTGCCTATCCCCTAACCATGCTGCTTGGAATTGTCCTCAAAGGAAAAAGGGGGAAGACAAAGGAAAGGATAAGGACAAGGGCAAGGGAAAAGAGAAACAAATCCATGTAGTGCAGACCTTAGAATTAAAGGGGCATGAAAGATACAAATCTTTAGAGGTCCTGCACATGGATGTACAACACAAGTGTTGTATGTCAACTTCTATGTGGCATCCTACTTTTGGGCCACATGATTTAGTTAGAGTACATGGATTGATAGCTGAAAAGAAGGTCAGAGTCATGATTGATGACTCTGCTACATATAATTTTATAAATTATGCACTTGTCAAAAAATTGAAACTTCCCCAACAAAAGAGTGAGCATCAATATGTTGTTCGTATGATACAAGGCCAAGACAATAAAATATGGGATACAATGGTATCCAATTTGGAAATTGAGATTCAAGGATATAAAGATAAACTTGATTTCCAAATTATGAACATGGAAAGAGCTGATATTGCTCTAGGGAGGGAGTGGCTATGGGGATTGGAACCATCCTTAAAACGTAGTTACCATCATAATACAGTGGAATTTGAAAGGGATGGTAAGACTTTTGTTATTCAAGGTGAACATGAAGTATCTGATAATCCTTTACTGTGTTCTACTGAAGTTCAGAAGCTGATAAAGAAGGAAGTTTGTGAGGTATATATGTTATGGCCTCTTTCTGTATAGAACACTTTTACTTTCTGTAATATAAAGCAACAATTTTCTTATGTTTGTGAGTTGAATGTAAATAATGAATTAAGTAGTTTGTTAGATGATTTTAAAGATGTGTTTCCTTCTGATTTACCAAGTGGCCTTCCACCAGATAGGGGTGACATAAATCACCCAATTGACACAAATAAGGATACACACCCTATTTCTAAACCACCGTATAGGTTAAGTGAAACACAGCACCAAGAAGTTGAAAGACAAATTAAGGATTACCTTGATAAAGGATTTATACAACCCAGTAATTCACCTTGGGCTTCACCAATTTTATTAGTAAAGAAAAAAGATGGTTCTATGCGACTTTGTGTTGACTATAGAGCACTTAATAAAATAACGGTGAAGAATAAATTTCCTATGCCCAGAATGGAAGATCTTTTTGATCAATTACAAGGGGCAAAATTCTTCACAAAGATAGATTTAAGATCAGGCTATCACCAAATAAGTATTAAGGCACAAGATGTTCATAAGACAGCATTTCGTACTAGATACGGGCATTATGATTTTTTGGTGATGCCTTTTGGCCTCACTAATGCACCAGCCACCTTTATGAAGCTGATGAATAGTGTTTTACGGCCCTATCTAGGACATTTTGTAGTAGTCTTCTTGGATGATATCTTGATCTTTAGTAAATCAAGAGAAGAACATTTGGAACACTTACAATTAGTATTCCAACTGTTAAGAACACATTCTCTTTATGCGAAGAAAACTAAATGTGAATTCTTTGCACAAGAGGTCAAATATTTGGGGCATATTATCTCGAAAGAGGGAATCAACATGGATCCAGAAAAAGTAAGGGCAATTATTGAATGGCCATCTCCAAGGAACCTGGAAGAGCTGCAGATCTTCCTAGGTTTATCTGGATTTTATCGTAGATTCATTCGAGATTATGCCAAAATAGCTGTTCCAATGACAGACCAACTTAAAGGGAAAGGAAATAGCTTCAATTGGGGAACAGACCAAAATGAAAGTTTTCAAAAACTTAAGGTAGCTATTGCTATAGCTCCAGTATTATTAATAGTGGATCCCAATAAACCATTTGTGGTTGAAGCTGATGCCAGTGATAAGGCGATAGGCGCGGTCTTATTACAAGAAGGTCGACCAGTTGCTTTTGAAAGCAAGAAATTAGACCGTGCAAAACAGAATTATTCTGTTTATGAAAGGGAGCTATATGCAATAGTACATGCAATGAAGAAACGGAGGCACTATCTGTATGGTGCCAAACATTTGATTTTATCGGATCATGAAAGCATTAAGTGGCTTAATGATCAACCGGATTTACATGGGCGTAAAGCCAGATGGGCCGAACTCCTCCAAGAGTTCGACTATGAGATAAGATATAGAAAAGGAAAGTATAATATAGTAGCTGATGCACTCAGCAGAATGCCCATCATTAATGAATTGAGTTTTACTCAATTCACTTCCAACTTGCTTGAATCTTTAAAAGGGAAATGCCAGGTTGATCCGGCATATTCCAACATATGGGAAGCAATAATAAATGGGGATCCAAATGAAAGTGTTTCTACTAAGGAAGGAATATCTGAGGATGTTCAACAAGGAAATGGAGCATCAGGGGTTGCTCAAACCGGATTCAAGTGGAAGAATTTTACCATTGATAATAGTTATTTACTCTACAAGGGTAGGGTATGTGTCCCGAAAGATATAGAAATAAGGCGCCAGATACTCTTTGAGTGTCATGATACCCCTAGCGCGCGTGGTATGATGACACCTGGTAGAATAACTTCAGGATATGAGTTTGCTGACACTTTAGATAGTGAACTTGGTATTCCGATTGTCTATACGCCTGGCATGAGGCAGAACAGGTACATTCCGCCTCATGAGAGAAGGGAATCGAGCAGTGCACCACAGCCTAGACGATCGCAGAGAGTCAGATATCCTGTTGACAGGTTGACGTACAGTGGCTACTCTGCAAAGCATTATGCTTACATGACAAAAGTGATGGAGATCAAAGAACCAGATATATATGCTGAAGCAGTAAAAGGTGAGAATTGGTGTGCAGCTATGGATGAAGAAATGAATGCCTTGGCTGAAAATAAGACATGGGATCTTGTGCCACTGCCTGAAGGGAAAAAGACCATTGGCTACAAATGGGTCTACAAGATCAAATGCAAATCGGATGGCAGTGTTGAAAGGTACAAAGCCAGGCTGGTTGCTAAGGGGTATGCCCAATAGTATAGACTTGATTATGAGAAAACATTCAACCCTGTTGCCAAGATGGCAACCATACGCACTGTGATTGCTTTGGCTGCTGCTAGAGGCTGGAAATTGCAGCAGATGGACGTGAAGAATGCCTTTCTTAACGGTGACTTGGCGGAGGATGCCTATATGGTTCAGCCGGAAGGGTATGTACACCCTGATTTTCAGCATTATGTATGCAGGCTGAAAAAGGCATTGTACTTGATGAAGTAGGCTCCGAGAGCTTGGCATGCAAGGATCAGTAACTACTTGCAGAGCTTGGGATTTACTGTTGGTAGGGCTGATCATAGCCTATTTACGAAAAAGATTGACAGTGGCTTGGTAGTGCTGGTCATATATGTTGATGATTTGATAATTACTGGTGATGATGACTTGGGCATACAACGTGTAATGAAGATGCTGAAATTTAAATTTGACATGAAGGACCTAGGAGAACTGAAGTATTTCTTGGGCATTGAGGTAGTTCCAGCTGAAAATGGTTTATGGCTGATGTAGAAGCACTATGCCATGGAAATGCTGAAGAAGTATGGCATGGCTGAATGCAAACCATTGGATACAGCTCTTGATCAGAACCTCAAGCTAGACATGAGCATTGGGGTTGAAGTAGAGGATGTGACTATGTACAGGCAGATGGTTGGCAGTTTGATTTACTTGACCATCACTAAGCCTGACTTGAGCTATACTGTAGGGCTCATAAGCCAGTTTATGCAGAAGCCCAGAAAGCCGCATTTGGATGCAGTTAGACGCATTATGAGATATGTTAAGTCCACTGTAGATTATGGGCTGTTCTATGTCAGAGATAAGCCCTTGAAACTGATTGGATATACGGATGCAGATTTGGCAGGATGCTCATATGAACGTAGATCTACTAGTGGCTATGCTTTCGGGTTTGGTAGCGGTATGATCAGTTGGAGCAGCAAGAAGCAGCCTACGGTTGCTTTATCGAGTACTGAGGCAGAGTACAGGGGTGCTGCATTGGCAGCATGTGAGATTGCATGGCTGCTCAAGCTTATGGCTGATTTGGATATATAGATGGATGCTCCAGTGACCTTGTTATGTGATAATCTGAGTAGTGTACTCCTGGTTATGAATCCAGTATACCATGCCAGGACAAAACATATAGAGGTACACTACCACTTCATCAAAGAGATGGTTCTTTCAAGGAGAGTTGATCTCATGTATGTGAAGACTGATGAGCAGGTTGCAGATATCTTTACCAAGTCTCTGGGTAAAGATAAGTTCAATGTTTTTAGACAGCTGCTTGGTGTCCAGATGCTGTCTTGAGCTTGAGGGGGAGCGTTAGACTTCAAGCTCATCTATCTATCTTCAGTTATGACTGTACCCGGCACTTAGGATGTCCAGCTGTACCACACTATGCAGACATTGAATAAGTCAATGTTTTAGGACTTAGCTGTCTTTGGTGTGAATGGTCCTTGAGACCTTAGGTTGTACTATTTACTTTAGCTATGTGTGAGAATGGATAATGGAAGTGAGAGAGAGCACACTGCTCTACACTGTTACTCCAACTCTCTGTCTCTGACTTTGAACGATTTTTTGAGAGGACCTAGTTGTGACACTTCTCTCACATCTTTTGTCATTGACATATAATGTGTTCTACACTAGTCTTCTCACTTCTTGTAGTTGGGAGACTCTCACTTGGGAGGAGCTCATCCCATGGGTGCTTGAGCAAGATGTGCATCACAAGGAGACATATTCTTGCGGAGGTTGTGCATATGGCCGTGCTTATGCGGTATCATTGGCATTGGTACTCTCTGTGCCACCCTTGGATTCGCATCTCCTTTGGCATTCCGCCACATCTAGGATATGAGAGGGGGTGTTAGTAGTCATGTGTGTCTTGTGTGGTTGTGTCCTGTTCGTGAACCTTAGTCTGAGTTAGATGAGGACATTAGGAACTCTGACGTTGTATTTGTATGTCATTTTATGTATTTTAAGCACTTTAGATGAAGGACACATAAGTGCATTTTTTTTTGGACACATTTGGCTATCTTGGATACCCATATTTGGGTTTGGCTACTTTATTACAAATCGTGGCTCCCGTTTGTCTATATATAGGCGGATCACCCTCCCACTTATTATCCATCATTGATCCTTTGTGATTAGCTAGTCCTCCTCATTCTCTCATCCCCCTGCTACTGTTTGATGCCCACACTAACATATAGAGTTGTGTGTTGGGGATGACTGTTACAGTCTTATACCTTCCAGCATTGTAGTCACATTGTTCCTTCTCTCACCTATGTTCTCTCTTTGTCTCCTCTTCGTGTTTACTTTCCTTTTTCCATTGCACACTCTCATAGTCAGGATGTGCATCGTATGTCGGAAAGTGAAGTATAATAGGCAAAAGATACGAGGCTTATTGCAGCCCTTGCCTATTTCAAATAGGCCTTGATAGAGCATTGCTATGAATTTTACCTTTGCGTTTCCTAGGATATCTATAGGGAATGATGGGATATGGACCATCATGTGCAGTTTTAGTAAGTAGATCCATTTCATTTTGGTGAGAGAGAAGATTAGGATAAATATATAGTATGCTTATTTTTGAAGCATTTGCTTAAGTATCATGGCATGCTAGAGTCGATCATTATTCATCTAGACCCTCGGATAACTAGTTCGCTTCGGAAGGGGGTCTGTAGTGCTTGATCTTTTGAGATGCTATAGATGTGAGCATAAGTTAGAGTGGGAGTAGTATTTGCCTTTGGTGGAGTTTGCATATAATAATATAGTGCATAGTGCCAATGGAAAAGCTCCATTTGAGGTTGTGAAAGGTGGCAAGAAAGTGCCTTCTATTTTGCACATAGAGGACAAGATCTTTGAGGGTGATTGGTATGTAGAAAACATGGGTGTAGCCTATGAGAAGGTTCATTATGCTCTTCGGAGGTCTCAAGAGAAGCAAAAGAAGGCAAGTGATCGCCATAGACATGCTTTGTAGTTTGCAGAGGGTGATTATGTATTGTGTTTTGAAAAGACAAGGCTGAAAAAGATGAAAGGTGAAGAGAGATTGTATCGAAAGCTGAGTATGTGATACTATGGTCCTTTTCAAGTATTGGAGAGGGTCAACAATGTTGCTTACAGGCTGAAATTGCCACCACATTGGTAGATATACATGCCTTTTATATGGGTTTGTTGAGACCTTTTCATGGTGATGTGCTTGAGGATGTATCTGCTGAAATTCAGCCAGAGGTTGAGGAGTTGGATGAGATTTTGGTACCCTAGTAGATTTTGGCACATAAAGAGGGAAAGATTAGGGGTAAAGTTTCATAACTATTCACCAATGGATGCTAAGTGGATGGAAGAGGATGACTTGGCGGACAATCCTCAATTGTTGTAGCTTTACCTCGAGGCTTTTCAACTAGAGCGGAGTTTGGATCGGGCTCAATTAGGTTCAGCAGAGTAGGGGTCTAGAGCATTGCGTGATGCTGAAGGAAGAAGGGTAGTACTTCCACTTTTCCAATAATGGACAACTCCACTCCTCTAGTGATGGACAACTCTCGTGTATGGTGGATCCCAGATGTGCATCTAGGGTAATGTGGTGATAGTATGTCTGCCACCCATGAGGTCACTGTTCAATGTACTAGCCACTGTAGCTAGTATGTAGATGGGTATGGTTTTCACTGCAGCTCTAAAACTATACATTTGTATTAGTATGCATCAATTTGCATTAGTCTATAATCATTAGAGATTGATTATCGATTGTTGGTTTTCAGTGGACGATCATCACGTTTTAGTGGTATTCAGCTCGTTTTGTGAACTACAGTATGTTATGAATGGTATTGATAGTTCAGCCATGGTTTATGTTTAGTACATGCTTTGCTATGATTGTTTGGCAAGAACAATCGAGGTATGGCAATGAGAAATACATTCTATGGGTCTTGGCAGCAGTTTTAGATTCTTTATGAGTCTTTTGTTATGGTTTATAGTGGCTGGAAATTTCAGCAAGTGTTTAGCATAAGCATGGTTAAACAACAGTGGCTAATGTTGTTTTTACTATGATGCCTATTGGGAAATTCCAATGCAATATGTTTTGCTTTGGCACATTACGGTGCAATCGAGGGTGATTGCAAGGATTTCAAGGGGATGGTGGTCTCTCATGAGGACACAAAATTTTATTCATTTATTTAGCACTTGATAAAAATTTAATCAAATGTGCAAATGCTACTTGTACATGTGATGTGCAAGTTAATTATTTCATAGTGTGGGACCGTGGATCCTGAGATATCAGTTGGTGCTAAAGGCAAAAGTTGTAATAAGTTATGCTTGATAGATACTAGGTGGTACCCGATGTTAGATTTGGGCCTAGATCAATTTATTGATATTAGAGACTAGGCATTAATTAATTAATTAATGCCAACCAAAAGGTTAGTAATTGCTTAGGAATACTTGGGAGACAAATTGGCCAAGCCAATTTAATTATTGGCCGGTGAAATTAAATTTGAGAGCTCCAGAATAATTATCAAATTAATTTTCACAATTAATATTGTGTCAATTAATTTGATAAGCTGGATGATGCTAAAAAAAGGGATTAGAAGATAGTCACTTGGTAAAACTTGCCCATGCAAGTGGGGGAGAAGGCTATTGGAGGGTAGGAGATAGTCATTCTAGTTGGTGGGACTCTTGTAGAGAGAGAGAGAGAGAGAGAGAGAGAGAGAGAGAGAGAGAGTTGGGAGGCCCAGGGGGGGGGGGGGGGACTGTCCAAGCAAGTGCCAATAGTTTGATGGCTTGTGCAGCCAACTTGGAGGTCATTTGCAATAGGCGAGAGCCAGGTAGAGGCCCAATACAATAGAGGACTGCTATATATGAGCTGATGACTGTAGCTTCTTACTCTCGAGCTGTAGGTGAGAGTATCTAGGGCGATTTGGGACACAAGCTGCTGTTTAGTGCAGATTTTTGTGAAGAAAATAAAAAATTTCCGATTTCTCAACTCTTTTCAGCATTTTCCAGCTATTCAATCAGTAGAGGAAGAGATTTCAGTCAATCTTTGATGTAAACCCTAATTTATAGTAGAAATTAGGTTTTTGACAGCTAGCTTGGGATGTGTGCCCAGAATTGAAGGCCTAAGACTTGAGTTCTAGCAATTGAAATTGAAGGATTTCTAGGAGATTCAAGGGGCCAGCCAACTAACTTCAATTGGGCACTAAATTTGCCTCACAAGGAGTAGGCTAAAGGCCAATTCCCCAAGCAAACCAAGGGGTAATTTGGTTTGAAGGCTTTCTAGTCATTTATGACAGGAAGAAGCACTTGGATTAGCGGAGGAGATTGGTGAACCTTAGTTGTACTTCATCCATTTGTAATAGAAGATAATGAAATACCACAAGGAGCACTAGTTTTGGAGCCAAAAGGCTATCCATTGTCTAAAATTCAAGTGATAAAATGTGTAAATCAATTTTTGTGAATTAATTAATCACTGCAATTACTACTAAATCAGGTTATTACCACCCTATCTGATGAGGAAGGCTGGTTTCACATTGTGATAGGACTTGGTACAGAGTCCTAGACCCTAAGACATGCAAGACAAGTAGTTGGAGGGATTAGGGATATAGGAGGAGGCCTTTTGAGAGAAGACAGTTGGACTTGGGGAGTTGGTATAGTGAGATCCATTTGTAGAGACATCTAGAATGTTATCTTTTTTGAATACACAACTAGATTGGGAAGGAGTGTACAGATGAGTAGGATAAGGATGTTGCCAATGGCGACTCAACTTTGGGCTACACAAGGTATATCAACACCTTTCTTGTTTCTTGAGGAGATTGGAGAACAATTTTGGACCAAGAAAGATCTCACTCTTTCATTATTACTATCACACATGAATTTAGCGATTGGTACATGGCTTGGCTATGATAGAAGACCTTGTTCCTTGTGTTAGATGTGGGGAGTCAAAGGAGACATAGAGACATTGCATTTGGGATTGTTGTAGGGCTTAGGAGGTTTGAGGGAGAGCATATAGGATGGTGTTTTATGGCTTTTTAAATTCTATGGCTTAGGAAGTTTGAAGGAGAGTATATAGGATCGGTTTTTATGGCTTTGTAAATTCTATGATTGTCACATGGGGATGGTTGCTTGATTCATTGATAGAGGCCTAGCTTTGTGGATATGAGATGTAAAGGAGTGCCATGCTTGCCTTATCTTCGGTAGCTTGTGAACAAAATCTTCTTGAGGAGATTGGAGAACAATTTTGGACCAAGAAAGATCTCACTCTTTCATTATTACTATCACACATGAATTTAGCGATTGGTACATGGCTTGGCTATGATAGAAGACCTTGTTCCTTGTGTTAGATATGGGGAGTCAAAGGAGACATAGAGACATTGCATTTGGGATTGTTGTAGGGCTTAGGAGGTTTGAGGGAGAGCATATAGGATGGTGTTTTATGGCTTTTTAAATTCTATGGCTTAGGAAGTTTGAAGGAGAGTATATAGGATCGGTTTTTATGGCTTTGTAAATTCTATGATTGTCACATGGGGATGGTTGCTTGATTCATTGATAGAGGCCTAGCTTTGTGGATATGAGATGTAAAGGAGTGCCATGCTTGCCTTATCTTCGGTAGCTTGTGAACAAAATCTCCATGCGAGATTTCTCACAGCGAGTGTAAATCTAGGGGTAGTGTCACAAATGGAAACTTGTAGCTAGCATCATGGCTTGGTACATATAGACCCCCATATGTAACCATGCTATAGATTGATTGGCTATTGCAGAGGCTCTCTTTAAGTTTTGGACAAAGGTTGTTCATACTCCACATGAGAGAAGGGAGAGGATATCGTGCAGTTTCAAAGACTACGAGGAGGATAGATGCTTTTCTCTTGATGTGGGATTTTGGGCCTCATATAGTTTGCCACTGTAGACCTTGGGACTGGTTATATCTTGAAGCTATCACCAAGAAGCAGGAAGAGACCTAGAAATCCTTAGAATGGGAAACAAGGACAAGAAACCTAGACCCAAGCACACACACAAGTAAGGACTTATGGTTGGAGCCCAATAAGGAAGTGATTGTGTGACTGTAAGTATTGATTTCCTGAGTTGATATACTCTTTAGGAGAAATTCTCTAATGTAGAATATCCCTCGTGGAGTGCTTGAATGGATTGTTTGTCATAATTGTTAAGTAATGTGTTGGTGAGATATTGGACTTGTTCTGAAAGGGATGATTTCCTAGAGAAAGATAGGCTTGGTTGCCTTAGATTTGTTTTCTACCAGAAAGAATGTCCATCACTGTGTTGAATGTGTCATGGGAGGTGAGTTTGACAATCCTCATGTTTGCCAAGATTCCCTCAGTAGGAATCAGAATCCATCCTGGAAAGTGTCATGACCAACCATCATAGTCTATAGGAGTCCCAAATCAGGTTATTACAAGCTAACAACATCTTGAATGAGCGTATAGCATCAGCAACAGATATCTAAACATCAGAGCCTATCCGTTTATGAGGGAGGGAAAGCATTACCCCCCCTTCTTGAGCACCAAGTAATGCTCTCTGGAGAAAATCTGCACTCGTACATGTGCAGGAGGAATGTCCCCCCTTTCTATCCATCCCTTCTTCTCTCTTCTTCTCCTGTTCCCTTCTCATCCCTTCTTTTCTTGTGTGTTTGGTTTGGAAGTTGAGAGGGTCGAGGAGGTATCTGTAATAAGATAGGGGACATGTGGGAAATGTTGAAGAGACCAAGGGAAGGAGAGTGGAAAATGAAGGGATGAATGAGGCTTAAGGACGATTGTTGGAGGTTGGAGAAGGTAGCAGAAGAGGAAGGACAAACCAGGGCAGAGGGATGAAGCGGGAGAAGGGAGGTGGGATGGGAAAATAAATAGTAGCAGAGGTGGTGGCAGAAGGATGGTGGGATTGGAAAGGGGAGAGACATGGAAAGACTACAGAAGTGTTATAAGAGTAGGGGACAAGCAGGGGTGGTGTGAAGGGTGTAGTGGCATGCTGCTGGCAGGGTTTACAAGCAGCATACATGGGCCAATCAAAATGTTCTCTCTCTTTCAGTTGTAGGGAGCTTCCCCTTAACTTAGGGGCATGCAAGGTGGAAAGAGCAGTACGAGTTTTACATCAGCATGGTAGAGACAATCTGAAATTTCCATTGTAGCGAGCCTCCCCTTAACTTAGGGGAATGCAAGGTGGAAAGAGCAGTACGAATTTTACATCAGCATGGTAGAGACAATCGGAAGTTTTTCTTTTGGGATTTGGTGTTTTGTAAGCACAGAATACAGATATCTTGTGATATCAAATACAGGATTTGATCATCCCATGTCTTAAGGAGAAAATTTCTAAGCAAAGACTTGGAGCTCCTTAATTTAGGAAAGGTCTATGCAGTCATTTGATTGAATAACTATATGTTAGATTATTGTTAGAAATTCAGGTTTTTCTGACTCTTGATTGCTTTCTAGGGACTTTTGGTCTATGGTGATGAAGGGCAAGTGGTGCACAGCCAACATCTCAACTCTGATGTCTGTTTGAAGGCAAATCTACTACACTACTCGTGCAGGCTTGCATTCTTCCCTTTTGCTTTAAAGTGTATGGTGCTTTTAGCAAGCACTTCCCGTTAAGACTATTTGTGATTCTGTTTTTGAAATATGCTGATTGCAATGCAAATCAAGATGCAGTACCACAGTTACTTGAAAGGGACTGTAGATCATGGTTATCATGTACATGCTAACTAAGTAGCAGACATTACCCAGACTTTGTTGACTGCACAATGTGATTGGGATGGTGCCTAGCTTTGTTGTGAGCCTTTTCTACAAAATTTCTCAGCAGGCACTGCTCGATTGTATGATTTCATAGGTGAAGGCTAGCACACCAAAGGCGCACTGCGGGATTTTAAATCTTTAGGCTCATGCAGTCTTTTCTGCAGAAATGTCTTATATCAAGAGCTAAAAGTCTACAAAAACAGTGTGGAGCTATAATGTAAGGAGCTCTAAAGAAGTGAAGAGATCATATGATTCCAGTCCATTTGGTTAGGAGTGAAAGGAACCGAGATGCTATGATCATCCATGTTTTGGTAAATTGTCTGCACTTTCTGTAACCTCTAGGAACCGCGTTGTATGTGGGCCAGGTAGCCATGAGCCATCAAGTCATGCTTTCTCAAACAAGGAATTTCTCTACATTCCATTCAAGTAGTAAGCCAGGCATGCTGTGTTGCTTGATTGTCTAGGCTTCACATGAGGTCTGTGGCCATGATTCAGTTGGTGGGAATCATATTTCTGAATTATCTTGCTAGAAGAATGATATGCTAGTTACACTTTGTATAAACATGGGTTTGTAGTTGGGAAATTATTGCTTTATGCATGGTGCACGAATATGCTATAGCACAAATGTCTGCATGAAAGGACAAGGGCTTGTTTAGTGATGTATTTTATGCATGGTTGCAATCATGTGAGAGCACCCTTCTAGCAGCTTAGGTTGCCCTTTTTTCAGTTATTTTAGGTAAGGGGGACAGCATGCCTTCAGATGGAGCTCCCTCAACAGAATCAAATTAGATTAAATGATCTAGTTATTTTATATTGTCCATATGTCAGCTTGGGGCAAGGGACATCATCGTGGAAAAATATCAACTTTTGCTGCTGCTAGCACCAGAGATTCTGCACGAGGGGCAGAGATGAGAAAAGGGCCATATAGCTTTTGAGGCTTATTCCCACTCCTTTCCGGAGACATTTGATAAAATTGGAAAATTTTACTGACAAATTTGAACCGATTGCATTAATACATGAACCCGAGACTATAAAATGGGCAAAATTAGCAAAAATTTGCCAAAATCTTGCAAAAGCCCCAAATATTCTTAGGTCAAATGTGCATCAATGTCAACAAATTTTACTTTGCTAAGAAAAATTTCATTGATATGAGAAAAGCCCCAAATTTTTTGGAACCAATGTATGTGATTTTTGCAATTTCCTAGTCTGAGGCAAATCAGGATAGCATGCAGCAGATGAGTTGAGGTGAAAATGACCAGCACAGGTCGCGTGCATCAGGCGCACCAGCAGGCAACCAGATATGATGGGTCAACATCAAATGGGACCAACGAGGCGGCAAAGCAAACTTTGCGATACGGGTCGATGGGGCCAGGCGGAGGTATTCGGCAGCATTGTCCACGATCTGACGGACATCATGTGTCAGGTCAACATCAGCAGACGGGCAACCAGCCAATAATTTTTTTTTTTTTTTTTTTTGTGAAGTGGCTTACTTTTAAGCCCTGGTTCGCGTGTGCAAGCACGGTCTTCAGACTAGTGCCTTCTTATGCCTGAGATCCTGTCCCACGACCTGTGACACTCTTGGGAAGCGTGAACGCTGTAACCAACGCTCTGATACTAGTTTGTTGAGCTGGAGTGCTGACTGGAATGCAAGACTGGAATGAGCAGTGATAGAGCTGAGAGCTGAGAGAATCGAGTAAGAGTGTACCAATGTGTTGCATGGTACACAGAATAAAAAATGTATTTACATGTTAGGGTACAAGTAAAGGGTGTGTTCACACCCGTAAGTTTATACACACGGGATAAATGGGAGTTTACACCCAAAGGGGCTTTACACCACCCAACATGAGCTAATGATTGTCACATTTGTGTAGGGTGGCTTGATCCAAGAGGAAAGGCTGCCATGGCTGATATATGTTGGATTTTCCCAAGATGGGAATTGAAGGTAGTGTTGGCCTATTTTGAAATTCTCCTATACATTTGTTTGTCGTGTACATGACATTGGCTTGTTAGAAGTGAGTCCTTAAAAATCTGGTTCATACAAAAGAGGATTATACAAACCTGCCATTGGAACTAGTGGAGATGAAGACTTTGGAATGTTGGTCGTGCTCAAAGTGGTTATAGAAGTAGAGGATGTAGCATTGGCCTCCACATTGTCTCTCCTCCATATTTGCTCAAAACCACCTTATAGTTTGTTCCCTCGAAGAATACCAATGATCTCTGTCCAAATTATAGAAGAGTATGTCATGGGGACGTGAAATTTTGATGCTTTGCTTAGCATTTACTGAATTATTAATCAAATGTGCAAATGTGATGTGCAAGTTAATTAATTTAGATTGACGGGCCAAGGCCTCGAGGTGGTTGTGGGTGTTGAAGGCAAAAATTGTAATAAGTTATACGGATTAGGCAGTATTAGGTGGTGCCTAGTGATAGATTTTGGCCTAGAATATTTTATTATGTAGTACTAGGTGGTGCCTAGTGATAGATTTTGGTCTAGAATATTTTGTTAGGCATTAATGTTTGTGGTGACATTAGGAATCCACAAACATTAGGAATTAGGCATTAATTAATTAATTAATGTGACTTTAGGGGTTAATAAATGCTCAAGATTGCTTGGATGACAGATTAGCCTAGCTAATTTAATTGTTGGTTGGCACAATTAATTTTTTGAGCAGGAATTAATACTCCAATTAATTTTCAGAATTAAGATTCTGAAAATTCATTAATTTTGCCTGAAAATTGTTGGAAAATGGATAAGGAAGGTTGCCACTTGGCAAAACTTCCCATCATAGTTACTAGGAACGGGGAACGGGAACGGGACCCCCTGGAACGGGGGGAACACCCAAAGTGAGGGAATGGGAACGGAGGGAAAGGCATGCATATATATATATATATATATATATATATATATATATATATATATATAGAGAGAGAGAGAGAGAGAGAGAGAGAGAGAGAGAGAGAGAGAGAGAGAGAGAGAGAGAGAGAGAGAGAGAGAGAGAGAGAGAGAGAGAGAGAGAGAGAGAGAGAGAGAGAGAGAGAGAGAGAGAGAGAGTGAGAGAGTGAGTGAGAGTGAGAGTGAGAGTGAGAGAGAGTGAGAGGAGAGGAGAGATCGTCGATGGCGCCCGCTCGTGCCCTGCCGCCTGTGCAGCTTCAGCGTCATCCGCTGCCCGGTTCCCCCTGCGTGCAGACGGCGTAGGCCGTCGCCCGTCTGTCGTTTCGCGCCCGTCATCGTTTCGCGCCCGTCTGTCGTTTCGCGCCCGTCTGTCCTTCCGCCCCGTCATCGTTTCGCGCGCCGTCGTCCTTCCGTCTCGCCGTCGTTTCGCTCGTCCTGCTCCTCGGCGCCCTTCTGGTACGTCACAAGTTTCATTTCGCTGACTTCCTGCCCGCTTGCGTTGCCACGACTGCAAACGCCCCTCTGCCTTCAACCTCTCTGCTGTTCGCGGGTGCGCTTGGTCGTTTTGCCCCCTTCTGCAGAGGCGCCCAGTTGCGGTCAACCCTAAGCCCCACAGACGTCAGAGAGGCAGTGTCCCGTCCAGTGTGCTTGTTGCTCTGTACACAGAGAGAGAGCTCCCTCGGGATAGGCCACGGCTGAGGCCGCCAAGTCTGCGGGACTTGCACAGAGAGAGAGAGAGAGAGAGAGAGAGAGAGAGAGAGAGAGAGAGAGAGAGAGAGAGAGAGAGAGAGGGGGCGCGAACGTGAAGACAACAGTATGGCTGGCCTGGATATGGATTTTCTCGACCGGACGTTGGCAGCCCTTGGCCCTGATTCCGATGCAGAGGAGCCGGAGGATATGGTGCCATGCACGGAGGAGTTGCCTCCGGGTTCTGAACTGCCGCCTGCCGGCAAACGCTCCAAGCATACTTCTGATGAGCCAATGGGTCCTCCGGAACGTTCCTATGCGCAAGTGGCCTCTGATCCTATGGATTCGCAGGAAATTGACTGGGAGCATTTGCTGGACTTTGCCAATACTCTGCTTGGCGATTATGTCAAGCATAATACTGAATCTTTTTCTGATGCGGCAACGGATGATGTGCTGGAAGCCACAGTGGACCCCAAATCAGTCTTGCGATCCTTCTCGGTGTTCTATGACCGTGCAGTTATACTTTTCTTCACTGGCAGGATCCCAGTGCTTTCGCATATTCGCCAGTGGATGCACCATTTATTGCAAGGGGAGTGTGTTGAGGAGATCTTCCTTGGACCTCGCGGCTTTTATGAGGTGCTGTTGAAATCGGAAACGCATCGAGCTGAGCTCCTGTCCAAGTTGCCACTATTCTTTGATCGTCGCTTGGTCCATGTTGTGCCATGGCGCCCCATGGCCGACTTCCAGCGTCTGCTTCAACGAGGATGCCCGGTGTGGGTGGAGGTGGAAAATTGTCCGGCGGTCTATTGGCCCATGTTGAAGGATGCGATGGCGGTTGTGGGAACAGTGCTGGTTCCCCCAAGCCTCAGGGCGATGAACCGAAACCGTTTATGCATGCTATGGGACACGGCCAGGAAAAGGCCCGCGTGGCTTCGCCTCAATTGTTCAGGCATGCATCCTTTGCATTTCCGCTTAAAATGGGGCAACTTTGCGGGACACTGCTTTTCATGTGGTAAATTGGGGCATTTCATGGCCGAATGCCCTGAAAGGCATCCGTCTTCAGAGGATGCGCAGGTTGTGCTGCCCAAGGATGACATGGTGCTTGATGCCACGCCCCAGGAAGCCCTTCAGTCTCCTCATGTCATGGATAAAGGCAAACAACAGGTCCTGAGTGTGGATGCCCGTCGCACTGACTGGATTGAGGCACGTCCCAAAAAAGGTAAAAAGTTGGATGCAGGCCTGGCGGATCCTGGGCCTACTGCTTCCCAGGATTCAGTGCGCACGTATACGCGCAGGAAAGAAATGGTCGCTTCACAGCAGGCTGCGCGTCCTACGGCCCCGTTTGCCCCCCGTAATCAGTCTCCAAGGAGAGTCTATACCGACGGCCCCAAAGGCCCACCTGCTAAGCTGGCGTTTGATGCCAAAGGTAATGTTATTACACCCTGGGATCGGCGTTATCCCCGCCCCTCTCCCAAGGCAGTGGATTTCCCTTCTACCTCTAAAGCAGGTCGCCAGAATTCGTTTGCAGTATTGGTTGATTTTCTGGATGAGGGTGTCCTGGATGCTCTCGCGGAAAAGGTGAAATCGAGGCAGCAGGCGCCTCGTTCCTGACTTCCTTCTTTAAGGATACATGAAGATAGCCACGTGGAATGTGCGAGGCATTTGCTCTCGCCATAAGCAACATGCCATGTGGACCGTCTTGCATGAGAACCAGTGGGATGTATTGTGTGCTGTTGAGCACAAAAGTCACGGTGAAGCAGGAAAAGTTGTGGATTGTCATGGATTCCGTCTGTTTTATGCTGGGACCCATGCTACGCACTATTCGGGCGTGCTGATGATTGTCCATGAGAAATATCAGCCTGTCCTTGTTAAAAATGATGTGCAAGGCCGCTTTCTGGTAATCGAAGTCTTATTTGAAGGAGAGATTTTATGGTTGTCGGGCCTCTATGCTCCGAATGATCCCGCATCCCGACGGGATCTTTGGTCCACTTTGCAGGGCTCCATGTCACTCGGCCGAAGGGGGTTTTTGATGGGTGATTCCAATATGTGTGTTGACTCTTCTCAGTCCACTTCAGGGCATTCGGTAATGGATACGCCGGAAAGCCGGGTGTGGAGTTCCTTTGCTTTGCACGTACTCAAGCAAGATCTTTGGTCGTGGCTTCACCCTTCTTTTTCGGGGTTTACTTTTCATTCCGCACAATATGCAACTACCTGGTCGCGGCTGGACAGAATGTATATCATGCAGGGGGATGATTTTCTTCCCGAGATGCTGGAAATGAAGGTCTTGCAACAATATGCGTTGTCGGACCATTTCCCCCTCCAGCTTGAGATGCGGGCACAATCTATTGCACCTTTTGTGCAATTGCTGGACAGGCTCCCTTTACGTTTCAACTCCTCTTATTTGAAGCATTCAATTTTCCAGGGCTATATGCAGCAGTTGATTGAAAGGTTCTTATTGGACTTCACCTCTGAGGGCTTGCCTTCATTTGCACGGCTGCTCTCTAATGTGCAGCGGGTTGCTCGGCAGTACGGGATCCATCATGCCTCACCTTGTCGCCGACGTCGACATGCAGCAGAGGACTTACTGGCTTTGGTCCGTTCCTTGCTCCTGGATTCCCCAGATGATGATTTTCTGCTGTCACTGGAGAGGCGTTTGGCCCATCTTATTCAAGTGTTTCAGTTGAAATCTTATCAGCAGGCCAAGCTGCATAACTTGACTGACACATTGCAAGATAGTGCCTGCCAGTCTCATAAGTTCTTTCGCGCCTTGCATGCGTCTCCGGCTCGCGAAAATATGACCAGACTCCAGGATTCGGAAGGTCGCATGGTCACTGATCCGCAGACCATTGTCACTATGTGCAGAAATTATTTTATGGAACTTCTTGGTTCTTCTCCCTCGCCTTCTAGCCAGGTTACGCATGCCCGCTCGGTCTTCTATCATCTGGTCCGCCAGCAGGTTCCAGTTGATATGCAAGCCACTTTGGAGGCCGATATTTGCGAGGAGGAGGTTATGGAAGTTTTGTTGCACCTGCCGAAGGATAAAAGTCCTGGCTGGGATGGACTCACTAATGAATTCTTTCAGACCTCGGCCACGCAGTTGGTGAAGCCATTGGTGGTCATGTTTCAGCAGGTTTGGGAAACAGGGGTCATGCCCTCCTCGTGGAAAGAAGGCCTTATCAAACTAATTCCAAAGGTCCCTTCGCCGTCAAAGCTGCAACACTGGAGACCAATCTCTTTGATGGGCTCCATGTATAAAATCTACTCCAAAGTGCTGGCGAATCGGCTACACAAGCACCTTCCAGCTATTGTGCATCCTCTCCAATATGGCTTCATTAAGGGCCGCAACATTCTGCATAATATCTTAAATGTGCAAATGGCTATTGACTATGCGCGGCACTCCGGTCAGGAAGTGGTATTGATTCAATTGGACTTGGAAAAGGCGTTTGATTATGTGGACTGGTCTTTCATTGCAGATCTCATGTCTGCTATGGGCTTTGGCACTCGGATGTCCCGATTGATCTACACCATTAGTGCTGCGGCTTCCTCCAGAGTTATGCTCAATGGTGGGGTTACAGAGCCATTTGTCCTTGCACGCTCGGTCAGACAGGGTTGTCCTTTGAGCCCTCTCTTCTTTGCCCTGGCGACTCACCCGGTCCTTTCAATGTTATCCTCCATGGCAGCCTCTGCTCAGCTGGCAGGCCTGTCTCTCCCTTTGGGTCAGCACGAAGGGCATTAGATGTTTGGACACTCTTTGGTCAGGCCTCTGGGCTTCGCATCGATGCCTTTAAGTCAGCCATTCTCAGTTGTACGGAGCCTGATTTACAGTCATTAGGCTGGCAAGGCCAGGTGGTTTCCCGTGGCTCCATTGTCAGGCATCTTGGATACCCATTGGGGGTGGATGTACGGCCAAAAGACCTGCTGGATGGGCACGGTTCTGGTCCCTCCCAGTCTCAGGGCTGTGAATCGCAACCGCTTGTGCATGTTATGGGATATTGCAAGGAAAAGGCCTGCTTGGTTACGCCTCAATTGCTCTGGCATGCATCCGTTACACTTTCGTTTGAAATGGGGCAATTTTGCAGGCCATTGCTTTTCCTGTGGACAGTTGGGGCACTTTATGGCCGAATGCCCAGAGCAGCAACACATTTCAGATGCGGGCCATGTTGCTCCGCCCATGGAAGATATGGTGTGTGATGCTCCGTCGCTGGATACTATCCACCCGCCCCAAGTTCTGGCCAAAGGTAAACAACAGGTTTCGGGTCTGGATTCCCGTGCCACTGATTGGGTCGAAGTACGTGCAAACAAAGGCAACAGGATTGTTGCTGGCATGGAGAGTACTGTGCCTACTACCTCACAAGATTCCATGCGTACATATATGCGCAGGAAGGAAATGTTGTCTTCCGAGCGCTCTGCCCCTGCTATGGGTTCCTCAGCCCCCCGTCCTCAGCCCGCCAGGAAAATGTATTCGGATCGTCTAAAGGGTCCACCTGCAAAGCTGGCTTTTGATACCAGAGGCAACGTCATTACCCCATGGGACCGTCGTTATCCACGTTCCAACCCCAAGCAAGCAGATATGCCGTCTACTTCCAAATCTGGTCCTCAGAACTCTTTTGCGGTGTTGGCGGATTTCTTGGATGAGGGAGTCCTGGACATTCTCGCCGACAAAGTAAAATCGAGGCAAGCTGTGCCTCATACCTGATTGTGTTTTGCCTACACATGAAAATAGCCACGTGGAATGTGCGAGGCATTTGTTCTCGACACAAGCAACATGCCATGTGGACTGCATTGTATGAGAATCAGTGGGATGTCCTGTGCGCTGTTGAGCACAAGAGTCACGGTGACGCCGGACAAGGTGTGGATTGCCATGGCTTTCGTTTGTTCTATGCAGGAACACAGGCCATGCATTATTCGGGTGTGCTCATGATTGTACATGCCAAATATCAGCCTGTTCTCATTAAAAATGATGTTCGTGGCCGCTTTTTGGTGGTTGAAATTTTATTCGAAGGGGAAATCTTATGGTTACTTGGCCTCTATGCTCCGAATGATTCGTTATCTCGCCGGGAGCTTTGGCAGACTTTGCAGACTTCCTTGTCACTTGGCAGACGGGGCTTCTTCATGGGGGATTTCAATATGTGTGTTGATTCTTCCCAGTCCACATCGGAGCACTCGGTAATGGATGCGCCGGAAAGTCGTATGTGGCATGAGTTGGCTCTTGCTGTTCTTAAGCAAGATTTATGGTCCTGGCTACACCCGTCTTCTCCAGGGTTTACTTTCCATTCGGCCCAGTATGCAACAACATGGTCGCGGTTGGACCGTATATATATCATGCAGAATGATGATTTTCTGCCTGAGATGCTCGAAATAAAAGTGTTGCAGCAATATGCCTTGTCGGACCATTTCCCTCTGTAGTTCGAGTTGCTTGCACAACCCATTGCACCTTTCAAGCAATTTCTGGAGAGACTCCCTTTGCGTTTCAACTCGTCCTACTTGAAGCATGCAATTTTTCAGGGCTATATGCAGCAATTGCTTGACAGATTCTTCTTGGACTTTTCCTCTCAGGGCACTGCGTCATTTGAAAGATTGCTCTCTAATGTGCAGTGGGTTGCTCGGCAGTATGGGATCTACCATGCCTCTCTTTGTCGGCGCCGTCGACAGGCAGCGGAGGACCTGCTGGTTTTGGTTCGCTCCCTGCTGGTGGACACTCCGGATGATGCATTTCTGCTTGCCCTGGCCATGCGGGTGGCCGATCTTATTAAAGAATTCCAGTTAAAATCGTATCAGCAGGCCAAATTGCAACATCTGACAGAGACTTTGCAAGATAGTGCATGTCAGACGCATAAGTTCTTTCGAGCTCTCCATGCCTCTCCTGCTCGAGAGAATATGACAAGACTCGAGGATGCAGAAGGCCACCTTATCCTGGATCCACAGACTATTGTGCATATGTGCAGGAATTATTTCCGTGACCTTCTCGGTTCCGCTTCTCCACCTTCAGCCCAAATTACTCAGGCCCATTCGGTTTTTTATGACCTGGTCCGCAATCAGCTTCCGCAGGACATGCAAGCTACTATGGAGTCAGATATTGGTGAGGCAGAGGTTATGGACGTCTTGTTACACTTGCCCAAAGATAAAAGTCCGGGTTGGGATGGTCTCACCAATGAGTTCTTTGAAGCTTTCGCTACCCAACTGGCGAAACCATTGCAGGCTTTGTTTCAGCAGGTGTGGGAAACGGGGATCATGCCTCCTTCATGGAAACAAGGACTTATTAAACTGCTTCCAAAAGTTCCTTCGCCATCTAAGTTGACGCACTGGCACCCAATTTCTTTGATGGGTTCAATGTACAAAATCTTTTCCAAAGTAATGGCGAATCGGCTCCATAAGCATCTCCCTGCCCTTGTGCACCCTCTCCAGTATGGTTTCATTAAGGGCCGAAATATTCTACACAATGTTTTGAATGCCCAATTGGCCATTGATTATGCCAGGCATTCTAATCAGGAGGTAGTACTGATTCAACTGGACCTGGAAAAGGCTTTTGACTATTTGGACTGGTCTTTCGTTGCTGAACTTATGTCTGCTATGGGCTTTGGTGCTCGGATGTCTCGTCTAATCTACACCATTAGTGCTGCGGCGTCTTCGCGAGTCATGCTGAACGGAGGTGTTACTGAGCCATTTGTCCTTGCCCGTTCTGTCAGACAGGGGTGCCCTTTGAGCCCTTTATTCTTTGCCCTTGCGACACATCCTGTTCTTTCCATGTTATCACATATGGCCGCCTCTTCTCAGTTGGCCGGACTGTCGCTTCCTACAGGACAGCACTTCATTAGCCAATCCCTGGCGGATGATACCTTTATGATTTTGCGTGCGGACAAGGATAACCTTCGAAAAGCATTGGATGTTTGGGGTCTCTTTGGTCAGGCGTCAGGCCTTCGTATCAATGCGCTCAAATCAGCCATTCTAAGCTGCACGGAGTCGGATTTGCAGTCCTTGGACTGGCAGGGTCTGGTTGTTCCTCGTGGCTCCATTGTCAGGCATCTTGGATACCCTTTGGGTGTTGATGTTCCCCCAAAGCAGCTTCTGCAGTGGATTTCTTAGAAAATGGTGGCTAAGTTTATGTATTGGAAGTCTCAGGCCTGGCCCTTCCATGTTCGCCTCAAAGTAGCCCAGATAATTATGTTGCCAATGCTCACATATTTCTTGCCATTGTTGCCCTGGACTACTACGACTCTGAATGCTCTTACTCAGTCTATTCGCTTCATGCTATGGAAGAAGGACTCATTGCATGCAGGTATTTCCTGGATCTCGTGGTCGCATGTGTGCACCCCCAAACGCATGGGTGGCGGAGCTATTTTAGATGCCCAAACTCACATGCAGGCACTTCGTTGGTCTCTTTTCCGCGCCATGTGCTCGGATCATCATCCGTGGGTCGCTATAGCCCGTTATTTCCTTGAGAGCCATGGGCTTCGGCATGGCAATACCCAAATCCGGAGTTCTTGGTGGAATGTTCTTAATGCTGATTCGCGGTTCTCCAGTTTTTCTTCATCGCTGCTTACTCATTTGGTATGTTCCTGGAAACACGTCCTTCAAAAGGCTCAGTGGCATCCTACGGAGGATCGCTTGGCTACTAACTCCTTTCAATTGGAATTACTGGCAGTCTCGCGTTTACTTTCGTGGGAAGGTAAACATGAGCTTCGACCACAATTCAACCGGATGGCACGTTTGGGCTTGTCTTCGGTTGCGGATGCCACCCTTGCCAGTCGCAATGTGCTTATATCGTTTCGTACAGCTAGGAGGCTTTTCAGGATCCCTCGTGGATATAGGCCTTTATGGGAACAGCTTTTGACGGTGCTCCAGAGCAGACAACCCTTTCCTGCTCTTGCTTCTGATCATCCCTGGCAGGATTGGGACTTACAAGGCCGGCTGAATTTGCGCACAGCTTCTGCTAACCAAGTGTATCATCTTCTGATTAAAGATCATCAATGGCTAGTTACTAAAGCAAATGCTTTATGGGGATTGCGTAAATCCCGGTCATGGTGGAGGGCAACTGTGATGCAGGGCTGGTTGAACAAGACACCCTTTAAATATAAAGTCTTTCTTTGGAGAGTGATGATTGGGGGTCTTCCGCTTGCTTCGGCTCTTTCCAAGCGCCGAATCTCCACTGGCACCTGTTTCTTTTGCACCACTACTATAGAGAGAGAGAGTATATTAACGTCTCTAAAAGGGCAATGTGGCCTATGAGACCAAAGCAGTACATACAATGATGGTGTGTTTCTCATCTGGAATGAGAAAAAAGATGAAAAACATGCCTATAAGACTGAAAAAGAAATGAAGTAGTGTCCTATAAAAGGGGAAACATGTCAGTGATCTGAAAGTGAGAGTAGAGAAAGGAAAACTCTCCATCAATGATATGTCTGTTCTCTAGGGAGGTGTATCTCTGCATGGCTGAGGCGTCTCGGCATCTGTCTCCTGTGGCGCTCAATGATGGCTTTAATTTGTCTGTGGTGTGGATGTCTAGGCCTTCGTCCGGGTGGACGTGGGCGCCTAGACCGGCTAAGTGCCACTGCTCTATCCAAAGGGACACCTACAGAGGATGAGGTCCAATGATGATGTACTCCTGTAGGCTGTGTGGCAGTAGTAGTGGTATCTGCCATACTCTGTCGTGTATCAGTGAAAAAGTCAGTGACTGCTCTCTGTTTATGTGAGCCAAGCTGTGGGGACCTCCTAGTCCGTAGAATTGTTGCTCTGCGCCTCTGGAGCTCCAAGAGGAAAAATCCCAAGCATCTCTGATCCTCAAACTGCATGATCCGTCTCAGGGGTCCAAAACCCTCTCGAAACAGACAGTGGTATCTACCTCGTATGTCATAATATACAGTGCATCGGCAGATGTAGTGTTCCTCTGTCTCTGGCTCTCTGTCGCATAGTGGGCATATGCGTTCTTCTGTCTGTATACCCTCCCATCTGCCTGTCTCAATCCTCAGGTGGTGGGATGAGGTGCGGATCTGACCAATAACTGTGGTAGTCCATGAGGCAGCTGTGTGTCCATGTAATTGGGTCGGGTGATGAAACCATCCTCAGATACCTGAAGGAAGTGGGTCTGGTAGTGTGCCATCCTCGTGCCATGGGGGG